>NC_140943.1:141331850-142005600 GCF_014529385.1 Adiantum capillus-veneris
TCTGTTTCTGTTTTGGTGAGAGACAGATATATATATATATTTATTTATTTATTTATATTTATAGATATATTTATATCTATAAGGGGAGAGAGAGAGATCATGATGGTTTGGTTTTGGCAGAATTGTCATGTTTGCTCATGGTTTTGACTTGTTATGTTTCTTGATGATTAGGATTAAGGTCCAGTAGGCAGAAGAGGCTGAAACCAGATCCAGGGCTTGTGCCAGGACTTCAAACCTTGCAGGCTCAGTTGCTTAATGTATCTGCCAAAAGAACTGTTGACTTTTGTCAGGACATATCTGAGGAAAAGTTTCTTGGTGAAGATCAATTAGAGAGGTCACCAGGGCAAGAAGATCCCTCACCCGACAAGGGTGTGGTGCCCTGTAAGGTACATCTCAAGAAAAATACCAGAAAGAGAAATATAGACTTCTCAGATGATGCAGATGTGCTAGAAAGTACAAAATGTAAAGAAAAGGAGGATGTGTCTTCTCTGGAAGACCCAGCTGCAACTGATGAGAGGCTGTTTGATTTTGCAGCATCTTGTGGTGCTGGGGACAAGTATGATCTAATTCATTCTATGTTTAATCCAAAGTTTGACATTGAAGACCTATTAGCTCAGCACAGTAATTTCTTGCAGTCCTACAGAGATAAGTTTGAGGTGATGGTGCAGGTAGGAAGGGTTGTTCTGTCTACTATGACTCTTGTGCATTTAAATGACTGTGGTGGAAAGGGACAGGGAGTGAAGAAGTATAGGGAATTACCACCCTCTTGCCGACATTCAGTCTGCCCTTTGCACCAAAAAGAATGCAAACTCATTCAGGAAGCCTTTGGCTTTATGATTTACCTCAACAGCCTGTTTGGATTCCTCATGCAGAATCCTGATGAGGTGTTAGAGGAGCAGGATGCAGCACCAGAAGAGGAATGCGAGGAGACAACTCATATGCAAGAAGTCGAGGAGGTTGAAGACACAGTCGACCTTGAGGTTGAGGCAATTGAAGTACAAAGAAGTAAGATGCTCTCTGTGAAAACCACAGAAATCAAACTTCCATTGGATGTCAGTAACTTCACTGAGAAGCATGCTCAGATGATGTTGCCAGCTGTGCCTGAGTTCAGGATTGGAGACACGACCTATATCTTCTTACATGATGTGCAAAGTGTGTTTTATTTAAGGGAGGATTTCTCCCTAGCTATTATTTCCAGAGTCCAAGAGGAGAGGAGTGGATTTGTTTCAGAGGATAGTAGTGATGATGAGGCAATGGAAACATCCAGCAATCCAATGGAATGCCTTCGAAGATGCTTTGAGAAAGCTGAAAAATACAAGGAGACACTACCTGATGAAGCCACCTTCCAAGCAATAAGACAAAGCCTAAGACCATCGAAAAGTAACAAAGAAGTGGAGGATTGGTTTAACCATTCAGGTCAGGGGTCAACTACATCTGTAGACCTGTGGCAAGAAAACCTCTTTCTGCAGGATGAGAGCTTCATGGTAACTCTCTCTCTCTCTCTCTCTCTCTCTCTCTCTCTCTCTCTCTCTCTCTCTCTCTCTCTCTCTCTCTCTCTCTCTCTCTCTCTCTCTCTCTCTCTCTCTCTGTTTGTGTCATTTCTGACATTGTATGTGCAGTCTTGGATTGCTGACAAGGATGACTTCCTTCGGCGCCGGACAAGAGAGTATCGAGGAAGGGATGCGGCCCTAGCACAGTACCTTTCAAAGCTCTGCGAGTCGCCGATAGTAGTTTTTCACAATTCCATGTCACAAGAGGGTTCAATAGCAACTTACACATTCAAGACACTATCACGCTTCTTGGGTGGACCGGTGCTGCCCAAAAGTGCAGATAAAGTCATTCTTGTTGACAAAGTGTTTGCTAGAGATTGTTGCTAGACAAAGTGTTTGCCCAGGCTATACAGGTGGTCGGGCAGCGTATTACTACACCTACACAGCAATGGCACTAGCTCTTGGTAGACAAAACCCAGATGAACTTTTAGAGTATGGCAAAAATCTCATGATTCGTTACAAGGGTGACGTGCCAAAAAACAAAATTGAACCTGCAAAATCTTGATACACTTCAAGTACCAATTGTATAAGATCATGTATTACATAAATTTTGTACAATGCCATCCACTCAGAGTATCTTTCTCCACTTGTGATTCACATACACCATTGTCTCTCTCCACCTTCGTTGACTTTCACGAGCTCCGGAGTTGTTGTATGCCATTGATCTTTTAGCTTTTTGTTGTTGTAAATGTCTGATGGCTTGTGCTGTTGCTGAATTTGCCAAGACTTCTTTTGCCTGCATTCGATGAATGATTCTACGATAGAACCATTCAAATAGTTCTCTCAAACTGTTAGCCTTGATTCGAGAGCCACCATGTCGTGTGTGCCTGAAATAAGCATTTCTCGCCATGTAATGAGACTTTTCCATCCCTTGGGTATTCCATATTGCCGGGTTCCCATACTTCTGTATAAAATATGGCAAATGATTGAAGATGATGTGCTGGATATGAAAACAGATTAGTTAGAATGTTTTACACTCACATATTTGCACATAAGAGAGAAAGAAATACATGATAATACCATGTAGTGAGTAATCTGGGTGTCTGTCCATGCTGTCTTGAATGATTTTTTCAGAAGGTTGAGATTTTCCTTGAACTTGTTCATATCACCTTGTGACCAGTCATCTTTGTCGCACATCAAAAATAGGATGTCTATTGATCGCCAAACCTCAGCCTTCGCGTTACGAGTAGTTGGTTCGTGGTCTTTGACTGCAATATGTAGCTTTTTCCAGCTCTGATACTCTACCTTGCTAACATAAGATGTGTTATATATTTTTCCATGTTTTGTTAGCTTTGGATCTCTTGTACCTTGGGGCTTAGATAAAAACCTCCGTGCCTTCACCCCACCGATGGATGGTTTGCATGGGACATCCTTCTCAGCAGTTGATCTCTTTTCATCCCGCTGGATTTTCACATTGCCACCATGAAGCCCCATATCCGACAGTACCATTTCTAAGCACTGCAAGGCTACTTGTCGTTCTGCAGGGTTCTTAATCTTCCAAGCAAACCCGATGTATAAGTAGACCAATTTCTCTACAATTCTACAAAGGGCATGCATTGTACAAATGTGGACATTCACAAGTGGTATTTTCAAAACTGGTCGAAAAGCAGGATCCTCAATGTGACGTGTTGGAGCTTTTCTCCACCACTTTGGGTCCATGACCTTTGCAGGCTCCATGCAGAACAAACACGGTGACTTTGCCATTGCACCCATTCCACAATTATACATGCACTTTAATGTTTTAAGGTCACCTGCAAGATGCCACTGAACTTGAAAGTATCTCCTTCCATCTAGACGTAGTACCTCTCCCTGGTTAGTCTGTCGATCAATCAGCTCCGGAATATTAGTTCGATGGAACACCCAATATAGAATCTCATGATCTTCTTTCTTTACCTGCAACACAAAATAAATGAGACTTAAGTAGATCTGAACATTTGAGCTTACTTGAGAATATCGCTTACCTCAAACGCACCAAGCCACCATATGTTAGATTCTGATTGAACACTAAAATATAAAGGATCATCACTGGGACACTTTGAGAGGGCTCTATTCATTAAAGTAATAGTAACACGCTCTAGCTTTTTCTCTTTAACAAGCTCACACTCATCCAGTTTTAACACAAAATGTAATAGTCCACGTGACTCTTCAAATGTGATGTTGTAAAACTCCACCATTCTCTTCTGTAGTATCCGCAGGTCCATAAAAATATTGTTGAACTCATCATATGCCATGTTGGCTCCATGGCCACTGTAAGTTGCTTTAATATGAAAGGGCTGTCCAAGATAGTCTCCCTGTGCCTCGTTAAGCTGAAGCCTCTCTTTCCAAACACTTGAGGCTGATGGTAGAAGTTTGGATTTTATACCCTTCCTAACAAAGATGGATGAGACAGACTTTTGGATAGCCGAATATCCTCTTTTGCTTACACCAAGTGAATCAAGTGTGCCTTGTATCTCTTTTGCAGGCACTGAGTTCTCTGAAATAAAGCGGTCCACTACATTTCTTTGTAGAACCTTAAACTTCTTGTCGTGTACTATATCTGCTGCCATGCTTCTACTTATAAGTGGCTTCAATCTCTTTCCTATATTGGCTTTGGGGTCAATGTTTTCCTTGTCAGGATAGATTGAGTCTCTACATGAAGACAATGCATAAGTAAATAACAGAAAATTTGCTTCCCTAACACTATTTAGGCACATGAAAACAATGCATAACAAGAAAAAACAAAGAGATTACTTAACTAAGACAATGTAGCCAACCAAGAAGTATCACCTTAATGCTCGGATTCTTTTCTTGAGACCTCCTGATGCAACCTGCAATGTTTCAAGATTGCGCAATTTCTTCTTTCGGATACGACCACCCAAGATGGTGTCCTTCATTTGACAACTTCGCACCTTTCCTTTCAGTTCTTGTACCTCTGTTTTATGTTGCAAAATGGTAACCTGATCTGTAGAATGTAAATGTGAAAGGCGAACAATCTCACATTGTTGAGCTTGGAGAATGCTCTTGTAAGTTCCAGCTTCTCTTGTAAGTGATTTACAATAACCCAGAAGGCCGTTTTCTCCATCACCAGCAAAGGTCAATAAGCTTGTAGGATTGACAAACGGTGGAGACGCATTAGTTATTGGATTCTTAGGGTAGAGAGAGCCTCTCGTCCAGATATCTATGTGTTTAGCTCCTTGAGCTCTGAGCGTGTCTATGGAGGTGGGAGGTATATGTGTGTTTGTTTTACTGCGCTTAATCAATGGTTGGTACTCATTGTCCAAATCAATGTGAAGGTGATATTTGGCTCGTTTGTGGGTAACATTTGTGCCATTTGAGGAGTGCGCCATTAGCCAAATGTGCAGGTTTAATGGAAAGTGAATAGCGGCTGCGGATTCGTCCCTCCATGTTAGCCTCATTCCCTCCGTATTGACGTTGTTCATTCAATACAACTAAAAAGAGGATTATCCCTCAATCACTACGAACGAATGTTCAGAGGGGTAAGGAATCTACTTAAAGTACACTTTTTGAAGTTTTACTATGAAAGACCCAGCTCTTTTATTTGTCATTTTTTCTAGAGAGAGAGTGCAAAAAATACATTTTCTTAGAAGGCCCTCCAAATGACCTCCGAAATTTCCTAATGTATGTCTTTACATTGGCTGGTGGAGCAGTATCATGGCGTTCTAGATTACAAGATTGTGTTACTCAGTCTACTACAGAGGCTGAATATGTTGCAGCATCAGAGGCATGCAAAGAATCAATTTGGCTTAATTGACTAGTAACAAATTTGGGAATCAAAGAAGAGATGCCTGTGTTATATTGTGATAGTCAAAGTGCTATACAATTGGCTCGCAATCCAGTTTATCACTCAAAGACAAAGCATGTGGATGTGAAGTATCATTTCATCAGGGAAATGCTCGAGGATAAGCAACTTCAGCTTGTCAAAGTTCACACCACAGAAAATCCTGCTGATCTACTTACAAAAGGACTTCCCTCAGAGAGCTTTGCGCATTTTCGCAAGCAGTTAGGTGTAGGGTAGTACATCACTTCTCTACATCTCTTGTATATTAGCTTGTATAGTAGCTTCTCTCACACTTAAAGTACCACATTGGACTTTAAGTGGGAGGTTGTTGGGGTATAAAGCCCAATGTGGTCGCCCAGGTAAGTGGGCGGGCCGCCAGGTATGTACACATATTCTTTTGTAGAAACCTAATAAGAACTCACTATGCTGTACACATTACAGTAGAGCGAGTTCACCATATCGTCGTGCTCTTCTTCTCGCACTCTCTCTCGCGTCGCACTTCCGCTCGTACTCCTTCACATCCAACAATTCGATGCGGCGTTTGGAGATGAGGGCTTCACGGAGTCCTCTAAGCTATGTCATGTAGCTATGCATTTTCAAAAGTCCACAAGGCAATGATGGTCTAGCCTACGGGCAAATGGTGAAGCTCCATGAACATGTAAAGCTTTAAGAGAATCCATCATGTTCATCAATTTTTGGCTACCAATGCCAAAGACAAAGTACTCACCGAATGGCGAAGCTTGAAGTTATCTCCTTACAAATCTATTCACAAATATGTAGACAAGTTTTGGGACTTACATCTCAAAGCCGTTGTCTTCAAAAATATGGATTTTGGAGAGCAAAAACAACAATGTTGTGCGGGCTTAACTGAAGATATGGCAGAGTATGTCAACTTTCAAAGGCCATGCACCATATCTACGGTCATACACCATACCATCATGGCTTCAAGAATCCATTTCCAAATAGGGGGTAAGAGAAATCTTAAGCCCATGGAGAACAAGGACTGTAACAATAAGCCTAAGGGGAAGGACCTTGAGGGGTTCACTATGTGTAAAACTACCATATCATGTGCGTTCAAAACATGTTTGTAAAACCCCTTATCTGTGAATTTTGTTAAGAATATAATGTACCCTTTTCTTTTAAAATCTGTAAGTTTTTTTTAAATTTGAAAAGATAATGCCCTTTTGTATGTATATTTCTGTAAGTTTCAAGAACTTTAAATACCCTTCTATTGAACTCACGTGATAGGTTACATTTTTATTAGGTGACCCGGGGGAAAAACAATGTCCAAAAGTCTCCTAAAGGAAACGCCAACAACAACAAAGCTAAGGAGAAGGGAGTTTATCAAGGCAAAAACAAACTCTCTCCTAAAGAGCTTGAGTGTTATTGTAAAGATAACCGCTGTTTCAAGTGCGGGGAACAAGGGCATGCTTATCGTGATTGCCCCCACAAGAATACAGGGAATGAGTCTCCTAGAGCTACCTTGGTTGAAATCCAAGAAGAGGAAGCTCACCACAAAGGATCTCCTCTATGCCATGCTTGGGGAAAGGTAAGAGAACATAATGCTTTTATTCTCTTTGACCCTGGTTCTACTCATCACAATTTCATATACATAGAGTTGGCTTGGGGGGTGCACTATGTAATCATGTTAATGTATAACGTGAGTTCGAAAGACGGGGTTTTGAAATGCAAAAATTTTAGGCTATTTAACAGAGATACATTAAAATAAGAGGTTTTATATTCAAATTTGGAAAAATTTGCCAAAATAAGGAGTCATTTAATTCATTCATACATGTTAAAGAGGGGTTTTGTAAATACCCAACAAACACACGTTATATAGGGGGGTACTGATCGGTGAACCCCCCAAGAGAGTTGGCCACCAAGCTAGGCATCCAAGACTATGAGATGGGAGATGTCCTACCCGCCGATGGTGCTTTCAAGGGGCAAGAAGCTTCAATCACTCCCTTAATTGGGAAATTGAGGCTCCATGTCCAAAGCTATGTGGACAAAGAAGACTTCTTTATCTCTCCTCTCAAGCACGAGCATGTAATCTTAGTGGCGCCATGATGTGATCGCATGGCTGCCAATGTTAAATTCCCTGAAAGGAAACTCTACTGTAGGTTCAGGGAAAAAGATATGTACATAGATTCCAAAGAGTTGAGTAACACCATACCCATTGTACATACGCAAGCTTTCAATAAGTCAATAAAGAGCTCTATGTCCATGTACATGATTTTTGTTAAAGATTCTTGAAATGAACCTAATGCTTTAGCAAAAGAAAATATAAATAATCACAAGGAATTAGAGTTATCCAATTTTCTCAAGGGTTTTCAAGATGTTTTTATTGACGACATCCCTTGTGAACTACCTCCTAAACAAGGCAATGATGACCATGCAATTGAACTTCTTCCAGGAAGTTCACCGCTTAATAACCTCCTTATAGAGTTTCTCAATCTCAACAAGAGGAGATTATGCGGCAAGTGCATGAGTTAGTTGAGAAGGGCATGGTTTGGGCCTAGCTCATCTCCATTTTATTCACCTGTATTATCAGTGCAAAAGAAAAATGACCTATATCGTATGTGTGTCGACTATAGAGCACTAAATAGGATCACTATCAAGAATAGGTTTCCCATTCCACGGGTAGAAGAACTATTTGATAAGCTACAAGGGTCGACCTACTTCCGTAGGATTAACCTAAAAAGTGGCTACCGTCAAACAAGGATAGTTGATCAAGACATTGTAAATATTGCATTTCGCACTACATTTGGTCTTTACGAATACATTTTCATGCCTTTTGTCTTGACCAATTCACCAACCACATTTAACCACTTGATGGAGAAGCTATTCAGGCCTCCTCGAACCTTTACTGGTTCTTTGATGATATCATCATCTACTCTAATTTAGTAGACGAACACAAGTAACACCTCTAGGTAATATTTTAAGTCTTACGAGAGAATAAACTTTATATTAATCGAAAGAAAAGTGAGTTTTTTTTACAAGAGATTCAGTAATACGTAGGTCATATTATCTCTCAAGATGGCATCCAAATGGATCCATGAAAGTTAGAGGTAATAAAAGGATGGCCTAATCCAAGGAATCTACATGAACTAAGAAGCTTCAAAGGTATGTGTGCATACTATTGACGCTTCATAGAAAAGTTCTCGCAAATCACGGGACCATTACATGACCTAACCAAGAAAAATGTTAGGTATACATGGTCTGCCAAGGAGAACAATTCTTTTGAAAAGCTTATCACTCAACCTCTACTTACACTGCTGGAGCTCTCAGAGCCATTTGAGGTCCAATGTGACGCTTGTGGTGATTGCCTTGGAGCTGTTTTGCTCCAATGAGGGTACGCCATAGCCTACGAAAGTCGAAGGCTCGACCCTGTTGAGCAAGATCTAGGCATATATGAAAAATTTGAGGGTCTTTTGCTCAAAATTTGGAGAGACAAAAACTTGTTCGTCTCCTTGAGCTCTTCGATTTGAATTCTAGGTTTGCATTAATCGGAGTTTGCAGCAGAAAGTTATGTTGTTTCTACTGGAATCGAGCTTGACGCAGGTTTCATCCTTGTGCGTCTTCGTGAAGCATCCGCCATCGGTTTTTCTAATTTTGGTGTCAACATATTTTTTTGGAGTAATTTTTTTTTTGGTGGCCGTCAATCTTGAGTCTCACATCGCGTCTCACGTCACTCTATTTTGAGGATTCTTTTATTATTAACGTCTCCTTTTTTTCTTTTTTGGGTGAGATCCCTCACATCTTTGGACCATTTATTGAGCATCCTTCTTGCGTTTATCGTTGGCAAAATAGAGTCTTCATATTTCTCTTGTTCTCAATTGTAGCCTTCACCATATATGGTGTGTAGATTCTACGATCTTATCTTATACGTTATTTGACGCATTTCTGACACCTCATTTTTTATAAATTTGTAGATACAGACATGATGCTCGATGTCAAAAGGGTGTGTGGGCTTTATTTTTGTGGGTCATTTCTATTGATTTAGCAAGCACATGTACATGCACTGCAAGTCGCTAGTCTAGTGACAGCTGTCGCGCTACTGTAAGTGCCCGTGAGTGAGTTTTTTAAAGTGATACTTGTATATAATTTAAACTCATGTGAAAAATTCAAAAAGTTCAGCCAAACTCCAGAAAATTGCATGTTTGATCTCGTTGTGCCTTCTTGATGGTTTCTATTGCAGTTTTTGCCCTCGCCTTGCCTACTCTACGTGTGGTCGTGTTGGGACAACTCTCTGTTCGCATCAATTTTTCACGTAGCGGCATGTAGATTCAAATTTGATCATATTTAGATTTATCTCCATTAAGTTTTCAAGCTTTCTCTCAAGCTTTAAAGTGCCCCAATTAGAGTTGTGCTCTTCAGGTTACGACTAGTTCTCTAGAGGGTTATCGCTATGGAAGCCTTGTGGCAAATTGTGTGCAGGCAGATTGGGTGGGCATGTATCTATGAATTGTGGAATTGATGTTAAAGTTGTGGATTTATGATGTTCAATGGTGAAAGGGGAGGCCCTTCTCTTCATATGCATTGGTCGGAATGTGCTGTAAATCCATGCTTTGGTAGGGCTTTGCTCCTATGGGCCATAGTCTCTTGGGTGGGCGACGGCCAGTAAATTCTCAAGGGGACTACTCTTGTTGGACTTGTGCTGTTTCAAAGGGATTTTTCAAAGCTTTTGGTGTTCTTGTAGTGCTCTTTCAACGCTCTTGGGTGACATCTCTGCTATAGAGGTGTTCCAATTTGTTTGTTTTCCAGCAGTGTTTTGGTGCCCGCTATCAAGGAATCGATTCAAGTTACCTTCAATTTACACGTCTTGGAAGACATGGCATTCAGTTTTCCGGAGTTTAGTGGGAAATCAAATGAAAGTTCCAAAGGTTTCATTGAGAGAATGGAGCTTGCTTGCCTTCTTGCTAACAAGCAAGATCCAGCGTTGGTGCTACGAATCTTCTACTTTTGTTTGAAGTGAGATGTTAGGGAATGGTTGGAAGGTTACAAAAAGGATCTACAATCAGCCCAACCTTCTTAGGTTATGACTTATGAAATGGTAAGGCCTGCTTTTCTTACACACTTTCAATAGGTGAAAGACCCCCAGAAGGTATGGTAGTGTATTCAAGGCTTCGTACAAGGTGAAGATCAGACCATAGAAGACTTTGTGAAGGAATTCAATGCGTTATGGACAAAGTGGTGTACATATTTGGGGGTTGAAATTCATGCATCCATGTTGAAATAGGATAGGTTTCTTGCAAATTTGAGGAGTAGTATACGCTTGAACGTAGACCTTAAGCAGCCAAGGACCTTTGAGGAGGCAGTTGAAATTGCAAAGAATAAAGAGTGGAAAGCAGAGCGTCTTCATAAACTTGGAGTCAATATCGAACCAAAGGTGGAAGTAAAAATTGTAGAGCAACCAAGGGTCCTCATCAGGAGCCGGGAAACAAGCTTCTCATGACGTGAATGCTTTTTGCAAGGAGATGCAAGAGGTTGTAGGTCTTATGAAGAATCTTAGTGTGCATATGATGGGAGGTGGAAGAGGTCAAAGATATGGATATGGACGTGGGTATGGAATCAATGAGGGGTTTACAAGTGGTACGTAGAGGAAGAGGCATGGCTGGAAGAGGGGATATGTTTCAATGTTACCATTGTGGTGAATGGGGTCATAAAAGCCCTCAATGTGACAAGCCAAAGAGAATGCGAGGTGACATGTTTCCTCTTCCTTCATAGATTCTTTCTCGAGTTTAAGATTATGGTATTGAGATTAAAGGGGAAGCAGGGCCAAGTGGTTTGGCAGCTGAAGAGAAGGGCAAAACAAAGGTGGTAATCATAATCCGTTTGGAGAAGAAAGACGAATATTTTGGATCTATGGTCATGCGTGTGGGTAAGAGGGTTACTAGAGATCATAATATGAGTGATGCAAGTACGAGCCATACAAGAGGGAAACAAGTTGAAACAAGTACAGGTAAAGAGAAGAAGAAGAGAAAACCCAAGCTACATTACAATGCATCCAATTTTACTTTGGGAGAAGGGCAACCAAATTATTGTTTACAGGATGATTTCATGAGTAGAAAGGCTGATGTTACCTTTGGACAGCTCATGGAGATGAGTCCTAAGTTGAAGAGGCAGTGGAAGCATGTAGTCAACCCCATGAAGAAGGAGAGTGCAAGGGGGTCAGTGAGGGTCATGTCTTTGAATGAGCTACCTAATATATGCCCTACTATGGATGCATGGCATAAGAGGAAGTGCATTGGAGAGGCTTATATTGATGGAGGTGCAGAGATATGTGTTATTACTCAAGCTTGTGTATCAAATTTGGGACTCAACATGGTAAAGAATTCAGGTTTTCGCATAAAGCTTGCTAGCCGATCAAGGGTGAGGTGCTTGGGAGCTATACAAGACTTGGAGTTGGATGCGTTGGATGTTAAAGTGTTGGTCAATTTCCATGTTATGCTTGTGGGTATTGGTGCTTTCCCTCTGATCCTTGAAAGACCATGGTTATAGGCAACCACAACTGTATAGGATTGGGAACATGGTACTATCACTCTCTACAATAGAAGGGGTGATAAGAAGAGGTTTGATATGGATAGCAAGCAATATTTGGACGCTGATTTTGACGAGAAAGGTGATGAAGAAGAGTACTCAAGTGAAGAAGAAGACAATGGGGACGATGGTAGTGATAGCGATCTAGATGTTTCCACCTTGTTTCTTGAAGAAGAGCATGATGAGAAACAAAGATTTCTTGATGTTATGGAGAATGAGGATATCTCTGGTCCTTATGAGAAAATTGGAAGAGCTGATGCAACCCAAAGTTAAACCTAATATCAAACAAGAGCTGATACAAGGTATGTTGTCTCCTGACTTGACTAGTCATGAGAAGGGTGAGTACCTATATATGATACCATAATTTCCCCATTTATTCATCACTTTTTATGAGGAAATTAGAGGCTTCAAGGGAGAGGAAATTCACATGCTAATGAAGGAAGGATCTCAGACCATACGCCAAAAGCTAAGGAGAATGGGACAAGTACATTGACTCAATGCTTTAAAGGAAGAAGTAGACAAGCTTCTTGAAGAAGATTTAATATGTCCTATGAGTACTATAGAATGGGTGAGTCCTATTGTTGTCACACCCAATAAGGATGGAAAGTGGAGGATATATGTTGATTTTAAGCCTCTAAACGCAACCTCTTGCTCAACCAAGAGTGAAGTTTTTGGGGCATATGATCTCAGAGAATGGGACTGAAGTGGATCCTGACAAAGTGAAGGCTTTGGTGCTCCTCCCATCACCTAAGGATACTGTTTGCGGGTCGCTACGACGGACGTCCATAGCATAGCTCTCAAGCATCAACATATTTATCAATACAGGGGAAGCGACTCGGATGAGGCATGGGAACTCACTAGGGTGTCAATCCTAATGAAGTGAACTCAAAGAGATGCAACTTACTAATTCTACAAGTAAATTAAACGCATTACCGCCAAGTAATCTGCCTATGTCCTCCTACACCGTTCTTCTATCATCACGCCCGTTTACCATGCAAATCATGTCGGAATCGCACGAAACTTGAAGGGAAGCTACAGGGGGTTATCAGGAACATATCCTATCACTGCCACAGCATTCTGGAGAGGTACAACGATCGCGATCGTTCATCCCAAAGTCAGCAAAAATAGTGAACAAGTGATCCTAATGGATCGTTTTAGGCTCCCTAAAGCCTCTCCTAGGGTCAAAACAGCATAAAACACGCATATAGACACTCAAAACAACGATTTAAGGCCTCAAACTCGTAGTTGAAAACATACACCGAATCTTGAATGATTACACTTGAATGAAAGAGTAGGAGGAGAGGAAAACAATGCAATACTAAAATCTGAATTTGGATTACCATAGCCGCAATGGCGAAGATTACAAGTTTGAACAAGAAGGAGCTCTCAAACGTACGCTGTCTTCTCCGTTCTCCATTGAAAAGATTGTTCCCAAACGTATAAAAATTGACCTTTACAGATTAGGTCTTTACAAAATGGCTTGTCCCGCCATAAGCTCCCAAACCTCTAACTGGCTCTCTAATATACAATTGCTCCCATAAGAACAATCATACATCCTTTGACAATTTCCCGGCTTAAAAGATGCTTCTTTACAAAAGAATTTTACAATGGTTTTTCAGAAAAATATGGTCCTTCTGGCCACGGCCGCTTGTTGCTTCGTCTGCCAAACACTCCCCCCTTCCTTATCCTTGCACGCCCTCGTGCATGTTCAGTGCTTTGGCCATTGATGTGGCTCTAATGAAGCGAGTGTCGCTGAAAAACTTCTTGTTTGCAGGACGGCTTCGAGGGCTTCTTGATGCTGTCTGAATGGATTTTCAGATAAGGTGTGTTGGTATGCTACGTACCTTGCCTTGAGGTACTTCGCCATGGGATGGAAAATCCTTGAATTGATTTTGAAGAATCCTGTGATGAAGGCCTCTTCAAATGTCTACAAGTAGTGTGATGGCAGGTACATTAGCCTGGAGTATATTGTCCATCAAGATGTGTCGTGGCAGTGAATCTTGTAGATTTCAGCAGATGCCTCTGTGTCCTTCCAAGAATAGATTCCACGGATGATCGTCGCCTTCAGTGTCTTTAAACACCTGGATGCAGGTGATGATCATTCACGCTATCTTTACTAACATCTGGCACGCCAAATCGGGGACATCCCGTAGCAAAGTGACTGTTGAGTTTAGTGTGCTGACCATGTAGGCCACTGTAGGGGGTTGCTGCGCTGTCAAAACCTGGTAATTTAGCTTGTGCGGCCTTGACCCCTTCCATGTGGTGAAATATTTCCAAGTGCGTCTTCGAGGGACTGGCAGAATGTAGGATCTATTTGTATATGTTGAGGAGCGTTGTGGTAATTTGTTAGATCCTATGGCCTTTTGTCCAACCACTTCTTCCTCCACTTGGGGTGGTCATCGACAAGCACCTGAGCTTCTTCCACTGTGAGTGCAATGCCTTCGTAACCCCCTTCTTTGTTTCGTGACAAGGGTGGCCGCATCTTTTCTTTCCACAAAATTGCTTCATGGCATAGCAGAGGAAACGGGAGGTACTCATGGCCAAATCCTGCCACCTGCTCTTCTAGTTGTAAGTATGCCAGGGCTGCTGACTCCAGTATCTTCTTTTCATAGAGAATGTACTCCTTGGCTGGCCCCTCTGGCATGTCTTGAATGCTATCGTTGAGTTTATCTCTTATGTCCAGATTGGGCCCTTCAAATTCCTGCTCCTGTTGCCCTTGGTGTGATGTTCCAAGCAAATCTAACACTTGTTGTCCAGGCAGCAGTTGTGGTTGAGTCTGGGCTTTGTCTGCTTTGATTTGCTGTTGAAAAAGCAGATCTTCTTTTTCCTTTAGCAACGTGTCACCGATCTGCTTCTAAATCTGTAATTCAGCGCTTGCTTGAGCTAGTTGCTGCTCCATTTCTTTTAATTTTAGCTCATTTTCCGTTGTCTGGGCCACCATCCCTGATACGAGCAACTGCCTTTGAAGCTTCTCTTGCTCTAGCTCTGCTTTTAGCGCTGCTATAGTGTTCACTGATGTGGCATCGTCAGATGTGGAGACCAATGCCCCAGTAGGTTCTTGATTTGCCATTAAAGTCGTCAGAGTGCCTTTGACAGTGCTGTAGGAACTGCTAAGTCTTTGGAATCTTGCACTCTTGTAGGCAAGCTGCTCTATTGCTTTCTAGACTCTTGCCGTCAGCTCTTGGCACTCCTTCTCTTTGGCAGTCAAGTCTAGCCTGACGTCCACCAAATCTTTGATCAAAGACTGATCCTGCTGTCGCTCAAGGTCTCTTTCCTCCGTTGTGCGTTCTAGTTGCCTCTTCAGGCTCTCTAACTCTTCTTGCCCTGATGATTGCTTTTGTTGGGCTTCCTGTACCTGCCTTTCCTTCTCGCTTAGCACCACATGCTGACACTGGATTTGCCGTTCTAATTCCCGTAGAGTTTGCATGTAATCAAATCCAGCCACTGCCTGACAGGCTTCTTGGTATCCGATGGATTCTGTAGGTGGTATAACTTCCTTTTGCGAGGTTGAAGGGGGAGGAGTTGGCTGTTTTTTGTTCGATGGAGAAGGGGGAGGAGGAAGAGATTTTGGTGAGGGAGGAGGCGATTTTCTAGGTGAGGGAGGGGGTGATTTGGACGAGGGAGGAGGTGGACTTGATTCTTCTCGTACATGTCTCTTCTTGGAAGTCTCTTCTCCTTGTTGTGAAGCAGATGCTTCCGCTTTTCTTTTCTTTAAAATCCTGATTATTCTTTGGCGGGTGAGATCCGCCGCCTGTCGCGCTTCCAGATTCCCGTCTCTTTGGATCTTCTTAAGCTGTTCCGCTTGATTTGTCTCATCAGCCGCGTATTTCTCCTTTGTTCCTTCAGTGGACTACGAAGAAAGGTCCACTTTCGCAGCCTTTTGTTCTGCTTCTAACCTTTGCTTCTTAGCCCATAGGTGAGTTGCACTTTCTATCCTTTCTTGCCTTTCCCTTTCGAATCTTCTTTTTTGTGCCTGTTGTGTTTCAGCCGCCCGAGCCTGTCTGTCAGCCCGTAATTTGATTCGTCTTTCCTCGACTCTTTTTTGAGCTTCCGCATATGCTTTTTGCAGGTGCGGCTGCGGTACTTCACTTCTCTCCCCTCTTTTTCTCTCGACTGGCTTTGTTGAGTCTTCTTCCTCTCTTTCCTCAAACTCTGAAGGCACTTTGTCTTTAGAATCTTGAAATTTCCTTCATCATCTGTCTCCGTTTTTTCTTCATCACTCGAACTTTTTTTTGTGGCCTTTGCCGAGTGCGATGATGCCGCGCCAGGGGTCGTCCTTACAGAGTGTGCAACCAGCTTAGCTTTCTGGATCAAGGCCATTTGAGAACTGGCAGCTGGCAAATCTTCGATCATTCCCAAAGCTTGGTATGCTTTTCTGGTTAGCATCGGCCCTGCACTCATGTAGCTTTTGTTTTTTGCCGAGCTTTTCAAATTTGCTTCAATCAGATTGTCCAGAATGTAAGAACCGTAGTCTCAGCGAATGGTTCTATTTTCTGCCGTCGCTAGAGCCATGACTACGGCAATGTGCAGGATTGGCTCTGTGTAGCGAGGAGGCTTTTGTACTCTGAAATGCTGAGATATCAATCTCATCGGCAATTCCAGCTCTCCATAAATCATGTCACTGTATTTGTATTTATTTCCCTTTGCTTTGACGAATGCCTTCTAATTGTCCAGTGACTTTGTCTTCGCCAGCAAATCGTGTTGCCCTGGGAGGAAATGTAAAGCTTCGTTGATGATTTCCTTCGTGATCTTTACTTTCACCTTCGACCCATCCTTGTCTGTGAGCATTTCCTGTCCATCATATTCTATCGAGCTCATGAGCTCGTGGGACCTCATGTAATCTGTTCCCCATGGCTGTAATTTGAAACATTGCTCCAAGTGTACAGCTCGCACTGCCTCTATTACCTCCGGCCTTTGGTGGAGATTCCATATCTCCCGTGGCATGATAGTTGTCTTTACCAAGTCACCATCCGCATCCTTAAAATTCGAGATGAATATGTGGGCAGGGATTTGAGCAAGTATTTCATCCGAGATGTGAGCCTTTTCATTTGTGGCGAGCTCCTCCACTTCATATGGTGCTGCTGTCCACTGCCTTTCTTTCTTTTGGCGAGGCATTCTGTGTCAGGAGAATCACAAGCTATCAAGATTTTCCCTTTGCAATCAATCGCATTTAGACTTTTAGTAAAAAACAGTTCAAAAGTTAAAACTGATCATAACTTGAACAAATTTCATCCATTCTTGTCCATATTTCACCAGTGGGACTAGGAAGACTAGAGCTATGACTGATAAAAATTTGAGCCAGTTCTGGGTCTAAGGTACACCGATCGCGATCGTAGTACAAAGGACAAATTTATATTTGATTACATGAGTGGGTTGTTGATAGTTGGAGGGTCATTTTGGTCCACTCTATGTGTCATTTGAACCACTTTTGAGTTTACAGGTGCCATTTCTGGGTAACAAGTGGGTTTTGGAATAGACTCTGACTTTTCATGAGTTTTTGATATCCAAATGGCTTGAAACTTGGTTGGTGACTTGAACAAGATGTATACAAGGGATCAGATAGGTTTTTGTTAAAATCTGAAGTTGAGGTACACGATCGCGATCGGTGTTCTGGGGCCTGTTTTTTGGTGAAAACTAGATGGTCATGAACCCTTAAGCCTGCCTAGCCCACTGATGATTTATTTCCAAGTTTGGACTTAAAATGAAAAAATTAGAGCAATTTTTCACTATTTGACCATATTTTACTAAGTCTAACCATATTGGGTTTTCTTGATGAATTTTGGATGGATCCGGGAGTTAGTTGAAGTTAATTTAAGAGCTCCCAGTGCTTCCATGATGTTTTGCTACCATCAGCCTATTCCATTGTCTGATTTTGACCTAATGAGGCACTTTATATCCTGTCTTAGGAGGTTTTCCAGATTTGTGCATTTTTCAGACATTCCTTGGATATCCATGTGATATTTGAGCATCCCTAAGTAACCTTTTGGTCTTTGGCATTGGCTCGGCTCCAATTCTATCTTTGTGTGATCGTTCGAGACTCAAACGACTATATCTGCACTTGTAGGAGATTCTGAGATCCATTTGAGGGTTTCTACAACTGTTCTGACTCTTAGTCGGACAAGTGTACCTTTCAAACCATCCATCATTATTTTAAACAGGATTTTGGCAGTTGTAGGTCAATTTGTTTCCTTTTTGGTTGTGTTTGACAAATTGGGCCCATTCCATGAGCAACATTTGTGCATTTTTCTTGAAAATTCAAGAGAGTGTACTTTTAACTGAATTCCAAGCCTCGGCCAAGTCAAAAATTGCAAAACTTGCATCTGGGGGCACCGATCGCGATCGTACCATGGAGGCCAAATTTGATTTTGACACTAGCAGATTGTAGGCGAGGCTGAGGGGGAGTGTTTTACATTTTCTGTCCCAGTTTTTGTCAATAAGGTACACCGATCGCGATCGGTGTACCACTACCAAATTGTGATTTGACCATATGGGTTTGTTCTTGACCTTGTGGGGAGCACATTGATGTGTTCTGTGCCTGAAAAAAGTTTTGTTTGGATGCCTCTAAGGGCCCTTGACCTCTTTGTCCCGATCCGACTTTGATTTGATTCCTTCGCCTGTTTGTGCAATGATTCGCGCTTGCATGCGTAATAGACTTGATCTTTACTTGATAAGGAACATACCTGTGAAATCTGGTGTGAAATGCTGGCTCCGACCGTCCGTACGGGGTAGCAACGTGACAGCTCGCTCTAGGTCAAAAAGCTCTCTCCTTCTCTCTCAAAAGGTGAAAATGAACAATGATCTATAGTTTGGCCTACCTGGCCTATATCTTGCCGAGATTTTTGTGACACAGGGATGATTTTTCTCACCTTTGATCCCAATATAATATGCATACCATCTGTGGGTCGAACCGCTTGTCGTTCTGGCGTCGTATGACCATTTGATGCGATTTTGGTGAAATGTAGTCATGATTATTAAGGCTGAAATTTGACATCTTCAGATTAGCTTCATATCTTCCATGCTTGATAACCTTATCATGATACTTCGGCGTTTGCTTCCAGAATGTGATTCCGACACTTGTGAGAGAGATTTTTTTATTTTTGATGTTTTATTAACAAAAATCAAACAAAATAAATTGGAAATACTTATTAATTGGAAAAATTTGGCCAAAATTATTATACTCACCCCTAAGCACATGTTTTCTCTAGAAGCATCCCAATGCTCCGGATTTTGTCATTACAACTCATTATTATGCTGGTCAGATGATACAAAAATGCTAAAATTGCCAGGTTTTGATCGAATATGTTCGAAACTGAACTCTAAATAATGAAAAACACACACACATTATGTACATATATACACATTGGACCCCTTAATGGCCCTAATTGTTGCTAGATTCATCAATTACTCCTGCCTTCCTTGTTTGAGTCGTCCCGGACGAAGGTTGGGTGCATGTGCATGGGTTTTGGAATCTGTGTCTATCCATGGCCGTGTAATATGGCCCTACCCTGATGTTTGAGACAATGCGTTGGGTAACAATATGTTGTGCAATATGCGGGGACCGAAAGTTGTTTTCAGTTGCTTTTGTTGGCGAGGGTAGCTGTTTATGGAACAGGAGAGCTTGAAGTTGAATTGCTCTTTCCCTGATTGTTGGTGTTGTGACGGCAAGTATTTTTGGAACCCATTTATATGTGGTTTGTTGAATATGTATAGATTTTGCTTTAGTTTTCACCGGTTTCCAGTGCCATTTGGGAGATTCAAGCTTCTTGTTTTGAGTTTTGGGTTGCCTTTCGAGCTCTGTCATTGACACTTTAGTGTTCTCCAGTTTTGGTTGCCATTTCCACTTTGGAATAACTTCTGTAGGTCTTTGAGATGGTGCTGCTTCCGTCTGGAGTTTGGTTCTTAGGCATCCATATCTTGCTTGGTTTGTTGGCCAGCAATCTTTTCTTTATCCATACTTTTCCAATAACCTTTTGTGTTGTTTTTGGATGGTTCTCCGGTTTCTTATTGTCGATGGGGATACTCGGCCACGAGTGATCTGTTTTGGCGAATGGAGTCATGTACACGTTAGAGTCGTGTGTGTACCTTAACGCATGTTCTGACCATTCAGACTGCATTGTACGTTCTCATCCATGGAACTCCCAAGCATATTGATTCTCTGATTTCTACGTCTTTCATTACGTAAAATTGATGAGGAGTACTATTTCCATCAAGATTGATTGGTAAGTTTACTATCCCCAATGTTGGCATTGTTGCACTGTTTGCTTGTAGATCACATGTGGATTGCACGAGGTGTTCATTTGTAAGCATCCTGTAAGTGGAGAAGTTGACCTCATTTACTCTTGCTCCTATGTCAATCAATGCTCGCTGATATCTGCCATGTGGGAGTCTGACATTGATGCGAACATCAATTCCTGTTTCCCATTGCTCATCAGTTTGAATTATAGACAAAGGAATTTGAACCGTGTCTGCTGGTGGAGGAAGTCTTTGTTGTTGTAAGGTTTGTTTTCTTTTTAAAATCCTGACTTTGGCCTCCTCCTGCGCTTGAGCTTTTGTTTCCTTTGCTTTGTTCTTGCGCTCCTTCGCAGCGTGTATTTTGACAAGCATCTCTGTGGTTAGTGGTATGTTGCATTTCTTTAGTCTACAACCACTAATCCAGTTAGGCATTTCCTCTCCCTCTAATGTCCCAAGTTTCATGGCACCGCTAGATGATGTGTCATGAATCACATAGGGTCCATTTCCTCGCTTTTTGAGTTTCCGGGAATGTTTTTTCAAGGTATACATTAAGACGTAATCCCTAGTAGCAAATTCCTTGCTGATAACATGTTGATCAAAAAATGATTTCATGTTTCATTTTTGCGCGTAGATTGAGGCAACAGATCTCAATCTAGTTTCATCCAGTTTTTCTAGGACATCTACCTGATTGGATAATTCATGGCCCGTCCATTCTAATTGTTTAGCGACTCGAAGCATGGGAATAAGGAATTCAAGTGGCAAAATCGCTTGAATTCCATAAATCATGTTGAACGGAGTCGTTCCGATCGATGTTTTGTAAGCTTCTCTATATGCCCATAAAGCTGAATGCAGCTTTTGATCCCAGTCAGCTCTCGATTCGCCAACAATTTTGGTGAGAATTATCACCAAAATTTCATTCGTACTTTCTGCTTGGCCGTTCGCTTGTGGGTGATAGGGAGCGGACTTCCTGTGAATTGCCATGAATTCGTCCAATAGGAATTCGATCACCTCATTGATGAAGTGAGTGCCTCTATCGCTCACGAGCTCAATTGGTAAGCCATATCTGGTGAAAATGTTCTCATACAAAAACTGTGTTGTCATTTTTGCATCATTTCTGGCTGTTGCTTTAGATTCCACCCATTTTGTTAGATAATCTGTTGCCACAATAATGTATTGAGCGTGCGTTTTATATCCCGGAGGCGCTATCGGTCCTACAAAATCTATTTCCCATTTCGCAAACGCTCTTGCCCCCATCATTGGCCTTAAGGGCATATCATCTTGCGCTCTCGGAATTTTTGTTTTCTGGCAATCGTCACATCGTTTCACGAACTCTTCAGCATCCATGAATAGTGTCGGCCACCATATGCCTGCAATAAGAATTGCTTTGGCAGTTTTGTTAGCTGAGAAATGTCCACCAGCTTGTCCGTCGTGTGCTTGCTCTAAGATAGGAATGTATTCCTCTTCAGTCGCACACATTCTCAATTGATTGTCTTTCCCCTCTTGTAAAGAGTGTCCTCAATCAGTACATAGTTTTCTGCCTCTTTCATGATCGTTTTGATTCGTGATCTACTCATCCCCTCAGGGAGTATCCTGGTGGTGAGGTATTCAACAATATAGTTACTCCATCGGGGTGCTACAGATAATCTGTATAGAGTCGCGTGCTCTATTGTCTTTTGAAGCATGCATTTAGCACAAGATTTGACATGCATATGAACACTATGTCTCATTTTCGGCCAATACACACCCATTCTCATCAATCTCTGATACATCTCTGCATGCCCATTGTGAATCCCCATTGTTTGTACGTGAGCTTGGTTTAGGTACAATTCCCGTTCACTCGATTCAACACAAAGCCTAAGGATTTGATCCGATCCTTGTTTGTATAGCCTGCCCACCAACATTACCAATGATTTGGATGCTGCAATGGTAGATGGTTGTCTTGTCACATTGATTGACCCGATAGTCAGCAAAGGAATTACATCCTCGCTCCATCTTGGAACCATTTCTATGTTGAAAAGATATGCATATGGCAAATCATCATCAACTCCTATAGGGTTTTCTCCATGCATCATTCTACATAAATGATTCTCTCTTTGGTGTGTAGTTCCTTTCTTGACTACTACCATGAAGTCAAACTCAAGCAGTATGATGAACCATCGAACAATTCTCCCCGTACAGCATGGTTTGTTTACTAAGTACATTAGTGCTTGGTGATCAACGAAGAATATAAATTTATTGGAAAGTAAGTAGTGTCTAAACTTTTTTACCGCATAGACCATAGCCAATCCCTCCCTCTCAGTTGTTGTGTAATTCTTCTCTACATTGTTTAGTTGTCTGCTGGAGTAACTAATTGGAAAATCCATGTTGTTATCTCTAGGTTGTGCAAGTATGCATCCTATTGCATACGCTGATGCATCTACGTGGATGTGAAAGATCTTCTCCCAATCCGGAGCCTTCAAAATTGGAGCGGAAATTAATCTCTGCTTCAACGTTTGAAAAGCTTCCCCGCACTCCTCTATCCACTCAAATTTAGTTATCAGCGCGTAAAGTGGTTTTGCAATTATAGCATATGAGTAGATAAATCTGCGATAATATCCACAATGGCCCATAAATGCTTGTACCTCTTTCACCTTTACTGGTCATGGTAGATCAACAATGACGCTGATCTTCTCCATGTCTATCAAAATACCGTTTCTGGACACTATATGTCCCAATATTTTGCCTTGTCTTACCATGAAGACACATTTCTCCGGATTCAAGAAAATCCGATACAGTCTGCATTTTTCGAACACCTTGGTCAAGTGCTCTATATGCTCCAATCTTACA
The DNA here is from genome assembly GCF_014529385.1 of Adiantum capillus-veneris. NCBI lineage: Eukaryota > Viridiplantae > Streptophyta > Polypodiopsida > Polypodiales > Pteridaceae > Adiantum > Adiantum capillus-veneris. Next base: position 141,354,777 of record NC_140943.1, read on the forward strand.
AGGGAGTGAACACATAGGTCATCCATGTAAATTTCTAAGAACTGTCTTAGATATTCTTTAAAAGCATGACCCATCAGCCTTTGAAATGTGGCTGGTGCATTTGTTAAACCAAAAGCCATTACCCGGAATGCAAAAATACCCCATTCAGTTGAAAAAGCCATTTTGTGATGATCCTCTGGCTTTATTGCGAGTTGGTTGTAACCGAAAAGCCATCTAAGAAGCTATAAGCCTCTTTGCTTGCCGCCCTTTCTATTACATGATCAGTAATGGGTAGGGGATAGTTGTCTCGAATTGTAGCAGCGTTTACTTTCTAGAGATTGACGTACACTCTTAACTTTTCGTTTTTCTTCGAGACCACCACAATCGGTGAAACCCAATCAGTGTGCTCAATTTCGTAAATAAACTCAATCTCCTTAAGTTTATCTATCTCCTCCTTGATTTTTTTCTCAAACGTTTCATTGTAAGTATAGGGACGTTGTCTGCTGGGTTTGGTGTCATTCTTAAGGGGTATTGTGTGTTGATAGATACTTGGATCCTCACCCTTAAGATCTTTGTATGACCATGCAAACACATCTCTATACTGTTTAAGAGTAGCTACCGAAATCTTTTCCTCTTCTTCAGTAAGATCCGTGGCAATATATGCAAGTTTTGGATCTTCTCGTGGCTCTGCTAGATCTATTCGTTTGGCTTTCTCAGGACCGTCATACGATGTACCCGGTTCCTTCAGTTCTCTCATTGGTTGTTGCACTATGATTTTCCTATCTTGTATGGTATATTTCTTATAATGGGACGGTGCATCCATCTTGTCAGAATTGGTGTCCTCATTTGTTTCAAAGTCAGTCGTCCATATGTCTTTGAGGGTTCGCTTGAGCTTTTTGTACTCTGTTTTCCTCTCTGTTTTGGTCATTCGAGACTTTTTTTTCCCCCCTTTCTGCAACTTAGTCATTTGATTCTCGTGTCTGTTCTTCTTCTTGTTTTTCTGCTGTTTAGTTTTGATAAACCAACCAGTGACCTCGTCTTTGACACAATCCTCAGCTTTGACAAGCTTTAGATATCCCGTTCTGTCATTGACAAGAGACATCGGATTAATATGCTTATTCGCCCTTGATTTTCTAGTTCTTTTGGATTTATACCGCTCCTATCGACTAGGTTTTTGGTTATGAAACTCGTAAAACCTGTCCTGTCTCGACCTGTATTTCCTTTTCGTCTCTGATGTGCTTGATCTTTCACATCAGCCTCTATCAGTTGGATTTCATCGTCCAGCGATGGAAGGTCACAACATAGTGAATCTGTGAATTCTTCCTCAGTTTGATTCCTATTGTTCACTACATATATCTCATCAATGATTCTTTTACACTCGATCTCACGTGGTAGTCCTTCTTGTTCCTCGCTCTCCGATCCTGATTCTAGGATGACACTAGCCATTTGCAACGTTACTAGGTTGTATCCTTCTTCGTCACAAAATTTCATAGGTGTGCATTCGTTAACACACACGTCCAAAGTTGAAAATATTTGAGTCCATCCGAATGGCTCAAATAAATGTTCCGGGAAAGGTTCTGGGAAATAAGCTTCGTCTTCTACGGATCTTTCCAAAACGCAATTCTCCTTGATTATCTTTCCACAATCAGATGCTCCACACATCCAGACATGTGCTTTTGTTTGCATCCATGAAGGTATTTCTTTTTCATTTATAGTGGTTGAATTATATTCTTGCACTGGTGTTTTTGCAACGTCTTTATAGCTGTGATCCTTCATGTTGATCTTCGTTATTAGCTCTTCGTGCCTTAGGTAGATTTCGTCGTAACCCCAATCTTGTATCATTTTGAGTTGACGCATAAAAGGTCGTCCCAAAATAATGTCAAAGTTGTTCGTTTTCCCGAAATCCACCACAACAAATGTGTGCTCATAGTTAATTCCACAAGAAGTTACAATTATTTGGTCCACGAATCCCAATGGTCTCTCTACATACCCATCTGCGAGTTGCAGTTTCATTCTCGTTTTCCTGAGAGCTGGTCGGCCCCACTTCTCCCAGATTTGCTTGGTAGAAATCGCCACTCCCGCTCCACTATCTAGGATAGCTATCGTTTTTATATCCTGATATTCCACAGGTAGGGTTGTATTTCCCTCCTCGCCTTCATAGTAATCTCCGACCTTGTTTATGGGCACTGGTTGAGCTTTGGGTTGAATTTCCCGTTTGTTTTCTTCTCTTGTAGGGTTTGTCAGAAGAGGAATCTTTACTCCCTTGTGCTCCAAATGTTTCCCCATGTCTTCCCATAAGTGTGTTCTGACTCTCAAGAGTTCGGACAGCGTGATTGTGCATGTTATAGGTGTCGACAGCATTTCTTGAAGACTTTTTGAGTCAACCATATGTGGAATAGTTCTCGTTTGGGATGGATCTCCGATTGTGCCTCATGTTCACCTATAAATGAAGGCAGGGTTTTCAAGGATTGGGCTTTTCTTTCCACCGAAATCTCCGTTCCCGCATCCCCATACAACGATTGCATATCGGCTGGATAAAATCCGTTATCCAGGTTAATCTCAGGAATTGGAGCAGACTGTAATGTCGCGCTTCCATTCTTTCTATTTCTAATGGTTTCCCATAAGTGTTGTGGCCATTGTTCTTCAACTTCTGGAATTGGCATCATCGTCATTGACTTAGCGTCATCAGTCGTGTTTGGCACCACTGGATGATCCAGTGGCAATATTGTTTCAGGCCTGGGTTCGTTTACTTGTTTTGGTTCATCATTTTTTAGTTTTCTTCGCTCTTTGTGAATCAACACTTCTTGTTCTGGGGTTCTTACCATCTTAGGTTCCATCAACGCCTGGGCTGTTTCAATGAGGTGTTTACACATTTCTAAACGCTTCGTTTCCACTTCTGGTTGAGGATATGTTAACCATCTTTGCTCTAAATTTTGGTTTTTGTTTTTAGCCTTGCTTCGTACGCTTATAATAGAGCATCTAACGGCTCTAGCACTTTGTCAACCAAGACTGATCCCCTTGAGGACGCTTTCCTCGGCTTGTTGTTATCCTCAGCAGTTCTACTCTCTCTCTCTCGTTTGAGTTGCTCCTTCGTTTCATAAAATTCGTTTTGCATGGCAATTTGGCTGTTCAATCTCTTTGTTTTCATCCTGTCTCGTTTCGCCTTCCACGATTTTCGCTGGGTTCTCACGGATAAGCTCTCATTTTCTGTGGGTATCGGCAACTCGACCTTTTCCTCCATGGCCTCGTTTTTCCTTAAGTCCTTGGCTTGGGCTATGGTTATCGCATTGATTTGGATCATGGGATCGGTTTTTGATCCGCTGCTTGCACTTGGTATCACCCCCACAATATTCATAGTTGCTTTTTCCTTGTTGTCCGGATTTTTTGGGCAATCTGGCAATATGTGATTCACACCAAATCCGTCACAAAACCCAAAAATTTTCACTCTTTTGCCTTTGAAAGGACATTTACGCTCCCAATGATCCGTACTTCCACAGCTATAGCACTGTCCAATTGGTGTTTGATTTCGAGGAGGTGGTCCCATTGGTTGTCCTGCTCTATTAGGATATCCTCTTGCTTTGTAATTCTGGTTCGCAATGAACATTAACGTTCTTTCGTCTACCAAATATTGATCTCTCTAAGGTTGTGCTACATACATTGGTGGTGCCATACCTCCGCTATTTCTCCACGATCGATATGATTCGTCTGCATACATTTGTGATTCAGGTTCTATTGCGTAAGGCTCATTCGGTTCTTCATAATACGAAACTTAAAGTGTACTATTTGTTCCTGGTGATGTTTCACAAGGTTGAGCATACCTAATCATGGCCCTATTCTCATGTGGTAATGGAGGTTGTTGACCCAACACAGGTTGAGGTCTGTCTGCTCCTGCTACCGGATTCATATTTGGTCCAACTTGATATCTTGGAGGAGGTGGTTGGGATAGTCCTGTTGGAGGCCCATAGGGTCTTTCCCTCACATAGTTTTTGTTATAACAACACTCTTCCATGCTATGATTCATCCATTTTTGTTCTATGGCGCACCATTTCAGTACTCGTCCATTCCCAACTAGTGCTTTTGGATGTTGTGGGCACCATGGCATTGGATGATCCCCCCCACACGTGTCACACTTCCTTGTCTGAGACTATCTCATCACCGGATTTGATCTCATATGTTGCTCCATTCTCTTTGTTACCTCCTCTATCAATTGATCAGCTGTCGGCATCAAGGTTTCCTGGGCATCTTTCTTGGTAGAGGGTTTGCTTTTAATCGAAGAAGAGCCACTGGTTACTGAATCAGTATCCTCTGAAACTTCCCCATATGCTTTGCAGTTGTCGACAAGATACAACTCTTCCCTTGTAACTTGTTGGAATGTGCTACAGGCCTTTAAGTAAAGGTCCTTTTTCAAGGTTTTGTTCCTAAGACCTTCAACGAAGAGCACATACAATCTCTCATCCTGCGGTAATTCCCTCCTCGGGCATCTCTCAATGTATTGCTTGAATCTCAAGGTTGCTTCCTTCACTTTTTCATTCTCCCTTTGTTTAAAAGCGTATATCTGCGATACAGTATTATGCTTTATACCCCGTTTTGAGAATTCTTCCGCGAACTCACGCAATACATGTTCAATATTCGGACAAGTTTCAGGGTTAAAAGGTTGAAACCAAGTTAAGGCCGTCCCCTCCAATGTCAGCCCGAATCCCTCGTATTGAGTGTGGAAATCAGTGATCTGTTCCGCTCTTAAGACTTTCTTGAAGAGCGATACATGGGCATATGGATCCCCCGATCCGCTATACTTCTTTGGCATGCACTTCGCTACCTGGGATGGCCTGATCCGTCTATGGTCTGCGGTCAATCTCATTGCTCCAATGTCTCGACTTAATCATTCTCGTGCATCGGGGAGGTCATAGGTTGCTCTCGTTGGCTCCCCCACCCCAAATCTACTACTAGGAGGCAAATGTGATGGGGTGGCTGCAAATGTCGGACCTACAGCCATATGTGTAGAGATAGGAACTGCACTACCTCGATTCATAGCCATTGATTCTATGGAATGTAATTTTTCCATGGGGCTTGGCATCGAGTAATGGGGTCGACTGAAAGAATCAGCTACATGAGTCCTCCCTCCACCTATGGTCAACGGTTCTGGCATGACAAATGTAGGGGCTGGTCTTAGTGGGCTTGGAGTGACATAGTACTGGTGAAATGGTCCCCCAAAGTAGGTATATCCTTCCAATTCGTTTTTATCAATGACTGCATATCGTCTCCCATACTTGTCGTATGCTGTAATTTTCGTGGTTAATCAAGTACTTGGGGTTAATCAAGTACTTGGGGTGTGGCCAAGTAGGAATCCAAGGCTAAAAAATATGTGTTTTCAAATAAATAATCTGCTTAGACATTTTGAAGCTCGGAGTTAAGGCATGTGGACAGGTCTCAAAATGACAAAGCACATGGTGCAACGCAAGCTTCAATTGACCAATTGTATGTGATAAGGGATGCTTCTCCTATTTATTTGGGAAAGGAAGCTTTTGAGAGAGAGGAAGAGTTTCTACAAACGGGTATGCTTCCATCAGAGTTGGAGAAGTAAAAAAAGTATGCCTTCCTACACCGTGCCAAAAGGTATGTGCTAATTGGTGATGCCTTATATATGAAGGGGGACTGATCTTGTGATGAGAAAAGTTCCTTGGAAAGAGGAAACTTACAAAATTTTAGAGGAGAATCATGAGGGTTCTTGTGGTAATTTTGCTTCAAAGATCACTTTGCATAAAGTCTTGCAGGAGGGGTATGTGTGGCCAAACGTTCAACGTGATGTTCATCATTGGTGCAAGTCTTGTAAAGAGTTTCAAAGCATGGAAAATAGGGTTCTCAAATCAAAAATTAGAGACACCATTGTGGCTTATGATGTGTCTGAAAAGTGGTGTATCGATACAATAGGTCCTCTACCTATGAAAACTAGAGGCAAATGTTACATACTTACTACTGTTGACTATCTATCCAGGTGGGGCGAAGCCAAAGTTGTTAAGCATCACGAGCAAAGATGTTTCCAAATTTATATATGAAGATATTTTGCTGCAAATTTGGCATGCCATTGGAGTTACCTTCTAAAAAGGGTCTAGGTTTCAGGGGAGAGCTAGTGGATTATCTATGTGAGAAGCTTCATGTGCATCACAAGTTTACTACTCCATATTATACCCACTGCAATGGCATGAATGAAAGTTTTAATAGAGAGCTCATAAGGATGCTTACAAAGATGAAAAGAAACAACGTGTAGACTTGGGATTTAGAGCTACCTTGTGCTCTATAGGCTTAAAGGACTGCCATCAAATCAGGTACTGGTTTCTCTCCCTTCCATCTAGTTTTCGGCAAAGAGGCTTTACTTTCTATTGAAGTGGAGATACCATCTTTGAAGATTATGCTAAAGCTTGAAGAAGAGCCCAATGATTCATTCAAGGAAAGGCTTCTATATTTGCAATGAGTACATTTGGGTAAGTTGCTGGCTTTTGAGCATTATGAGCAAGTCTTGAAGAACAATCAAGCAAAGGCAAATGAGAAGGTGAGGGACAAAGACATCAATAAGAACAAGCTTCTTTGGCCACTTTTGACATTATTATATAGAAGTGGTCACTCTTGAATGTGAGATTACTTAGACATGGAATGAAAGAAAACACACATCGCCTACACTATCTCTCTCTCACTCAAACTTATCACATGCTTTCTAGCCATCACTCTAGTAAAAAATATGGAGTCTCAAAAGAACGAAACTATTTAGAGGTGAATTTTGAAAACTGTTATGGAGAAGGAGTTGACACACTAGCTTTAAAGCATTATTACCATTGACAACACCAATGTCAATGGAACTCCGTACAACCAAGATATCAAAATAGTGAGAACTCAAAATTAACACATTTTGAGAACAAAGCAACATAATTAGGGCATGGAGGCTTGCATTACTATTGCAAGACAATAAAAGGATGGATTTCAAATGTCATATGTTGGGCCAACCCCTCTATGCTACACTCATCTACTGCTCTTTATAGATTTGAGATAAAAACTAGAGAGTAATGTCACTACCTAAAGACATGTGAAGCTCTTATCGGCTCAATAAATTACACTAAGAAACAAACGTCTAACAAAATCGATGCACACATGATGTAATGTCCAAGTAGGCCGTGCCAATTTTGGTTTGGGGGTGATTAATAGGAATCTTAGTAGATGCTCTTTAAGCTTTGAGGGAAAAGAAGGATTGGGGGGGGGGGGGGAAGGGGCATGGAGGAGAGAGAGGGCGACAAGTAGATTTCTCTTTGGGTAACATGGAGGCAAAGAGAGAGAGAACCATGTGTCAGTGGGGGGGATGAGACAGGGCAAGTTCTGACGACATTGGGAAAGAGAAAAGTAGGTCCTATTTCTCTCTCTCTCTCTCTCTCTCTCTCTCTCTGCTGTTTCCTGCAAGAGATTGAGCATAGGTTCCATGTTTGCAAGGGGAAGGCAAAGACCAGAGAGAGAAGGATGATGGAGGTCTTTTTTTTTTCTTGGGGGGGGGGGGGGGGGGGGGGGGGAGGGGGGGTTGAAGGGGTGGAATGGATAGCTACTATTGACCTGCTGCTCTGCCAGCTCATTGTCTTGTCTTATATTGTTTTATAGTGTGTGTGTGGGGCCTAGGTCATGTCACATTTGCAGGTTGAACCTTGAAGGAGGCTCAATCGGCGCTCCAAAGAGGTTGGGCATGCAGTTTTGCTACAGTGCATGTTCACGAAAGGACAGGGCACCTGCATTGTGCAGAGGTAGCCAAGCAGGAACCTATATGCGAGGCTCAAGGACATAGGAACACATTTGACCACAGACCAAGTTAGTGGGAAGCAGAGGTGAGGTGCCTCTTGTGCTATGGATTGCAGGTCGGTCCTCCTTTGCCAGAGATGCAATGTGCAAGCAAACACATGGAGGGAGAGAGATGGTCTCTCTTACGCTAAGGAAGAGAAACTAGGAGAGAGACATAAATGCGGCGTGTGACTGAAGGCGGAGAGAGAGAGAGAGAGAGAGAGAGAGAGAGAGAGAGAGAGAGAGAGAGAGAGAGAGAGAGAGAGAGAGAGAGAGAGAGAGAGAGAGATGGGCTATCTTACGCCGAAGGTGATGTAGAGTGTAGTTGTGTGTATGTTCCGTAGGGCAAGAGCATTGGACTTTGCAAGAAGCCCAGGTGGAGATGGATGGCCTTAGGCCATGTGCTATAGATGGAGGCAGTAGGGGTCGCCATTGGCAGGGGGAGACACTGTGTATTTGTGTCTCACGACACATGCTAGGTTGAGCCATTGAAGTTGAAGGCAAAAAAGGGTACAGGTCAGATGGTGGAGGTGTGAGAGGGCGCGCATGAACGAGGGCTGCAACATCTTTTCCTTTACAATATGGTAGATTTTCTAGAATCTCCATGGGAAATTAATGCACGTTTGGAGAGTAGCATATATATTTACAATCATAAACGGGTATGGCAAACCACACACACAAATGTTTGTTCTAAGGTGTAAAACTACTATATATGGAATTGCCGTGAGTTGACAAATACAAAAAAGCTTACAAAACCAAAAATAGAGGAGTGTATCTCAATCATAAAACACACACACAAGAGGATTCTTTTCTTTGAACCATGCTTCTTCTTTACCAAAGATTATCTTCCAAGTTACACAGGTTGAGATTCACTTAAGTGAATGGCCTTCACACTGGAGTAATTGGCCACCGACGGCTTTGCACACATATGCATCTATTGTTCATCCAGGCCTGTGCTCATGGTTTTCTCAAGCCTAATTCAATATTTATACACCAACTTTGCAAAACACTTATTGGAAAATTAATAATCAATAGGATCTCTTAACCCTCTCTCAATAGATTTTGCACTTTTAGTGAACATCAAAATGTATGAGAGCTTGGTGAAAGTTCCTTCTTTCTTACCAACACACATCTTGATATTTTTTTATTTTTTTTTGGGAGTAATGGGCAATGTCAAAGAGCGTAAGCAATGTACTTCCAAGTAGTAACTATAGGATATTATCCCCACTTCTCTATGTGAAAAACAACATTATTGGCAAACTAGTCATTAAGAGAAATCTGGGCTTACTTTTGGGCCTTTTAGTTTGAGAGAGAGAGAGAGAGAGAGAGAGAGAGAGACGCTTCACCAATGAGGAAGAGACTAACGTTACATAGAAAGTCAGCATTTTAGAGCCAAGATCCATGAGAAAAAGGAGAATAAAATAACTACTTCATTCCTCAAATTATATAATGAGGAAGAGGCTAATGCTATATAGAAAATCAACATTTTAGAGCCAAGATCCATGAGAAAAAGGAGAATAAAATAATTACTTCATTCCTCAAATTATATAATGTCATACTTCCAAAGCAAGAATATCATAAGTCGTACTAACTTTGTATTGACAAATATCAAAACTTGCATGCTTTGAATAACTTTACTTGCCTCTCTCAAGACTTTGTCTTTGTCCCCTTTTCATATTTTCTCTAACTCTACCGTGTGTTCTAGTGTACACCATGTCTACCTCCCGAAGAACTTGCTCCACCATTGACTCTATTAGCATTTTTTAATAGTTATGCTATAGATGATCACTCATGGATACCATGATCTACAATAACTATTGGAAGTTGGGTATTATTGTAGACAAGGTGGAGAAGGAGGAGGCAACACAATGAATTTTTGGAGGCTTTCAAGGGACAAGTTAAAGAGTTCAAAGTGTGTGAAAAAAGAAAGAAGTTGATAGAGGTCCATATACAACATGCTTTCCAACACGTAGACTTAAGGTTGCAAGCATCCTCTCCAGGTTCTCCACGGCATTGACCCAATTGTAAGTTAATGAGCATATATCAATTTTAGTTCATGGCTACTTTGGTAGGTTTATACATGATATCATGTTTGGTATGCCCATCTAACATGACGGACTGGCGATTGATTGAGAGAATAGTGGGTATTTTGGATGTTTTCCACACATCTATCGGTGAGCAACTGTACAAAGGAAGACCGCACAAGGAACTTGCAAATAATGGAATATTCTTTTATGACATGTCATATTCTAAACCCTTTTTTTTTTTGGCTAGGGACATGTAACTGCATTGGCACTTCCATCCTTTGACAACAAAGATTGGTCTTTGCAAGTGGCCCAAACTAGTGAAAGATTTAGGCTAAGGTAGTTTCAAGAAATTCAAAAGTCCCTTAAGTATTATATTGCTACAAAGGTTGTTATGATAACTCTGTTTATGCCTATTGAAGTGTTTGTAAACTTTTTCTTTGATGAGCAAATAATAACTACATCAACAATGTTCATTTGCAAATTTAAGAATTGTATGGACTTTTTAGAATAACTGGGATAGGAAACAATTATAGGAGGGCACAATTTTTCTTGTGCAAAAGAAATCCATAGTTTGCAAGTACATTATAAGCTCTCAAAAATTCATAATGTCATTTTACTATTTTAGATATCATCTTCTTAGTGGACAACTAATCCCACTTGACCAAGACATGGAATCTAATGCTGAGAACAAACCTTTTTCAATGGAGTTCTACTTTCAAGAGAGCCTGCTTATTGTGATGGAGATAATGTCAAGTACACCTCTTGCGCAACTTAGGGTTGATCTTACATATGAAGACCTTCCACTACTACCACAAGTGTATGCATACATTCTAAACAACAGGAAGGTACTTACTAAATAGAAAAGTTTCATCTTGCCTTTATGTCTTTACATATGGTTACTAACTTCTCATTTGCCTTTCTCAGATTCCAAGACACAAGGAGAGAAAAACAGTATGCAATTAAAGATATTTTTCAAATGCACTTCATTTGATTCCTTCTTGAAGAAGCTAGATCACATGGATTATGAAAAGTCCTTGTATGCACGAAAGGAGTTGTAATGACATCCAATATGTACACTAAAAAAATGACAAATACATAGACATTTTGTAGTGCTAAAAAAATCTCAATGTACACTTTGTATTGTTTCAAAATTTATAATTTTTACTCTCACTTTTCAAAATATATTCAAAATTGGGGAAGGTTACTACTCCCATCCCCGGCTTCTATCCCTTTCCTCGTGCACTACTCCCCTACCCACTCCCTCGATTGTTGCCCCTTCTCCCCGGAGGGAGGTTGCTGTTAGGTTCCCTTTGGTGTTGCTAAAATTCACAGGCTGCCTCCATGGCTTCACATGCCCTTTTGCTCCCTTGGATGTGCTTGAGCTTGCCACTGACCTTGAAGCCAAGCATTTACCTCTGCGGAATCCATATGATATTGATTGAGGATCTCTTGCAGACCGCAAATCTCAATCTCATCAACCTCGGTTGCTCGCTCGACACGGGCCCCCTAGAACTCCTCAGCCACCTCGCTCTCCTCTCTTGACCGTCTGTGGACTGATAAAGTAATTGATTGGATGGCCACCACCAAAAAAAATTTGTGGGTTGTAGGTTATAGCTATTTTATTGTAGGTCTTGTAGAAGCTTGATAATTACAAAAAAGATGAGTCTTTTGATACAAACATTGCAGCGAGACAAACATTGAGTGAGACCAAAAGCAGTACTTACATTTGGCACATCCATAATTTCACTAAGTAGAAGAAGCGCGTTGAATGCTGTCTGTCAGCCACAACTAAAGTAATTGGGCTCGTTGGGCATGACAACCCGTTGGTGTAGAGTAGCAACAACTAGACCATGCTCTAGTAGCATGTGCTCTACATAGCAGATAAGCTTTCTTGTGGCACTACAATACAAAAGAACTTTAATGCATGAGACATTATAAATTTAGACACTGTAAGAAAATGCATACATGCTCTTGAGTCCTTACGTCTTTACACGACCGTGAAATCTCTTGCCTTGCCCGAAGTTTGCATAATAAGCAACCTTCTATTCAATATCAAAAAGCACAAGATTCTAGTGCACACTACACAAAACTCCTAAACCAATAACGCATTAGGAAAGAATGATAGATATATTTTTGCCTAATAGGAGAGAAACTTACAATTCTCTTTAAGCAAGGACAGAAAATTACGCGAGGTCAAAATTGACTCTACTTAACCAGTTCAGAACCCCAAAAAAGAAATATAATATCGTTGTTTTGCAACATTGTTGAAATGAGCGGATCCAATATAAAAAAATTATCTTAGACCTCAACGGGCAAAAGCAAGATCGAGTGCCTCACATAAAAAAACAGCATTTATATATTACGCCTTAAAACATTCCTACATAGCATGGGTCGATATAATGCAAATAAGGGCATATAAAGAATTTTCTCAGTCCCTGTTTTCTTGGTTCTATCCCCATAGCCATAAGGACAAAACCAAGAAAATGGGGATCTTGTATCATTTTTACCGGTTCCCTTTTGCTTGGTTCTGACCCTGCAATAACCTTAAAAGTATACAAAAAAAGGTAAAGATGTCAAAACATACCACATAACAACATTGATGAGAGAATCCATTTCCTTTAACTTGGAAAAATTATGCATGCAGATGAAGTCAGTAGGATTGAGCGAGAAAATGCATTTCTCCTCTGATTGGTTCAACAAAAGAATCTTTGCACAGAGGGGTGCAGAGCCTTCCATGTTTTGAAACTCTTATTCATTTTCATTTTTTAGTTCCTCTAGAAATTTAAAGTCATCCCTTTGCGGCTCTTGAATTGGCCTCCTCCTTGATGGCCCTAGCTCTATCATTTATGGCCCTTGCTTTAAACCTGTTGTAGCCGATGTAGGCTCTTCCCTAGGAGGGTCACGCTCTTGGTGGGGAGCTGTAACATGCTAAGGACTCTATTGCATGCCTTGTGATTGGGTGTTTCTTTTGCGAGTAGCTTAGGGTGGCTTTGCTTATTGCGAACAAGGATGGAGAGGGGTATGGTAAGGATACCCATTGTTCGGATGTCTTGAATATTGAGCTTATATGTGAAGCTACTCAATATACGGGTTCTCTATATATAGCATCGAGGTCCCCTCTATATACATCATCTCATGTGTGTATTCAACACACTTTGGGGTTCTATTTCTCTGCTCTCTCTTTCTCTCTCAACATGGTATCAGATCAGGACGTTTTTGTTTTATTCTCTCCTAATTGAAAACTATTTTGTAGAAACTATCCACAATAGCGATTGGACTTGATGTGGTCTACAACTTTGCAGAAGAAACTTTTTTCAAATTCTGCACCGATTTTAAATTAACATACACGAACTGCATACATGTCTGAAAAGAAACTTCCGCTTTTTGTTTTTTATTTTTCTCCTAATTGAAAACGATTTTGTAGAAACTATCTACCATAGCTTTCGGAATCGATGTGGTCAACAATTTTGCAAAAGAAACTTTTTTCAGATTCTGCACCGATTTTGAGCTATCGTTCGCGAACTGCATACATGTTTGAAAAGCAACTTCCGCTTTTTGTTTTTCAAATTTTCTCCTAATTGAAAATGATTTTGGAGAAACTACCTTCCAATGAAACTAGAATCGATGTGGTCTACAACTTTGCAGATGAAACTTTTTTCAAATTCTACACTGATTTTGAGGTATTGTTCGTAGACTGCGTACATGCCTAAAGGGAAACTTTCACTTTTTGTTTTTGATTTTTCTCTTTATTGAAAACGATTTTGCAAAAACTACTCACCATAGCCAGCGGAACTAATGTGGTCTACAACTTTACAGAAGAAACTTTTTTCAAATTCTGCACCGATTTTGAGTCATCGTTCGCAGACTGCGTACATGCCGGAAAAGAAACTTTCACTTTTTGTTTTTCATTTTTCTCCTAATTGAAAACGGTTTTGCAGAAACAACTTGTAACATTTAATGGTCTAAAAACTTATGTGTAGCGGAAATTAACATGAACATAGTGGGAATTTCATTAGAATAGATTCCTAATGAGAATTACAAGAGTGCTTGGGTGGAGAGAGCAACAAAAAGCATAACACCTAGTTAGATAGCATCAACAATACTTTCAAAAGAGAGAGAAATTAAGATATTGACAACAGTTGAGGACCGGATTTTCATGGAGCCGGTCCCCCCTCCAAAAGGCTTTGTATTATGGTTTCTCCCATCAAGAGAGACATTGTACAATACAATTCTTTGTGTTCCTTCAAGACTGGCTAGTGCAATGAAGATGAAAGCTTCATGCAATAAGCAAAACACTTAGAAAACACAACTTTAATTATCCCCATTCTCAGACCCAACACATCACACACCTTCGAAGATGGTTAGAGCTAGCAGGGTATGAGAGTAGATTGAGAGGAAGAAGGAGTATCTTACGAGAAAGATGTACATCTCCTCACATAATCACTCACATTAGCATAGCTTAGCTTAGTAATTAGCTTGTTAGAGGAGATGAGCATGAATTGAAGCTTGGCTCTTGGTTGGATTTTCATCCACACGCCAAGAGTGTGTTGATGTAAGCTTCTATCTCACAAGCTTGGAGTAGGTGATGAGCTCTCCATTAAAGCTTGGGAAGAGATAGTATTCTCTTTCTTCACACATGAGATTGTGTGAGTGTGTGTGTGATAATGCCTTGCAAAAATCAGCCCCCCCTCTCTCTCTTGGGCGAGCCCTCTTGCTATTTGCTCTTGCTATCTCCCCATTGGCCCTCCCCAAGTGAAGCCAATGATTATTAAGCAGCATAAGTGATAGCCTATTGACATGTGTCCCCCTTTCCCCTTTTGTGAGAGCTTTAGGTAATTTAATAATTAAACTAAACTCTCATTGGACCCCTTTGCCTCCTAGCCAATAGGAATCAGGCAAGCCATTGGGCTGTTGAATGCTCATTGGACCCCTTGGGAGACTGTCCAATAGTCTTCTAGAGGATTTAATTCTCATTGGTTCTTTTATTAAGTGTTTTTAAATTAATTAAACTAGATTTACTCTAGCCTAAATCTCATTGGTCCACCTCCAAGGCCATCCAATAGGAATTGGGCACACCTTGTGGGCATCTGGGCTAGGGAGCTGACATGTGTCCCTAATTCCCTTTGTGTAAAAGGGATCCTGTGTGTGTGTGTGTGTGTGACTATCTATCTCATCCCCTACTCCCAAGGCTCGCCCCCTCCTATGTAGGGATTTGAAAAGACTTTTTGGTCACAAACAAAGCATCCAATTTCCCTAAGGTTGACCTTTGGACACAACCTTTGAATTTTGGAACCTTAGCAAAATTCCCTAAGGTTGACCTTTGGACACAACCTTTGAATTTTGGAACCTTTGAATTTTGGAACCTTAGCATTTTGGAAGTCTTAATGGGCTGAACCTTAGGGTCTTTTTAGCCCATTGTTGCACATGGATATTTTGCAGATGGCCCCCCCTTTGGATCCCTATTTTCCCTCCTTTGGATCCCTATTGTGGCCGATCTGCTAGCTTAACCAATATTCTAGCTTTTTCTCCCCTAGCACTGCCCCACATTAAATGATCAGTTTAATATGAGAAAATCATTTAGGAGAATTAGATATTGATTATTATGACACAACTCGTGTGAGCCACTGGAATCAAGGTGGTTTACAACTTTGCAGAAAAACTTTTTTCAAATTCTACACAGATTTCGAGTTATCGTTTTTCGGCTGCGAACATGTCTGAAAAGGAACTTTCGTTTATTGTTTATGATTTTCCTCCTTATTGAAAACAATTTTGTAGAAACGGTTTGCAGAAACCACCGAATTCGATGTTGTCTACAACTTTGCAAAAGAAACATTTTTCAAATTCTGCACAGATTTTGAGTTATCGTTCCCAGATTGCGTACACGTCTGAAAAGCAGCTTTTGTTTTTTGCTTTTGATTTTTCTCATAATTGAAAAGTTATTAATTATATTTTTCTCTTCATCAATCTTATATTTGTTACTGATGTAACTTTACTGCAGGAGACAGTTACAAATCGAATAAGTGTTATAGATATATGTTCTCAAAAGTCTATACTACTTTAAGCTGTCTAATACATTCTGAAACATTTACTGATGATTTTTTATTGGATACCTATATTTCCAGATATCAAATGTCTATAGATTTGTTCATGGATATCTGTCATGAATATCGTTCCGATTCAGTCAAGCCGTTGATGATCGTCCAAATTCCGTCAAGCTACTGATGGTATATGATCTTTTGTTATATGATATATTCGTTCATTGATTCTAGTATAATTATCCTTCTAAAGATAAAGTTTACGTCGTTTTATTGATAACCTCTCATTGATACCATAGTGATTTTGATGGTACCATGATGATGTTTTGTTAGTACTTTGGTCATGGTGATTTTCGTGATATTTTATTGATACCATGGTTATTTTTGGTGATACCATGATATTGTTTCGTTGATACCATGATGTTGTTTCATTGATGCCATGGTTATTCTCAGTGATATCATGATGTTGTTTTGTTGATACAATGATTATTTTCGGTGATACCATAATGTTGTTTCGTTGATACCATGGTTATTCTCGGCGATACCATGATGTTGTTTCGTTGATACAATGATTATTCTTGTTGATACCATGGTTATTATCGGTGATACCATGATGATTTATTCATTTTTATTGATACTATGATGATGTTTTGTTAATATTTTGATGAAATTTATTGATATCAATACGTTGATAAATGTCGTTTTATTAGTATATACACATTTCATTTACATCACGTAATCATGCATCTTGTACTTTTACGTTCATACTTTATGTACACATATGTTGTCCTGCGTATATATGTTGTCAAAAGAGTGGCATTGCGAACCATCTCTTATGGCATTGTGAACGTAATTATTCTAGCAATACTAAAAAAAATCATGACTATGTTTTTTTTTTTTTTTTTTGAGTCTATGATCTATGTATGATTGATCAAAGAATTGATTTTATGAAGACAAACTTGGTGACAATAAAAGATTTATGAAGACATTCTTGGTGATGCCATATTGATGACAGCATGAAGACATGTTTGGTGATGACAACATGAAGACATGTTTGGTGATGCTATATTGATGACAAGCTACACAACAGATTCATGGAGACACTTCTAATCACAAGCTAATCGATAGCCTTTACACCTCTTTATTGAACCTTTGTATTCATTATTGTATATGATAGGATAGGAGTGATGTAACTCCTCATTAAACATTCATTATAAAAGGAGTGATGTAGCTCCTCATGAACATTTGTACATTTAATGATTTTTATAATATAACCGTGGGTGTATATAGAGTTGTGCGTTTTTCCCTTGATCCCCCGAGGGTTTTTTCATCCAAAGTTAGGGACCCTTATTTGAGCGGGGGTGTTTAGCTTATATGTAAATCTACTCAATATATGGCTTCTCTATATATAACACCTAGGTTCCCTCTATATATACATCATCTCATGTGTGTATTCAACACACTTTGGGGTTCTATTTATGTGCTCTCTCTTTCTCTCTCAACATTGAATTGGAACTGGCTAAAGTAGACCATTGTAGAAAAAATTGAGCCTTTGCAGGCTGTCAAAATCCCAAGCTATAATGGTAATGAAATGGGCATGGGCAGCCAAGATGTAGCCATTGCTAAGAAATGCAATGAGGTAGTCTTCTACAACCTCTTGTTGTCACAAAAGCACAGAGCTAGACCATCGCATGCCTATTCTCCACTACACGCTTATCTCCCTCAATGTATTGAAATGAAAGCTGCATAATGAATGACTGAATGTGTCATTTAGTCCTCCATAGCTCTTGAAAGACGCCACTGCGGGCATCGTATTGATGCCTTCCTGCTTGAGCTCATCTAGGTGTTGCCTTTCCACGAGCCATTTTTTGCAAATAACGTGACAACAGTGAGCTAGCATGACAAATAGTACACAATTCTAGCGCTCCTCTTTCTCTCAATTTCTTCGAAGTTGGTAGTGAGTGACTCACAAAATAGCATCAAACAAAGGTTTGGGCCATAAAAGAGACTAACTTTGGAGTATGCACCTTTAATAAATTACAATAATTATCCTTATCCTTGGGAGTACAACCCATGATTTAAAATTCAAAAGATTGTCCTTGTCCTTGTCTTTGAATCTTAAAGGGACTCACTCATCCAAAGAGAGAGAGACCTACTGAAAACCAATCGTCCACCTCAATGCCTCTTAACCTTGCCATGAAACGTACCTTCCATCTCTCTCTGCCTTGTTATGACCTTGTCACATGGACCAAAACCAGGCAAAGAAGGACCTTGAGGAATCCTAGAGGTGCCTATTTGCTTGGTTTTGGCCCCCTTTACCCTTGTCACATGGACAAGAACTAGGCAACAAGGCACCTTGAGGTATTCCCAAGGTCCCTTTTTGCTTGGTTTTGGTCCCCTTTGCTGCAAACAGTGTAACTTGTACTCACCTTGTCACATGGACAAAAACTGAGACTTGTATTGACCTTGTCGCATGGATGAAAACCAAGCAAAAAGGCACCTTGATTGCTTGGTTCTGGCCCCCTTTACCGCAAATGTCCTCAATGTATGGATTGGAGGGTGTTGAACCTTACTTCCTATTATACATCTTGATATGCTACTACTATCTTTGCCTGACATGAAGAACATTATCTTGGAGTCAAAAAATGATGGGGAGGAAACATGTGAATATAAACTCTTCATGTTCTTATACAATGCCCGTTCTCATCACCATACACTAGATCTTACATGAAATTTTAGTTCAAAATTTTATATCCAACGGAGCATTGAATGCACAATTGAGTATCTACAAAATGCATTTGCAATAATATGAAGCAGTAACTTGCAGCAGCTCCTTGACAATTGATAGCACTCGATACGTGCACCTAGATGATGTTGCCCCTAAAAAGTCTGCGATAAGGAGATTGAATCACTATCTATAGAGGTGTCCCTACAATGGCTTTCTTGTCTAGGACACATGTCCAAGGCACTCTAAATAGTGTTTCTTAATTGAATCCAATCATGGGTTTGTCTATTACTTGCATTTGTTGACAAAAGGTGATGCAAAGGCCTCCCAATCTGCAAATTTTGGTATTTTCCCATTAGCAATTGAGAAATAGGGGATGTAGAGGTGGAATTTGATCTAGAAGAAGAGAGGGAAGAGGTATCAAAGGAAACATTTGATGCCAATGTAGATCTTGTTTCTATTGCCAATGCAGCGTTGGGGAGCAATCACCAAGGCCCTCACAAGGAAGGATCTCTATCTTTGAATTGCATTCCCAGCTTTGCTATGCAAGGTGACAATCATTATATTTTACTCGCAAATATTAAATGCATGAGTTGATATAAAAGAGGACTACTACCTAGCTGCAATTACTAATTTTTGCGAGGCGGACATGGGAGGACAAGGTGGACTAACATCTCGTCATGGACACAAATGTCCATGCCACACAATGCATTCCAGGGAAACATCTGCTTAAAGACTCATTCAACAAATCAAAGTTTGGATAAATTGGATTTCCAATGGAGGATCAGTTTTAGTCAACCATAAGGCAAGTAGGTTTGGAGCTCATGCGCAACACTGTGGACACACAAGCCTAGAGAGAGGAAAAGGGAATTATTCACTTGTGGGGAAGATCCACGCTAGAAATGGACGAGAATCAAATGGTTAGTCATTTTGGGACATTCTAACGATTTTGGAGATGATCATAATGCAATGCTAAGATCAATTTTTTCGTTGGGAGGTACTTGTGTATGACAATAATTTCCTTGGAAGAGGAAGAGGTTCAAGGCAAGGCTAGCTCGCTAGAGTGCAAGGCAAGGATGCGGTTTTGTCTCACTACATTAAAAAGGTTTGTAGAAGCAATTCAAGTACTTAAATCTATTGTATTTGCCTCACATATAGCCATGAATGTTTTAATATTGTTTTACAAATCATAATTTACCACAAGGAGTACTCAGAGAACAATGCAAAATTCCCACTATTTGTAATGAAAGTAATTACAAGATTTTGTGGTGGGTATCCCATGCCATTGAATATCAAAAGGATAATTTTGATAGAGAAACAATTTGCACTGCAAGTCTTTGGCATCCAATATGGGTGTCAAGCACTTAGAGTCCCATATTTCTTTCCCTATACAGCTTTGACTCTAGCAGCAGGAGTACTTGAAGACCCAAAGAGCTTGGATCCATAAAAAAACAGTTTGTTTTTTAGGTAAAGAAGACGGTTGTTGCTCGCGGGGATGCCATCATCACTAGAGGAAAGAGCTCATCTAAGGGGTTTGCATGGCAAAGAGGTGCACGTTGAAGAAGAAGGACATGCATCAAAGAGGGTAAGAGTGTCGGGCTCAGGCCGATCTTCTCTTGCACCAAACTTGTGATTATTGCCACCCCATATGGGGCTCCCCTGCATTTGAGTTTCCCCAAGATCTTTGGCCTTTATTCTTAGATGATGTATGTTCTTTCTTTGGGTAGGTGTTGAAGATGATGGGCTTGAGGATTGGAAGTTTGGATTGGTTTTCTCATTAAAAAAAGCCAGTGTTGTCCATGACTAGAGATGATAGAGGGGTGAAACCATGTTAACATTTCATACTTTTTGATGTCTTGAATAGTGCTAGTTAGCACAATTTTGACATATGCTAACTAGTACAATAACATGAGCTAGATCTCTAAGATCTATGGCATATAATATCTCAATAGAAATCTCGTGAAACAAGGAATATTATAAGTGTACAAACTCCGATATATTTTGATATTATTTGTGAAAATTTTATTGTGTACCCAAGCTCTTTTTGATATGACAACTTGGATATGCTAACTACCACAAAAAGAGAGTCACATTAACATGCTTTTACCTAGAGAGATGCTCAAGATTGAAAAGTATCTCAAGTTTTGGGAGGGAATGTGAGTTGTTTTGAATTTTAAATCTCTATTCCCAAGCCCTCAATTGAAAGAGAATTGTCATACCATTAATTGGATTCTTGATAAGAGAATTGAGGATAAGAGAATGAAAGTGGCGGCAAACCGACAAAGAATATGTCATTTAGGCCCTTTTCTTAGCTGAAAATGACATCACCTAAAATGTTAGATTTTAACATTTTCATTCTCTCTCTAAGAGACGTGGAACTTCTTACAGAGACCAAAAGTGAGTCCAATTTTCTCCTAATGGTTATGCTTGCATTCTGGATGCATGATCAATCTTACAAGAAAGAGGGAAGAGATGATTTCATGAAGGTTTGTACACAAACATGAGGCCCCATAGAAGGTAAACAAGCAGTTTGTCAATGTATATTTCTATGTAAACATGCAGTTAGTCCACTGGCCTCATGTTTGTGCACAAACATGAGGCCCCATAGAAGGTAAACAAGCAGGTTTTCAATCTATATCTCTATGTAAACATGCACTTAGTCCACTGGCCTCATGCCAGTGGTAGCTTTGCCAATGAAAACACCATCAAAACATGTTCATGATGTGGTAACCAAAGGTAGAGGGTTAAAAGGATGAAAATGAGTGGGAAGATATTTCATACGAGTCCAAATGCCAAATGATTAAATGATGGGGCTTGCCTTAAAAAGTATTTTATGATATCTAAAGAAGGGGAGTTGATGCTCGCGGGATTTGCTATGTACTTGTGTACGGTAACACTTGAGTGTACAATAGGATATTTTTTGAAAAAGTACATAAGCGTATACATAATAGGGGTAGCTCCTTGATACTTGCATGCATATATTGTATGTTTAATTAAGGGAGAACACAAAGCGGGGTGCCAAGGAGGAGGAGGGGACCACCCTTGTTTTGTAAGTGAGCCTATTCATTGTATTTATCAATATTATGCAAGTAAAAAAGTTTTTCTTTTGAGAGTTTTTTGACATAACTATCACTGTACAGACTTATGTGCAACATCTAGGGTAAAGGGACCAGTTTAAGTACACTTAAAGAAAGCGATGGCACGTTCTTCCTGTGCTGCTCCTTTTCCACCATAGAGGGGCACATTCGAATGGCATGTTCAAGTGCTAAATGCAGCATAAACATTGAGGCATTCCCTGCCTGAGACGAAAAGATCGGCTGCATACTCTACAATGCCGTGTAACAAAACATGGGTTCAATGGCGTGACCACGTGGGCCCAATCCAGAGAAAAACCGGCCAGCAGGGATCGAACTCAAATCCAATGGTTGAGATGTCGCCTCAGCTGCGCTAACATCTTGAGAGTTGGTTTCATGATGGCCTACATCTGGTTCTTACATTTCTTATAATTTGGGGGGCGATGGGTCCTTCAAGAGGGACCTGCCCCATTACTGGCCCCTTTACCCTATGCTCTAAAATACACTAAGACAAGCATTTTGAACACCTTATAAAATGTTGATACTAGACATGCAATTCACTTCTTAAATTTAGCCAAATGAAATCTATAGTGTTCATACTTTCTCTCTCTCTCTCTCTCTCTCTCTCTCTCTCTCTCTCTCTCTCCAAATGAAATATATAGTGTTCATACTCTCTCTCTCTCTCTCTCTCTCTCTCTCTCTCTCTCACACACACACACACACACACACACACACACACACACACACACACACACACACACACACACACACACACACACACATGCATGCATGCAGTCACAAGAAGACCAACCATGGATTCAAGCACTTAGTAAAAGACATTAGGAAAAAATTGGACTCACAAAGGGGCCCTTTAAGGAGTTTGACTTTACCTCTCTCTATCAAAACGGGCGCATGGATAAATTTTTGCAAACAAACTCCAAAGTTGGCGGAGGTTTGACAGTTAGAATGTCCTCTTCGAGCTCTATCTACTGATATATAGCACGCCATGAGATTCCTCATATTTTAGAAGATTCTTTTTTTTTATTCACTTATGATGTGACAACTTTGCCGTGCTATATATCAGTAGATAGAGCTTGAAGAGGAAATTCTAGCTGTCAAACCTCCGCCAACTTTGGAGTCTGTTTGCAAAAATTTATCCATGCGTCCATTTTGGTAGAGAGAGGTAAAGTCAAACTCCTTAAAGGGCCCCTTTGTGAGTCCAAATTTAGCCTATTGCAATAGCAAAACACTCCTCTCAACCTGAGCTTCAATTTGAGATGTAAGGGTGAGATGATGCACCACACTTTCTATATAAAGAGAATATTGTTAACTACTACAATCATTCATCAAAGAGATAAAGGCATCAAGGCTTTGTCGTGAGTCCTTTACCAAGACAAGGCCACATATTTCCTAGCATATGTTCACAAGATCTTGGCCTAGCATGCAATATTGAGGGTCTCTCTTCAGGTCGTTTTAAATCCATGAAGTGATTTTGTGTCAGACTTTCCAAATTAAGGATGTTTTCTAACATTGTAGAAGATTGTGATATACATACATAGATTGCTTCATGATCCAAGTTTTCCAAGTAAGGCACACTCTACAGCTATCCAAGACCATTTTATCTTTCCTTTTCTCTTGATCCAGCTTACTGTCTGAATCCATCATCACTCCTGGTAGAGAAATGAAAAAAGAAATGCAACTATCACACAAAATTCTTGATAATCTCCCTTCTTCCATGGATTTTCAAAGAGTGTTCAACATCATGAGCTTGTACAAGCTTGGTACCGCAGACCTACCTAGGTGCATTTGGGGGTGTTTGCCCCCTTTTCTACGGTAAGAAACCCCCTACCCCCAATTGGACCTAGCAAGGTGCGGGGTGCCTCACTTGCAAAAGGTCGTGATGTTGTTGTAGTAATCTAGAATGTGGGACTGATTGTGGGAAATTTGTCAAAAGACTTTATGTGAAATGTATATAGATCATAAACTACTCCAAGTTAAACACATAGAACGTAGACACTCTAGTAGTCATCTATATGAACTGTAGATAACTTGCTCACATAATTAGACTACAAGCATCATTAACCAATCGTATCATCGTATACCGGTAATTGCCTAGAGATAGTCGCTGCATAGGTTGCGTGCTAGCTGACAACATGGATAGGCCATGCTAAGAGGGTGGAAACTCTGCCTATCAAATGCAAAGGACTAGAGTCCTCCCAAGTTGTATCCTATTGGGACAACACAAATGATGATCTTCCACTAAAAAGCATGCAAACCTTCCTTTTGTGAGAGTGCATCTTAACAAGCGTATCAAACACATCAAACATGGCCAAATGTGTCAACAACCAGAGAAAATGTGAGAAAGAGCTGGAAAGCTTGGTCCTTGTCATTATAGGTTAACCTGGCACATATAAAACATATCAACATGTGTCATGATCACTGTATGGCCCAAAACTTGGCTAAAACCCCTTTGTTTGGGGCAATTTGGGCATGGTTTTGAATAAATTTTGATAGTTGTCCAAATTGATATTCTCTTTTTTTAGGGGATTTTTCAACACTAAGAACTATCTATATTATCTATAATGGGGGGAGGAATCGGGAGGGATTTCGGCCCCCCTTCCCTGGCACGCGTTGATATACCACTTTGGCGTGTACAAAGTAGAGTTTATATGCATGGTCATATGTACAAAAAGATTTAAATACATGAATTTGGGAGATTTGAAAAGTGGTTTCAAGTTCAAAAAAAGATGCAACGTGTACACATTGTGAATAGACAGGTTCGTGTGCTAGCAGTCGGACACATGTACATGCCCGAATAAGATATCAGGGCCTTGAATATAGTTCTAGATGGCTTATCTTGGCTCTAGAGAATGTTTTTGAGCTTTATAGAATGTAAATAATGCAAGCAAAAAGTATGGGTACTCTCATCCCGCTCTCAAGAAGTTTGGGACATGCAGTAACTGTCTATTTACGGTGCCTAATTTGCGGTGATGCCTGCACCGCCCTAGAAGTGGTAAAAAATGGAATGTGGGGATGTGGAAACGTGCTTTAGGTATAAAGGATCAAGAATACAGAATTTGGTGAATCTTGGAGTCCGTTTGGGGCTTTTCCCGTGAAAAATGTCCCCCGGGGGTCAAAACTGGCCAAAACTCGGCCAAAAAAGGTCAAAAAAGGTGTGAAAAGGCTTCAAATTGCCACATCACTCATGGTGCCATGATGTTCCAGGCTGAGGGAGAACTTTTGAAGAGAAATATCAACACTTTCACCTCTCTGTGTGTGGGAGGAAGCAGGGTTCCTACAGGTGGTCTAATGGAGTCCCGTCGCGTTCGCTTCCTGTTTTCGAGTGTGTGGAGGAGTGAATGAGAGCTTTCTCTCTTCAATTTTGAACTTGGGAGAGTCTATGAAATTTTTGAGGTTTCCATGGATGTGTGTGCGCAAGGAATTAAGGGAAGAAGGTGCGGCTTTCTGCAAAACTATGTGACCCTGTATCGGTGCCATTAGGGTTGGCGCTACTCCAAAGAGTCCAACAGAGTGGACTTTGGTGAAGGCTTTGAAATGGTTCGAGAGAGGAATTTTGTGGCTGTAGTTTTTGAGTTTTTGATGGTTTTTCTTGTATATTTTGGTCACCATCAAGTGTGATTTCAAGTGTTGGTCAACTCGACTCACCTTGTAGTGTCTGCGGGCATGCAAGGGCTAGTAGGTCGAGGCATTTGGAGTTTTGAATTGAGCTTGTGGTTAGATTTTTTAGAGAGCTCTTGAGTGGTGGTGTGTGTGGGTTGGAATTTGAGTAAACTCTTTGTGTAGTGTTGAGTCATCTAGGTGTGTGAGTGTGCGCACGACGTCTTTTGCTCCATCATCCTTTGGAGATCCCACTGGGGAGAGGAAATTTTCCGGTTGTGCACCTAGGTGAAGCGGTTTTGCTATGAAGTTCGAGCTTCCTAGAAGAAAAGTGGTGGTTTGGTTGAGGTGAGAGACTTCAATTTTTGTGGAGTTACTCACAAAACGGAGAAGCGACTATGAAGAGATGGCTTATAGTTGGCCAGTGTTCACAGGGAAGGTGGATGTGAAGGATTGGATTGCGGACTTCGAGTGGCATACTCTTGGTATGAACATTGTTAATGACAAAGAAAAGCTTCATGTATTTACTCTTGCACTCAAAGGAGAAACTCGGGAGTGGTTTGAAGTTTTAGAGGAAGACAAAAAGCAAACATGGGAGCAGGTGAAGCTGGCAATTTTTGACAGGTTTGGGAAGAAAACTAACCGCAACAAAAGCAACGACAAAATTGAGAGGTTTACAGCAAGATGTTCATGATAGATTTAAAGAGTTTTTGCAACATTTCAAAGGACTCTGGGTGCAATTGGAGGCGTCATCCCAAGTACCTCCAAGGGATTTCTTCAAAGTGCATCAGTTTATGGATTGTCTCCATCCAAGTGTAAGGGAGAAGGTCGATCAAGAGGATTGTGCTACATTTGAAAGAGCTGTGGAAATTGCCGAAGCCAAGAGTAAGAAGATCGAGAGAAGGTGGGAGCAAGGCCTGACACATACTGAGCCAGTTGTGGTGCAACCAATGGTCCTTGTGGCAACGGATGACAGAGTGGAGCAACTGGTTCAAGGTCCAGAACCTGTTACGGCACCTGTTTGCATGATCTTGCCGGTCAGTTGCAGAAATTAAGAATTAACATAATGAACAGGAACCAAAGAGAAGGGCGGCCATCTTGAAGAGGTAGGGGATGAAGGCTACAAGGTAGATGCTACAACTGTGATGAAGAGGGTAACTACACCCTTGATTGTCCTGAACCACCAAGAGAGAGAGGAGGGATATACCCCTTATATGGGCGTGGTCAAGGAAGAATAGAAGAAATCATCAAGAGCGGGCACTAGAAGCACCGCCACCACAACAACAACCACAACCATTGCCTGCAAATGGAGAAGGTAGGGCTATTAACATCATTACCCTTGAGCATCAAGATGTGGATGTTTTGGCCAATAAGAGAGCTAGGCATGATAGGGAGAAAGAGACAGAAGAAGAGAGGGAAACAAGAGCGAGGAAAGGAAAGGCTAAGGTAGAAGACAAACCAGAGAGTAGCAAGAGGCGGCGAAGAAGGAAAATTGGTCCAAAGGACTACCTCCTTGGCCAAGGTGTTGAAGACTATGATATTGTTGTTGAGGACATACAAAATCAAAAGGAAAATATATCTTTTGGTCAGTTGGTGGCTTAAAATGCTAAATTAAGGAGGCAATGGACCAAGTGTGTGAGTACATGGCTTCCTTCCAAAAAGGAAAAGTGTCAAAGCATGGTGTCATCTTTGAGGGTTGGTCACTCAATGGATATGGTGCCAATAGTTGAAGCTATGTTGGGAAAGAAGACGGAAGTGCAAGCATATGTGGATGGTGTTGCCCAGGTGTGTGTCATGACCTAGGCTATCATGAAGGAAGCAGGCGTCAAGATGTCAATGAATGCTTCGATCCGTATGAGAATGGCCAACCACAAAAAGGCAAGGTGTCTTGAGATAGCTAAAGATGTAAAGATAAAAGTTTTGGAAATTGAGTGCTTGGTTGATTGCTATGTGATGCGAGCGGGTGAGAATGCTTATCCAATCATTTTAGGGAGGCCATGGCTAATAACCCTTGGTGCTAGCAGGATTGGGGCACGGGCTTAATCACCATCCCCGACAAAGAGAAAGAAAGGGCCATTGTCTACAACAGGAAGACACACGAGAGCCATGCATAGCCCCTGGTGGAGATGCAAGATACAAATTCAACAGAAACCACGTCATACAATAGTGATGCTTCGTCTACATCATCAGAAGTAAGTGTAGAGGAAGGCTTGATGCAATTATGTCCTGATCTTTTTGTGATAAGTGTTGAAAAGGAAGCATTGGTGTATGATGTGAAGGTCAAGGAGGATAAGGATAGTCCAAAAGCAATTGTAGAGCCTGCCAAAGTGAACGCAAGGAGCATGCTAGGAGAGGACTGGACAGAAAAAGAAAAGAAGGAGTATGAAGACATGTTTAGAGAGTCTCCAAAGCTATTCTTCATTGAATATATAGAGTTGCAAGGAGCTAAAGGGGTCGAGCATAAAAACAATCTAAAAGAAGGTGCCAAGACAAAGGTTCAAAAGCTTAGAAGGTTGGGGGTCATTCATGAGAAGGCACTTCATGAAGAGGTGACGAAGCTTTTGGAAGCAAATTTTGTCTTTTGAGTGGAGGAGTTTGAATGGGTCTCTCCAGTTGTTATTGTGCCTAAGAAGAACGAAAGATTTAGGATATGTGTTGATTTCAAACCTTTGAATTATGCCACAAAAGAAAATCATTATCCACTACCCTTCCTAGATGAAATCGTCCCAATCAGGTTGCAGGTCAGTCATGAACGTTACTCAATCATGGTTGGATTTTCGGGCTACTTTCAGATCTTGATAGCGATTGAAGATCGATTGAAGATGACCTTCATTACTCCTTGGGGTTGTTTTGCCTACATATGCATATGCCTTTTGGGTTGGTTAATGCATATGCTACCGTCCAAGGATGGATGAATAGAGTTTTTGGTCCCTACTTGGGTAAGTTCATTCGCGTTTTCATGGATGACATTGGGTGTTATAGCTCAAGGGTCACATGTTTGGAGAAGCTGAGGTTGAGTTTTGAAAGGCTTCAACAAGAGGGTGGGCAAATCAACCCAAAGAAGTGTAAATTTGCTCATGCCAAAGTCCATTTGCTAGGACATGTGGTTTCCCAAAATGGAATAGAAGCTGACCCAGAGAAAGTTAAGGCTTTATTGCTTATGGATCCACCCAGCAACACAAAGGATTTGGCATCATTTGTGCATAAGCTCAGGTACTTGTCACATTTTTTTTGGATGCTATGTCAGTATGTGTATCCTCTCCAGAAATTGAGTCAAAGAGTTCAAGGGTTTGAGTGGAGTGAAGACATGCAATAGGTTTTTGATGGTATCAAGGAGGTATTGTGTGCTTTACCAACAATGAGTCCTCCCGACTTGCAATCGATTTTCTATGTACCTATTAGTGTGGGGTCAGTAGCTTTTGGGTCAGTTATCTTACAAAATCAAGGAAGGAACTTCAAGCCAGTTTATTTTGAGATCAAGATGAAGAATGTAAGCGAGTTCTCCTACACAGAAATGGAACATTGGGTCTTTGCCTTGGTTCTTTCTTGCTGCAGGTTCAAAACCTATTCCCCCAAAAGTTCTATGTACTCACCACATTGAGTCTTTTGCCTGATGTAGTACAACATTTGAAGCCTAGCAAGCGCATCTTAAAGTGGACTTTGGAGCTTCAAGAGTATGAGCTTGAATTTAAAGTGGATCATTCTGTTAAAGCTCACTTGGCAAATATAGTGGTACATAAGGGAGGGGAGCTTCCATCTTACCCAAGGGTTGACAAGAATGATCATGAAGAGGAAGTAGATATTACAGATGCCTATACAATGATTTTTGATGGTTCATACAGGAAAGTTCTTCAAAAGGCAAGTGGTGGAGTAGTCATTAAGAACCCAAAAGGCGATGTAATCTTTTCTAGAGCTTACAATCTTGATGAAGCTGAAAGTAACAATGAGGCCGAGTATCTCATGCTTTTCCTTGGATTGAAGTAGTGTGCTGAGTTTGGATTGAGAGGGTCATTACGAAAGGGGATGCATTGCTAGTCATGAATCAATTGCTTGGTTTGTGGAATGTTAAGAAAGACAATTTGAAGAAGTGGTGCTATGGCATCAAGAAGCTTTTTCATAAGTTTGAGAAGATACAGTTTAAGCATGTCCCTCGTGAGCAGAATAAAGAAGTTGATGAGCTGGCTAGGGACAATCTGGATGTCTTGGTAGCTCCTTTAAAGGTCAAGGAAGCCTTGTATGCAGGAAGGGAATCATTGCAAGATGTAGAAGTATTTCTTGGTAAAAGACAATGTCTAGAGGGCATGTCAAATGTTCGGCATAATAGATTAGTTGCAAAAGCAAGAAACTACACATTGGTAGGTGAGGATCTCATGCTTTATGGCAAGGATAACATTTTGAGAAAAGTTCCATACAAAGAAGAGATAGGCTTGATTTTGGAGCACTGCCATGAAGAAACAAGCCATCAAGGCAAGGATCAGGTTGTCTTTCGTATTTTGAGAGCAGGTTACTGTTGGCCCTCTATGATGAGAATGCTTATTTTTTGTGCAAGTCATGCCATGAATGGCAAGTGTTTGCAAATCGAAAGCTTTTGGTTGAGCCTCAAAAAGCTATAATGGGGAGTGGATGATGTAGGTCCAATGCCAGGGACCAACAATGGCAAAAGGTATATCCTTGTGGCTGTGGACTATTTGACAAAATGGGTGGAGGAAAGAGCAGTAAAAGATGTAACAGTAGGAAGAGTGGCCTCTTTTTTATATGAACAGGTGTGTTGCAAGTTTGGATCTCCTATGGTTATCATTTTTGATCGTGGACTAGGGTTTAGGGGAAAAGTTGTTGCTGCTCTCATGGATAAATTGAAAATTCAGCATAGGCATTCTTCTCCTTACTACCCACAATGCAATGGGTTGGTCAAGAACTTCAATGGTCAAATTGTAAAGATGCTATCAAAGTATGCTAGAGAGCATCCTAAAGAGTGGGACTTGGACTTGGAAAAGTGTTTGTGGGCTTATAGAACTGCGTATAGAGTGTCGACACAATTTACACCATATGAGCTTGTTTATGGAAAAGAAGCTCTTATGCCCATACAAGTGCACTTGGATGCCTTGAAGTTGTTGTGCATAATGCAAGGTGATAATAATTTCAAGTTGCAAGAAAGAATTCTTTCTCTAGAGTTGTTGAGAATGAATAGAGAGAAAGCCAATGATTATTATCTTCAACAAGCAGAGACAAGGATGGAGAAAATGAATAAGAGGCTGCCAGAGAAAGAGATCAAAGAGGGAGATCTGATGATGAAGTATGATTCTCACTTGGATTTTACTTTTCAAAAGACGTTGAGGGACAAATGGTTGGGTCCATACAGAGTGAATCATGTATTTTCTAATGGCACCTATGAGTTGGAAAAATTGTCTGGTGAACGTTTGTGCTATAGAATAAATGGCTATAGATTGAAGAAATATTTTGCGAGGGATGTGGTTCCAGATGCAAATAGTCTCTTGGTTGAGCATAAATGCTCTACCTAGAGGGTGGGCAATGATGATAGACCGCTTTTGGTGTGTACAAAGTAGCGTTTATATTCATGGTCATATGTACACAAATATGTAAATACATGCATTTGGAAGCTTTGCAAAGTGGTTTCAAGTTCAAAAAAAGATGCAACGTGTACACATTGTGAATAGAGAGGTTTGGGTGCAAGTAGTCAGACACATGCACATGCCCAGTGTCGTGCAGCTCCACTGCCATGATGAGAAAAAGAGCCAAGACATGTAAGCTAAGCTTCTTTGAAGCATATACATTTAGTGAGCAGTGATCAGGTCTTGAGTTTAATGATTAGTGTATGCCAGATGCGTCTTAAAAGGGCCAACATGATGCAAAAAATGAGTATGCTTGTAGTGAGCACAGATGAGAGATTATGATCGAGAACTGCAGTGCTTTGGTTCTCTATGGACCTATCTTTACGGCTCATCGATTGGAGCTACGATGAAAAAGTTATGGCAGTTTGAAGTTTAAGTTGATTGTAGATCCGTACCAGATTGGGCAACTGTAGCTGAGGTAACAAAAATGAAATGAATGCATGGGCTTGAAGTGTTCACTTTGTGGAGTGCATCGGTCTTTTTAGATTAGTGATCGGAGTTTTGGTAGCCAAAATATTGGCCGTTTAAGTTTCCTTGGGGGCTAGTTCCATGCCAGGTTGGTCACCTCGATCGGAGTGCCGTTTGGAGTTTTACAGCCTCGACAAGGTTTGTATGTATTTTATGCAGTTTGAGAAGTCTAAAGGGATTTACGGCATGTCAGGCAGAGGCCGGTGTCAGTTGTCGGCATTGTTGGGCTGGGTAATTTTGACATTATTCGAGATGTTGGTATGGACAATAAAATTCACGAAGATATTGATAGTCAAGGACTACTCGAGAGAGATGTTATGCTTGGCATTGCCTTGGCCGGCATGTGTACCAAATTTGATGCCTTCATCTTTTCTATGGAGCAAATCCTTGATCGATGCCGCATGCCAAATAAAGTTCCTAATGCATGCCAAATGTAATGTACTTGGAAAAGCACAAGAAGTGCTTGACAAGCTTCCTATTCGGGATGTACTCACTTGGAATGTGCTTATTGAAGGGTATGCTCGAGATGGCCAAGGTGAAGCCGCATTGAAATGCTTTGATAGGCTGCAATTTGAGAACTTTCCCCAGATACAATTACCTTTGCTTGTGTTTTAAAAGCTTGTGGAAGCTTAAGGAGGCCAATACAATTAAAAAAGAAAAGGGCACCCGCCCCATAAGGGCCTAATAGGGGTTTAATAAGGAGACAACGGGAAAAGAAAAGAAAGAAAAGTTGTAGACCAAGCAGGCAACGAGATCCGTAGGCAGGAGGAGATGGACTCGCAGTGCGCACGGTAGTGCTCTCTTGAGGGCGGTGAAGAAACGTGAAGGGCACATCCCGGCGAGGCGCCCGTGCTGAGTCCAAGAGTGGTGCGGTTTGGTGTTGTCGGATGCCCGAGCTGACACATCATCAAGTGGCCGGTTTTGCGCTCCCTAGCAACAACGATGGCACCGTCGTTGCTAAGGGAGGCAAAAGGGCTATTAATAGGGTTTTGTTTATTGATATGCGAGTATTGTAGGTAACGAAAGGAAACAAGAGCAGAAGGCGAGGGGAGATTCGAAGGGAAGTAAAAGCGAGAAAACGAAGAAGAAGGAAGGCGGGGAGGGCTCGGAGCAAGGAGGAAAGCTCCCTCTCTCTCGCTCTCATGCTCGGCAAGGTAAACAATCAAGGAGTGGTGAAGCCGGAAGAAGAGTTTGGAAGCAACTCAAAGAGAAGGTGTTCTCTTTCTCTCTCTCGAGCTAGTTCTCGGTGAGCAAGAAGCTTGTCGAGGCTTGATCAAGCCAAGGCGAGAAGGGGACTCACAAGAAATCTTGGTCGAAGGAACTTGAGGAAAGCTTGGTCGAACCAAGGGCGAAGCTTGAGAGGGTAAGCTTGTTGAGGCAAGCAAGCAAAGAGAAGCTTGTTGAGGTCGAGGCAAGCAAGCAGCGAGAAGCTCGAGTCGAGGTCAAAGAGGGGAAATCTCTCTCTCTCTCTCTCTCTCTCTCTCTCTCTCTCTCTCTCTCTCTCTTCCGAGCTTGGACAAGGGAATCTCTCTCTCGTTCTTGAGCTAAAGAAGCGGCAAGAAGGGATTTGAAGACATATCAAGCAGTAGAACAACCGATCTAAGAAAACCGGCACATTAGGATTTTGTTCGTCAACGGCAACTTAAATTAGTTATTTCTTTTTTATGAATTGCGGAGCCGTTAACGGCCCGGGTAATTGTAATGGGAGCCTAAACTCCCTGATTTCAGTGAACCTAAGTGTCGGTCTGTTAACAGCCCAACTTGTCTATTGCCAGCAGAATGTACTCATAAATTGATTAATTGAGCATTACAGGGATTCCTAGAGCCTTTTTCACTTGTTGTTCTTGTTCTCTCTCTTCCACACCTCTCACAGCCAGAGGCCCGGTGCTTGCCCGGCTCACGTAGGGAACACATATCCCCCGACATCTTTGGTGAACCCGACGCGAAACAAGCTAGGGTGGGAGGTAAAGATGGATATGCCAGAACAATTAAAGCAGTTTATTGAAGATTTCAGTGCCAATGAATTTGATTAAAATCTAGCAGTTGAAGATTTGCCAAAAAAGATGGTATTAGTTCAGGGATGTCTACAGGAAGCGAAAGCCGTGCAATTAAAAAAGAAAATTGATGATGCTGTAGAGCTAGTGATGAGAGCAAAGCGAACCTCGAATCCCAACGGCCTCTAAAACACCAGGGACCGAATAGCGCGCCTCGAGCCTGTCATGGTAAAGCAAACAGGGGGCACCACCTAGCTTCAGCGGCTAGGACGCAAACAACACACTACCATAACAAAGTTTTCATCCAAGAGAGATGGATGCTTGGGAGCAATGATGAAGAGGAAAGGGAATGAGATCAAGTGAGAGAGAGAGAGAGACAGAGAGAGAGAGAGAGTGAGGGAGGGGGTATAGCGGCTTAGTACTTAGGCACCACAAAAGGATGGGGAATCCGCACACCCTTCACACATACACAAGCTCACTCCAGACACAAGACTAGGTGGCGATTCCGCACACCTCACATGGAAAAAACATTGCAAGAAAAAATACTCACAAAACCTCAAGCTTTATTTAGAGAATAAGGCGATGAAATGGGGAGCGTAGGGTAGGGGAATGAGAAGGGAGAGCGTGGTAGAGCACATGGCGGATAGGTGGGAGTTGATGGCGAAGACTCGCACGAGGGTTACAGACATCATCCTTCATTTAGTTTCCCTTCATCTTCCATAGCCCAAGGGTGTAGAGGTCATGCTTAAGACGAGCATGGTGATTGCGGTGATGGTGATGGTGTGGGTGTGTGTGTGTGTGCATTAGGCACACACAGTGCATAGTGTACTCTTTGGTGATGGTGTGTGTGTATTTAGTGTGATGGTGACCCCTCTTTCTATAGGGGAGGAGGGGGGAGAAATTCTAGAATTTAGAAATGAAGAAATCATTATCTACATAGGCCAAGTGACTGTGGGCCCCACCTGTCTGGCTGTGTGTATATGTGCCAGAACAGCAGTCTCATGAGAGAGAGACTAAGAGATAGAGATGGGTTGATGAAAAAAAGTGAGAGGTGACATGGAGAATAAAGTAATTAGAAGAGGGGAGAGAGGGGAGTGTGTTCAGAGGTGAATGTGTATGCAGATGTGTGTGAACACAAGAAAAATCAGGTAACCACCGGGTGGGGATGGGTCTGTGGGCACCTTTTTCAGTGAAACTGAGTGTGTGTGAGTGTGGGGGAGGTTATTTAGCTACAAGACAAGAGACATGGCGCCCTTTAGAGAGAGAGGGGGGTATTCAGGTCATGGGATATGATAGGAGAGAGAAAGAGGGGGTGGGGTATACTATTTTGGAAGATAGGGTAAGTTGCATGTGAGTTAGGGTGCATTATTGGTGAGTTATAATGCATTATTGGTGAGAGGTGGGGTAGCTTGAGGGGAGAGAGAAAGGAGAAAGGACAAGGGGAAGAGAGAGGGGGTTGACCTTTTGAGTGGAGGAGAGGAAAAGGGACACACGGCGGGACATCAACGAAGAAAAAGGAGGCAAGGTGGGGATGGGCTGCCCCGCAGGCATGAGGTGGCCTATTTTACCTTTCTCATATATTTACATAATAATACTTTATTTTTTTCTTACTTTTCCAATGCCTTTTATCACTCCCTCCCTAAGAGGAGGTTTCCATGGGGTGGGGACGAGAGAAGAGGGGTATGGGAGCTTGGCTTGTGAAAAGCCCCCATCATTAGCCCTCGCCTTTGGGCTAGAGGCATTCATGTCTCTAGCTCTGTTTCTTCTTCCGCTTAGCTGTAGGATCCGATATCAAGTTGCCTTCTAAACTAGCCATTCCATTTGGCCATTGGTGAGATTTCTGGGATATTCATGAATGTGTAACAGGTCCGAGTGATAACTTGTTCCTTGGAACAATGTCGGTTGATTAAATGGGAAGCCCATGGCTTCCAGAACTTTGTGCCAATGTCCTCCTGGATCCCAAGTGAAAAATAGGATCATTGTTTGCAGTGTCCGAACAATAAAATTTGCATGCCAAATTGGATCAAATTTGTAACCACCAGTAGCGAGAGGGGAAATGAGCATCTTGGCTCCTGCAAAGAGAGAACTGAAAATTATGATTCCCAAGAGTGTACCAAGAATCCACCATATATGGCCGCTTTGTTGGTGTGGTGAGCTCAAGTTGTCTTCAGAGTCCTGCTTACTGCCATTAGAAAAAACTCCAAGCATATCATGCTTCTTTTGGGTGTGCTCAAACATGTCAGCTTCCTTTACTGATGCTAATAGCAAGCCACCTACCTTGCGGCTTAAATACAAGCGTAATCCACTTACCTTTCTCCAAAGAGAGGATGCACTATTTGTAAAAAATTGTACCAAATTGCGAATGAGGTCTTTATTCTTGCATTCTATCAGGCTTTTGTCTATCCATGGCTCCTTTTCTCTTATCTCCATGCTGATCTTCTCTCTATATGTTAGAGCAGCTAGCCATAGCCATAGGTCTGATGCATCCCATGCAAACACAATGCTGTGTTGTGGAGGATTTTGGAACATCCTTAAAAGGTTGGCAACATATTGATCATCAAACTTACTCTGAACACCCTCACATAAACTGGAGGCATTACCCATATCCAAGTTTATAACACCCTTCAGTAGACTAGAGGCATTACCCATCTCCAAGTCTATAACACTACACAATAAAGTCTTGCTCGGCTGCCAAGCCTCTGGAGCAATAGCCAAATCCAAACCTTCAGTCATACTTACCTCTTCGTTATGGTCCTCAAGTGAAACTGCCTTGATGCAAGATTCCTTTAGCTTGCTACACTGTCCTGGGTCCATGCTGGTGAACACGCTTCTGTTTTCAAAGCCCTCCCCTTTGCTTGATATGTTGTCCATCTTCTGCAAAGCCTTGCTAACAGGCTGGTTTTCCTCTTCTCTTGTATCTTTCATGACCTTTGCATTCCTCTTACTATGACGAGGCCTAATCAACACTTTACACCTTCTTATCCTTACTGCCCAATGCTGTTGATTGATCGCTTTGGTGCCTATTTCATTCAAGGTTAAAGATGTACTCACATTTGTAACACAATTTTCTTGACTTACCTCCCCCACTTGGGTAGCATCTTTTGATTCTTTAACCTCTTGTTCCACTGCTTGAGTTCTTTGAATAGTCTTCTTACTTGATCCTTCTTCTGTTACACTCATTTTGACCTCTTCTGCAAGACCAATGATACTTGGTGTGCGGGTACCAATTGGTGGTGGGTGTAGGATGATTGTAAGTGGTGATTGTGGTGGACGTAGAATTTGTGTTGGTGGGGCTGGTGCTCGGGGTGGGGGTGTTCTTTCTCTAGGGGGTGACAATTGGTTCCTCCTACCTTCTCTATTATAGTTTTGTTGTGGTTTGGGACAGTAGTACATATCGTGACCATCTTCTCCGTAGTTGTAGCAGTGATACTCCCTGTTTTGTCGTCGTGCTCTTCTAGGGTCTTGATCTCTTTCTTGACTCCTCCCTTGCTGTATTAAGTGGACAGACAAATTCTGCAATTGGTCAGTAATATGGGCCAACATATCTTGTTGGTCATCTCTTACCCCAAGAGCCGGTGGTGGTGGTGGAATGGTGGTTGTCGTAGTTGCTGGTCGACGCGATGGTCCTGATTTTGTCGACTCGGTTTCTTTGGCTTTCATTCATAGACTCTTGTCTTTAAGGCGAGCAATCTCAACGGCTAACTCGTACGTAGACGGGAATCTACCTTTCACCTTCTCCTTGAGAAGCGGCCATAAGCCATGCGTGAACCGATATTTTTTTAGGAAATCGGGTGCAGCTTCCCCCCTAGCCAGTGACTCAACCCACCGTTCCCACAAATCCACAAATTTGGACTCATAGGTGGCATATTCTAAAAGACCCTCCTGCTTCAAGTCTCTCAACTTGTCCCACAACTTTTCTTAAGTGGTACCTCCCCCGAAGCGCCTCTTAAAAGCGGTTTTAAAGGGTTCCCAGTCATCCTTGGTTGCTTGTGGAAGTGCATTGTACCATGATTTAGCTCCTAGCTTCATGAGATGCTTAAAGATTCTAACCCGGGATTCATCCGTATCTTTGTTGCTCACTACACATGCTACTTCAAAGTCATCTAGGAAGTCTGTTACCAAATCCTCCCCCTTCTTTCCTTTAAATGTTGGAAATGCTACACTTGCCATGATTACTGAGAGAGAGCTAGAAAGACACACTGCTTAACTTGCAAAAGTTTTTTTCTTCTTTACAAGGAGGCGTGTATACCCTCTTATACTAGTACATATATTAAAACTTCAAACGGTACATTGCCTTGTACCAAAGGTAAGACAAATGGTTGATTTGATGTTAGAACCTCCAAAAACCGCTCCCCACCCAGCATGGTCTCAATTACGTGCTGGTAGTGAGCCTTCAAATCCAGTATTACCTTGATTGAGTGTACACGTGTTGGTATGTGTGATCTGTCTTGAGGTAGGTTGTACTGATTCAAGTGAAGCTTAGAGGTGCTTAGTCACTGTCCAAGCTTGTGGGAGAGGGTGGTGTTCTTTCCTGAAACAAACTCAGTAGATCCCTAGTTTCTCTAGTAAGAGTGTGAGCCAATGATTCCGTTATCTGTGCTGCAGCATCATGTGCGACTTGAAAATTGACTGTGATAATTACCTCGGTGACTTGAGTTACCCGATTCTCAAAGTAGAATAGTGTTGATTCTCTATTGTGTAGAGCTCCTTCCATTTTGTTGTTGTGGGTTGGTTGTAGGTTGCGGACATGGTTTCGACCTTCTCCTTCTTCTTCTTGGCACTTGGCCTATGTATATCCACTGGGTTTGGCGTGTTGGTTGACTCTCCCACTGCAAATCCATTACCATTACGCCTGGCACTCGAGCTTCGATGGAGATGCGGAGTTCGTCTAGTTCTGCTTGGAGCTCTTCTTCTTCTGTTGTCCAATTAGCAAATCCTGCTAGCCATTCATCCATTCACAATAGTTTAAGGGTTTCAGTCTTGTAAACTAAAGGGTTTCGTGAAAAGATCCTCAGTGGGGGCACCAAATGACGAGAGCAAAGCGAACCCCGAACCCCGACGGCCTCTAAAACACCGGGGACCGAATAGCGCGCCTCGAGCCTGTCATGGTAAAGCAAACAGGGGCACCACCTAGCTTCAGCGGCTAGGACGCAAACAACACACTACCATAACAAAGTTTTCATCCAAGAGAGATGGATGCTTGGGAGCAATGATGAAGAGGAAAGGGAATGAGATCAAGTGAGAGAGAGAGAGAGACAGAGAGAGAGAGAGAGAGAGAGAGAGAGAGAGAGAGAGAGTGAGGGAGGGGGTATAGTGGCTTAGTACTTAGGCACCACAAAAGGATGGCGAATCCGCACACCCTTCACACATACACAAGCTCACTCCAAACACAAGACTAGGTGGCAATTCCACACACCTCACATGGGAAAAACATTGCAAGAAAAAAATACTCACAAAACCTCAAGCTTTATTTAGAGAATAAGGCGATGAAATGGGGAGCATAGGGTAGGGGAATGAGAAGGGAGAGCGTGGTAGAGCACATGGCAGATAGGTGGGAGTTGATGGCGAAGACTCGCACGAGGGTTACAGACATCATCCTTCATTTAGTTTCCCTTCATCTTCCATAGCCCAAGGGTGTAGAGGTCATGCTTAAGACGAGCATGGTGCTTGCGGTGATGGTGATGGTGTGGGTGTGTGTGTGTGCATTAGGCACGCACAGTGCATAGTGTACTCTTTGGTGATGGTGTGTGTGTATTTAGTGTGATGGTGACCCCTCTTTATATAGGGGAGGAGGGGGGAGAAATTCTAGAATTTAGAAATGAAGAAATCATTATCTACATAGGCCATGTGACTGTGGGCCCCACTTGTCTGGCTGTGTGTATATGTGCCAGAACAGTAGTCTCATGAGAGAGAGACTCTGAGAGAGAGATGGGTTGATGAAAAAAAGTGAGAGGTGACATGGAGAATAAAGTAATCACAAGAGGGGAGAGAGGGGAGTGCGTTCAGAGGTGAATCTGTGTGCAGATGTGTGTGAACACAAGAAAAATCAGGCAACCACCGGGTGGGGATGGGTCTGTGGGCACCTTTTTCAGTGAAACTGAGTGTGTATGAGTGTGGGGGAGGTTATTTAGCTACAAGACAAGAGACATGGCGCCCTTTAGAGAGAGAGGGGGGTATTTGGGTCATGGGATATGATAGGAGAGAGAAAGAGGGGGTGGGGTATACTATTTTGGAAGATAGGGTAACTTGCATGTGAGTTAGGGTGCATTATTGGTGAGTTATAATGCATTATTGGTGAGAGGTGGGGTAGCTCGAGGGGAGAGAGAAAGGAGAAATGACAAGGGGAAGAGAGAGGGGGTTGACCTTTTGAGTGGAGGAGAGGAAAAGGGACACACGGCGGGACATCAACGAAGAAAAAGGAGGCAAGGTGGGGATGGGCTGCCCCGCAGGCATGAGGTGGCCTATTTTACCTTTCTCATATATTTACATAATCATACTTTTTTTTTTCTTACTTTTCCAATGCCTTTTATCACTCCCTCCCTAAGAGGAGGTTTCCATGGGGTGGGGACGAGAGAAGAGGGGTATGGGAGCTTGGCTTGTGAAAAGCCCCCATCACTAGCACTTGATGCTCTTCGGGAGCAATATTATATTTTTCAAGGATATGATCCAGAAGGTTTTATTGCATGTTATGAAGCTGAGATGAAGAGCCAAAATGTTCCAGAAGATCGGATGCAGCTTTTGAGGAGGTTGTAAACTTGGATTTATAAAGCAGGTTCAAGAACTGGCAGAAGCATATCCCACACGGTGGGAGTATTTTGCAGAGGAATTTATTTACGAAAGCTCAAGGGTTCTAGATCGGGAAATAAAGGAGATTACTGAACGAAGTAAGGTTGTCTTCAGTAAAGGTGAAGGGGATCAGATGCAACGAATAAAAGGTAAACGATGAATTTAATGCTGAAACAGGCTTATATGAATTTTTTTCAAAGATTTCTTACATGGACGCTACCTCTAATAATGGTTCCAGTGAATACATAGACTGTACAGCAAGTGGTTCACAAGTTGTTGACCTTGACATGGGTTATTCTAAAGGAGTTCATCAAGAAAATGAGCCTCTACATGATATTTCTAAAACTATCAGTACTATAGGCAAGCAGGTTAACATGTTTGCAGCAGATGATTTCATAAACAAAGCTATTATATACACAGTAGCTGTGAAGTGACTAAAATTATGGGCCCAACACAAGATGAGCCTGAGGATGTCAATGAACCTATGATTGCTACTAACAATATGTTTATAGATGTTGCTATCACAGAAGAGGATGCTACAATCGGTTGAATTTTTGTCTAGATCTGAAGGAGATGTTTATGGAGTATAGAAGATCTTTCTGATGTGATACCTCTTCAGAGGGGGTGCCTGATGAGCATTTAGATTTCTATTATGTATTGCTAAGTGCAGATGAGGAAGCAAAGGATGATATGCCATGAGTATGAAGATTGCTCGGATCATGCTGATTGTGAACAGATTATAGACAGAGATCTTACATCTATGCTTGTACATGGGCTGCATGAGGAGATAACTCCTACAGTTTTGATTAATGCTGAGACTTCCGAGGGTGATTTTTCCGAGGATGTTATGGATGAAGATCTACAACTGTTTTTCATGATCAAGCTAAAATCCCAACAAGTAAAAATTCGTTTGATGATACAGGTCGAGAAACTCCGAAGGTTTTTCATGATGGCTATGAAGCTAGAGGGGGTGATGATGCTAAATCATCCTTGATACTGCATAAAATGCACAGGGGTTTTCATTTGCTTGGACAATGTGCCAGATGCGGCTGGATTTGGATGCTATTCCTATTGATGCTTATGTCAATGATGTCTTGGCTGCCAGTAAAAGGGAGTCCGATTTCTTTAATGCTTTCTAGTAATGACCTTAAGTTGCCAACAATTTACGGGATGTGGGTGCTGCACTATGCTTTAGGTAAAGCTCTAGTATATTGCAGAGCCCATCGATGCTATGTGATCTCGATGTTGTTTGATCCAGGATATTCATAAGCAGATTCAATATGGATGGATACTGTTAAGAATACAAAGTAATTGTGTGCTATTTGAACCAAGAGTAGCATATTTGCACCAAAAATGCTTGATGTTGATTGATACAGGAAATGTATGCTTATGTGGATATTATGATGCTTCCGTATGTGGGCAATTTCTTATCATCCCATTTGATCTTGGGGGTTACTAAAGTGTAAGTTGCAGATGCAGAGGATACCAGATGCCTGATGTAGCAGGCTGCATGATGCAAGCTTTTGTTTTCTGGATTATGCTAAGTCGGAAGAGTTTCTCATTATGCATTCAATAAGATTACATGGCTGGCTTCCAAGTGACTTCTTTGGACAATTGATGACGTATCTTCACATCTTTTGAGTTGTTTCTGCTACTAGAACTTGAGGTAAAGGACTTGACAGCCATTCGGTGTGAAGACAGAGTAAGGCATATTTGAGCTTGACAGGGTTCCCTAAAGAGAGCTTAATGGTCAAGCCGTGTGCATCATTTACCGGAGCACTTGAGTCTGGCGGGGTTTACTAAATAGGTTCCATAATTGAATTCTTTGAAGATACGGAAGATACAGTTCATAGATTTTTGATGGGAAGCTACCTAATGATTGAGCTAGAACATTGATGATAGGGTATAAGCATTATTTCATTTTTTCATATGTTTACCACTAATGTGAGTCTGATGATGGAAAAGAGCTTAAGGTACTTAAAGTAGATGCAGATTGAAGTGCAGTTGGCATAGACCGGAGGCTGTGCAGGTTCAGAGGGGGTGGATGTCGTGCAGCTCCACTGCAATGATGAGAAAAAGAGCCAAGACATGTAAGCTAAGCTTCTTTGAAGCATATACATTTAGTGAGCAGTGATCAGGGCTTGTTAACAGTCCAAGTTTAATGATTAATGTATGCCAGATGCAGCTTAAAAGGGCCAACATGATGCCAAAAAAGAGCATGCTTGTAGTGAGCATGGATGTAAGATTATGATCTAGAACTGCAGCACGTGAGGTTCTCTACCGACCTGTCTTTACGGCTCATCGATTGGAGCTACGGTGAAAAAGTATGGCAGTTTGAAGTTTAAGTTGATTGCAGATCCGTACCAGATTGGGCAACTACAGCTAAGGTGCCAAAAATGAAATGAATGCATGGGCTTGAAGTGTTCACTTTGTGGAGTGCGTCGGTCTTTTCAGATTAGTGATAGGAGTTCTTGTAGCCAAGATATTGGCCGTTTAAGTTTCCTTGGGGGCCAGTTCCGTGCCAGGTCGATCGCCTCGATCGGAGTGCCATCTGGAGTTTTACAGCCTCGGCAAGGTTTGTATGCATTTTATGTAGTTTGAGAAGTCTAAAGGGATTTACGGCTTGTCAAGCAGAGGCCGGTGTCAGTTATGGGCACTGCTGGGCTGGGTAATTTTGGCATTATTCGAGATGCTGGTATGGACAATAAAATTCACGAAGATATTGGTAGTCAAGGACTGCTCGAGAGAGATGTCGTGCTTGGCATTGCCTTGGCCGGCATCATCCAGTAGAATTTTGGACTTCTTTGAAGGAAACATTAGTAAAATTTGGTTTAGTCACCCTTGGTTCCTCAGGTACATAATCTCCAATGTTCATACCAGGTACCTCTGCTGGTGTTTTTCCCTTTAGTTTCTTCAACTTGAACCCTGTCTTCACTGACATTGTTGTTGTAGATTTATCACCTGTTTCCAATGCTCCTTCAGAAAATAGCTCACTAAACTCTTTGTCCAACTTCACTTTCACTGTGTCCAAAGACTCCTTGCTAGAATAACCAGTAGCCACCATCAAGCTTTGAACATCCTTTGTCATGTATAAGGTCTTTTGGTCATCATGCAACTTCTGTCTTTTCTCTTTTCTCTGTGTAGAACCTGAGTCTACAGGTAACTGCCCCTCCCCTGGCAGAATTTTTCCCTGAAGTATACTCTGATTTGTCACATGTTGAAACACAACAGCCAAATAAGGACCCACTTTTGTAGTTTTGTCCTTTCTCTTTTGCTTTGTATAAATTTCAAACTTCATCCTATCAAAGATGATATTAGCCCATCCAACCTTCCTGCCATTTTCAACTGTCATTAAAATACCATAATTCTCCCTGCTAATGTATTCTGATTTGACAAGCAAAAACACTCTTTCAAGTAACCATCTAACTTGCTGTAACCTAGCCTGATTCTTCATGCCAGACAGCTGATAGTAATGCCTGCCTCCTTGTGATAGCCCAAAGGCCTTTGTCATCTCCCTTTCTATGGCTTTACTAAACTCATTGTCCTCTTGTGTAGGTACTATATCAAACACTTTTGACACAAGCTCCTCAGTAAGGTAATTGTCAGCAAAAATCTGTCCATCATTATCCTGCAATTGATTAAGTAAACCTTTGCCATGTGACTCTGTCTCCATGCAATCCATGGGAGTCTTGCAAAGTCCAACAGGCCAATGTTCTTTAACCAAGAAGTATTTTTCTCTTGAAGGGGTAACTCATACCTGAAGTCAAATAAGGTATACTCTGAGGGTGGTGAAGTTTGAACAGGGGTATACATCTCCAAGTCATCATCATCTTCACTACACTCATCAACCACCATCCTCTGTCTCCGAGTCATGTGCACAGGTCTTTGTGTCATAAATGTTTCTTCATCTTCACCGCGAGAGTCTGACTTAGCAGCGCCAGAAGTTCTGTGTGGAGTTGCCATGCTAGTGCATGCAAAAGAGTTACACAGAGAATGAAAACGCTGCTCACGCACGTAATCGGCTTTCTCTAAAATGATATCTTTAGTCAT
Organism: Adiantum capillus-veneris; assembly: GCF_014529385.1. Taxonomy (NCBI): domain Eukaryota; kingdom Viridiplantae; phylum Streptophyta; class Polypodiopsida; order Polypodiales; family Pteridaceae; genus Adiantum; species Adiantum capillus-veneris. Next base: position 141,398,972 of record NC_140943.1, read on the forward strand.
TGGCTCGCATGTGTGAGAAATCACAATCAAATTTACATCATGGCTTATATCCTCATTTTTTGCTTCCAAATTTGGTCCTAAAAATGGCTTTAGTCGAAAATCATTTATAGGTTTGACTATGACTTTCCCTGACTCATCACCCAAAATGAAAGTATTTGGCCACATTGCTCTAATGATCTGAAATGGCCCCACATATATGAGTTTTAACTTGCCAGGCTTGTGTCCCAGTTTGCTGTTGTAGACCATTGCCCAATCTCCTGCAATTTTTTTTTCAAATTTAATGTTCCTGTTAATCCAAGCCTGTCTTCAGTCCTATTTTGATTTACCAGCTTCCTGATTATCCTCACCAAAATTTTATTGGTGCTTTCTGCTTGTCCATTTGCTTGAGGGTAGTAAACAATTGATTTCTTGTGTAAAATCATATGCAGTTCAGTCAGTTTACTGATTACTTTGTTAATAAAGTGGCCTCCCTGATCAGAAACTAGCTCAATTGGACACCCAAACCTTGTCATAATGTTCCTATAGAGAAATTTGGCCACACTCCTAGATGCATTGTCTCTCAAAGCTATTGCTTCAACCCACTTTGTGCAATAATCAGTTGCAACTAGGATATACATGTTCTGTGTAAACTTTGCAGCTGGCTTGATAGGACCAACAAAATCCAGTCCTCAATTTTGGAATGGTTCCAAAGGAAGTACAGGTTGCAAAGGCATCCTGTCCACATTCAATGGCCTACCCTCTCTTTGACATAATAAGCAGTTTTTACTAAATTTCTGAGCATCCTTTATTACAGTGGGCCACCAGAGTCCTGCTTGGAATATCTTCCTTGCTGTAACATCCCCTGAAAAATGACCTCCTGCATAACCTGCATGAGCCTCTGCAAGAACTGCTCTTTGTTCATATTCAAGAACACATCTCCTGATTACCTGATCAATTCCTGTCTTGTACAACACCCCTGCAATGACTGTAAATGGTCTACTTCTTAGTGCCAACCTCTTTCTATGATCTGACCTCATTGTTTCAGATAGTGCCCCTTCAGCCAGAAATTGTAACATATCCTCATACCAGTCCCCTGACTGATCAATCACCTGAATAAGAAACATCTCTGCATCAGGCAGTTGGTCATGCACTCCTCCAGGATCATCCTCTCCTGTCTCTAATCTGATCAAGTTATCAGCCAACACATGAAGTCTTCCAGGAGTATGTATCACAACATAATCAAACTCCTGCAATAGCAGTATCCACCTGGCTAGCCTGCGTGAAAGGTGCGGTTTATTTACCAGGTAAATCAAGGCCTGGTGATCCACATGAAAAATTACCCTGTTTTCCAACAAATAATGCCTAAACTTTTGTAAAGCATACACCATTCCCAAGCACTCCCTTTCTGTTCACTGTATAGTTCTTTTATGCTGGTGTTAATACCCGACTTGCATAATAAATGGGTTTGAACCGTCCTCTTGTGGTCTCTTGCATTAATGCCGCTCCCACTGCTACATGGGATGCATCTACAAAAATATGGAATGGTAATTTCCAGTCAGGAACAATCAGTACAGGTGCTATAGTCAGTATATTCTTCAAAATCTGAAATGCTTTGATTTGCTCCTCCTTCCATTCAAATACATTGTCCCTCTTGGTGAGTTTTGTCAAGGGTGTACAAACATCAGCTAAATATCTCAAAAACCTGCTATACCACTTAACCTGGCCAACTGTTTAACTGTTTTGGGTGCTGGTGCCTTCCTGATAGCTTCTACTTTGCTAGGATCAATAGAGACTCCTTCTTCAGAGATAACATGCCCTAAAAGGACTCCTCTCTTAAATGCAAAAGCACACTTTGTTGGATTCAATGACAACCTGAACTCCCTGCATTTTTTAAAACACAGTCTCAGGTGCCCAAGGTGTTCCTGCTTCTTTCCAAAAACACTGAAATCATCTAGAAAAACCGCCATGAATTTTGTCAAAAACTCTGAAAATACATGTTGCACTGCTTTCTGAAATATTGGGGGAGTATTCTTCAGGCCAAATGTCATCACATTGCTAGCATATACCCCCCATTCAGTCACAAAAGCAGTTTTATCCCTGTCGCCAAATGCCATTGCAATTTTGTTATACCCACTGAAGCCATCCAAGAAGGTATAAATCTCATGTCCAGCTACTGCATCTAATAGTGTATCACAAAAAGGAAAAGGGAATGGATCAGTCACTGTAGCAGCATTGAGTTTCCTGTAGTCTACACATACCCTGATCTTTCCATTCTTCTTTGGAACTACAACAATTGGTGACAACCAAGTAACCTCTTCCACAGGATAAATAAAACCAACAGCTAAAAGCTTATCAATCTCTTCTTTCACCTGTTTGGCATAATTGGGATTCATCTTGTACCTTTGTTGTACAACAGGAGCTGCATCAACTTTCACGTTAATTTTATGTTAACAAAAGCTAGCATCAACTCCCTTCATATCTGTGTATTTCCATGCAAAAATGTCTTTAAATTCCAACAATAACTCCTTCAGTTTCATTTTAAATTCTTCATCAATATCTACTGAGACTTTCACTGTTTGTGGTTCTTCCTGAGTGTTCAGGTTCAGTTCCTGCAAGTCATCCTGAGTCACTCTAGCAGTTCTTGCCATTTGATCTTCAAATTGCATTTTTGCTTTCTTCACTGCTTCAATCACTTCCTCTTCTTCCCTCTCGTCAATCTCCAGGTTCTTCAGTAAGTCATTGCCCATCTTGTTGTTTGATTGTTTACTTCCCTGAGTAATGAATAATTCGTGAGGTTCTGATTGTTCTCCAGCATCCTCTGACTGTAGTACATACCTATTTGCTATCTTCTGCACATCCACGTCAAATATAGGTACTATTGATGAATTATTTCTAAGAAATTCCTCTTCAGCATCTTCTCCAATCTCTTCTACCATATTCAGTCCTTCTGCATGTAAGGCCCTGAATCCTGGTGGGATCACCTTCTTTACATCCATTTGCATTTTTATTTTCTTCTTTCCTCTTTTAATTACAATAGCATCTGCTCCCCATAATTGCTTTACCCTCGCTGCTCTCAACCAGGGTCTACCCAACATCACTGGGTATGAGCAAGTTGACTCCTCCAACCTGAGAACGACAAAGTTAGCCACAAACTGCAGTCCTCCAACTGAAATTAAGAAATTTCTAAGAATTCCTAAAGGCTGAACCCTCCTTTGGTCTGCCATCTTCACCTGAAATGGTGCTGGATCCCATTCCATGAGTTTTAATCTTTTTCATGTAGACTCTGGGATAATATTGACTCCTGACCCACCATCCAAAAAAACTCCTAGGACAAAAACTTTTCCAATAGATACCCCAACAACTAGTACCTTGTAATCCACATCCATTGGCAGGACTTCACATGCTTCTCCAACAGTGTTTTCTTCAGTATCCCTGCTTATTGCCTGATTACCATTAACTTCATTTAGTAATCTTTTCAACAACTATTGGGAAAATGCAGGTACCAACCTCAACATCTGCTTTACAGTAAATGCTATTGGAGCTGATAACAAAGCTTCATAGAATTCATCACTGTTGCCCTGCTCTTTCAGTACAGGCTTTTCTTTTCCCAATTTATCTTTCCCATGATTACCCGAAGGGTTAGCAACAAACTCCCATTCATTTATGAATACATTATCATCTTGAGATTCTTGTACTTTCTTCAGTGCTTCAGTTCTAACTTCTTTCTGCTCCTTCCAATTGACCGCACCCTTGTCTGCTTGCTCCTGAACAACTTCCGTGATTGGCTTTGCTTTTGATCTTGTTACTACCATGACATCAGTGCACCCACTGCTTTCAGGGACATCCTCAATTTGGATACATACTGCACAGTCACAGTTGCAATGCTTACTCATTCCCTGAGTATACTGACATTCTTGAACTTTTTTAACAGGGTTCTTCTCATCCTGACAAAATGGCACTCTGTTCAGAATCCATTCTTCCTCAACCCATTTTGCATCAATCCATTCTTCCAATACCACCAAGTTAGCCTCACCTGGAGGTCTCTAATGCTGCTGGGTTGGAGGTTGTTGATTCTGCCCCTGAGGCCTGTTGTTATTGTTATTATTGTATCTAATGATAGGAATACCTCTATCGTTTCTGTGTTTACACCACAGTTCACAATCAGGACCTTGTCTATGCCCTGCTGCACCACAGTAATTACATTGTAACTGTTGCATGTTATTTTGTCCTCTATTCTGAAATCCCCAATTATTCTGATTCTGAAACCTTCTTGGAGGTGCAGGTACTTGATACCTCCTGTTAGCAGCTTGTGGAGCTACCACATTTGTAGTTGCCTCCCTCTTCTTCTAAGCAATATACTCAGGTCTTCTTCCCCTAAAATCTGGATAATAATAACAGTTATCATATTCATGACCAAACCTTTGAAAAACTTGACAGTAAGGTTTTTCTGACATTGCAAACTGGTTCATTCCCATTGTTTGCAGTTTCTCCTGAATAATTTTATTAACTGCATCTGCAGTTACTACCTCCTTTCCCTGCTTCTTTTCAGTCTTTTTCTTATCCTTTTCCCTCTTCTTCTTTTTCTTTTCTTTCTTATTCTTCTTTGTTTTCTTATTTTCTACCCAATCATCGTCTTCAGAATCAGATTCCTCTTCAGTATCTTGATCGAAATCTTCAGGATCTGACCATGACTCTTCTGCTTCTGACTCTGAATCTTCAGTATTTTTCTTTTTCTTCTTTCTTAGTTCTGCTTTTCCTCCATATCTTCTTTCAGCTCTTGCAGCTGCTTCCACCAATTCATTGAAATCATGTGCAGTTGCTAGAGGGGGTCTCCCTGCAAAATTGCACTCCTGAACTGCTTTTTTAGTCCCTTACAAAAATAATCTCCCAACTGCTCCATTGAAGGTTGCTGGGCTGCTTCCAACCCGTTATTCAAATTCCTAAACTTTTGTCCATAATATTCCACCATCAAATCTTCTTGCTTCAATCTTCTCAGTTTCTTCAAAATGTCTTCAGTTGTCTTGTCTTCCCTGAACCTTAAAAGAAATCTCAACTTCAAATCATTGTAATCAGCAAAAGCTCCCATGCCATACTGAATGAACCAACCATGGCCTTGCCTTGCAGTGTTGCTGCAAAGTGCTCTTTTTTAACTGCATCCGGATGTAGTGCCTCATATCCACTTGCAGACCACCTTGTTTGAAATTGACCAACGTGGCTGTCGGCATCTTGGGTTTTTTTCCCGCTGAACTTAGCCCCGCCCACTTTGGGATTTGGTGTAGCCATTGGAGGTACTGGAAGTGTTCTAGGTACTCTTACTGGGAGTGGATTAAAAGGTAAAGTACCTGTCCCTACAAGTACAAGGTGAAATTGTCTTCTTGACCTTAAGACTGTTTGAGTTAGTAATGCATTGACCAATTGTCCCAAAAGTGAGTCTCCTGTGGGAGGAGTTTCTTGTTGGCCTTCTTGGTTTGTAGGTGGGGTTTCCTGCACCCTGTTTTCAGGTTCATACAGTTCAGTCCCCTCCCCAACAATTTATGCCCCTACAGCAAGTTCCCCTACTGGTTCTTCTTGGTCATCATTACCTGACTCTTCTCCTTCTCTTCCTCTTGAAAAAAACTCCCTTCTTAATCTAAGCCTTCTTCCATATGAATGTCGTGGTACATTGGACCCTTGCCCTGATCCACTCATGCATTGTTTCTTCTTCGATGTCCTAAATACTTGTAAACAATTAGAACCCTGACTGCCCTTGGCAATTGTGGAAAGAACACCTTCAAGAAGTACGTTGCATACTCATCACCAGACGCTTCCCGCGAGGTTGCCCAATTCGAAAATTCCCGCAAGTGGTCGATGTCAACCAATAGTTCAGTTCCATGCTACATTCCTTAGGCCCACATGGTTCAGGTGAAATTCGAACCAAAAGTAGGATCGCCAAATGTTAGGGGCACACAGCCCTAAGAGGTATTCAATGCAAGGAACATGCAGTTTACAAGAATCAGGAACAGTAAACTGAGTATTCATACACAATACTGCAAAGTAAATAAGCAAAGAACACCATAAGGAAGAGGAAAAGAGACTGCCATCAGAGTATATTCATCATTATCACCCAATCACAGAGTAAAAACAACAGCCCGAGATCAGAAGAAGGAGAACTGCATCGATAGTTATCCCATAAATGCCTCACGCCATCAGATTCCATAGGGCACATTCACAACTACCCAAAAATATAAGTACTAATGTCCATATATCCCTAAGGTTCAAAAGTTAAAGGTCTTAGTTACAGTTTAAAATATAATATCCTGAATACCCTGAATGCCCTTACAGATCAGATACTAACAATACTATCAAAAAATCATTAAAAAATGGTCTTTTTTGTTATTTTTATCATTTTTTTCTTGCTATTCGGACTTAGAAATGGAAAAATCCACCAAAAAAGCAATGTCTCTCAATGGATTTTCCTAATTATTGATTTTTCACTTTTCTTTTTTAGTGTATTTTACTATTTTCTTTGTTTTTTTAATAAACAAGTCAAAAATTAATAATAAATAGCAAATGAAGTCAGATGGAGAAACTGAAGATACGTTAATGATTAGAAGGACAAGGATAATAGACACAAAAATTTCAATCAAATCGACAGATGGAAGCGGGAAGCCTAAATTAAGCTGCAAAGGCCTACTTCCACAAATTCTTGCAGAATGAGCTAACGAAATCCGATTGAATAAATTTTTGAGTTTAACATAGATTTCACGGCCTAGTAGGACTAACATGGGAATTTGGAGAAAAATAGTGTGGGAAGTCCGAGTATAGATATCCAAGGTAGCCCAAAATCACCTCATTTCCACTAGTCACTCTTGGAGGAGAGAGCTCTCGGCCTTCTTCGTGCGCGATTTCGGAATCCATAGTCGTCCATTTACAGCACCATATCACACGAGACATGAGGGTAAGTTCTAAGCTTAGCAATGAGCAATTCTATATGGCCAGGTAGCAAGTCTAGGATTAGAAAAAAACCCTAGAAACCCAGCAGTGCATGAAGTTCCACGACCCAAAATTGACCATAGCGGCCTGTCAGCTCAACAGAATTGGATGAGACTTGAACTGTAGAATGCCCCTATATAATAGAATACTTCTATATCACCATATGACCATTTGGCAAGGGTGGAGGAGTGTCCCAAGTAGATAATCTAGGTTTTTGCTAGATGCGAGAATTGAGTTTTGACTCCACGGACAGCTTATAGACAAGGTCTATACACAATGTACGGGGAGGGTTTCATGAAAACAGTCAAGGCAAGCTCTCGAACAACAAAAAATAGCTCGAAGGCTACAAAGCGTCAAATTTGACATATGAAGTCAAACTAACTCCAAATGGGCCAACACTGGATGGGTAGCATCAGGACTATGTAGCGGACAAGTCCATAGCTTCAAAAGCGACTAACCGACTCCCCATGCCACCTAGTCACAAAAATTGGTGATTTCAAAGTCGACAAGAGCACAAAGTGATGTGGATACGACAAAACTTTACCAAATTTATTTTAGGACTTCTTTTAGATGTATTGAATATGTCTAGGTCATCAAATTGTCAAGTCTTGAAAAAAAAATTGATAACTGTAAACAATCACGATTATTTACTTTTGTGCTTGTTTGGCTTGAAAATGATCTATTCACTTTACCTATCACTTGTATACATCTATTACATGCCAGATTTCAAGTATGAGCCGAAATGATCAAGAAAAACTTGGAAATTGTCAAAAAACGCACTAAAGTCTTTCCAATCCAATTTTTGAGTTATGTGTCAAATTGTTTGATCCAAATCACCCCATGTCTCATACATAAAGTCTACATCATGCCTAGAACCAAGTTGCAATAGAAAATGTACATTTTGATGAAAAAGTTAATAATCGGCGATTATTTACTTTCTTGCTAAAATGGGTAAAATCTGTAACTTTGACCTTATGGGACCAATTAACATAATGTCCCAAGTCCACTGACCAAGTTTGAGCAAATTTGGATCTGATAAACTCAAAATCTTTTTGTATCTACTGTTTCAGAGTCTTAAAGCCTAAATATGGCACCATTTCCACCCAACGCACTCAAATGAGTCCACACTTCACTCAAGCACCTGAATGCCATATGTTTCAAGCCTATCATGTCAAAAATGCAAAAAGTTGGAAAAATTTCCTAGTTGTAAATAATCGCGATTATTTACTTTTGTTGCATTTTTTTCCTGAACTGCTTGATTTAGATCTCTACACATGCTCCAAAATTGATTTGAAGCAAAATGGACATCATTTGTCAGCAATTCAGACTCAAGGCATTTTAGAGCAGTATTTGCAAAATTCTCTAACTTTGATACTGTGTTCCCTTAACATGAGCAATGCAAGCTTCCAAGAATGCAAAGAAAAGGGTGTCCCAAAAAGAAAAGATGCAAGAGTTGCCACCTTACCAATTAGATCCAAGTTCATTGAAGACAACAAAGGCAACTTATTTGTCTAAAGAACAGCTTGAAGAAAATAACACCACTCTTTTCACTGGTAGATTCAAGAGCGAAGAAGGACACCAAGTGGAACTGCAAATGCTACCAAAGGAGATATATAGTGTAGCTACAAAGCAAGACAACAAAGAAGCCAACAAAAGGCTAGGCCTAAGAGACTTCTACGACAAGGAACCATGCGGCGTGGATTTCCAGAAGGCATATGAGTTATTGTCTATGATCAAAGAAGATGGGTCATCCCAAATCACTGATCAACAAGGGTAAAAGGTAGCAGTAGTAATCAGAAAGGAGATAGTGGCCGAGGCACTAAAGTTGCCAATTGAAGGTATGATGATGCGGGCCAGAGATAGAAAGACAGTAGGTACTTTCACCAAAGGTACTGTTGTTGCCACCTTCTTTGATCTCATCCAAAGGCGTGTGGAAGAATCAGCTCACCTCTTATAACATTCAATGGCCTAGTAACTTGTGTGTAGAAAAAAAAGCATAAATATAGTGAGCATTTCATTAGAATAGATTCATAATGAGCATAGCAAGAGTGATTGGATGGAGAGAGCCACAAAAAGCATAACATGTAGCTAGATAGGCATGAACAATACTTCAAAAGAGAGAAAAGTTAAGCTATTGACAACAGCTGAGGACCAGATTTACATGGAGCCAGTCCCCCCTCCAAAAGGATTTGTATGATTGGATTCCCCTCTCAAGGGAGACATTTTACAATACAATTCTTTTTGTTCCTTCAATAACTGGCTAGTGCAATGAAGATGGAAACTTCAATCACCAAGAAAACACTTATAAAATACAATATCAATTCCCTTACGTCTCAGACCCAAGACCTCACACACCTTCCAAGATGGTGAGAGCTAGCAGGGTATGAGAGTATATTGAGAGGAAGAAGGAGTAGTCTTACAAGAAAGAACTATATCTCCTTACATAATCACTCATAGAAGCTTAGCATAGCTTAGTAATTAGCATGGTAGAGGAGATGAGTATGCATTGAATCTTGACTCTTGGTTGGATTTTCATCACAAAGCCAAGAGTTGTTGGTGTAGGCCTCCCTTCTCACAAGCTTGGAGTAGATGATGACCTTTCCATTAAAGCTTGAGAAGGAGAGAGAGAGTCTTCTTGATCCACACATGAGATTGTGTGAGTGTGTGTGTGATAATGCCTTGCCAAAATCAGCCCCCTCTCTCTCTCTTGGTTGACCCCTCTTGCAAATTACTCTTGCTAGCACCCCATTGGACCCTACAAAGCTTAGCCAATCATAATTGAGAAGCATAAGTGATAGCCTTGTGACATGTGTCTCAAGTTCCCCTTTTGTGAGAGCTTTATGTAATTGAATAGAGAAACTAAACTATCATTAGACCCCTTTGTCTTTTGCCATTGGGCTGCTGAATGCTCATTGGACCCCTTGGGAGACTATCCAACAGTCTTCTAGAGAGATTAATTCTTTTTGGTTCTTTTATCAAGTGTTTTTAAATGAATTTAACTAGATTTACTCTAGCCTAATTCTCATTGGTCCACCTCTATGGCCATCCAATAGGATTTGAGAGTGCACCTTGTGGGCAATTGGCCTAGGGAGATGACAACTATGCCCTTTGTGTAAAGGGGCTTGCATGAGTGTGTGAGTGTGTTTTTGTCTCATCCCCTACTAAAAGGGCTCGCCCCCTCCTATGTAGGAGCTTGCAAATAATTTTTTGTACACTCAAATCATCCAATTTTCCCTAGGGTTGGACCATCGGACATAGCCTTTGAATTTTGGAACCTTAGCATTTTGGAAGTCTTAATGGGCTGAACCTTAGGGTCTTTGAAGCCCATTGTTGCACACTACTCTTTTGCAGATGCCCCCTCCTTTGGATCCCTATTTCCTTCCTTTGGATCCCTATTGTGGCTGGTTTGTCTGCTTAACCAATATTCTAGCTTTTTCTCCCCTAGTACTTCCCCATATTAAATGATCAGTTTAACATGAGAAATTCATTTAGGAGAATTAGATATTAGTTAGTATGACACCTCTACCATCAACACTTTCACTTCTTATCAAAGAAACCGCCGTGGTACACCACCCGAAACCATGATGTTGCGACCACCTTCACTCAAGTGTTGAAGTAGACAACCAGGAAGGGAATTGATCATGCATGGTATGTGCTTACAACATTGAAAGGCACAAAGAAAGAATGAAAAATCACATATCTAGGTGCTCCTGAGTTGCTGACAAGAATAACATATCATGCTATTGAATGTCCAATAATTTTCCGCGAGCTGCCCCAGATCAAAACACCTGGATTGCATCTGCTCAACCTTCTCCAAGAACCACTCGATCAACAAAGAGAGTGTATACGTCAGATAAAGAATCTGCAGAAATCTCTTATGAAGCTTGTAGCAATGAAATCTCGGACGACAAAGAAAGACGGGCAAGAATTGAGGAAATGAAAAAGAAAGTAGTAGCCATAGACCAAGAAGAACCTCAGCAAAATAAGGCAAGATTTGAAAGAGAAAAGCAAACTTATGAAAGGAGCCACCAAGCTACAAGTGAGGACCCTAAAAGATGGGTTCCAAGAGATATAAGAGGACCCAAAACCAAGAAACCTGCAAGGAAAGGAGCAGAGGATCCCAATGATTTTCTTGAGTGCATGTATGGGGAAACAGAAGCCTTGAAGCTGAAGGAAGCTCAAGAAGCTGAAAGGAATGCAAAGGAAGAATCAGCCAAGAAACAAAGATAAGTAGAAGCTATTAAACAAGGTGAGACATCACGATCAAAAACCCACTTCACCCGCTACGGAGCAAGAAGATTAACCAATGCCAAGCCCAAACCCTTCACCAATAGCTAAACCCAATGAGGGTGAGGAAGCCAAGGAAGAAAATTATAAATAGCAAGAAGAGGCCAAATTTGAACAGCCAAAGGAAAGAGAAACAACTGCAGTGGGACCTTCTACAATAACCCAACCAAAAATAGCTGAGGCATCCATGAAGTCTCAAACAACAAAATCAGTCGAGGCAACCGGAACACCTCAAGGAGGAGAAGTAGACCCCTCTCCATGACCACAAAGAGAAGCCACAACACAAATTGAAATACATGAAACCTCTAAAGAACCTCAAGGAGAGCCTAAATATTGGGAGACAAATGACAAAGTCATCATGAAAGTCAATGAATATGCCAAGCAGATGCAACTGATGACAGATAAGATGTGAACAACAGCACTTAGCAGCAGTGCTAAGTCTAGGGAACTTGAACTTGTCATTGATTCTCTACAAGGAGAGCTAGATGACAGGATGAACATCATTTCAGATCTCCAAAGACATATCAAAGAGCTGAAGGATGAAGCAGAACAACACCAGGTTGCAAAAGAGAAGTAGCAAAAAGAAATGGAAGAGTTGAAAGAGCTTCTAACTAAATTGTTTGATGCCTGCAAAAGCAAAGATCAATAGTTGATAGAAGTAACCAATGAACTTCTAACCACTACTTTGTTGGTACAAAAGATCCAAGTTTAGCTCAATGTAGCAAACACTTCTTTGCAGTACTACGAGCAAAGGATCAATGATAGCGTAATATTTTTGAGACAGATAAGAGAGAAACCTGTTTTCACTTCAATCAAGGATACAAATGAAGTCTAATGCAGTGCCTATAAAATAGATACATTCAAAGGGAATCATAGATGAACAAGCACTAGTGCCTATTACACCCTATGTTGAGCCTAGTCCATCTACAGTAACATGGTAGAAGGAGAGTGGTATAATTCACATCCACCACCAATGGAAGAACCTATGACTTATGCTACACCAAAGCTTGCACCGATGTACTATGCAGCTAGTCAAGGTGTTAGACCTCTGATGGTAAGACCCATGATTAAGCCAAGAACTAGAAACTTTCATAATTGTGGTGCAGATGATCATTGGAAAAATGAATGCCCAGAGCCTAACAAAAACATTAAGCCAATTGAGGGTTTTTTTATACAATGTTGCTGAAAGGGAGGAAACTTCCCTCAAGATTATCAAGAAAATCCTTTAAACAAGGGTAAAATAGTAGCGAACGTAGTCCAAGTGATGCCTAGTAGCTCATTGGAAAGTAAACCTATTGTTCCAATCAAGGTAATCACCAGAGCCCAAGCTAAGAAAAAGAAACATAACTCCTCTGATGACTAAGAGAATATCAAAATTTCCTCTCAAAAGGCCAAGAAAAGAAGAAGCCAGAGGTATGAGATTTAAAAACACAAAAAAGGGTTGAAATCAAGGAGGAAGCCAAGAAAATATTCCAGAAAATACTGAAAGAAATTGGAAGTGAAATCAAGGAAACCACGGTGAAATCTGGAGGAATATGTTGGTAGACAAAATTTTTGAGCCGATCAATGCAGCCTTGGAAGCTTACCAAGCAGGACTTAAAGCAGATCAAAACATGGAAAACAAATGGAAAAACTATCCTTCTGCAGATATGGAAGCAGCAAAGCTTGAAGATTATCCAAATCTGGTAAGAATTACTCAAGAGATGCTGAAAAAACAAAAACCCAAGCTTGAGAGTATAGCAAAACCTGAGGAGCTTGTTGTAAGAAACAGTAAAGAGAAATCCAAAGTGGTGGTAGAAACCCACCTTGAAAGTAAAGGGCCAAAACTCATAGTGCCTGACATTGAAGATATCTTAGACGAAATTCCATTTGTGGAAGAAGACTGGCTAGCACACATATGGCTTCCACACATTTGTGGAAGAAGACTGGCTAGCACACATATGGGAAAAATTTAGAGAGATTAATGATGGGAGCCTTACTTTGAAGTCAACTTCTATAGAGGAAGTTTGGTGAGACGATCTACCTCTTGATATGGACATGGATGTACAATCCTTGTATGGGGATTCCAGCTCTAAATCTTCCAAAATGTCTAAACTAGTGACTCTGAAAAAACTACCCTCTCACTTGGGAGATAACGAAGATGAATCCATAGTGTGTAAAACCACTCAAATAAAAAGAGCAGAACAGCCCTTGAGATAGATAACATCCATTCAATCATATCTACACCCATTCAATGCACTCTTACTTCAGGAAAACTGTTAAAAATCAGACCATGGAATGATCTACATAAAACTCTAGAGAAGGTGGGGATACCAGAGCTAATCGCAACAAAAATGGGAAAATTGAAACACCAATTGGATAAAAAAGAGAAGTAAAGATTAAATACGTCCTAGTGAACAAAATTAGAGAATACTACGAAGGGGAAGAAGGAAACACAACCCTTCCAGTGAGATATAATGATATAGAAACCATGGTAATAGTGAATAGTGGGGAAGGCATAGCCATAGCCACGACAAAAGTATGGTAGCCATGGGAAAAAAAACCATTAGACAAACTCGAATGAAATTGCAATTGACTGATGGACACATCAAAAGACCCTTCGGACTACTTGAAAAAGTGATAGCTAGTTCTTGTGGAATTAGTTATCAACATACTTTTGCAATAATGGACTTTGGAAAGAAACTCAATTATGAAATCATCTTGGGAAGACCGTTCATTCGACTAGCACAACTCATCCAGGATTGGGGAAACAATTACCTGTACTTGAAGCAAGTGGGATCAATAACAAGGGTAAATCTAAAAGATCACACTGATAGAGATGTCATGAGAACACCCATACAAGAATTTGACTCAGTCTCTTCGGTTGAAATGAAGCTTCCATCTTGGTTAATCAAAGACACACCTACTTGGATGTGTGGAGCCTCAAAAAATGGGAGCTTAAAACGAGAATAATGTATTGTATAAAGGGATTGCACAGATGAAGCCTATATACCTGAACCATTTCCGGAGCATTTGTTTGAGCCATTTGAGTGGACTCAAATTTTAACAACAATGGATGTGTGTGTAAATACGTCTATCCCTACTCAATTTTTGCAATGAGGACGGCTATGACATAATTCCCATACAAAGGATCTCCACCCTTCACATTGAAGAAAACATTCAAGAACCCAAGGACTTAATGAAAGATCAACAAGTCTTTTCACACCTCTACTATGATGCAACAGACAAGTTAGAAGAATATTTAGCTACCTCAGATGATTCAGGGTTGGAAAAAGAACATGTGAGAGCTAAACTATTCATGAAAGGAGGGGAGGAAAAGTTTTTTGGCTTTACAAACCAGAAACCGAGAAGACAAAAATGGTATAGAAGAAAAAAAGACACCAGAAACTTGAAATTTAAACCCATGCCATCAGTCTCTAGTAGAACATAGTTTTTGATGCAAATAGATGGACATAGTTGTGTCAAAGACAAAATCACGGGTAGATATCCTTTAAACAAAAAGCAAGAAATATCAAAAACGTCAAGAAAAACAAGAAAGGAAACTCAAGAAAACCTAAATACTAGGATAATGATTCAACCATGACAGGAGTTGAATGAAAAAAGAAATATGAAGAGGAAGAAATCTCTAAAGGAGATGTATATCACAAAAATGGAAACCACCAAGGAGGAAGGTAAAGATGTAATGAGTGTTCCATCCCATTACTAGAATAATACTCTCCACGACTGAAAGATTATAGTCCAACAACATGTCAGGGAACTAAGAAAATAGGGTGAGTCCTACGAAGGAACTGAAAACACAAAAAAGATAGATCTTGTCGAACCAGGAGAAGAGCCTAGACTTTCCTACATTGCAGATGACCTGACAGAATAAGTAGAAGAGCTTTTGTTAAGTTTGTTGAAAGAATATTGTGATATCTTTTCTTAATTGGTCTTATAAGGATCTCAAGGGTGTTGATCCAGAAATCTGTCAACATACTGGCATACCTATGAGAGATGATGCGAAACCAAGCAGACAAAGGCCATATACTTATAATAAAAAATTTGCCAGAAAGATCAAAGAAGAGATAGAAAATCTAAAGGAAGCCAAATTCATTTATGAAATTGAACACACAGATTGGGTGTCTCCAATTTTGGTAGTACCCAGGAAAAATGGAAAATTATGTTACCATATACATGTGGTAGTGATGTGTGTGAACACACTAGGACCGCCGGGGCATTTTTTCCCTCTTTAGGAGGTATTTTCCCCTGTGCATTGTATATACGTCCATCACTCTAGGGCTATCCATCTTTCCATTGCACACTAAGTAACACACTCTCTATTGTGTGCCTTGAGCTTCCTTCATCTTCTCCAAGCTGTGTGTGTTTCTCTGCAATTCTAATTCCAACAATTGGTATCAGAGCAGGTCACGTCCTCTCGGGCTTAGTCTCCAGCTGCTCCAGCACACTCCTGCTCACTTTCTCCGATTTCAATGAGCTTTGGCGAGCGTTCGCACGTCGCAGGTCTGCTCAGAATTTTGATTTGGGCTCATTTTGGCCTCCGTTTCCTCTACAGGCAGTACTGCATAGGCTGTTTCGTCATTTTGTGAAGAATTTTTGTCAGTGTCGTTTTCTGCATAACAGGTGCCTTATAGTCTTCTACAGTTTGTGCTATATAGCACAGGTTGTTCCCGCTCCATTTCTCCTATTTTCGGGCAGTTTTCACATCAGGTGCAGTATTTACCATGGCTGAAAACAACAACACAGATGTGTTCAAGATGTTTGATGCTGAGGACAGGTTGGATGGGGACAACTACCCTATGTGGGCTTATATGATGCAACATGTTCTTGTGTCAAAGGGTGTATGGAACATTGTGCAGGGCATTGATGTACGTCCTGGTTCTGAGGATGTAGGCGATGTTGAGGATGTTGCAGGTCTTGCTGCAAGGATTACAGCTGTTAGAGTTGTTTCACCTACGACAGAACAAGCTTGTTGGGATGTTAAGGATGCACAGGCTCATGCATTGATTGCGTTGTCTGTGAAGCGCACCATTGTTCCTCACATCTGTTCAGCAAAATATGCAAAACTGGCTTTGGATATTCTAGCAGGTCTTACAAGCCGCAATGAGGCTAAAATTGCTTTGCTGCGTAAAGAGCTGGAGTCGACGATTATGCATGAGGAAGATGATATGGACACTTTCCTTGCTAGTGTCAATGATATCAATGAGCAGCTTATTTCTGCAGGTGAAGTCATTTCAGACAGTTCCCTTGTGCAGACTGTTCTTGATGCCTTACCAGATTCCTACCAGACTTTTGCTAGAACTTGGAGACTGATGACCCAAGGAAATCCTGAAGTTGTCAAGTTTGATGCATTATGCACATTTCTGTTGCAAGAGTCACTTTCTAGGAAAAACAGGACTAGGCAGCGTGCAGTTGAATAGGCTTTTATTGCTTCTCAAAGAAAGGGTGGTAACAGTAATGCAGCCACTTCTTATGGTTCTGCTGCGAGTGGCAAAAATTATATTCCTAATGCTTCTCCTGGCAGTACTTTGTCTGGCAATTCTGGTGATAAGGGCAAAAAGAAGATGCGTTGCCATTATTGTAAAGCCAATGATCACTTGATCAAGTCGTGTCCTAAGTTGAAGTCCAAAGAGGCTAAGAAGAAAGAGGGTGGTTCCACTACAAATGCTGGTTCCACTACAAATGCAGCCATTGTTGAGTCTTCTGTGAAAGGAGATTGTGTTGCTGATGTTGATGCAGAATGGGCTTTTAGCGCAGAGTGTACTTACAATCCTATTATCCATGATGCATGCTTGTCAGTTTCTGTAGATTCACATGTGTGGTATTTTGACAGTGGTGCTACAAAGCACATTACCTCACATCGTGAATTGTTTACCTCTCTCGAGTCTGTCCCTCATGGGAATTCAGTCACTTGTGCCAACAACACCTCTTATCCTGTTCAGGGAGTTGGAAAGATTGTGCTCACTGCTGCTAATGGAAGTTCCTTCACACTTGTTGATGCACTTTATGTACCTAGGATCAAGAAGAATCTCTTATCTGTATCCGCACTTGCTAGACTTGGACTTGTAGTCAAATTTGTGGATGACAGATGTATAGTTCATGATCTCAGTTTTGGTGATGAAATTGTTCCATCTGGCCTTTTGTGTTGTGGGCTGTATAATCTCACTTTGTATGACAAGTGTGGACAAAAATTTGCAAATGGTGTTGCAGATTCAAGGGCTAATTCAGATGAAAAACTTTGGCATGCACGTTTTGGTCATCTGAATTTTGCCAGTTTGCTGCGTTTGCAGAAATCTGATATGGTTGCTTCTTTGCCACCTCTTGAAGCACCTGTCAAACATGTTTGTGAAGGCTGTATTTTGGGTAAGATGCAGCGTTCTAAATTTCCAAAGGATGGTTCAGTTCAGGCCACATGCAAGTTGCAGCTTGTGCATAGTGATGTTTGTGGACCCATGCAAACTCCGTCCTTGGGCAATTACCTGTACTTCGTGACTTTCGTTGATGATTGCTCCAGGCATGCATGGGTATTTCCGCTTAAAGCGAAGTTCGAAGTTTTTATGTGCTTCAAACAATTTCTGGCTATGGCTGAAAATGTCTCGAAATGTACTATGGGCACCCTCCGTTCCGATCGAGGGGGGGAGTATATGTCTCATGAATTTCATGCATTTCTGGCTAGTCGTGGGATAAAACAGCAATGTACAATGCCTTATACGCCTCAACAAAATGGTGTTGCTGAGAGGAAAAACAAGTCACTGACGGAAATGGCATGATGTATGGTCAAAAGTCAAGCTTTACCGCATTCTTTTTGGCTTGAGGCCATCATGTGTGCCACTTATGTACTTAACAGGTGTCCTATGAAAGCTTTGTAGTCTATTACTCCATATGAAGCATGGCATGATAGAAAGCCTTCTATTGAGCACATGCGTGTTTTTGGTTGTTTGGCATATGCTTTGGTGCCACAAGTGCAGCGTAGAAAATTGGATGATAAGGTTGTCAAATGTATTTTTGTTGGTTATAGTGCTGAAAGCAAAGGTTACAGGTTGTATCATCCGCAAACAAAACGTATTCTGGTTTCTCGGGATGTAGTGTTTGTGGAAGATTCTGTTCAGCCCTTGCTGTCATGTACTAGAGACAGTAATGTAAGCTCACATGACATTTATGACACTTTGTTGCCTCTTTTTAGTGGTGGAAATACGAATGTAAGTTCCAATGAGGCAAATGTACAGCCTATGGGGGTTTCTGAAAATGTTTTAGATCAGCCTATTACTGATGCAGATGTACATGATGTACTTGATGAGGAAAGGGCTGAAAATGAGCAAGCTAGAGGTATGCCAAAATGGCTGGTGCACACTTTGCGTGACAGTAAATTGGATGCACCTTTGTCTAGTCGTACTCGTTCAGGCTCTCGCCATGCATCTTATGCATCAGATTGTTATGCTTTGGCTGTGTCTAGCTTACATGATGTTGAGGAGCCTCTGACTTTTGATGAAGCACAAAATTCAAAAAATTGGATGAGTGCCATGCAATCAGAATATGATGCACTTATAGAAAATGACACATGGACTTTATGTGATTTGCCTCCTGGCAAAAAGGCCATTGGTACGAAGTGGGTTTACAAGTTGAAGCGCAAGCCGGATGGTGAGATCGATCGCCATAAGGCTCGACTTGTTGCAAAGGTTTATGCACAACAAAAAGGCATAGATTATGAAGAGACTTTTGCTCCCACTTGTCGTATGACTACTGTGCGTTTTCTATGTGCATTGGCAGCTCATTTTGGTTGGGATGTACATCAATCAGACATTGTTACTACTTTCTTGAATGGTGACATATTTGAGGAAGTTTATGTAACGCAGCCTCGTAGTTTTGTCATAAAAGGACAAGAGGACAAAGTGTGCAAATGTAGCAAGGCTTTGTATGGGTTGAAGCAATATCCTCGTGCTTGGTATGAGAAAGCTCACACTCATTTGATCAAAGAAGGATTTCGTAACAGTCCAACAGAAAGCACATTGTATGTAAAGCGTGAGGGTGATGTACTTCTCATTGTGGTTCTTTATGTTGATGATTTGCTGATCACTAGACCAAATGAGAGACATATTGCTGAATTTAAGGCTGATTTGAATGCTACTTTCAAGATGAAAGATTTGGGGCTGTTGCATCATTACTTGGGTATACAGTTTCAGCAGTGTGATGGTGGTATTGCCTTGTGTCAGAAAAGTTACATAGAGACATTGCTATGTAAGTTTGGACTTGAGGATTGCAAACCTATTGCCACTCCCATGGAAATAGGTTTGAAGTTGAGTCTACATGATCCCGGTGATCCTGTTGATGTCACTCTTTATCAAACTGCTGTTGGTTGCCTCATTTATGTATGCAACATGAGGCTGGATATTTAGTTTGCAGTCTCACAGGTCAACAAATTTATGCATAGCCCAGGGTCTAAGCATTGGCAGGCTGTCAAGAGGATTTTCCGCTACCTTAGTGGCACTTTACATCTTGGCTTGTTTTATCCCAAGGGGAGATCATTGCCGTCAGACTTACATGCTTTTTCAGACTCAGATTGGGCCAGTTGTTTTGACACAAGAGTGTCCACAAGTGGTTTTTGTTTCATGCTTGGCAGTTCATGTATATCATGGTTGAGCAAGAAGCAACCTACTGTGGCCACTTTGAGTTGTGAGGCTGAGTACAGGGCAGTCTTCACAGCTACGGTTGAGTGTGTATGGCTCAGACGCATTATGGATGATTTGGGTGTTGGACAGGACACTGCCAACACTATCTACACTGACAGTCAGAGGGCATTGGCAGTTGCGAGGAACCAAGTTTTTCATGCTCGCACAAACCACATTGAGGTGCATTACCACTATGTCAGGGAGAGGATACCAGCAGGAGAGATCAACTTGGCTTATGTGCCAACACAGGACAACCTTGCAGATCTTTTCACAAAGGCATTGTCTCGTGAGAAGCTTGAAGCTTTCTGCAAAGCTTTGGGCCTACTCCCCTTTGTGGACTGATCCTGTCCTCAGGGCATGGAACTTCCCTTTACTCATGTGCCAGCTCTCGTTCACCGCATCACTCCAGGGGGGATTTGTTACCATATACATGTGGTAGTGATGTGTGTGAACACACTAGGACCGCCGGGGCATTTTTCCCCTCTTTAGGAGGTTTTTTCCCCGTGCATTGTATATACGCCCATCACTCTAGGGCTATCCATCTTTCCATTGCACACTAAGTAACACACTCTCTATTGTGTGCCTTGAGCTTCCTTCGTCTTCTCCAAGCTGTGTGTGTTTCTCTGCAACCCTAATTCCAACAAATTAAGAGTGTCTGTCCATTTAAAAAAAGTGAATGCAGCCACTAGTAGAGACAAATTTCCTCTTCCAATCACACTGAGTATGTTCTAGACCAAATTGTAGGAAAAGAAGCTTACAACTTTTTAGATGTCTTTTTGAGATACAATCAACTTTTGGTTGATCCTCCCAAAGATCAGCATAAAGCTGTCTTTGCAACAGAATAAGGTACTTTTTCCTATGGGGTTATGCCTTTTGGGCTAAGTAATGCTCTTGCCACCTTTCAAAGATTGATGACCCATGCTTTTAAAGAATATCTTTGAAATTTCTTGGAAGTATATATGGATGATCTATGTGTACATTCCTCAATCCGGGCTGATAATTTTGAGCACCTCAAAAAGGTATTCAAAAAATGTAGACTTTATAGGATTTGCTTAAATCTTGAAAAGTGCACATTTATGGACAGAGAAGGAAAAATTCTTGGACTATAGTACCTAAAGATGGCATAGATACTGATATGGATAAAATTCATGTTATTGTTGAATTGCCTAGACCAATAATATTCAAAGGGGTTTAAGATTTCATGGGACATTATGGATATTACAGACAATTCGTTTACATGTACGGTATAATTGAAAAACCCATGTACAACTTGATTACATTCTTTGAATAGACTGATGAGTATGAAGAATCGTTCATGAAGCTTAAGCAAGCTCTCACTTTAGCCCCAATATTGAAAGCACCAGATTGGAATAAGATATTCCTCATACATGTTGATGCTTCCGATTTTGCCATTGGGTGACTAGGAGACAGAAAATTTGACTTTCCTATTCTCCATGCTAGTAGACAATTGAATATGGCAAAGAAAAACTATACAACCACTGAAAGAGAAGGATTAAATATGATCTACATTGTAAAAAAGTATAGACATTACCTATTAGCCAACAAATTTGTGTTCTTGGTGGACCACCAAGCCTTATTATCCTTAGTCAACAAGCCATGCAACACAGGAAGAATAGTGAGATGGTTCACCATTCTAATGGAATTTGATTTCATTGTAGTTGTGAAAAAGGGCACCACTCACCAAAGAGAAAATTATTTATTAAGGATTATCTCAGGAGAACCACCAAAAGGAGTAGACGATGATCTACCAAATGCATGTCTATTCTCGTGGAAATGATACGCCAATGGTCTGAAAATATGGTATCATTGATGACCACAGCTCAAGTGGATTTGCAAGAACCACTTCCTATTACAACCAAATTAATTGAGCAATCGGTTATGTATCAATTACTAGCTCGAAGTCTATACAAAATAAAACGAGATGGAATATTGCTTTTGTGTATTAATCCTGAGGAGAAAACCCAATACCTAAGTCAAGCACATATTACAATAGTAGGAAATCACTTTGTGGAAGACCAAACTATGCAGCCATGAGGAGTGATGCTCACTCATTTGTAAAACAAATCCTCAATGCTAGAAACGAGCACCCATACCTCATGTGATATTGTTCCAAATATCACTCATTCCTAAGTGGAGTAACTATCTAGTTACTTACTTATCAAGTCAAGCATTTCCTCAGGATATGAGTAAATGTCAACAATTGAAACTGAAGCAAGAGACTATGCTCTTATTGGGAACCAATTGTGTTGAAGAGAGAAGGATCAACATCTACGTCTTTGTGATAATGAAGACAAATATATTCCCATGATAGAACAAGCACATGCTGGATTAGTTAGAGGTCACTTCTCTAGTGAAACCACTACGAGCGCAATCTTAATGGCAGGCATATGGTGGCCAACACTTTTTGCAGATGCCAAGGAATATGTTTGAAGGTGCGATGCATGTTAGCGAGAAAAAATTCCAACCTGTGTAGATAGCATGCCTTTAAGACCAATGATGGGGGCTAGAGATTTTGCAAAATGGGGTATAGACTTTATTGGGCCAATACAACCACCTTCTTATAGAACCCAAGCTCAATATATCATTGTAGCTACAGACTATTTGACCAAGTGGGCAGAGGCCAAGACAACCCTAAGGAATGATGCCAGAACCACAGGCGCATTCTTATATCAAAATGTGTTCACAAGATATGGACTACCAATAGAAAGTTTTAGTGATAGGGGACTCATTTCCTCAATGAGGTGATTGAGTATCTGTTGAAGGAATTTATGGTCCTCCATAGCAAGTTGGCTCCCTATCACCCACAAGAAAACGGACAAGCTAAACACATGAATAAAATTCTTAGCTCCGTATTGACTAAGTTGGTAAGCTCAGGACGGCGGACTGATTGGGAAATATAGAGTTTCATTCAAGATAGCTTTAAATGCTACACTGTTTAACTTTGTTTATGGTCTTGATGCCATAATGCCAATAGAATTTCTATTGCCAATACTAAGGGTAGCTAAGGATCTTGATTGGATTGAACATGAATTGTCAGAAAGGCTCAAAGATTTAGAAAAGCTTGATGAACAAAGGCTAACTGCCATAGCTCACATCTATGCACAAAAGCGAAAACAAAAATAGTTTTCTAATTCCCATCTAGTCACCAAAATCTTCAAACAAGGGGACTTAGTTTTAGTCTACTGTCTTAAGCAACACATTCCCAAGTTTAAGAAAAAGGAAAACAAACCATTTTTCATTGAAGATGTATCCCCAAGTAGAGCATTTAAGTTGTCCACTCTAGATTGTGAACCAATGGCCAATTGGATTAGTGGATGCCGTTTAAAGAAGCACAATTTGCCACTAACCAATGAATTGTTGGAGAAGATGTATACAGCAAAGCAAAGAAAGATGAAACGATAGGAGGTCATTGATGAAATCCAAGAGGAAGCTCGGGTTTGAGTACTCAAAAGGAAAGATGCTCTCAAAAATCAACAAAGACCTATTTCCATCAAGACTCTGGAACTAGATGAACGACCATGGGAATTAGAGAAGGATGCAGTGTCAAGAGATGATGAATGGTTAGATGGAATGGACATTCGCATCAAAGTAAAGATGAACAATAATAGCACAAATGCATTGGTCGATACAGCAGCTCGAGTAAATGTAGGCAGTTATTCCACGTACAAGAAAGCAATGAGTCAGCCTTTGACATCGGGAATATCGGCTACTATCAAAGGACGCAACAAGAACCCAACACCGGCATTGGGAGTAGTCAACTTAAATATGATAGTACATGGATGTTCATGCCCTCATCAACTTGTATGCTTACCAGATGAACACATGAATGAAACAATGATTCTTGGAATCTCATGGATGCGGACGTACAAGGTAGTACCAGATTGGGATACCAATCAACTCAAGCTATCACCTAAAGGCGAAAAACTCATTGTTCCAATTGCACCAAGCAAAGAAGAATGGAAAAGAGATTACCAACAGAACAAACTACGAAGCAATCAATCTTCCTCATCCTCTAGACAAGAAAATTCTACAAGTAGAATGCAAGGAGTCAGGCATATCTGGGTACCAAAAACACAACTCAACGACAAGCCATCTCAAATTTGGGTTCCCAAGACATCATCTCTACTGTATCAAAGAAGGTTCCAAATTTAAAGACAAAGAAGAGCATCTTTGAGAAGGGAACTTAACACAAGATGGATTTGGAGGAAAACGGATCACTTATCTTCTCCGCAAATTGTAAAACCGATGAATTAGTGGAGAGTCAAGTCTCAAAACACTCAACCACAACACTTCATCAATGAAAAACCAAGATACTAGTGGCGAGTTAAAGCTCAAAAACCATCATCATTGATACCAACAACTCAAAATTCCACCTGCCAAATCATCATAGCGGTACAAAAAAGCTAAGAGAACACAAGCTACAAGAATTTCTCTTTGGAAAACAACAATAAAAAACCTCGACCAGAGAAACTCTTGAGTTAATTACGCAAGACCCAACTCTTGCACAACATAATGGCTTAAATTGCATTGATCTTCGAAGCATGGTAGAGCCAACCAAGGCTATGCATAGACACCATTTTTCAACCCATGCACACAGTCGTCCTAGAGTACTCCATCTAGGAGGGGTGGATGGGAACTAATTAATGAAGGGCAATGTTTGAAGAGGGAGCAAACAGTTGGTTGTTAACATGTGATTTTTGTAGAATTACCTAATAATACCATTACAAAACCATCAATAGGGAAGTTTACATAACATCTCCTTGATAAGTGTAATACTATAAGAAAATCTTAAAAAATAGTCTTTTTAAATAATTTTCATCATTTTTCAAATATTGGAGCTTAAAAATGGTAAAATCCACCAAAAAAACAATAAAGGAGTGTTTCTCAATGGATTTTCTTGATCGGTGATTTTTCACTTTGCTTTTTTAATGTATTTTAGTATTTTATAAATAGCAAATGAGCGCAGATGGAGAAACTGAAGATACACTGAAGATCAAGAGAACAAGGTGGACAAGCAGAGAAATTTTCAATCGAATCCACAGATGGAAGCGAGAAGCTTAAATTAGTCCGCCAAGGCCTACTTTTGCAAATTCTTGCAGAAGAGCTAACGGAATCCGATTGAAGACATTTTTGAGTTTAACATAGATTTCACGGTGTAGTAGACTAACATGGAAAACTGGGGAAAAATAGTTTGGGAAGTCCGAGTATAGATATCCAAGGTAGCCCAAACTCACCTCATTCCACTAGTCACTCTTGGAGGAGAGATATTTCTACCTTCTTTGTGTGTGATTTCCAGAGTCTAGGATCGTCCATTTATAGTGCCGTCTCACACAAGACATGAGGCATAAGTTCTAAAATTATCAATGAACATTTCCATATGGCCGGGTAGCAAGTCTACCCTCAGGGCAAAACCCTAGAAACCCAGTTGCGTAGGAAGTCCCACGACATAGAATTGACCATAGCGGCCTGTTAGCTCAACCGAACGGGTCGAGACTTGAACTGTAGCCTGACACTTTTGAGATGTAGAGAGAAAGAGAGAGACAAGACAAGAGACACACCATGTACTCTCCCAAAAACTGATTCATATTGAGGATAAGATACAAATATACAGGTGAGACCAAGTTGAGTAGAGTGAGCCATATATAGCTCCAACACCGCCACTCAAACAAAGGTCTCTAGCTTTGGATGAAAAAACCCTTGGGGAGTTAAAGGGAAAAACCCAAGCCCCTATACAATGTGAAAATATGAACCAGCGATGAAGATGTGAAATTGAATTGTGTATCTATGTACAAATATACAAGTGACTCAGAGATCAAAGTGTGCAAATGTGGAGTGTGCATATTGAATGGTACCTTTAGGATTACAATGTCATATGTACAAAGCTATTACAATAGCAGAGAAGCTAATCTAGAAAGAGTGAGGTCGAAGGAGCTCCAAGCTCCGAGCACAACAGGATGAAACGTGACTCATTGAGGCCTTTGGTAAGAATGTCGGCAATCATCTAGTCACTTGGATAGTGTTTAACCATTATGGTGCCTTTGCATACTTCATAGATGACTTAATGATAATGGACAACAATGTGATTTGACTTATTATGTTGAACATAGTCTTTTGCAAGAGTAATAGCACCTTGGTTGTCACACTGTAAGGGTGTGCTAGAAAGAGGAGAGTCGCCAATATCAACCAGCATTTGTCGAAGCCAGATCATCTCACGAGCTGCAAGTGATGCTGCAACATATTATGACTCAGTCGTAGAAATTGAAACACAGTGTTGTTTCTTCTTGGTCCAAGGAACAAGATAGCCATTTATAAAGAAGCACTTTCTACTAATAGATCGCATAGATAAATGTGAGCTTGCCTAGTTTGCATCTGTGTAACCCAAAAGAGAAAGAGATTGCATAGAATCCGATGTAAGTTGTGGTCGATAGACCAAACCAAAATCTATAGTGCCTTTTGAGTATTTCAATACATGCTTTGCTGCAGACCAATGCCTAAGTGAAGGACGTGCAATATGTTGTTCAAGATAATAAGCAACAATCACAATATCAAGACAAGTGTTCATGCCAGCAAACTAAAGACATCCAATCAAGTTAGCATAAGGTTCATTTATGACAAGTTGACCGCCACTATCAGAAGTGTTCTTCGTAGAGCTTGCAAGACAAGGCATGTTGGTCAAATGTGCAGATTTTCATACCAAATTTTTGAATAGTATCTGCAATAAAATTTGATTTTCGAAGGAATAAAATACCTTTCGTATGATTCCATTGGATCTGAATGCAAAGACATAGAGTGAATCTCTCCAAGATCCACCATCAAATGCAAAAGACAATAACTTTTTCGCTTGCTAAAGAAATCCCAAATCATTCGAAACAAGGATGGTATCATCCACATAAAGATCAAGAATCACAAAACCACTACCTTGGCATTTTATGTATAGGTTGGGGTCTGAAGAGAAAGAGATGAATCCTTTAAGGGTGAGAAAAAGATCAAATTTTGTAACTAGGCTCGCGAAGCTTGTTTGAGACCGTATAGTGCCTTATGGAGTTGAGCAACAAGGTCTTCTTTACCTAGAATAACAAACCCTTTTGGTTGTTCCATATAAATCTCTTCTTCCAAGTCACCATTAAGAAAAGAAGTTTGCACATCCATTTGATAAACTTCTAAATCAAATTGAACAACAAATGTCAATAAAACTCAAACACTTGTAATGCAAACAACTGGTGAAAAGGTCTCTTGATAATCAACACCAGCTACTTGGGAGTAACCTTTTGCAACTAAACATGCCTTGAACTTGTCAAAAGATCCATGTGCTTTTACTTTTTTCTTATACACCCACTTACACTTAATAGCTGTATGACGAGGAGGTAGTTCAGTTAGTATCCATGTACCTTTAGAGATAAGAGAATCGTACTCTGCTTCTATAGTCTCTTGCCATTCATTCTTTTGTGGTGAAGATATAACTTCATTAAAAGTAACGGGATCTTCAAAAGTAGAGAAAGCATTATCAACAATATCGTCTTCATAAACATTACATGAGCCATGTTCAAAATCAATAGGCAGATCAACAAAAATATCAATATCATCATTGACAATAATGGATGGTTGTGAAGAGGAAAGCTGCTCTACAGGAAAAGTTTCATCATCTACAAGAAATGAAAAAGCCTGAAGCAATGATTTAGTATCACCTCAGTCATCCATGGACCATGAGCCCCCCATAAACTGTTTGTTAAAAGTAGCATCACGATTCACAATTACTTTCTTGGAGGAAGGGTCATAGAATTTGTAGCCTTTGTAAGTGTCAGGATATCCAATAAAAATAACTTTATACCAGGGGCATCAAGCTTTGTTGGTGTTTCTTTGGGAACATGAATATAAGAAATACATCCAAAGGTTTGAAAATGAGGTACAAAAGGAATGTCACATGTCCATGCTTTGATGGGTATGGTACCAAAGGGTGCAGTAGTAGGAAGATGATTCTAAATAAATATTGCAGTCAAAGTAGCTTCAATCCAAGAAACACGAGATAAACCAGAATGAATCAGCATATATCTTACAGAATTGAGAATATTATGATTCTTTCGTTCAGCAACGCCATTCTGTTGAGGTGAATATGGAATAGTGTATTCATGATGAATTCCACTGTCAACACAGTAACTCACATACTTTCAAGGAACATATTTGCCTCCATTGTCACTACAAAGCTTCTTAAGGTGACGACCAGTTTGAAGTTCTGTAGCCTTGTGGAATTGGTTGAAAATAGATAAGGCCTCAGATTTTTGTCTAAGTAGAAATATAGTCATTATACCATGAGAAATCAACAATGAAAGTAACGAAGTAGCGATATTGTGATCTTGAAGAAGGCAGAGGTCCACATATATCAATGTGAACAAGATCCAATATATCATGATAACGAGTTGTATTTGAGAGAGGAAAGAGTTTACAATTATGTTTCCCAAGAGCACAAAACTCACAAATTCCCATATGGAGATGAGCTTTAAGATCCATGCCATGAACAGGATCACGACGTTGAAGATCAAGGAGTTTTGAGAAATCAGCATGAGCAAAACGGTGATGTCATACTTTGAAATCATGATCACCTGGAGCAGTGAAAACATTTTCTACAGCATCATTGAGAGAGAGTTTAAACAAATTACCATTTCTCGGAGCAGTGGCTATAGTCTGTCCATCTTTCTCAATTTGGCATTTGGTATGATCAAATCCAACAAAGAGACCAAGATCAACAGGTCTAGGAGCTGAAAGAAGATTACGTTGAGGATCTATTACATGTAATACTCCTTGCAAAATTTGAGTGGAAGAAGATAAGATACCAAGATATAAATCTCCAATACCCTTTACTTAACAAGTCGTATCATCAACAAGATAAAACAACACGTTGAACTGGTAGTGGATGATAAATATGGAGCCACTTAGACTAATATGTCATATTTCCTGTAGCACTAGAATTGACAATAAAAAGTGATCCACCACGTACATAAAGTATTCTATCTGGAGTACTAAACAAAGGATGCAACTTGTTTCTGGTACAGTATTGTTTTGATGTTCAGTAGCATATGCTCTATTACGATCTATGTCGAATTGGCGCTTATAGCACATATGAGTGGGATGATCAGATCATCCACAATATTCACAAGAAGAAGAATAAGAGTCTCTAGATGAACGTGGTTGTTTTGTGGTAGTATTGTGTTGTTCATCATATTGACGTGCCCAACAATCATCTTTAGTATGACCATTTTTGTTGCAGTAAGAACATTGATTATTAGGAAATTTGAGACGAGAGAAAATATTACCGCGACGGCCACCTTTGCGGTTTCCTCATTCAAATGGACGCCTTCGATCATAAAAAGCATGGTCCATCTATTGTGACTCAGTCTCGTCTTGTGAAATCATAGCTGTATCATGACCAGCATTACGTCGTTCTTGACGTTGAGAGTATTCAATTATAGACATGTAAGCTTGATCAAAATCGAGACCATCTTTATTAGAGAGAATAGTAGCAATGTTATCATAAGAAGAGTCATTCACCGTATCAAGGAGAAGTGTAATCAATTGTTTTTGTGGAAGAGGATCATTGGCAGCAGCAAGTTGATTAAGAATAGATTCAAAAGACTCAATATGTCCCGTCATGGAAATACCAACTTTATACTGTAACTTGTAAAGAAACCCTCTCAAATAAAGTATTTCTGTAACAGATTTGTTTTGAAAGTTTGCAATAAGGTACTTCCATACATCGTGGGAAGTAGGCAGTTCATACATATCAAGCAAAAGGGAATCAGTAAGAGCAGAAATAATATACCGACGCGCTTCTTTATCGTGTCGTTTCCAATCCGTATATGCAACATTCCAATATTCAAATATAGGTCCTTCAGTGATAAGCAGGTTGTCATGATCCGTATCAACAGGCTGAGGTGGATAAACACAATTTCCAAGGACAATATTAGAGAGTTCATCACCTTCAAGAATTAACAATATCTTTGCTTTTCAGCACGGAATTCCTTGGCCTTGGAAAGGAGGAAAAGAATGCTAGCAAGAAAGAAAGCCGTTGACGAGAATAGTCATAGCCATATCTGGTTGCAAGAAGATGTATAAGATAAGATCGCAGAATCTGTACACCATATATGGTGAAGGATGCAATTCAGAAACGAGAGAAACATGACGACTGTGTTCTGTCAACGATAAATACAAGAAGGAAAACGTCCAAAGATGTGAGGGACGTCACCCAAAAAAGCAAGGAAAAGGAGACGTTAATAGTAAAAGAGTCCTCAAAATAAAGTGACGTGAGATGCAAGATTGATGGCCACAATATGAATAGAAAAAAGCTAAATTTTCTAAAAAGAAGTTGACACCAAAATTAGAAAAATGATCACGGACGCTTCACGAAGACGCACGAGGACGAAAGATGTGTTAAGCTCAATTGGAGTAAAAATAGCATAACTTTCTGTTGCAAACTCCGATTGATGCAAACCTAGAACTCAAATCGAAGAGCTCAAGCAGACGAACAAGTTTTAGATGAAAAGTGCCACTGCATTGCGTGGCATTGTGCTTTTTCTATTTCTCTAAATTTTGAGCAGAAGACCCCCAAAAATTGAGACGAAGTTCAGGGTGTCAAAAAACAAATCAACAAGAAAACGTAATCACTGATTCACCATATTGATTAGCAATACATGACACATAAAACACTAATCATATTCTTATCAACACAAAACAACCATAATTAACAAGAATCAATCCTAAAAAATAAACTTTGTAGCAATTCTGAATCTTAGATATGAATCGCATACACATACTATTTTGTCACCATGAATTGAATCGGACCATGATTTTTACCGCTCTGATACCATGTTGAGATGTAGAGAGAAAGAGAGAGACAAGACAAGAGACACACCATGTATGCTCCCAAAGACTGATTCATGTGGAGGACAAGATACAAATATATAGGTGAGACCAAGTTGAGTAGAGTGAGCCATATATAGTTCCAACAACCTCTATATAATAGAACACTTACAGATCACTAGATGACCATTTGGCAGGGGTTGAGCTAAATAATCTAGGTTTTTTCCATATGACAGAATTGGATTTTGACCCCACGAGCAGCTTATAGATGAGGTTTATACACAATGTACCTAGATAGTTTCATGGAAACAGTCAAGGCAAGCTCTCCAACAACAAAAAACAACTCGAAGGATACAAAGCGTCAAATTTGACATATGAAGTCAAACTAACTCCGCATGGGCCCAAACTCGATGAGTAGCATCAGGAATATGACAAGTCCATAGCTTCAAAAGTGACTAACCAACTGTACATGCCAAGTAGTCACAAAAATTGGTAGTTTCATAGTCGACAAGAGCAGGAAGTGATGCCAACACAATTAAACGTTACCAAATTCTTTTTAGGACTTGTTCTAAATGTTTAGGTCTTTAAATTAACAATTCTTTCAAAAAACGTTACTGCTGTAAATAATCACGATTATTTACTTTTGTGCTTGTTTGGCTTGAAACTGATCTCTTCACTTCGCCTATCACTTGTACACACTTATTACATGCCACATGTCAAGTATGAGCCACAACGATCAAGAAAAACTCTGAATTTGTCAAAAAAATGCACCAAAGTCTTTTCAATCCAATTTTTAAGTTAACTATCACATTTTTTGATCGAAATCAACCCAAATCTCACACAAAAACTCTACATCATGCCCAAAACCAAGTTGCAACAAAAAATATACAAATTGATGAAAAGTTAATAATTGTGATTATTTACGTTTTTACCAAAATGGATACAATTTGCAACTTTGACCTTATGGGACCAAAGAACATGATGTCCCAAGCCCACTAATCAATTTTTTATATCTACTGTTTCAGAGTCTAAAAGCCTAAATCTGGCATCATTTTCACCTAGTGCACTCAAATGAGCCCACACTTCACTCAAAGTACCTAAATGCCATATGTTTCAAGCCTATGATGTCAAAAATGAAAAAAGTTGGAAAAATCTGTAGCTGTAAATAATCGCGATTATTTACTTTTGTTGCAAGTTTTGTCTGGACTGCATGATTTTAATCTCTACATGTTTTCATGCATCTATGCATCCTCCAAAATTGATTTGAAGCAAAATGGGCATCATTTGCCAGGAATCCAGACTCAGGCCATTTCAGAGCAGAATTCATAGAAGTTTCTAACTTTGACATTGTATTTACTTAACAAGAGCAATGCAAGCGGCTGAGAAGGCAAAGAAAAAGGTGTCCCAAAAAGATAAGCTACAGGAGTTGTCACCGTACGAGTTAGATCCAAGCTTAGTAAAGACATCAAAGGCATCTTACTTGTCTAAAGAACAACTCAAAGCAAACAACACAACGGTTTTCACTGGAAGATTTAAGAGTGAAGAAGGACACCAGGTATAATTACAAATGCTACCTAAGGAGGCTTACAATGTAGCAGCAAAGCCAGACACCAAGAAAGCCATCAAAAGGCTAGGGCTTTGAGAATTCTACAAACAAGAACCATGAGGAGTGGATTTCCAAAAAGCATATGAATTGCTATCCACGATAAAAGAAGATGGATCCGCCCAAATCACAGATAATCAAGGGAAAAAGTTGAAGTGGTGATCACTAAAGAAATAGTGGTTGATGCACTGAAGCTGTCAATAGAAGGTTTGACTATGTAGGCAAGAGATAGAAAGACAGCAGGTACTTTTACCAAAGATACTGTTGCTGCCACATTTTCTGATCTCATCCAAAGGTAAGTGGAGGATCCATCTCACGTCTACCATCAACATGTCCACTTTCTCTCAAAGAGACCGCCATGATACACAACTCCAAACCATGCACTTGCGACTACTTTCACTCAAAAATTGAAGTCAACAACTAGGCAAGCAATATATCATATGTAGTACATGCTTACAACACAAAAGGGCACGAAGAAAGAGGGAAAGATCACATATTTGGGCACTCTAGAAGTACTAACGAGAATAGAATATCATGCTTATTCTGTTGCTTTTTTTAGCTTTAGATCAGAACACATAGGCCATTTCAGCTCAACCTTCTCCACCGACCACTAGATCAACAAAGAGAGTACACAAATCAAATGAGGAATTTGCAAAAAGTTTTCATGAAGCCCATAGCAGTGAAATATCTGACACAACAAAGAAACTAGGCCTTTTGAGTTTTTTGATGTTGATTTTTAATTTTTTATGGATTCTTTATTTTGTAGTACTTTTAAATGTTTATTAATTGAATACTTTAAAATCTTTTTTAGCTAAAACATAATTTGAACACTCATTGTCATTTATTCCCTTTGACTTTAACTATATGTAATTTTTCTGATGGAATTAAGTGTTTTTCTAATTATTTATTTTTTAGGACACATGACTAAATAAACAACCTTTCACGTGTGAAGGACATCGACTGGGATGATCGTGGTCCTCCTAGAGGCCCAGAGCAAGATCGTTGGCTCAAGGAAAAACTACCTTGTCCTTGCGCCAAGTGCAAAAGGGAAATTCCTTGCTTGAGGCTCATTGCTTTGGAGCACATTGAGAACGAAGGACTTTGACATCCTCGAAAAATCACTCGGAGAGATGATAGCGTGACTCACCCGTCGCTTGAGGAGGTGCCCCATTGGTCTGTGTTCGGTGGTGGTGCACCGGCAGGCAAGGACGAACGGTAGAGGCAAGAGTGACTGGGAGATTTGGGTGCACCGCATGGTGACCCTACTATTGGCTCTATGTCGGCAACTCCTATGGCGTCTTCGTCGCACTTTGAGGTAGAGGATGAGAACATGTTCGACATGTGTGATGAGTTTCTTGCTCATGCACGACGTGTGCAAGGAGGATTGTCAGCCCTGCACTAAACGGGCTGCCGAAACAGAGGATAGATTGATGACAAGTGTCCGAACACCTCTTTACGATAGTGCACGATACTTGGTGCTCCAAGCATCGTTGGAAGTACTTAACTTGCAAGAAAAATTAGGTTGGAGTAGTGCAAGTGTCGATGCACTTTTCTGTAAGTATGGAATGTGTCTTTTATATACTCTCTCCCTCTCTCTTTATGGTGTCGTCTTCTAGGAATTATACTAATACCCATGTTTGTTGTAGTTTGATGGGAAAAATGTTACCAGAAGATCACCACATGCCTCTAGATCGTCGACGAGCTAGATCATATGTCACTTGGAATGGAGTGTGAGCGCATCCATGCGTGCGTCAATGATTGCATGCTATACCGCAATGAGCATGCACATGCTACCTCATGTCCCGTGTGCGGGGAGGCACGATACAAGACAGGTGTGAGCGGGACACACCTACCCCGCAAGGTATTAAGACATATTCCATTAATTCCTCGCATCCAACACATGTTTAAAAGCAGGCCTATCATGGAGTTTCTCGCGTGGCACGCAAACCATCGCTCAAATGATGGAATGATGCATGTTCCTACCGACTCACCTACATGGAGGCACATCGCAACTCAATGATGGCCAGAGTTTGGGTTGGAGCCTCGACACTTGAGGCTTGGGTTAGCAAGTGATAGTGTCAACCCCTTTGGCACTAAGCCTACTTCATGCTTGGCCTATGGTGATCGTCAACTACAATATTCCACCATGGGAGATAGCCAAGAAGGGCAATATACTTCTTTCCTTGCTTGTGCCAGGGAGTACAAAGTGTCAAAGATTGACATTTACCTCAAGCCCCTCATCTAGGAGTCGGAGGAGTTATGGAGAGGCAATCTTGTTGTCGATTCCTCACTTGCAAAGGGGGGAGAGAGGATCAAGTGAGGGGAATCCTTATGTGGACTATGCACGACTATCCTGGGCTTGGAGAGATTTTTGGTAGCGCCCTATCCTCTATCTCTCTTTCCCTCATTCCTCTCTCCCTTTAGCTCACTTTAGTTCACTCATCTCTCTAACCATATGATATGTATGCAAGGTTGTCCACATCTGGGCACAATGCATGTCCTACTTGCAGGCCATCGTTGGTGATCGAGAGGCCCGACTCCTTGTCCAAGGTGATCTATCCAAACAACCATCATTTCTTACCCCAAGGCTCCTCTAGAGCTCACGATGGGAGATTGTTCAACCATTTGGGAGGAACCCCACAACAACAATCCGGCTTCGTGTCCTCCACCAAAAGGTATGTCAAGGTCTTCAATATTTTTAAGGCTTTCATATTGGAAGGACTTAAAAATACAACACCTCTTGGATCCCATGCACGTATTCAAGAATGTAGCCCAAACACTATGGGACCACATTATTGGCAAGAAGGACTCTTTGGGTGCGAGGGAGGATTTGAGACTTTTAAAATGTCTCCCTGCCTCTGCTACTTCACGGCATGCTCCAAATGGAAATATTGTGCTTCTTGAAGCACCATGGATGCTAGAAAAGGAAGAATTAGACAAGATGAAGGGAACCATCGCCTCTATTCGCACACCAACATAATACAAGAGGTCGCTAAAGGGAGATTTCACAAAAGCGAAGAAGGGTGGAAGCGTTCAATTGTATGGGTTGAAGTCCCATGATCGGCACAAGATGCTTCAAGTAATCTTCATACTCCCTATTCTATCTATAGTTTGTGTGTATGACTATCACTCACTTTCCCTTTCCTTGATTTACATTGTAGTTCATTTTGCCCGGTGAGTATGTGTATATGTCACGACAACAAAGTCAGGGATGCTATTTTCAAATCGGGAGAGCTAGTAAGGTACACCACAAGACTCCACTCAACTACACATTTTTTATGTACACAATAATTTCAATTAGCACTTAGTGTATCCTTGTGTGTAATCTTGCAGATTTGTGAGCTCCAAGGAAATCGAAATAGATGCTATCCCTGCTGCTCAAAACACTTGCAACAAAAACTGTGTGTGCCATAGACGATGCATTTCCTCGATCCGTCCTTCTTAGTCAAATTCACCTCTTGGTTCAGGTGGTGGAGGAGATAGCCATATGTGGAGTAATGATCGCACGATGGATGTTCTTCTTAGAGAGGTTTTTAAAGACTCTAGAAGATTTTGTGCGGCTACGGTCTCAACCAGAGGCATGTATGGCTGAAGGGTGGATTGTTCAAGAGGCATTTGTTTATATATTAGAGTATTTGGCACAAGTTGATCCTTCAATGCCTTGCATGTGGTCAAACGAGGAAGATGCAAGGATGACTTCACAGTTGACAAGTGGAAAGGGGAAACTACTTAACATGGATATGAATCTATCCCGAGTGGTCGATAACTTTTGTATTCTCAATGCAAATATTATGACCAAGTGGGTGGACTTTTGGATAGTGGCAAAGGCCAGACGTTTGCAAGAGAGGGAAGCATGGAAACAAGCACATGGGCAAAGGAGGGCACCCCCTGTGCCTAGACACCTTGCATGTTTCCCATATCTCATTAGAGTAGAGTGGATTCATGAGAGAATGACCGAGGCAAAATCACGCGGAGAAGACGCGTACCAAAGGTAGAGTACTCATATACCTAAAGCATATTGTCTCGCTATTTCTTGAAATTATCTTTAATATGTATTTGATAAATTAATATATTTTTCTATTTTGTATTTCCTTTCCTTTAACTCTATGTGGTCAAAGGGTCGTCACTTTCATACGCGTCACATTGACGAACGTAGAACCACCATGGATTGTGCCATCATGGGCAACTTTGACACAAATGGTGATGAAGCCAAGTACTGTGGAACTATTGAAAGGATACTAAAGGTTAATTTTAGAACCTTTCATAGCTTCATCTTTGAGTGCAAGTGGTTTGCAAATGTGTCTAGATGACATGAGAATGGCCTCTACATGGTAGACTCTAGTGTGCATCACACAGGGAGGTATGACAATTTAATTTTACCGCGCAATTGTGAGCAAGTGAGTGACATGTACCTTTTTAATTCTTATTTACTTGTAGCGTTATTTATACCAATGCGGAATGATCTAGATGAAGGATGCTAAGGAAAAGTCCATATCCTACGGCATGAAGACTAGTAAGCAACGCAACATGATCTTGGAGGCATCGAAGATTTTACTAGTGACTCTTTGACCACCTTGGGAGAAGAGAAGACAACAACTAAAGGGAGTGGCAATAGCATCAAAGTGATGGGAGTCATCCTAAGAGACCCAAAGATATTGACACAATCTACCACAGGACAAGGAAGAGGGACCATCAAGTACGCAGCCCTTGGTGGATACAAGTAAATTACATCGGATTCTCTCCAGTGAGGTAACTAGTAAAGAGATAGAAGAATACAGTTCTATGCTCGGTAATTTCACCACACTGTTCATTGATGGTTATGAAAAGATCACAGGGATTACATTGGTGCAACACCGCATAAGACTCAAGGAAGGAAGTAAGTTTGTAGTGCAAAAGCTGAGAAGGCTTGCGGTAATTCAGCAAGAAGCATTGCTCAAAGAGGTAAGGAATTTTCTACAGGCAGGTTTCATTTACGGGCCGTTGAGGACTCAGAGTGGGTCTCTCCAGTGGTGGTCAAGGGCCACAAAAGATTGGTAAGTGGAGGGTTTTTGTAGACTACAAGCCTCTCAATGCAGCAACAAAGAGGGATCATTTTCCCCTCCCATTCCAAGAGAAGATTTTCAATGAGGTAGTAGGTCATGAGTGCTACACAGTATGTGATCGCTACTCATGCTATTTTCAAATAAGAATTGAAAAAGAGGACCAGAAAATGATAGCTTTCATAACACCATGGGGATGTTTTGCTTATAGGGTGATGCCTTTTGGCCTCACCAATTCTCTGGACACATTCAAATTCTCTGTAACTTTTGTCTTCTAGCCATACTTTGGTAAGTCAATACGGGTATTCATAGATAATTTTTGCATCTACAGTTCTTGCTCCCTCCATTTGAGCAAGGTCTATGATGGCCAGGCTAGGCTGCAAACCTTGGGTGGCCAGCTTAACATAGATATGTGTCACATTGGTGAAAGCAAGGTCACTCTTCTCGGCCATGCAATTTTAGGAAAAGGAATTGAGGCTGACGCTAGCAAGGTTCAAGATTTAGTGTCTTTGTCATCACCCACAACAGCTAAGAAATTGGTCTCTTTTGTTTAGAAGGTAATGTATTTGAGAAGTTTCATTCACTTGCAAGTCACCCATAAAGATGTCTTCTTGTGGAGTGAAGAAAATGAGCAACAATTTAGCGAAGTGAAACAGATCCTGGCTACACTTCCAAATCTATGAAGGTCATCAAGCGTATCTTCCACAAAATCATGTGTTACATGATGGCTTTTTGGGAAGAGAGCCACCGAGGATGTCTGCACAAGCATGGTTAGAGCAGAAGGAGATGTGTGATGACGGTTTGCCCCCAGGGATGAAGAGACTCTATCTATGGTACGAGTTACCATATTGGCCCCCATTCATGATCAATCACTTGCTTGATCCAATTCACATATTGAAGAACGTGGGTAATATGCTATGGGACCATCTGACTGGAAAGAAAGATACTTTGGGAGCCAGGGTTGACCTTAGAAATGTGGATCGTATGGAGCAATGTTGGCAGCAGATAGCATCCGATGGATCAAGAAAACTCCCTAAAGCGCCATGGATTTTCACAGGAGCCCAAGAATACAAATTATAAGAGACCATTCAATCTGTGCGGACCCCCATTGGCGTAATGCACTCGCTCCAAACATGTTTTACTAAAGAAGGAAATCTTACCAGTTTGAAGTCACACAACTGGAATAAAATGTGTCAGGTATGTTTGAAGTGGAATATATCATAGTGGGAATTGTGTAAAAAATTCGTGTGTGCACTTGAATATAATTGCTGCACGTGTTTTATAGTTTATTTTACCTGTGGCCATTGAGGGATGTTTGTCTCTTGATGTCCGTAACACAATCTACAAACTTGCGAAGCTGGTGAAATGGATCTCACAAATGGAGCTCAATGTAGACTCCATACCATTCGCCAAACTAAATGCTGTGGAGGTTGTGTGCAAGTTTGAGAAACACTTTCCTACTACCATGCTAACCATTTAGGTGCATCTTCTTGTTCACATAGTTGATGAGGTGGAAATAGCTGGCACAGTACATTCCAGATGGACGTTCTTTTTAGAACGTTTCATGAAAACGCTCAAGGGATATGTGCTTCAGAAGGCACGTCCGGAGGGTAGCATGGCAGAAGGTTGGCTGGTATCAGAGGCCCTAGTTTACATTGGAGAGTGGCTGGATGGATTTGATAAAGCCCGGGACACGCTATGGCAAACCATAGATGATGAGCGCATATCTGGGATTGTCATGTGAAATCTCGGTGTTGAGAAGAAGATGATGGAAGATCTAGAGGCTAGAAATCAACCGATTTTGCATGCTTCAAAATCTAGTGATGCAAAAGTGGATTTCATAATATGAGGATGCAAAGCAAGAGTGACAAAGGGCACGAATCGAGTGGAGATGAGGAAGACGACCACCAATGCATTATCCGGCAGGTCTAGAGAGCTTACCAACATTCATGAGCTCAAGATGGCTGCACAACCAATTGAAAATCGCACCACAGTGTGGTGAAGAAGTGACCGAGGAGGAGTGGGAGCACTCTCGGGGTTGCGTGCCAAGGTAAGTTTGAAATGCACGACTAGTGACTTTCTAGATGTTTGAACGGCCACTCATAATCTTTGTTGGTTGTAGTATAAGTCATACACAGCAGCATGGTGTAAAGGTCGACATTTGAGGGTGGAACAAATCGCCAAAAAGCGTTTTACTCAAGATTGTGGAATCATGGCAAAATTTGAATAGTCTAGTCGACGACGGTCCTCTGATGCAGATCTTGTGGTGGCAGAACTCACGTACTTCGGCACGCTATAAGAGATTTTGAGGATTGATTATAGAGGATGTTTTGTCGACTTGTTCGACGTGAAATGGTTCAAGATAATCATGGAGGGTTGCAATGCTACTGTGCATAGAGGAGAGTCTGGTTTTCTTGAGGTGGATTCAACTAAGAAATGGACTAACCTAAGAGACACTTTCGTACTACCCGAGCATTGTGAACAAGTAAGTATGTAAATAGTTAACATCCAATTTTAGAATTTATGTGCTTGGAATCTCTTATGTAAGTTATGTGGCTCGGGTAGGTGATATTTCATCCTACAAAGTCTGCATCAAACTGGTGGTACATCATAGAGGTATCCCCTCGTAGTGCACCGACATATGAAGGCTACCATGTGCCAATCATAGCGGCACCAATGGAGGAGATCGGAGAAGATGCTCAGTCAGAAGCGGCTGAGGTGGTGCCAGACGAGCATCAAGCTGCTACTCTCTATGGGGTGCATGCAAAGGATCTACAAAATGAAACGAAGGACATCGGTTTAAATGGAGATCTCTATATAGATATAGGAAGTTATGCTGAGCTATGCGAGGATGAAAGAGAGACCTCTTAAAGCCATAAATATTTTATTTGAACAATTTTGCTTCATTTTATAATATATATTGTATTCACGTGGCTTTTTGTCCATTCTTGTCTATATGCATCATTGTATTTAATGGTCTTTGCATCCACTCCAGGTACGTATGCTCTAGGTATGTTCTCACAAGCAGGGACAACAAACACTACACTCCAAGTGCGATGGAGACTGAAGTTGCACTCGTGAAGGAAGTGATCTATCTCTGCTCATAGATGCTACTCATCCCACCACTAGATCTAGTTGATCGGGTGAAAGAGACGCTAAGAAGCACTACTACTGCTTCTTAGCGTCTCTTTCACTCGATCAACTAGATTTATTGGTGGGGCCAGTAGCATCTATGAGCACAAACGGATCACCTTCACGATTGCAGCTTCAGTCTCCATTGCACCCAGAGCGCAATGCTTTTACAAATTCATAGAAATTCAACGAAATCTCTCTACACAGGAATCCATCCCCCTTTATGAGTCCTCTCTCTCTCTCTCTCTCTCTCTCTCTCTCTCTCTCTCTCTCTCTCTTTCTCTCCTCCATTCATTCAATATTAAGATTAAATGTTTGTGTGTTTAATGCAGGTATGGATGATGATGAGTTTCTCTCTTCTTTGTCACCCCAGCAGAGGCAGTGGTACGTGGATTGTCTTCACTCTAGAGCACCATCACCCGTTCCTACTCCTTTAGCATCTCCCTCTGTTTCGGAGCATTCAACGCACTTCGAAGCTTTGGTGTCAATGAGACGATCTTCACAGTCATCTAGGCACTGAAGCTCTATTGGTGGCGGTGGTGGTTGTTTTGGGGATGCCACCGTCGATGCCTCGACACCACCTCATGTTCAAAGAGGTTCTTTACCCTCCACTTCGTTTCCCGCCCCCACAACAGCCACAACATCATCATCTTACGCTAGGTTTTGTGTGGCTGACGGCCGTTCCTAGTAGCTACACACCACTAGCTACTCCTCCGGGAGGCACCCCAGTTACACTCCTCTCTTCAGAGACCAGACTCTAGTGGAGACACCTGACGTCCATACCCCCATTGACACGCCTCTAGAGACCCCTACCGGGACACCCAGGTTCATGCATCGTCAGTGGGAGGGCTTGCCTTACTCCGTCGACTTCAGCGGCGGCATCATCTTGGATGATGAAGGCAAGAAGGTGATCTTGCGCATGCACGGTCTTTGCTCTCAGGTGTTTAGACACTACATACTAAACACATGGAGTGAAGTACCAAGTGATTTAAAAGAGAGAGTCATCAGCATGCTGCATTATGAGTTTCTGGTTTCAACACGTGATGACAGCTTCAATGAAGACGATGAAGATCCGAATGCGCGAATACTATAAGCAGAAGCATTTTGAAGTGCAAAAAGCAATAAAGCATGGGTAAAACATACCAGATTGGCTAGCCAAAGAAGATTGGAAGAATGCGAAGAAAGCAGCACGCGAGAATCCTGACAAGTGGAAGCAACAAAAGGAGGTAGCCAAAGTGCGAGTAGAGGTAGGGAGCTCGCACCACTTGGAGAGCGGCGGGTGGGCATCATTTGAGGCCGATTTTGTAAGTGTTTTCGCATTGCTCTTTAGGTTTGATAGTTTAGGGTTTAAGGGTTTTGAATTCTAACATAATGGATTCTTTGTATGTTTTGACAGTGGTTGATAACAGGACGTGACCCCACATCGTACCAGTGTGAGTTTGTAGGCAGGAAGGGCTTAAACGCCCTGATGGACATTCTGAGTTCTCGTGGTGGCATGGTTAGTATTAGGATTTTCTCTTTTCTACTTGTTGTATTTTTTTGTAAATTATATGTTTATACTTACAGAAAGCTGTCTTATTGTTTTTTATTTGCAGAATCCGACAGATATGCCACTTGGACGCAATGAGATGTCTGATTAGAGGACATCAGTCTAGCCGTAGCTAGATAGCATTAGTTTCCTTTTGTCATATCATATGTATAAGGAGATGACAAGTATACGTCTTTTTGTACCTATTGGAAAACCATGTATATTTTCTCAATAATGATAATGGTGTTGTAACTATTACATTTGCAAAGTTTAACAATCAAGTGATTTTGCCTATGATGTTTACAATTGTCATTGATTTACTTTCATCAATTTACTTTTGTCAGTTTTGTAACTTTATTCTGCAAAGATTACTATGGATGCTGGAGTTAATGGTTATATTGTCTTGTGGGTGACTACTTTGGGTCTATATCTAAGCTTGCACTTTCTTTCAAAGGTGAATCTGGACTTATCTTGGATTCATTTAGGTTTACTCTATTATTGAAACATTCAATATGGTTGATGGGTGGTAGGGCATTCAATGCCCTGCCACCAAAAATTTGCACTTTCTTTCAAAGGTGAATCTTGACTTATCTTGGATTCATTTAGGTTTACTCTATTATTGAAACATTCAATATGGTTGATTGGTGGTAGGGCATTCAATGCCGTGTCACCAAAAAAATTTACTCTCGTGAGTCGTTATATAAGGCTCTACAACGTCGCTATGAATGTCACTATAGGTAGCCTGTAAGCGTCGCTATGCTTGTCGCTATATGAGTTTCTATATAGCGACGCTCAAGGTGACGTTCCCGTATCGACGCTTTTAGCGACGGTCTTAGCGATGCTGAAGAGTATAGAAACTCAATGTATGCCCATTGCTAACAATGTCACAAGTGTACACAACCTCTTGTAGTGATGACAAGGTAGAGTATCAAAATCATGTCACGACACTAAACCATAAATAACTAACACAATTTATAGCAAACCATAAATAACTAACACAACGATACATTATGATTCCAAATGATACATTGTACAATAGAGAGAGGGGAACACACAAAGAGAGAAATAGAGAGAGGTGAACAAGCCATGAGTGTGAGGGAGGCTCATCACAAGAACTGGAGCTGTTACGTGCATTATAGAATACACGTAAACGATTGGAGCGTACATGTGAAAAATTGGCCTTGTGTGAGGTACACTCAGCACAAGTCTTGGACGTTGTTG
Organism: Adiantum capillus-veneris; assembly: GCF_014529385.1. Lineage (NCBI taxonomy): Eukaryota > Viridiplantae > Streptophyta > Polypodiopsida > Polypodiales > Pteridaceae > Adiantum > Adiantum capillus-veneris. Next base: position 141,442,268 of record NC_140943.1, read on the forward strand.
TAATGTTGATTGATAGTTTAATCAATCTAATGCATGATGAAGTGTGTGGAACGCACAACACAACCATCAGCAGACAGTTTAACAATCTTAGATTGTGGTCAAACATCGCACATATTTACATCCAAGACAACACCAAGTCATCTAGTAATGAGTGATCTATCTATGGATTAGAAAGTACAAGGGCAAGGTGTGTCATGCTAAGATGAAGAGGGAATATGTATGCATCTCTCCATTCTTAGGTAGACAAACGTAACCCTTATATTTCTATGTAGTAAGAATGATTAATTGACTTAATCTAATCCCTGATGAAGTGTCCGGAAGTCACAACACAAACATCAACAGACAACTTAACAATCTCAAATCCAAACCAAGTATCATATGTATCTACATCCAACACAACACCAAGTCATCTAGTGATGAACAATGACGTGTCTTTGGAGTTCGAAGCAGAAAAGTAAATAGTGTGTCACACAGATATAAAGAGAGCATGAACTATGCATCTTTCAACTCTCTATTTGATGAGCAGAACTCTTGTGTATTTACGTGGTACAAAAAATGATTTAACCTAATCTAAAAATGAGAAACCTATAGGTTACTTTGAAGTGAGATGTGTAGCATCATGCCTACTGCACTCCCCGAGTCGACCACTAAATTCTAACTCAGCTCTGTGGTGGGAGATATATTACTGCACCATACAAGTGATAATCTAAGTCTATCTTTAACCCTTCTCTATAGTGAGTCAAGTGGCTTCATAGCACGAGAAAAGCGATTAGATTCTACTCACTTCTGGAGTGATATGGATGGCTACCCCCCCCCCCCCCCCCCCCCCACAAAGTGGTGTATAACCTCAAGCCAACTTTGTGGTTAGAGAAAAACTACTACACCACACGAGTCTGGCACAACGAAAAAATAAGTCAGTAGACATAAAGAAGTTTAAAAGTAAACCTCAATAGTCTGTATCCATTTGTAGCTCTCCAACTATTCAATCTGTCAACTCCTAGCAAATCAACAAGCAATCGCTCGTTCCGATCCAAACTAGCGACTGCCTTTATTTAAATAGTTTTTTTTAATTGAAATGTCTTTTAATTGAAAAAAATTACGGCTATTCAGTTATTATTTGGGATTTTGGCCTATAATGACGTTTTATACATTTTTTGTTTTTTGATATGGGCATATAAATTCAACGCAGGCAATGACGTGCCTTTGAATTTGAAGCACCAGGGTAAATAGTGCATCACAGAGAGATGAAGAAGGCATGAAGTATGCATCTCTCCCCTCTCTATTTGAGGAGCAGCACTCTTGCGTTTCTATGTGGTACAAACGATGATATGTTTTGATCTAAAATTGAGAAACCTATAGGTCACTCTCAAGTGAGAAGTGTAGCATCATGCCTACTGCACTCCAAGAGTTGACCACCAAATTGTAACTCAGCTCTGTGGTGAGAGATCTACTACTGCACCACACGATTGAGAATCTAAGTATATCTTAGAACCCCTTCCTATAGTGAGCCAAGTAGCGATCATTTATATGGGGAAGTGCCAGGGGAGAAAAAGCTAGAATATTGGTTAAGCTGGCAGAACGGCCACAATAGGGATCCAAAGGAGGGGAAATACAGATCCAAAGGAGGGGCCATCTGCAAAAGACCAAGGTGCAACAATGGGCTTAAAAGACCCTAAGGTTAAGCCCATTAAGACTTCCAAAATGCTAAGGTTCCAAAATTCAAAGGTTGTGTCCAAAGTTCAAACACTAGGGAAATTGGATGTTTGTGTGTGTCCCAAAAAGTCTTCATAATCCCTACATAGAAGGGGGTAAGCCTTTCAAGTAGGGGATGAGAGAGAAACACACACACACACACACACACACACACACACACACACAAGATCCCTTTACACAAAGGGAATGAGGGACACATGTGAGCTCCCTAGCCCAGATGCCCACAAGGTGTACTCAAATCCTATTGGATGGCCATGGGGGTGGACCAATGAGAATTAGGCAAGAGTAAATGTAGTTTAATATTTAAAAACACTTAATAAAAGAACCAATAAGAATTAAGCTCTCTAGAAGACTATTGGACAATCTCCCAATGCCCTCCAATGAGCATTCAACAGCCCATTGTCTTACCTGATTCCTATTGGCCACGAGGCAAAGGGGTCCAATGAGAGTTTAATTGCATGTATTAGTAGTTACCTAAAGCTCTCACAAAAGGGGAAAGGGGGACACATGTCAGAAGGCTATCACTTATGCTCTTGAAATTCCATTGGCTAGGCTAAGGAGGTCCAATAGGGTTGCATCATGAGCAATTAGCCAGAGGGGTCGACCAAGAGAGAGAGGGGGCTGATTTTTCAAAGACATTATTGTACACACACACACACTAGTCCATGTGTGGAACAAGAAGACTCTCTCTCTCCTTCTGAAGATTTAGTGGAAAGCTTATCCCCTACTCCAAGCTTGTGAGAAGGGAGGCTTACACCAACAACTCTTGGCTTTGTGATGCAAATCCAGCCAAGTGCCAAGCTTCAATGCATGCTCATCTCCTCTACCATGATAATTACTAAGCTAAGCTATGCTAATATGAGTGATTATTTGAAGAGATGTACATCTTTCTCGTAAGACTACTCCTTTTTCCTCTCAATCTACTCTCATACCCCGCTAGCTCTCACCATATTCGAAGATGTGTGAGGTCTTGGGTCTGAGATCGTGAGGGAATTCATGTTTAATAAGTGTTTTGCTTACTGCTTGAAGTTTCCATCTTCAATGCACTAGCTAGTATTGAAGGAACACAAATAATTGTATTGTAAAATGTCTCTCTTGATGGGAGAAACCAGAATACAAAGCCTTTTGGAGGAGGGACAGGCTCCATGCAAATCCGGTCCTCAAGTGTTGTCAATAGCTTAATTTCTCTCTCTTTTGAAGTATTTTTCATGCTATCTAACTAGATGTTATACTTTTTGTTGCTCTCTCCACCCAAGCACTCTTGTTATTCTCATTAGGAATCTATTCTAATGAAATGCTCACTATATTCATGATATTTTCTGCTACACACAAGTTACTAGGCCATTAAATGTTACATTGGTATTAGAGGACAAGGTTTCTCTTTTCTTGCTCAAGAAGGGAGGTCCTTAAGCTAGCTATAAATGGTTGGTATTATTAATTGCATGTGAGTAAGTAGAATAGGGATTTTTTAGCCTTGTAGTGTGCCCTCCTTGGTGTAGATAACAGGGCATCACTGTCGAGAGCTATGGTCTTAATAGTGGAGTCCTACGGGGCTTGCCTATGGCTTAACCACTATTGAGCCCTTAGAAGCTTCACAGGATTTGCTGCTCTTTTGGTGTTGAACGACCCTCTCTTATATTCCTTGCAATTAATGGTATTTGAGCCACAGGTACAGTAGCTTGAGTGTTTTTTCTTATGGGGTAAAGAGGAGTAGCAACTAGAGCTTGAAGTACCAAAGTACGCCTAAAAATTTTACACCAAAAATTTGTTAGAATGGATGACAATAGTAAAGAGAGTGAAATTAATGTTGATAACCTTGATTTTGCTAATGAGAAAGCTACTAATCATGACCCTATGCTTGTTAACTACCTTGTTTCTAGGCTTGAACAAGCTATGGGCAATCCATACCTCCAAAGTGAAGTGCAACGGTAGCTTCCTGCTCATGGGATTCTCCAAGCTCCCCACCATGACGAGAGAGTACCTAGGAAGCCTCCTTGTGAGACTTCCAAAAGAGGCCTCTCTCTGATTCGGGAAGAAGAAGAGGATCCCTATGAAAGGCTCAAAAATTTGCCTCTCGAAAGCCTCCACCGAAGGAACAAGAAAGAAGTGAGTCTCCTGCCACCTCGACAGAGATGTCTCCACAAAGACGGCGGGCTAAATGCTCTACATCACCTCAAAAATGGAGAAGACCATCACACACTTCTCCACACCATCCTTCAAAGAGGGATGACAAAAAGCAAGAGAAGAAAAAGGCGAGAAAGAGGACACCCTCTTCTCCATCTTCTTCATCCAATTCCTCTTATGAAAGTGATGGTGCAGACAAAGAAGATCAAGTTAAGAAAAAGGAAATAAAGAGGTCACCCTCTTCTCCATCTTCCTCAAATTCTTCATCTTCTGAAGAAAGTGATGGCGCAACCTTTGAACCATCAAAAAGACGAGCCCATAGGAAATCCTATGCCGTGTGGAAGAGGTCTTCCAAGCTCAAGAAGTTCAAAGAGGGAGAAAAGAGTAGCTCTTTTCTTAGCTATGATGTCACCTTTGGTGCTGCGGACAAATTCTTGGCCTTTATCCCCCAACAATTTGATGCGGCGTTTGGAGATGAGGTCTTCACGGAGTCCTCTAAGCTACACCATGTAGCTATGCACTTTCAAAAGTCCGCCAGACAATGGTGGTCTAGCCTACAGGTCAATGGTGAAGATCCACAAACATGGAAAGCTTTTAGAGCTTCCATTATGAAGCAATTTTTGGCCATCGATGCCAAAGATAAAGTACTCACCAAATGGCGAAGCTTGAAGCTCTCTCCCTATGAATTCATTCACAAATATATAGAAAAATTTTGGGGCCTACGACTCAAAACCATTGTCTTTAAAATATTGGATTTTGGAGAGAAAACGCAACAATTTTGTGCAGGCTTAGCTGAAGAAATGGTGGAGTATGTCAACTCCGAAAGGCCACGCACCATATCAGCGGTTATACACCATACTATGGTGGCTTCTCGAGTCAATTTCCAAATAGCGCGGCTAAAAGAAATTCTGAGCCCACGGAAAACAAGGGTTCCAATGAGCCTAAGGGGAAGGACAATGCAAAAAAGTATCCTAAGGGAAATTCCAACAAAGCTAAGGAGAATGGAGTTTACAAAGGCAAAAACAAACTCTTTCCTGAAGAGCTTGAGCGTTATCGCAAGAATAACCGTTGTTTCAAGGGTGGCGAGCAAGGGCATGCATACCTTGCTTGTCCCCAAAAGAACACTCGCCATGAGCCTCTTAGAGCTACCTTGGTCGGAATCCAAGAGGAGGAGACTCACCACAAAGGATCTCCTCTATGCCATGCTTCGGGAAAGGTAAGAGAACATGATGCTTTTATTGTCTTTGACCCTGGTTCTACTCACAATTTCATATCCATTGAGTTGGCCACCAAGCTAGGCATACAAGCTTATGAGATGGGAGATGTCCTACCAGCAGATGGTGCTTTCAAGGTGCAAGAAGCTTCAGTCACTCCCTTCATCGAGAAATTGAGGCTCCATGTCCAAAGCTATGTGGACAAAGAGGACTTCTTTATCTCTCCTCTCAAGCATGAGTATGTAATCCTAGGGGCAGCATGGTTTGATCGTGTTACGGCAGTAGCCGCACATGCGGTCCTGCAGTCCTGCAGAGGTCTGGACACTGCGGATCAGGAGTCATGCGGTATGCAGCGGCCGTAGCGGCAGTTCTTCACAGGATATCATGGGACAGGAGTGTGTGCACTGTTCCCGATTTGCGCTGGAGCAGCGCTTGTATATGGAGGGGCATACCTATCTTTTGATGTAACTCAACCAATCCCTATGATATTCATGGCATCTACTGTTATAACTCTGTGTCTGGATCACACATGAATGAAGCAAGAGATGTTCTGTGCTTGCGTACTGTGTACTTACTTCTATTGTCATTCTATATGTTGATGCTCATATAATGTAGTTGCGGCTAATCATTCCCGTAATTCCTATTGCTTTTGTGCGGGCGATAGCCATTACATCTGGTGACAACGATGCGTGATGGACGGCCTGCAATGAATATGCATGCGCACTAGGTCGCAGGGTCCGCCTGACCCTGTGGTTCCAATTGTAGGAAGTCGACACAGGAGAAGCAGTTCGGATGAATTTGTTTTTCTTCACGGCCAAAGATTGAGGAATCTATATCTCCATCACCAAGTCCGGTGTGTGGTAGGCGGTTGCGGCGAGCAAGACGTACTCCGTGCAGTCAGTCATGTCCTCCTGTCGTACGTTCACCCTCACCCCCACAGGTGGCTCCACCACCATATTCGGTAAGCAGTCCGGGGGTATCTCCGCCACTGTCTCCACCTCCTAGTGCTCGTCAGCTTTTTTCGGGACGAGGAGGAACAGTTGGGCAAGGGGGTGATGGCTCATCCTCAGATTAAGTATAATCGGTTTTGAGGTCTTTCGAGCGAAGACCCTGATGCACATTTGCGCCAATTCAATAAAGCTTATGGATTGAATCATCCTGGGGTGGTGATTCCTCTCCATCAACAATCAGTGTTTGAATCTACACTCTCGGGGAAAGCTCCGAAATGGTTGTCCGAATACCCTAATGATCATTTTCAGACGTATGCTAACGGATCCATAGCGTTTCTACGAAGGTTTTGAACGGAAAAGACAGTCCCTCAACATTTGGAAAAGCTTCAAACGCTCCGGCAGAAGTCATTGCCAGTGGAGGATTACGCTGCAAAATTTCGGATGCTTTTGCAGAGGGTACCTTAGGCGCAAAGGCCGGCAGCCGAAGTGCTGAATGATTATTTTTTGCGGGGGCTCAACAAGGATCTCAGAACAGCTATGGCAACAATGGATAAGGTAACTACTCCAGTGGAAAATGTAATTGCTAGGGTTGTAGTAGCAAGAGAGGCTTTAGAGGATACAGAATCTCCAAAGAAGTAAAAGAAAAAAGAAAGGAAGAAATCTCATGGCAAGTCGCAAGACAGTGGCAGTGATAGTTTGGAGTCAGAATCCGCAGTATCAGATTCCTCGGACTAAGGCAACAGCGATTCGGGAAAAGAATCACAAGAGACACCGCGGAAAAAATCCTAGCGTCATGGGAAAGGTGTTTCATCCGGATCGTCGGAATCGGCTGCGGTGGCTAAAAGTCTGAAGGAACTATGGTGTACCCAATGTCAGAATCCGGGCCATGCTGCTCAGGAGTGCGCAATGAATCAGAATTGTTGTGCGATTTGTACGACCAATACCCATAATACAGTGGAATGTTATTTCAATGGCCGGGGTCGTCGGAGTCGAGGGGACTCTTCTACCTAGCAACAACCACAGATAGGGCAGGGACAAGAGCCTGCTGTGGCGATGGCTCATGCTCATACATCAGAGACGCCTGTGCAAGGTCAAGCAGGAGGATAGAGTCAAGGGGGAGGACGAGGTCACGGAAGAGGTGGCCGAGATCCTAATCGCCCCAAGACATGCCTATTCTATTTGGGGGATGGACACTGGCGTTCCGAGTGTACTGAAGCTATGGAATACGATCGGAAGAAGCATGAACGCGCTGCAGGGAAACAACCTAGTGTGGTTATGGTTCAGATTGAAGGACTGGAGGAGTCTGATCCAGTGGTTTCATTAATTACGCGATCGGGTAAAAATGTGGTTCCAACTCCCGATGTGAAGATTCCGAATTGGACGGCTCAGGAAGAAGTGCAAAAAAAGACTGTGTCCTGGTTGCCACAATCTGCACCACCAGTGAAGTCAGCAAGACCATCGATTGTGGGCCTGGAAATAAAGGAAGTAAAAACTGGAAATAAGGATGATATTAAAGAACAGGAGGATTGGAATTCAGTTTGGAAAGAGGTCCTCACGTCACCAATATAAGTACCTCTGGGGTCATTGCTGAAATTGGTCCCGAATTTCCATAATGCATTGCTGCGACAAACGTCCACTGACCTGAGGGAAGTCGTTATTGGGAAAGTTGAAAGTGAGGAGGATGATTCAGCCCCGTTGCCGGCGAATAGGATCACGGATACCCGCATTCCGGAGCTTTCAGTTAGATACCATGGAACATACATTGACAAGGTACTATTGGATGGAGGAGCGGGAGTAAACATTATTACCCAAGCAGCTTGTGAGAGTTTTGGCCAGTGATTGGGAGCCTACACCCTTTGTAGTCCGCATGGCAGATCAAAGAAGAGTGCAACCAGTGGGTTTACTTCAGGGCATTTTTTTGGATGTGGCGGGCTTATCCTTTGCTGTTTCCTTAGTAGTCTTGAATATTGAAGATCATAATCAGGATTATCACATTATTTTGGGGAGACCCTGGTTACGACAAGCGAGGGTAAAGCATAATTGGGAAGCAAATATGCTTACCGTGAAAAAGGATAAAAGGAAAGTGCAGGTGATGTTGGGAACATGCAGACAACCAGTTCAGGCAGCATGGCCAGTGATAGAAGAAACAGTCAACATGGTGGAAGGATTATAAGAGGATGAACAGGAACAATTTCTAAAAGCTAATCCGGATTTGGTTTCTTTATATCTTGCGGATATTTCTCTGAATCCGAAAGGAAATTCGGTGGGGGTTTAGGAATTCCAGCAGGAATAGGGAGCAACAACAAGTGCTTCCAAGTCCTGAGTCATTGGAGGACGTTATTCAGCAAGAACGTGCGTTTGAGGCACAAATGGAAAAAATTACAAGGGTTAAAGAAGATGAATTGGAGAGGGTGTTTCTTGGGGAGCCTTATACATTAATAAGCAGCTGGAGGCAAGTTTTAGAGATGATTTGATCAAGTTACTGACAGAGTTTAAGGATGTTTTCGCATGGGAATAGAATATGCAGGGATTGGATGCTAAGTTCTATCAGCGTATGATAAATCTGAAACCGGATGTGGTGCCAGTGAAGCAACACTCATACAGGATGAATCCGAATGTGGCAAAGCAAGTAAAGATGGAAATTGATCGCCTGTTGGAAGTGGGTTTTATTACCCCTATTGATAATCCGGAGTGGATGTCTCCAATTTTGGTCGTACCAAAGAAAAACAAGCAAATCCGAATTTGTGTGGATTACCGGAAATTAAATGTAGCTACTGTTCCAGATCCTTTTCCTCTTCCATTTTGGATGATGTAGCAAGATATGAGATGTATACTTTTTTGGATGGATTTAGTGGATAAAATCAAATTCGAATGGCATTGCGGGATCAGCTAAAAACAACTTTTATTACCGCATGGGGTGTGTTTGCCTGCACAGTGATGTGGTTCGGATTGCGGAATGCACCTTCCACTTTTCAAAGGGATATGTTCCAAATTTTTGGTCCTTATTTGATGGATTTTATGAGAATTGTTTTGGACGACCTCAGTGTTTTTGAAGCGCAATTGGAGCATTTGAATAAATTACGGTTATGCTTTATGAAATGCAGAGAGGTAAAATTTAGTTTGAATCCTTTAAAGTGTGCATTTGCTGTTCGCAGTGGCAGGCTATTGGGGCATATAATTTCTGAAGATGGTATTTCCGTGGATCCGGATAAAATTGCCACAATCATGGAAGCCCCTCCACCGCGGAACCAGAAACAGTGCCAGATTTTCCTGGGTCAAGCCCGTTGGCATGAGAGGCATTTGCGATTTGTCGCACATTTGGCAATCCCGATTTCTCAGGCAGTGCATGCTATAGATTTTGAATGGACACAGGAATGTGACTTGGCTTTTCGGAGATTAAAACTTCAGCTATCCAAAGCTCCGATTATGCTTGCACCGAATTGGGGTCAGGATTTTCATGTGTTTGCCGATGCTTCGGATCAAGCTATTGGCAGTGTACTGATGCAGGAACAAAGTCAAGGATGGTTCCGACATGTCTATTATGTCAGTAGACGATTATCATCCGCAGAAAGAAATTATTCAGTAACCGAAAGGGAATGTTTAGGGATGATTTATTCAGTGAAGAAATTCCGGCACTATCTGTTGGGCTGACGTTTTTTCTTCCATGTAGAGCATTCGGATCTTTTATACCTGGTAAGGCAACAGAATTTGACGTGAAGATTGGCTAGATGGGTGCTTTTGTTGCAGGAATTTGACTTTGAGGTCATACATCGGCCAGGGGCTCAGCATGCGGTGGCTGACTACCTATCCAGGTTAGATTCCGGAGAGCCGCCGATGAGTGTAGCTGATGAATTTCCAGATGCGTCTCTGTTTCTAACAGGAGTAGATGCAGAGGATATCACAGTTCTGCAATAGTCAAGGGTCATTCCAAGCATTCCATGGACATGGTATGAGGAGATGTTTCATTTTCTCGATAGCGGAAAAATGCCTTCCTTCTTGTCCAGCCATCCGAGGAAACGTATGGCTATTATCAGCAGGAATTTTGAGATCATTATGGGAAATCTCTATTATCGTACGGTGGCATATGTGTTACTCAGATGTGTGCTACCACAAGAGCAGGAAGCAGATTAGAGGAAGTCCATACTGGTATTGTGGGAGGTCACTTTGCATCATTAATCACAGCTCGAAAGGTTCTCCAATCTGGATTATGGTGGCCCACATTGTTTCAGGATGCGAGAAATTATGTGCAACAATGTGATGTGTGTCAGTGGTTGGGGCAACCTACAAAACAGTCCAGAATGCCTTTTTAGCCAGTTCTGCCCTTGGAGCCTTTTCAAAAGTGGGGTTTGGATTTTGTTGGTCCTTTTAAACCAATGGCAGCTCACACAGGCAATAAGTATATTTTGACAACCACGGATTACGCTACCAAATGGGTGGAGGCATGGCCTTTGAGAGATAACACTTCAGTTTCTGTGTGGCGGGATGCTTATATAGGGATATCTTTTCTAGATATGGCTGCCCTATTGAGCTGGTTAGTGACAAGGGAAGTCATTTTTTGAATAAGGTGATGGAGAGAATGCTACGGTTTTATTTTGTATTACATAGGAAATCTTCTCCATATTATCCTCAGGCGAATGGGCAAGCTAAATCAACTAATAAGCAATTGATTCGGATTCTAACAAAGTTAGTGAATATGCATCGAACAGATTGGGATGTGAAACTTCCTTCCGCCTTATGGGCCTATCGGACAGCTTATAAAGTGGCAACAAGATTGACTCCTTTTAAGTTGGCATTTGGCATGGAGGCAATCACCCCGGTGGAGCATGTGATCCCGAGTCTGCGGATGCTGATTGCGGATCGACTTCTTCTGGAGGATTCTGTGATTTATCGATTGGATGTTTTGCAGGAACTGGACGAAGAGCGACTGAATAGATTTGCGGTGCTGCAAGATCTACAGTCTAGGCGGAAAAAAAGGATGGATCGCCCGAAAGCACGACAATTTGTTTGGGGACAGCTGGTCCTTGTCTTTCATTCCCGCCTCGGGAAGATGCCGAGGAAGCTTAAATTACGGTGGTCAGGACCATTCTGGATTTTTCAAGCATGTGGGCCCATCTCTTTTTATTTGGCGGATTTACGGGGGGAGGTTATTTCTGTGCCGGTCAATGGTTTCGGACTGCGCCATTATGTTTCACCTACCCCGATTCAGTGGCCCTTTGCTGTGGTACAAGAGTCGGAAGCCGCCCTAATCATGATTGGGGATTCTTTTGCATGCAATCTTGGAAAGCGAGCAAGGAACTATGATGGGTGCGACACCCTGGATTGCCCTATTTTGGGAACTCAGGGTGAAAGGGTTACTACTACATGCAAACGATTCTTATTGTGTTTCTCCTGTGTAGTGTGTCACGCTCTCTTAGTTCTATACTCTCTGCTCCTTCATCTCATCGTCGCCATGACAGCTTCCCTCCTGCAATGTATACCTTTCACTCTTGTACAACAGCTAGCGCTTCGACGAGTGGACGCATGGCTGCAAGACTTGCGGCTGGGTGTGTTCGCCAAATTGGATTGGCAAGGAATACCAGTTCACATGCAGGCAGCAGGTTTGATAGAGCAACTGGCTGCTGGCGATATTGTGGTACTGAATAATCAACAGATTCAGTTAACAGCAGAAAGGATCTCCAGGTGTTGCTGTTTGCCCAATGATGGCATGGTGCGCGCCTCTCATGTGATCCCTGCTGCGGATGTCGAGCAGGAGTTTGGCTTGAAATTAAAAGGGGAATATAAGCTTTCAGGGTTGTCAGATGTAGCAACCAGGGATACGTATCGATGGTTTCTCAAGGCGATTTGGCTACAAGCCAAAACCTATACCATTTCGACCCGAGCAAGAAATGTTTTGCATTCAGCCAACTTTGGGCCAGTAGCTTGGGCAGCGGTTGTTAGAGAATGACTGCTGGCGGAGTGCCAAAGAGTGATGGCACAGTTGGGGAGAAATACCCTAACGAGTACAAAAGTTGGCCAACTGCTCACATTGATTTTTCCTTTAAGATAAGTTTTTTCTCTTGCCCTGCGTCCTCTCTGCCACTTTGAAGATGATCGATTGGTGGTCCAAGGGACTGTTGCTCCTCTGTTGCAAACGCAAAGTTTGGCAGTGCCTGCTGAGAGGAAAACACAGCAGCAGTATGTTGGCACTGGGGATTTTCCAGGTCGGAAGCGTAGGTAGCGGCCTCGCAGACTCGCATTGCCGAGTTGTCCACTCAAAATGAGGAGTTGACTGCAACAACTCGGCAGCAAGAGGTAGAAATACAGATGTTACGAGGGGCTAATGCCAAGTTTGTGGCCTCTATTCAACAAGAGCTTCTTCAGTTGAGAACGCAGCATAGCCTGGCCTCATACTTAGCCTCGCACCCTGGTGATGTAATGATCAATATGAATGATTTGGATGCGTTGGCAGTGGAGATGCAAGAGGATCTCCGTGTGTTTTTGGATAATCATATGCAAAGCTGGAATACACGCTTGGCTGCTGAGGTGAGAGCACAGCCACCCACTCTGCAGGTTGTGGTGCAACAACCCGAGTCATCCAACACTGACAAAGGTAAGAGTGTTGTTCCCGAGGGTTTTGATGTTGCTGATTGGGCACAACCTACAGAGGATTGTGCTGAAGCCCAGGGTCATGTATCTCGTTTGCAGAAAATGATTCGTCGATTTCGTAAGGAGCGACGCAGGGTCTGTTTTTGGGTGGAGACCTTGGCTCATTCTTTTTCTCTGAGTCTACCACCTTGCCCTCCATTTTGGTCTTCTCTTAATAGATACCTTTCTCGCTATTATCCTTTACATACGCCTCTTTCTCGTTTGCCACAGGTGACTCAATCTATTTCTTTGCCAACGCAGTTTATTCCTCGAGCTCCTTGGCCGAAACATATCGAGATAGATCCACATCTTTTGGATGAGGTCTATCGAGCACATACTGCACATTTTAGAGGCTTTGGCTACATTGATATTTACTCTTCATCAGAGTAGGGTGCAGATCAACAACCGGAACCTTCCAACCGGGGGGGCTGAGTGTGGGTTCGCGCAATCCACCATGCGTGCCAGGTTTTATGGAAGTAGCCGCACATGCGGTCCTGCAGTCCTGCGGAGGTCTGGACACTGCGGATCAGGAGTCATGCGGTATGCGGCAGTCATAGTGGCAATTCTTCACAGGATATCATGGGACAAGAGTGTGTGTACTGTTCCTGATCTGCGTTGGAGCAGCGGTTGTATATGGAGGGGCATACCTGTCTTTTGATGTAACTCAACCAATCCCTATGATATTCATGGCATCTACTGTTGTAACTCTGTGTCTGGATCACACATGAATGAAGCAAGAGGTATTCTGTGCTTGCGTACTGTGTACTTACTTCTATTGTCATTCTATATGTTGATGTTCATATAATGTAGTTACGGGTAATTATTCCTGTAATGCCTATTGCTCCTGTGCGGGCGATAGCCATTACAGATCGCATGGCTTCCAATGTTAAATTCCTTGAAAGGAGAATCTACTTTAGGTTCAGGGAAAAAATATATGTACATAGATGCTAAGCAAATGGGTAACACCATACCCATTGTACATACACAATCTTCTAACAAGTCAATAAAGAGCTCTATTTCCGTGTACATGATTTTTGTTAAAGATTCTCAAAATGAATCTAATGCTTTAACAAAAGAAAATATAAACAATCACAAAGAATTAGAGTTATCCAATTTTCTCAAGGGGTTTCAAGATGTCTTTATTGACGACATCCCTTGTGACCTACCTCCTAAACGAGGCAATGATGACCATGCAATTGAACTTCTTCCAGGAAGTTCACCGCCTAATAAACCTCCTTATAGAGTTTCTCAAGCTCAACAAGAGGAGATTATGAGGCAAGTGCATGATTTAGTTGATAAGGGCATGGTTAGGCCTAGCTCATCTCCATTTTTTTCTCATGGGCTATTAGTACAAAAGGAAGACGGTACATAGCGTATGTGTGTCGACTATAGACCACTAAATAGGATCACTATCAAGAATAGGTTTCTCGTTCTACGGGTAGAACACCTATTGATAAGCTACAAGGGTCCACCTACTTCAGTAGGATTGACCTAAAAAGTGGCTATCATCAAATAAGGATAGTTGATCAAGACATTGTAAAGACCGCATTTTGCACTATGTTTGGTCTTTACAAATATATTGTCATGTCTTTTGGCTTGACCAATGCACCAGCCACATTCAACCGCTTGATGGAGAAGCTATTCAGGCCTCATCAAACCTTTACTGGAGTGTTCTTTTATGATATCATTATCTAATCTAATTCATTAGACAAACACAAGCAACAACTCCATGTAATATTTCAAGTTCTAAGAGAGAATAAACTTTATGTTAATCGAAGAAAAGTGAATTTTTCTTGAAAGAAATGTAGCATTTAGGTCACATTATCTCTGAAGATGGAATCCAAATGGATCCATCAAAGTTAGAGGTAATAAAAGGATGGCCTAAACCAGGGATTCTTCATGAATCAAGTAGCTTTATAGGTATGTGTGCATACTATAGATGCTTCATAGAAAAGTTATCACTAATAGCTGGACCATTACATGACCTAACAAAGAAGAACATATACATGGTCTGCCAATGAGAACAATGCTTTCGAAAAGATTAAAGAAAAGCTTATCTCTCAACCTGTGCTTACACCAATGGATCTCTCAAAGCCATTTGAGGTCCAATGTGATGCTTGTGGTGATTGCCTTAGAGCTGTTTTGCTCCAAGAAGGGCACACCATAGCCTATGAAAGTCGAAGGCTCGACCCTGTTGAGCAAGCTCTAGGAATATATGAAAAGGAATTCCTCGCAGTTCTACATGCCTTAGACTCATGGAACCACTATTTATTGGGGACTCCTTTCATTCTGCTAACGGATCACCAAAGTCTTAAGTACTTCATAACGCAAACCAAGATCTCCAACAAGAAAATTGGGTCAATTTCCTTTCGCAATTTCATTTCATATTGCTCACATTGATGGAAAGCATAATTAAGTAGCCGATGCACTCTCAAGATGGCCGAGAGTGAATGCGGTTTCCATAGCAACTCACAATGATCTATCTTCAATGATAGATGAGTATGCTATTGATCTCGATTTTAGAAATGTGATTTCATCCATTGCACTAGGGAAGAAAGAGGAACCATTTACTTTACAAGATGGTTATCTTCTCTATGGCAACAGACTATGCGTTACTGACTCACTACGTGAGAAAGTAATGTATGAATCTTATGCTCCTCCTTATGCAGAGAATAGAGGGATTCAGTCTACCACTAAAGAAGATTGAAGCATACTTCTATTGGCCTACCATGAAATCAAACATCCAAGAGTATGTTTCTAAATGTGTGGTATGCCAAAAGACAAAGTTTGATAGAGGGAAGCAACCTAGATTGCTTCAACCTTTGACAATCCCTAGTTCACCATGGGAGAGCATATCCATGGATTTTATATTTGGATTGCCTAAGTATGTCCATGGGAATACGGGATTATGGACGATAGTAGACAGGTCGAGCAAACAAGCTTATTTTATACCTGTAAAAAATACTATCAAAGCCCATCAAATGGCAACCCTCTTCATTTCACAAATCTTCAAGTACCATGGTTTGCCAATGTCCATAGTGTCGGATAGAGATCCTAGAATGACCAATAATTCATGGAAGTGTCTCTTTGAGAATTCAGGGACAAGTCTAAACTTCTCTTCGGCCTATCACCCACAAACGGATAGACAAAGTGAAATGGCTAGCCTAAGAGGCGGTAAGACTATTATTAAGTTTAAGAATTATCCTTTTGAAGATGCTATACGGATACAAGGCATACAATTAAAGGATAACCTAAACCTTGTCAATGCTTACAATGCTTCCCAAGAGTAAGCAAATGCACAAATGTTAGAAATGAACATTTTTTTTTTCTTATAAGACTCTTTTTCTTTATTGTGCACAAAAATGAAGTAGTATGCATGCTAGATCAAGTTTGCAGAGACGACGTCTTTCGAACACCAAGTAGAGCTTGTCACTCTACTATGGAAGATTGATAGGACTAATGAGCAAACATGCTTGTAGCATCTTAGACTCTCAAGCTCCCAATGGATTAGTCATCCATTTTGGAACGATGTTGTAGGGTAACATAGGGATCCTCTACCCACTAGAAAAAGGACTAATGAATATGCTTTATCTTCTCTACCCCATAGTCAAGGATGACTATGATTTCAAGAGAGAGGTAATGTCATAATAGCTAATATCTAAATCTCCTAAATGATTTTCTCATGTTAAACTAATCATTTAAGATGGGGAAGTGCAAGGGGACAAAAAGCTAGAATATTGGTTAAGCTGGCAGACCGGCCACAATAGGGATCCAAAGGATGGAAAATACGGATCCAAAAGATGGGCCATCTGCAAAACATCAAGGTGAAACAATAGGCTTAAAAGACCCTAAGTTTCATCCCATTAAGACTTCCAAAATGCTAAGGCTCCAAAATTCAAAGGTTGTGTCCAAAGGTCAAACACTAGCGAAATTGGATGTTTGTGTGTGTCCCAAAAAGTCTTCATAATCCCTACATAGGAGGGGGTGAGCCTTGCAAGTAGGGGATGAGAGACAAACACACACACACACACACACACAAGATCCCTTTACACAAAGGGAATGAGGGACACATGTCAGCTCCCTACCCAGATGCCCACAAGGTGTACTCAAATCCTATTGGATGGCCATGGGGGTGGACCAATGAGAATTAGGCTAGAGTAAATGTATTTTAATTATTTAAAAACACTTAATAAAAGAACCAATAAGAATTAAGCTCTCTAGAAGACTATTGGACAATCTCCCAAGGGGTCCAATGAGCATTCAACAGCCCATTGGCTTACCTGATTCCTATTGGCCACGAGGCAAAGGGGTCCAATGAGAGTTTAATTGCATTTATTAGTTACCTAAAGCTCTCACAAAAGGGGAAAGGGGGACACATGTCAGAAGGCTATCACTTATGCTCTTGAAATTCCATTGGCTAGGCTTGGGGAGGTCCAATAGGGTTGCATCATGAGCAATTAGCAAGAGGGGTCGACCAAGAGAGAGAGGGGGTTGATTTTTCAAAGGCATTATTGTACACACACACACACACACACTAGTCCATGTGTGGAGTAAGAAGACTCTCTCTCTCCTTCTGAAGATTTAATGGAAAGCTTATCACCTACTCCAAGCTTGTGAGAAGGGAGGCCTACACCAACAACTCTTGGCTTTGTGATGCAAATCCATCCAAGTGCCAAGCTTCAATGCATGCTCATCTCCTCTACCATGCTAATTACTAAGCTAAGCTATGCTAATATGAGTGATTATTTGAGGAGATGTACATCTTTCTCGTAAGACTACTCCTTCTTCCTCTCAATCTACTCTCATACCCCGCTAGCTCTCACCATCTTCGAAGATGTGTGAGGTCTTGGGTCTGAGATCATGAGGGAATTCGTGTTGTGTTTAATAAGTGTTTTTCTTACTCCTTGAAGTTTCCATCTTCAATGCACTAGCTAGTATTAAAGAAACACAAATAATTGTATTGTAAAATGTCTCTCTTGATGGGAGAAACCAGAATACAAAGCCTTTTGAAAGAGGGACCGGCTCCATGCAAATCCGGTCCTCAAGTGTTTTCAATAGCTTAATTTCTCTCTCTTTTGAAGTATTGTTCATGCTATCTAATCAGATGTTATACTTTTTGTTGCTCTCTCCACCCAAGCACTCTTGTTATTCTCATTAGGAATCTATTCTAATGAAATGCTCACTATGTTCATGCTATTTTCTGCTACACACAAGTTACTAGGCCACTAAATGTTACAAGTCACTTTTGAAGCGAGCCGGATGGCTACACACCACAAAGTGGCCTTTAACCTGCAAGCCAACTTTGTGGTGAGACAAAAACGGCTCCACCACATGAGTATGGCACAAAAGAGGAAATCATGTTAATACACATAAGTAAGTGAGAAATTATACCTCAATAGTCTCTATCTTTTGGTAAATTCAATGGAGCTCTCTAATATATTGGCTTTTTTTTTGGATCAAAAGATACTTTGATCGATGATTATTCGGTGAATTTTGAGACTTCAACGTATAATAGCATTTTATACATATAATTTTTTCAATACGGGTGTGTAAATTCAACCCAAACTTCAAGCAATCGTGTTAATTTTGCCTTTCTTTTCCAACTATGTCATCAAAACTCGGGGGGTTCACCATTCAATACCCCCCTATATAACATGCGTTCGCAGGTTTAAAAAACCCCTCTTTTAACATGATTGAACGAATAAATGACCCCTTATTTTAGGATTTTTTTCCCAAAATTGAATATAAAAACCCCTTATTTTAATGGATCTCTGTTAAATTGCCTAAAAGTTTTGCATTTTAATACCCTTTCTTTTGAACTCACGTAATATATTAACATGATTACATAGTGCACCCCCCGAGCGTCAAAATATATTTCTCCTATTTCAAATTTAGGTTGGCACCTTCAACTATCAATGTGAGCTCCTCCTGTGTGACTCATGTGACACAACTCTCTCTTATATCTTGGGTGGCAACAATTGTCTCCTTTGAGGAAAAGTCTATTGGTCGATGCTAGAAAAAATGTACATATGACTTGTTTGTGATTATGTTACCTATGATTATATTAGTATGTTAATACTCTATGTGATCACACAAAATTTTATGTAATTATGTAAATATTAAATTCACGGCATGCACGCTTTGCAATGGTGAGTAGAAGCAATGGGAAAATCCAATGATAAAAAACCATTGCAACATGTTCATTCACCCTGGATATCTATCCATCGATCAAATAATTTCACGCGTGTTGGGCTTATGCATTTCATCTCACTTAGAGAGGACCTGGTTCCAAGCTTTGAGTATGGTACATTGCAAATATTTGACGTGTAGGGACCATTGCAAGCACAATCAAAGGCCTTGGGTGATTGATGGGTATTAACCTCACATTCTTAATGCAGTAGGACCAAACCCATGAGAGGTCAACGAGTCTTGAAACAAATATTAAGACAATAAGAACACTCCACTAAGACCTCACATATTTTATGCGATAGGAACAATTGCAAGAGGCATCAAAGATCTATTCCACAAGTTGTCATATGAAGATTAGGGACATTAATAATGCTCTAGCAAGATCTCAAAGTGTTAATGGAATACCTAAGCATATTTTTGATGAGTCTTGAGTTGAAGACTAAGATATTAGGAACACACCAAAAAGATCTCAAAGTCTTGATACACAAGTATTAAATGGGATAAGAGAGAGAGAGAGAGAGAAGGAGAGAAGGAGAGAGAGAGAGAGAGAGAGAGAGAGAGAGAGAGAGAGGTCTTTCATTGGCAAAGGAGATAAGAAGAATAAAAGGGAGAATTAATAACATTGTATGAGCAATCCTAGGAGACCTCCCAGATCACAATGATTCTTGGAAGAGTGTGTTAGGGCTTGGTCGGAAAAAGAAGGTACATAGCATAGAAACCACAAAGGATTATTGTATCTTGGTACATCAAGAAGCATGTGGAGGGTAGGAGGAGAGTAGCTACATCTTATAAATTGCTAGATCTTTCTCTAGGAAAAATGATATAAAATTACTGATCCAAAAGGAAAATTTACACTTGGTTTGATTAGAATGTGAAGAGTAGTTACAATGTATGAGTTGTAAGCACTTGCCATAGAGTAAGTCGCTAGAGCAGTAATTGATGTACGATGCATGTATCGAAGAGATTCAAAATCTCAAAAGAGAATCAAATGTATTTACATGTGATTGTAAAATGAAAGAGAGCAAGGTCATCGTGATTGAGGTGTATCTTCTTCTTAGCCGCAACAACAGGCGGGTCTCATACTAGTGTTAACTAAGGGATATAACAAGTGAAAGGGTCTCAATAGCTTTTCAAAACAATAATAAAGTGATAAAGTCCTTTTGTTGACTTTAACTAGAGCCATATAAGGTGAAGCATTGTTCTCAGGAGTGTGTCTTTTATTAAGCAATCGAGTTTCCTCTTTGCAAAGAAGCAAATTGAAAATACTAGCAAAAATATCAAAATTTGTGGATTTTGGAACTCAGCTCTCACATGTTTCATTGATTTTCTTCCCTTTACCATGGTTTTCTAATAACTCATTAATATATATATATATATATGTATGTGTGTGTGTGTGTGTCCTTGTATTTGTGTTAATATATAAAAATAAACATAAAAATAAATAATATGTGTGTGTGTATATATATGTATGTATGTATGGAATTTACTAGAATCGTGCAAGGTGAAGCTACACTTTAGCATTCTAAAAGAATATAATGTAAGAGAAGTCAATCCATGTGAAGATGTGAAATGGAAGGTGAAGTAAAACGGTCCATTTCATATTTTAAGACTAATATAACATTTAAGGTAAGTCTCAATGTTCCTTGAAAACATTGTGAGTGCGCCTAACTCAACTCTCCTCTAAGGATTCTTTTAGAAAGCCAAAAAAAGTGTTCACTCTTGAGGTATAATGGAGAAAAATACATGCTATAATTCTCCTTGCAAGGAACATGTTCAATAATAGATGAAATCCATGGTTTGGGTTCCACAATAGAATATATTGTTTTAATTTACAAGAGAAAGATATAACACCATTTAGATGAATTGGAAAAACCTCATTTCCCGAATGCTAAAATTGGTGTGTTAAGATTGTGCTATTCTACTATTTTTAAGATTAATTTTCCCTTTATTTAGATAAGATGTCATGATTCTCGCACCGAAATTCGTTTTTTCTATACTAATTTTTCTAAGAAACCTTCTAATATTTTTTTCAAAAGTATTTGTATCAAGAAATGCTTTAAAAAATCAATCAAAACTCATAAAGATGGATGATAAAAAAGAAAATATGTCAAAACACATCAAATGGTGTGATTACTAAGCACCATATATATTGATTGTGCCAACCAAAAATATAATATCTAGACACAAAAAGCACCAACAACTCTTATGATAAAATTGGTCAAGCTAATCTGAAGTACGAGAAAATAGCTAATCCCAATTTTAAAACACTATCAAGTTTCAGCTACACTATAGTATGTACAACCAAATTAACATTTGATAATAGAAAAAACCTAAAGAATATTGTAGAGTAGCCTATAGTTCTAAGACCATAACTAGCCATATATGGCCTAGTGTTGAACAATATATGTTTGTGCCAAAGAATCTATATTAACATGCCACGTTTTCATCCATACATGCTTTAAAACTTCAATAAATCTTCTAGACATGGTCTCTCAAACTTCCATACATGCTTTAAAACTTTAATAAAGCTTCTAGAGGTGGTGTCTCAAAAAAGGAGGTGCTTAAAAAACACCCTTGATATGACTAATTAGCAGCATATGAATTGATCACACCAAATCTCTATCAGTTGTACACAAAGATTTCCAAAAACTCATTTAATAAAATTTACGGTCTTTATCTCATGTACAACAAAGTACTAAGTGCAAGGAGTGTAGTATCTTTAAGATAGAGGGTGTTCACAAACACCATTTTTGTAGCACTATCAACTTTCAACATCATTTGGTAGTTTTCATCACCTCAAAAAAGTAAATTACTAAGAAGAGAATGATAGGAGCATCAAAAAAATTATATTAGCAATGCTACTTAAGTGAGAGGTGTCTCCTCACATAGGATGCACTTCATAGATCTAAAGTTTAACAATTTTTTGAAGCTATTTTATAAATGAGAATTTTTATTTTTCTTGAAAGAAGTTGGTAGCTAATCAAATCATTGTTCCACTTTGAATGAGATACTTGATGTAGCTTGAGAATAAAGTCTTTTATTTTTTGACATTATAATATCAAACCATTTTTCAAAATACCCCCTTGAATGAAAAAAAGAATAAATTAATAGTTTCAGTCCAACATACAACAAATAAAAATATGTTTAACAAACAATAGAGCACAATGTACATATAATATTTAGTGGCTTTGAGGTCATATGATACCTTCTATAGGGAGTTCTACTTACAACACCTTTTTGTCTCACAAGCTTGTAGGGTTATAATACCATATGGTATGGTTATGTTGGCTTTCCATGGACCTAGGATCATAGGGCTCTCTGATTCTAAATGGTGTAAATTCTCTAAAAAATTCTCAAATATTTTTCTTTTTTTTAAGGCTAAGGTCCACCTTTATAGCTGCCAATAGATGGAGACTAAGTGTGGCCTAAGAGAGTTAGGATTTTCTTTGTAGTTTGTAATTAAGAGGCTTGCTCCTTCTTATGTTATGTAGCCTACAACTAGCCTCCCATGATATTAAGGCTAAAGAGTTATAATTTCAATCCACACATGGTAAGTTCTTTTTGGAATAACATATGTAACCTTGTGTCCTTGTGGTCATAGGGTGTTGATGCCATAGGTGCAAATTACGTTGCTTCCTATTACTAAAATAAATAAAAGTCATACAGAAAATGAGATACTAGTCTTTGGCCTTGGGGCCATAGAGATTTTTATGAAGAAACTAGCGTGGCCCATATATAGGATCATATAGTGCCAAAAGTGTGGCCTCATATGGAAGTGTGGCCAAAGATCAAATGGATCCCTATGGTGCAAAGGCCATCAGGTGCCATTTGTAAATAGCATAAAGGCACTTGAAGAATGTAAAAAGGAATGTTTTTCTTTTCATGAAAGGCCCATGATTATTGAAGCTATCTATATAGCAACATTTGAATCTTTTGATAAAGTAAAATTAAGCAAAGTGCACCTCGAAGTCAAAAGCTACATATAGAATTGAAAGACAAATTTTCATAATCACTCTAAAAAATACATAAAGAGCTTCTGTAGAGTCCATAATATTACTAAAATCTACTTCATCATCAATGTCAATGACATCTATTTGAGATTATATCAAATATTAACTCTTTTATATAATTATTGGCCTCATGTACATTGATAGTAGGCTCCTTGTATCACAATGTTTGAGCAAGCATAATTTCTTCAATACCTTTTGAGGCTGATAAAGGTTTCATACTCTTTAGAAGCCTCACTTTTTCTTGATCAACTGTTATGAGTTTCTTGTCTTGAATTTGAGTGGACTCCACTATTGCTAGATTCTCCACCTTTTCCATCATCGTGAGGATGGGAAGATTTTGGTAGTCTTTCCCCAGATAAACCAAATTTCTCTCCTCCCACTCTTTAATAACCATGTTAACATGAATATAAAGTTTATGTCCTTGCACTATGGGTGCTTGTCCATACAAATAAGAGCTTGTAATTGTGTAAATGGAATTGACATGATGCAGAGTAGTCTTTCCCCAGATAAACCAAATTTCTCTCCTCCCACTCTTTAATAACCATGTTAACATGAATATAAAGTTTATGTCCTTGCACTATGGGTGCTTGTCCATACAAATAAGAGCTTGTAATTGTGCAAATGGAATTGACATGATGCAGAGCTTGAATATATGGCAGCAGATCCCCAAGGAGGATATTATCATCCTCATCAAAATTGAATGATGGCAAAAAAATACAATTTGATGCAGGGATAAAACATCCCTTTAATGGTGCATCTTTTACTAGAAGCATTCTCTTTGCATCAATCTTGAATTTTGTTGATGCAATAGCCAATGGTTTGAAAAGTGCTTCTACTCCTGGATTATCTGGGCAAGTGATTCTTGATTCTTCACATGATTGACACTGGATTTGTCCCCAAATCATAAAGAATGGAAGATTTCCTCCATCCTCCTTCTATAAAATCTTGATGATGTCCATAACATGTGTATCATTAGAAGCTGACCATATCCCATCATTGAAATTACTAGGTATAGTCTTTAGAAACTCAATGCATCCTGGCTTCATAACAATATTCTCATGTTAAAACGTTAAGCTCTTCATGTTTTTGGACTTGTGCCAACATCTTCTCAAGCACAATCCAGTCAAGATCACTATTATAATTAGCATTGGTTTGTCAATGGATCAAAGGTACATATCACCATGCACCCTTGTTCCAAGATCTTGAGCTACTAAGATGTTCTGGATGGATTCTTCTTCTGATATTATATATGTATTTGAACTTGCATCACCTTCTACTTCCATGGAATCACTCTTCAAGTTCTTCTGCAATGGTTGCAATGGTTGACCTTCAAGAACTTGTAGATTTTTGTCAGCTTCTTCAAGAACGCTCTGGTTGTGATGGAGATCCATGGACTCTTTCTAAGGTTCAATAGCTTGAAAATCCCTTGTATCAACAATCTTAGGTAAAACTTTGTGAACCACAATCTCATAAGGTTCAATAGCTTGAAAATCCTTTGTATCAACAATCTTAGGTAAAACTCTGTGAACCACAATCTCATAAGTTTCAATAGATTGAAAATACTTTGTACCAACAATCTCCATTGAAACTTAGTCAACACATATTGTTAGCTTGACTGCAAGTTTTAACACTAGAATGGTAACAGGACACTTTTATGTCCTTGGAAACTTTTGTGTCCTGTTAAGTAACCATTTTCCTTGAATTATTTGAAGAGTATGAAAATGAATTTCTAGGTGCTATATATCCACAAATTTGCCTTATGAGCTGAAAAAAACTTAGAATTTCTTTTGGAGTATCGATCTCACCATTAACCTTACTCTTGCACAATATTTTTGAACCTAAACTGTGTGAAAAAACGGGTCCTGTTTTTGGGTTTTTTTCAATTTTTGGCAACTATGCCACTCTAAACTTCGTGTTTGTGAGGTTTAGATGGCTAGAGGTTAGGCCTTCATAGTTCTCAACATGTTTTGATGCTTGTAGGGAGAGCTAAGTGTTAAAATCGAAATTTATGACCAATTTACAAGAATTGCATAATCCTGTTTTTTGGCCAAAATTAGCACTTTTATGATTTTTTTGGTGGCTTTCTTGATATCCAAATTCAATTTTGATTATGTAAGTGTAATTTATAACATAAAGCTAATATTCCTTGAGTTTTGGGGGACCTAATATGCTATATAGCATGGTATATGATGATGGTTGAGTTTTTTGATTGCTGAAGAATACGATACATTTTAGAGTAGCAAGTATAACTTTCTCAATATTGCTAGTTTCTTCGGCCAATTGTGTGTATATTGTAGGTAGTAACCATATCTAATCATAGAGTACAAACTTGGCTAGATATTGAGTAGTTTCTATGGGTTTCTAGAGGTCATAATGCTAAACCCAGTTTTTTAATGTTTGCTGTATTTAGTACTTAATTTATCATGGCCCCCAAGGTTCTAATCGTAAGAGATCCATTATCCTTTTGACATGCTCCATGGCTCCTTTTGAATCCAAAGGCCCAAAGGGAACTAATAAAACATGTATATAGTATCTGTATTGAGCGTGACTATAGAAACTTTGATGATAGGTCCACAGAATGGCAAAAATGCAACTTTTTTGTACCTATTTTTTTTGCCCAAAAGAAAATTAGTGAGGTAAAATCAACCATATGTTTTGGTCACCAACCCATTGAAGTTAACGAGGCATTTTATCTCATGTCCTACAAAAATCCGCACTCTTATTTATTTACAATCAATCGTAAGAAATTGCTGTTTTGGACCAAATGCACTGGTCCATCAACTTTGGAGACTTGTAGTGACCAAGGGATGAGAAAAATTACAAGTTTGTCATTTTTTCCATATGTAGTAGTTATTGAACTATAAGCTCATGAAAGGATTTTTCAAAATGAGTGAATCTACTATGGTTTTGGAATTTTTTCCCTAAACCCTGAAAGGACACTTTTATGTCCTGTTAGGTTACCATTCTAGTGTACACCTTCTGTTAGCTTTCTCACACTCTTAAAAGAAAACTAGAGAGTATCCAAATTAGAAAATTAATATATGATAAAATATTAAATAGATTTTTGAGAGTATATTCAATAATACCAAGGATACCGTTGCAATAGAGCTTGTAGAAACGTAAGGACCACCCTAAAAGGCCTTGTGGATGCATGCTACACTCTGACTACAAGGTTTTGATAATATTGGTGCTCTATTGTCCTAGGGCCGTAGGGGTTCTCATTATCGTTTCTAGGACACATGATGCTGATCATAGGTAGGTTATAGCTTTCCCTCTATTCTAATGAGAGTTCCTATTCCTTAAGGCCATAGGGTGCCAATGTACAAGCTCAAGAGTCATAGGTTTTCCTCTATTCCAATGAGAGATCCTATGGTCCTAGGGCCATAGTGCTGCCAAGGTGCCCATGTAAGTGCCTTTGAATGGCTAAAATTGTCTTTTTGAGCTTTTGCATTTACACTTAGGCCACTCTGTAGCCTAAGGACCATAGATTTCCCTCTATTCTGATGAAAGATCATATGGCCCTAGGGTCATAGGGTGCCAATGTATAAGCTCAAGTGACATAGGTTTTCTCATATTGTAATGAGATATCCTATGGCCCTAGGGCTACCATGGTGTTCATGTAGGTTCCCATGAATTTTCTAAATTCTCTTTGAGAGATTTTACATTGACACATCTGGTCCTATAGTCATAGGTTTCCCTCCATTAATATTAGCAATCTTATGGCCCTAGGACCATATGGTGTCAATGTATAGGCTCAAGGACCATAGGTTTTCCTCTATTCCAAGGAGAGATCCTATGGACCTAGGTCTTTCATGGTGCATGTATAGGTTACCTTGAATGGCCTAAATGTTGTTAGAGAGATTTTACATTGACACCTAGGCCACCCTCTACCCCTAGGGTCATAGGTTTCCCTCTATTGTAATGAGAGATCCAATGGCCCTAGAGACATAGGGCTGCAATGGTCTCCATGTAGGTTCCCTTTACTAGATTAAATACTCTCTTCAAGGTCTTTTACATTTTTTTGGGACACATGATCATGAGTTTCTCTAAGAGTTTGAAAAAGCCCATAATACACCTTTTCATGGCCTTATTGCTATATGGATAGGGTTTTTTCAATATAAAAGATGGAGATAACTTTATATCCTTAGGTCTATAGGATGCACATCTATATTTTCACCATGTGGTCCAAGGACTATTATTTTCCCTAGAGCGGAGGGTGTGATAGTAAGTTTATTCATGAAAACCATATTTTATCCAATGGATCTTTTAAGGTATCTTTAAGAATCAGTGAGATCCTAGAAGATTGCTATCTTTGACTTTAAGACCATAAATAGGATTTTTTATAGGTAAAATATAGAGAGAACTTTATAACCTTAGGATTGTAGTAGAGTAATTTTTGCATGTGTCACACTATGGACCTAAGGCCAAAGGATATGTACATAATAGTCCACAACCTCAAAATTGTAGGGTACTTTTTGTATGTATAGAATATAGAGAGCTCTATAACCTCAACATTGTAGGGTACTTTGCTTGTAGCACCCTATGGTCCTAGGGCCATAGGGTGATCTTTGCATGTACCATTATATGGTGCTAGGTCCGTAGGAGATTTACAAAGTACTTTGTAGATAAAAAGAAATAATATATGTAGCCTTTGTGATAAATTATATACTTTAATGAAACAACTCCTTTGCCTATTTACTAAGCATTATGCATATCCTAAAGACAAAGGTGCCTTCTATATTTTTTAGAAGCTTAGCTCCCTAAGGCCATAGGGTAGCCAAGGTGCCTATTAAGAGAATACTCTAATGAAATGTATTCAATGGCCCCATGGGTAATGGGTAAACTAGGTGTCCTTCTAGAGCATCTATATTGACATCCTTTAGCCATGGAACAATAGGGTAACCTCTATATGATTTTTATAACCATAACATGCTTTGTTTTGAGCCTAAAGGGGATTGTGGACTTATTTTTATGTATCCATATATTGGAACCCTAAGGATTGAGGGCCATAATGATTACTCTATATTTTTTAATACAAGGGTATTGATAATAGGTTTTTAGAAGAAACCCAAATTTTATCATATGGCATAAGGGACAAATGCTGCTCTTTGTAGGTATTTTTAAGACTCTCTGAAAGCCAAAACTATGCCTTTGTATGGAGTTAGGACCATAAAAAAAGGATTTCTTATAGGTATGAAAGGAGAGAAAATTATAGGCCTTTAGAATTGTTGGGTATTCAAGCAAGGGTTTGGTGGTATTTGCCTATGGGAACACCCTGCAGGTAAGATTCAGTTAAAGCTGAGTTTTGCATGGCAAGGAAAATCCTTTATATTGTAAAGTTTTTTACAACAGAAAAGTACAATCAAGCATAGCGTGGATTTTCCTTCTTTTGTTGTATCGACTTCTCTCTATCTCTTGTTCCGCAAGTTCTTTTCTGCGCTCTCCATGGGAAAAAGGCATCATTCACCCTAGCTCCAATCCTCATCAATTGGTATCAGAGGGAGGTGGTTTTGCTTGGCATCGGCTTGAGTCATCACGGCATGGGAGCAACCGCTTACAGAGGGGAAGCAAGCAGGTTGACCTGCATCCAAGGGAGAGAACATAGCATCAACTCTACGGCTTAATTTAGGGAGATCTCGCCATTGTGTGATCTGCGTTATAGAGAGTTTCAAAACTCATTTTTTTCTTTTGTTTTCATATAGAAGGATTTATTTTTACAAGTGGCCACTTCAATTTTGTCCAGCCTTCCTATCTAAGCCGTGTTTTCCACATACAAGCTCATATTGCTCCTATTTGCCACATCTCTATGCATATTTGAGTTGAACCTCTTGTTCCGGTGCGCTACAACTACACTATTTTGCTAGTGTGCAAAAATTTTCAATTTTTCAAAAATTTGCAGAAATTCAATCGTCATCAACGTTACTTCTCAGATATTTGACTGTTGCAAATCGACTCTTCAATTAAATTCAATTGTTGCCAAATCTTTAAAGTGGTGTTGAAGGTCAACAGACATTACCTACCTTTGCCAGCATAGGAAAAGGACCAATCTATCATTGGCATATTGAATATGGCTTCAAAGGTGGATAAATTCAATCCACAAGTGGAAATTCAAAGTAGAGGGATATCTGATGTGAAAGAATCTTTGGAGCATGGTCAAGCCTCTGTCAACTGACGAAGCCGGCACATCGGCTGTAGTTACTAGAGTGTTATAAGCCAAGCAACAATGCAAGGACAAGCAAGCATTAGGTACTATTCTGACATCCCTCAAAGATGATTTTATTCATTATCTGGATGACATGGAAACTGCAAATGCTGAATGGAACTAGAGGAAGTGTTTGGTCCTAAAACCAAATACTCCAAAATGAGCCTTAAAATGGAGTTGTATTCTCTTTCAATGCTTGATGATGAAAATATTGCGGCTTTAGCTAACAGACTAAAAGGCATCCACACTCAGCTAATTTATGTGGAAGCTCCTATCCTAGATGAAGATTTATAGCCAATTTTCTGAATAGCCTACCTAAAAAATTTCCTCAAATTGTCACTATTTTAAAGGAGAAGGATCCGTTGCCTTATTTGGATGGTATTGTTAATTGATTGCAAGAAGAAGAGAAATGAGTACCACAAATTATCTCTTTTGTACCGACTATATATCTAGCTCATGGTTGCACTTCAATTGAAAATGCAACCAAGCCTGCTACCAACACTAGACCTTGTGCGATATGTGGATGCAGCAATCATCAAACCAAGAATTGTTTGAGCAAAAATCCTTGCATCCACTGTGGAAAGACCAATCATCCTTTGGATAAATGCTTTAAGAAGAATAAGCGACAATTCAACAATATGGTTGAAGTTGCTGAAGATGGTGAAGCACCAATGCTTCTTCTAGAAAGTGATGTCCTGCAGTTTTCAGTTTGTCTTTATGGTTCCTTTATGTCAGTCATTTATCAATAAAATGTACGGGCTATAGACACTACCATGAAAATAAAAAGTGCTAAGACCGCCCTTTTGTTGTTTGGTCGAGCTCTAGTATGTCTCACATTGATAGCTGTTTGATGAGGAAAGTTCTCACACACACCTATGTTATTGTCAAGGGGGGGACTTCTACTCATAGTTTCAAGTGATTGGACTCTACCATGGTTTATATCAAGTCCATAGTCAGTGGTTTGGGCTTGAGGGGGGGTTGTTGGGTATTCAAGCCCGGGTTTTGTGGTATTTTCCTATGGGAACACCGCTTATAGCATGCAGGTAAGATTCAGTTAGATATGAGTTTTACATGGGAAGGAAAATCCTTTATACTGTAAAGCTTTTTACACAAGAAAAGTATAACCAAGCATAGCGTGGGTTTTTCTTCTTTTGTTGTATCGACTTCTCTCTCTCTCTCTCTCTCTCTCTCTCTCTCTCTCTCTCTCTCTCTCTCTCTCTCTCTCTCTCTCTCTCTCTCTCTTGTTGTGCAAGTTCTTTTCTGCACTCGCCACGGCAGCAAGGCATCATCCACCCTAGCTCCAACCCCCATTAGTAATGATTTTAATATGTACCACCCTATAGCCAGAGGGCTATAGGACCTATATGGAGTACCTTATAGAGAACTAGTAGAAATATATAGCCTTTGGGCATAGGATACATTTTGGTGATCTCATCACAATCCTTTGATCTTTTTACTCAACATAACACATATCATAGTGCCAAAGGGTTCCCTCTATTTTAGTTAGACAACCCTATGGATTTATGGCCATAGGCTGGCAAAGGTGCCCTTTAACATCTATAGGGGTTGTATATTTGGACCCTATGGCCCAAAGGAAATAGGGTGCCCTTTGTATGTTTTTATGACCATAGCATGGTATACTTTGGTACAAGGGTGTTGATAATAGGTTTTAGAAGAAACCCACATTTTAGCCTATGGCCTAACGGCCATAGGATTCTCTTTGTAGATATTTTTAAGACTTTGTGAAAGCAAAAAAATTTCCTTTTTATGGAATGAGGACCATAAAAAAAGGATTTCTTATAGCTTATAAAAAGAGAGATAATTATAGTCCTAATATTGTAGAATGATCTATATATGTACCACCCTCATCCCTCTGGTTATAGGGACTATATGGAGTACCTTATAGAGAAAATGGAATCAATCTAGAGCCTTTGGACATAGGTTACATTTTGGTGATCTCGTCACAACCCCTTGATCTTTTTACTCAACATAACATAGATCATAGTGCCAAAGGGTTCCCTTTGTGTTAGTTAGACAATCCTATGGACTTATGGCATAGGGTGTCCAAGGTGCCCTATGATTTAACATCTTAATGTACTATAAACAAGGAGTACTCAATGTTCCCAAGGTCATTGGTGACTAAATGTATCAACAGGGACTCTATATTGGGACCCTATGGACCAAGGGCAATAGGGTGCCCTTTGTATGGTTTGACGATAACATGGTATGATTTTCACATAAGAGTACGTAGTGTTACATAGATCCTATCTATCTTGGTTTCCTAAGTGTCACTTGGACCATCACACAATACGTCCAAATATCCTTAAAACATATGATGCCTGAACTATGCCACCCTTATGGCCTCAAGACCATAGGGTTGTTTGCAAGTATAGACTATAAAAGGAGTTTGGGATTTGACAACAACCTATGCCCTTAAGGAAAGAGAAAAGTACAAATAATACTAGCAATAGCTTTCAAAGTGCAAATGAACGCATTGAAAGAGAATCAAACAATAGCTTTGTAGTTACTCATTTTTAATTACAGATAGTTTTCTAAGTCTTCAATTTCATGGTTTCTTGATTTTTAAGTCACATGATCACAAATAATTATTTCTTATATTATTA
This sequence comes from Adiantum capillus-veneris, assembly GCF_014529385.1. Lineage (NCBI taxonomy): Eukaryota > Viridiplantae > Streptophyta > Polypodiopsida > Polypodiales > Pteridaceae > Adiantum > Adiantum capillus-veneris. Next base: position 141,473,918 of record NC_140943.1, read on the forward strand.
AATTAAATAACACATTTACTTTTCTCAATGTACCTAATAACCTTGTAATGTAAAATTGGTTGTATGACAAAATATTAAAAAATATAGGACGCTAGAAGTTTTGAAAGAATTGAGAGGGTGGCATATCTTTGATATGCTATAAAAACATGCTCAAAAAACTAATCAAGGTCACAAAATTCAAAATAAAGATTTTCAAAAGTGCAAACACATCCATAATGCTCATTAATAGGTTTAATATTTTCACTTCAATGCATTTTTTTGTCTTTGATTTAACCACTAAATATACAATTCAATTTATACAAACTTAAGCAATTGTCATACATTATACAATCATTTCTCTGCAATAAACCTCGATACAATGTTCCCATTGCTACATGACAAGCTCAAAATTTGTACTAGTCCTAGCTTCCCTCTATTAAAATAAATTCAAGATATCCATTTCAGTTCTCTCCATCATCTAGGACAAAAACAAAATCATAGTTTGGACCAAAATACTCGCACTTTCTATCTTTGAATAAAATCTTATTGCAATTGAAGAACTAGATCTTCAAATAATCCAAAGGACAAATTCTTTATAAACCATTTGCACTTTGAAACTTAATGTTTAGTGTGTAGACAAGTAATTGGCATTTACAACAAATGTTTTTAATCTAATTATTTACAATACAAAGATAATTATTTCAAACACTTACACCATCAATTCACAATAGACGAGTTTACAATCAACCAAAAATGATAATAAGTCAACTATTCACACTTTCATTTTAAAATTTTGAGGACTAAACACTTTTGTGTTTTTTCTAGCTTATTTCATTCTCAATAGAATATTAAATCTTAATCACAAGCTAAGCAATATATGCTTCTAATGTATATGAACCCTATGATTCCAAGGCAATAAGTTGACATGTCTTGTCCCATATATTCTTCCACAAGTTTGGCATGGAATCCGCACACTATGACCCTAAGATATTCAACAAGATAGTAAGGCCAAAGAAAAATGTTTTTGGGACACTTAAAGAGTCTTTAGGTAACCTAGAATAACCACCCTATGGAATAAATGCCATATGGTGTCATGTGATATTTTATAAGATGTGTCCATAGAGAGCTAAGTGATTTTCATCCATGGGGTGGTTTAAGTGGCCTTGTGAAGATTCTATGTCAGCACCCCATGGCTCTAAGGCCTTAGGGTATCCCAAATGCTCTTAGGTAGCTTATGTTTCCTTCTAGAGATTCTATGTTGACACCCTATGACCTTGAGACTATAGAGTAGCCCAAATGCTTATGTTCCCTTTTAAAGACTCTATGTAATCACCCTATATCTGTAAGGTTGTAGGATAGCCCAAATGATTTTGGGGAATTTTATGTTGACATCCTATGGCCCTAAGGCTGTAGAGTAGTCCACATGCTCATGTGCCCTTTTAGAGACTCTATGTAATAATAATCACCCTATGTCCGTAAGGTTGTAGGGTAGCCCAAATGTTTTTTGGGAATTCTATGGCCCTAGGGCCATAGGGTGCCATGTCTACAGAGAACTCTATGATCCTCAAGTCATAGGGTGTTTTGCCCAAACCTCATATGATCACTTAACTTTGAAGTATTACAGAATATACCTTATGACCATATATACATAGAACTATATTTTCCACAACATGTCCATATAGTATCATACACTTAAGTCTAATTCATTTATTGTGAAAAAACTCAAACTCACAAGTTCAAAATTTTTAAAGAAAATAAATTGAGAAAAACAACAAACCAAACATCAATTTTTTTAACATCATGGGTGGATTTGAGATGGAAATAATAAAGTAAAATGATAAAAATAATAATCTAAATATCAGCGATGTAATATCATGGGTGTATAGCTTAACTATTTCTTGTAGAATTTCTAGAATGGCATTAGCACTTGCATCAAATGGTTCTTCAATTTGTTTTTCCTCTTACTCCTTGGCATTGACTTTCTCTGTGGTATCCACACCTGCCCACCTTCTAAGATAAAGGTCTTATTCCACCATGGAATGGCAAAGAGCTTCCAATTTCATCATTTGATCACTAGTGCATGCAGCTGATATCACCTTTCTTTGTTGTTGTAGTGCCTCTTTAGTACCATAGCCTAATGAGAAGATGTTTATTACTTGGTCATAATATTTGGCATAGATGCATTTGATTGCACAGTGCACAAGAAAAGTTGTGGCCGTGGTCATAGCATCATACTTATCGTCATTGATGTAGAGAGTATGCATGGGCTCAAACAATGACCCTTTAGCACTAAAGTAGCTAGTGTATTGCTCTCCTTGATTGAAGAATTCCCAAATCCCAAAAACTACTTTGTAAATATCACATTTTGGATGGTCTATGATCCCATTAAGGAGCTCAAAGGTAGAACATACATTTCATACCATCTAGCTTTTTCAAAAAATTACCTTCTCTAGGGAAGAAACATGTTGATACTTGACTAAGTAGGAAACTAAAAATTATAATGGTTGATGTGCTCTACCAAATACTCCATCAATTACTTTACCAAATTGTATCGAACTCCAACCACTAGATGTAAGACTTTTGTGTGTTGTATCTATGATACAGACATCAACATGAATTGTGAAGCTATTTTTACTGCAGAGAAACTCGATGCCTTCCAAATTATTTCCAACACACTTGATCGTCCATGGTAAAATGAACTGCAAACTATAAGTGCCGTTATTTTAGTCAATGATCCACTGCACATATCCCCTAGTGATCTCAAGAATTGGCCCTTTGTCCTTTTCTTTTTGTAGCAGGAGATTTAGCCATTGCGTACAACTCGTGAAGAGAGATTTGTAAATCTTATCCATAATGTATAATGAGACTTACATATTTCCCATGAAGTAACTATTGGAACTGATGTATCTAGATATTTAGATGCCATCAACATTTGAGGATCAAAAATCTTGGTATGGTTTAAGCTCGTTGCATGTGTAGTGAAGCTAAGTATGGACTCTTGATGTGGCGAACAGTTGATGTATGATGCTTCTCCAAGATGTTTATCCACTGGTCATAGATTTCATCATTGTACATGACCATGTGTGCTACTTTTTTGGCAAATGATTTATGTTTGAACATGATGTTTGCCACTTTTACAAACGCCTTCAAAATAAAGAAAAGAAAATAAACTTTTTAAAAGACATATTGGTAATAAAAATGAGCATAGGAAAGTGGAACTTACATCCCAAGGTGCTCGACCCGGATGACCGATAAGAACTCCTACCTTGGGTTTTGTTTGTTTAGAATATGCAAGCCATTGACTACAACCATGCTTCAAGACCTCCACATAAGGATGGTGCTTCATTGATGCTATTCTCTCCATGTTCTCCATTTTGGATATTTGAACAACAACCTATTTGGGAGCATCTACCAATATCCTTTTAGTTCTAAACTTATAGAACTCTTTTCTCCAAGCATACCTAGTGCTATTGTTACACAAAAAAGCTCTAGCCACTATGATGGAATGTTGATCGGAGAGAATCCAATAGTGGTATGCTTCTAGCTTGTCTCCATGCACTTCAACTATTTGTAAAGGAATTTTTGTAATTGGATTAAATGGCATCAGGTCTGCTACATTGGAGACTAGCCTAGAGTGCTCTCCAAATTGCTTCAAGAGGTATTTTACATACACATCTGACAACGGTATGCATTTATAGCCATCTCGTGCAAGGTTGCAATGCTGAATTGGGATCAAATGGATAAATTGTACACCAGATTTAAAATAGTGTGCAATTACAATGTATCCATCTAGCCCACTCTTATAATTTTTTGCAACTTCTTTATGAAGATCTTTTTCTTTGGGCTGTATAATAGAGCCCAATAGAGTTAAGGATATTGAGTCCACAACCACTACCAATGAGGAGGTTTCAATTGTTAGGGTTGCAAGTACACTAGAATCTCCTCCTTCTTGAGTCTATATGGGTATGATTGAAATATTTTCTACTATTGTCTCAAAGTACGTGAGGGAGTTTGGCTCTCCTTGAGAGTCTTAGCTTGGCTTGCTTTACCTATATCTTCATTATTTTGCTTCTTATTTTTCTTTGTGATGCTCAATTTACCTAAATACTGAGTGAATTTCTTAAAGCCCTCAATATATAAGCCTATGAAGTTCTCAGTTGGAGTGTCATCTTGAAGCTCCACCCACCCCGCTTTTGTCATTGTCACTACGCCATTATCAACCTTCACTAGTTTTTGGAAAAAGGCCACAGGCTCCAACAAGTAGGAGTCACCATTGAGTATCTTTACTCCAAGGCATGGAGACATTTCAAGAGCTAAACAATCTTCCTTTATCTCCTTAACACTTGGGGGGTGCACTATGTAATCATGTTAGTGTATAGCGTGAGTTTGAAAGGACGAATTTTAAAATGCATAAAATTTAGGTAAATTAACAGCAGTACACTAAAATAACATTTTTTATATTCAATTCTAGAAACAATTCCTAAAATATGGGGTCATTTTATTCATTCAGACATGTTTAAAGAGGGTTCTTTTTAATACCTCACAAATGCATATTATATAGGGGGGTACTGAATGGTGAACGCCCCGAGACTTAACAATCCCATAGTCTTTAAAGGGCAATTGCTCTTTATCTTGAAATAAAAAGTGGACTTTTTCATCACTTCCACCATTTGGCAAGTAAAAATCTAGATACCAAGAACTTGGTGTTGAGCTTCTTGTTGCATCAACTAACTTTGATATTCTCTTCTGAGACATTTTCTATAAAAAGAATGACATATATTTAGACAATACGGATAATAATACACGCATATGGACCTAGGGCCATAGAGTTCCCTCTATGTTAACACTAGACTAGTAATAGGACACTTTTATGTTTTTGGAAACTTTTGTGTCCTGTTAAGTGACCATTTTGCTTGAATTATTTGAAGAGTATGAAAACTAATTTGTTGGTGCTATATATCCAAAAGTTGCCTTATGAGCTTTTTTTTTTTTGGAATATTAATTTTACCATTAACGTTACTCTTGCACAACATTTTTGAATCTAAATTGTGTGAAAAAAAGGTCCTATTTATGGTTTTTTTAATACAAATTGCAACTATAACACTCTAAACTTCATCTTTGTGAGGTTTAGATTGCTAGAGGATAAGACTTTGTAGTTCTAAACATGTTTTCACACTTCTAGGGAGAACTAAGTGCTAAAATTGAAAGTTATGAAACCAAATTACAAGAATTACCTAATCTTGTTTTTTTGCCAAAATTAACACTGTTATTATGTTTTTGGTGGCTTTCTTGATACTCAAATGCAATTTTGATTGTTTAAGTGTCATGTATAACATAAAGCTAATCTTTACTGAGTTTTGGGGGACCTAATATGCTATATGTCATAGTATATGATGATGGTTGAGTTTTTCTTATTGCTAAATAATATGAGACATTTTAGAGTAGCAAGTGTAGATTTCTCAATAATGCTATTTTGTGGCCAATTGTGTGTATTTTGTAGGTAGTAACCATATCTAATCATAAACTATAAATTTGGTTTGATATTGAGTAGTATCTATGGGATTCTAGAGGTCATAATGCTAAACCCAGTTTTCTAATGTTTGTTGTATTTAGCACTTTATCATTGTCCGTAAGGTTCCACGTAGTAATAGATCCATTATTCTTTTGACAAACTCCATGGCCCCATTTGGATCCAAAGGCTCAAAGGGAACTATTAAAACATTTACATAGTAGTTATATTGAGTGTGACTATAAAAGTTTTGACAATAGGTCCGCAAAATGGCAAAAATGCAGCTTTTTTGTACCTATTTTTTTTACCCTCCCAAAAAGAAAGTGAGGAAAAAGTAACCGTATATTTTGACCACCAACCCATTGAAGTTAAAGGGAATTTTTATCTCATGTCCTACAAAAATCCTCATTCTTATTTATATGCAATCAACCATAAAAAATGGTTGTTTTTGGGTAAAATGCACTAGTCCATCAAATTTGGAGGCTTGTTGTGACAAAGACATGAGAAATTCTACAAATTTCTCTTTTTTTGCATTTTTAGTAGTCTTTGAACTATAAGCTCATAAAATGATTTTTATAAATGAATGATTTACTATGGTTTTGGATTTTTTTTCAAAAACCCTTAAAGGACACTTCTTTGTCCTGTTAAGTTACCAAAAAAGTGTTAAACCCTATGGTCCTAGGTCCAAAGGATTCCAAACATTAGGGAAAATTTGGACTCACAAAGGGGCCTTATAAGGAGTTTGACATGTCCAAAACGGGCGTGCAGTAAATTTTTTGCAAATCAACTCTAAACTTGGTGGAGATTTGGCAGTTACAATCTACTCTTCAAACTCTTTCTATTGATATATAGCATGCCACGAGATTCCTCATATTTTAAAAGATTCTATTTTTTATTCTCAAGATTCTAGACGGAGTTGTCACATCACAAGATAATAAAAAATAGAATATTTCAAAATATGAGGAATCTCATGGCGTGCTATATATCAATAGAAAGAGCTTGAAGAGTAGATTCTAACTGTCAAATTTCCGCCAAGTTTAGAGTTGATTTGCAAAAAAAAAAATACCGCAGGCCCGTTTTGGACATGAGAGAGGAAGTCAAACTCCTTATAAGTCCCCTTTGTGAGTCCAAATTTTCCCTGATGAAAACAATTTTACAAGTGTAGGTAGGCCACCCTATGATACTAGGACCACATTATCTCTTATGACATTAGAGGAACCTTGTGGACCTAGGGCCATAGGGTCCAAAGTAGTAGCCCTTCAATGGACTAAATACCCCTTTAGAGCCTCTACAGTAACACCCTATGGCCCAAGGTCCATAGGGTTCCCTCTAATCAAATCAAAGTTCTTATGTCCATGGCGCCCATTTGGGTGCACTTGAGTAGCCAAATTTCCCTTAGAGATTCTAGAATGACCACATGGTTCACTCTAATATATGAGAGTCTCTATGTACATGGTTCCCAGGTAAGTGTCGTTGAGTGGCATAAATGTCCCCTTACAGACTCTACATTGGCACACTGTAAACTAGCTCACATTCTCTAACCATGCCCGATCCCCTCACACCTTGGTCTAGAGGTGCACAGAGGTCAAGACCACCGGGTTATAATCTTGTCTTTATTGGTCAATGTCTATATACATGGGTGCCACATAAGTGCACCCCATGTATACATGACAATGCATTTAGTGGGAAAATTTTCTGTTTCTTCTGATTTATTTCTAAATTGTGACGTATTTTGTAAGTCTAGATCAACTAATCTATAGCATTTGGGCCCTAGGTCCATAGGGATCCCTCTCATCGAATCAAAGCTCCTATGTTCATGGTGCGCATTGGTGTGCTTGAGTGGCCTAAATATCCTTTGGAGATTCCACATTGGCATCCTATGTACCTATGGCCAAAGGTTGTACTCTAATCTAATGAGAGTTCCTATGTACATGGTTCCCATGAAGGTGTCGTTGGGTGCCATAAATGTCCTCTTAGAGGTTCTACATTATCACATTCTAAACTATCTCTAATCTAATGAGAATTATTGTGTACATGGCTCCCATGTAAGTGGAATTGAGTGGCATAAATGTCCCCTTAGAGCTTATAAATAATCACATTGTAAAATACCTCACATTCTCTAGCCATGCCTAACACCCGCACACCTCGGTCTAGAGGTGCACCTCCAAGGTCAGGACTACTGGGTTATAATCTTGTTTTTATTGGTCAAAGTGTATATTCATGGGTGTCATGTAAGTGCACCCCCATGTCTACATGACAATGCATGTAGTGGGAAAAACCCCTTTTCCTTTCTAGTTTATTTCCAAGCTTAGACCCCTTTCATAAGCCTAGACTAACTAATCTATAGCATTTGGTCCCTAGGTCCATAGGGTTCCCTCTAATAAAATAGAAGTTCCTATGTTCATGGTGCCCATTTGGGTTCACATTGGAATCCTATGGACCTAGGGGTACATGGTGCACTCTAATCTAATGAGTGTTCCTGTGTACATGGTTCCATGTAGGTGCCATTGAGTGGCATAAATGTCCCCTTAGATCCTCTACATTATCACATTGTGAAATACCTCACATTCTATAGCCATGCCCGATCCCTATACACCTTGGTCTAGAGGTGCACGGAGGTCAGGACCATCAGGTTACAGTCTCGTCTTTATTGGTCAATGCCTATATTCATGGGTATCACGTAAGTGCACCCCAGGTCTACATGACAATGCATGTAGTGGGTAGAACCCCTTTTCCTTCTGGTTTATTTCTAAGATGTGTCCTCTTCCGTAAGCCAAGACTAACTAATCTATAGTCTCTGGGTACTAGGTCCATAGGGTGCCCTCTAATGAAATTAGAGTTCCTAAGGCCACATGGTGCTCTTTGTGATGGTTAAAAACCCGATGGCCTTAAGGCCACAAGGGGCTCTTTGTGCTAGCAAGAAACCCTATGGCCTCAGGGCAATAGGATGCTCTTTGTGATGGTTAAAAACCCTAACCATCACAGAGAGCACTCGTGAACTTAGGGCCATAGGGTCTCTAACCATCAACAAAGCTTTACATAGCCCTAAGGCCACATGGTGCCCTTTGTGATGGGTAGAAACCCTATGGCCCTAAGACCACTGGGTGCTCTTTTTGCTAGCTAGAAACACTATGGCCACATCAGTGGTCGTTTTGTTAGCTAGAACCCCTATGGCCCTAAGGCCACAAAGTTCTCTTTTTGCTAGCTAGAAACCCTATGACCCAAAGGCCATAGGGTGCTCTTTGTGGTGGTTAGAAACCCTATGGCCCTAAGGCCACATGGTGCTCTTTGTGATGGCTAGTAATCATATGGCCCTAAGGCTACACAAAGCTCTTTGTTTAAGCTAGATACCCACCATATGTCCCTAAGACCACATGGTTCTCTTTGTGATGACAAGAAACCCTATGGCCCTAAGAAACAAATATCTTGGGATCTGTAGATCGGTTTGATGAGCCATCTGGATCTGCTGACTCAACACTTCAAGCTCTACATTTCAAGATAAAAATCTTGCCCTTGAACATTCTTCTTTGTCACACAAATTAACCCTTCCTAGAGACCTTCTTGGCCTATAAACCACATCAACCATACACATCAACTGCTGCTTGTCTGACCAAGCTCTTGGTACCTTCTCCAGCTCTTTTCCATGCATCTGCTAGCATATCCATACCAGTGCATGTCATCTTCTTTGGTCAACCAACTTTGGTTGCACCAACACCACAATGATATCAACACCACCTACGCATGCCACAAGAAGCACCTACACGCCGTTGTGCCATGTCTAAGGCTAAATCTCTAAGGGAGAGCTTCCCAATTCATTGCTAACTTTGTTGTGGGCCATGTGTAGTGTATATATCCTGACAATTTAGTGTTGCTTCCCCCCATGTGGGTCTAGATCTTCACCATTCCCGGGGTGTCCACTAGAAAATATGTAAGATATGACGTGCAAACAAAATAAGACATTTTTAATTAGTTGTATTTACAAAAAAATGTACTTATATAAAGGGTTTTTTAATTGAGAAAGTACAAATTTTCATACATAAGGCCTAGTTTTTTTACAAAAATGCATACATAAGGGGTACATATAATACTTGAAAGTATACAGATAAGAGATCATTTAAATACCTCTTGTTTGTAGGTGCTATATGTAATATTTATATAGTGGACTCCCTGGGTCACCATTTCAATTCCATTGCACCTAACATAGTTTCAATAATTACTCATAAAAACTAGAAAAAATGAGGTTATCTGACTCAAATCCATCCATAGGTGTGCACATGGTCCTTCATGTAGCCAAGCCAACTCTGATACCATAAAACAAATACTTGGAGGGGAATTTCCTAGATACATAGACTGCCTATGTGACACCTAACCAAAATATTACAAATCTCATAAAGAGAGGTTACATGGGATAAACTAATTCCTATGCATACACCCTTCCTTTTGCAAACTAATTGCTAGAGCTAAATCCATGTTTCTTAGGGTTACTCGCTTTTCATGCACCATACAAGAAAATCCATGTGTGAACAACTGCACCCAATATCCTTGGTGGCATCTTTTAGGACCAATAATGCTGCACGCTATATGCGGGTCACTTAATCGCTATATTCATGCATTATCTCTTTCACCACCCGAGAGAAGGCCACCTTTGGTATGATCGGCTCAATGTTCTTTTGATACTTTTGGATCTCCTGCAAAGAAATTATGCCTGGCCTCCATGTCCATTTGTTTTGTGTTGTTGGTGGTGGGGGAGGAGCCGACTACCTCGCCCATTGAAGAGGGTCATTTTTGTACTTTTTTCCTCCTCTCGTCTTGGGCCCATTTCTCTTCTAGTGTGAGATTGTCTTTCTTTGAGGAATTTTTGAAGGCCTAGGTCTCCCAAATTTCACTTGTTGGGCAGCTTGAGCTCTATCCCGTGTCGCTTTCCTCTCTATCTCTTCTGATGCTTGTAAATTAACCAAGTGGGATCTCTCGGCCTCGACTCTTTGCCACTCTCTTGCTCCCTTTGTCTTCTCTCTTCTTCTTGATTTCTTTGTGATTCTTTCTAAGATTCCTCTTTCTTTTGAATCTCTTTGTTTCTCTTCAATCTCTTTGCTTCTCATGCTTTAAAAACAAGGACACCTGGTATAACTTTGACTACCCTTTGTTTGAGCTGGTGGGAAAATTTGTGCGATGTAGATGTCGTGGTTGCTAGAGCGCCAGAAGTTGTGACACCAGACAAGGGATGCTCACTTGGCAACGGATCGTGATATTCTTTTTCACTTGTTCTTGTTTCTTGTGTGGAGCTACTGAGAGATGACATTGGTGGAGGCAGGCAGAGGTGTGAGGTTGGAATGATGTAATGGTGGGAGATCATAGAAAATCTACCACATGGTGGTTTGATAATCTAGATTCAAAGGTTGGGGAGATTGTTGGGAGTCTAGAGAGATATGCGATGTTGGTTTATCCATGTGTGATTGAGATTGTGGATTTGAAGGCGTGGATTTTGCATGAGGTGGTGACTACAAATTTACTGTGGTGTGAGTGGTGGTGATGACATTGATGTGCATAGTGATCTACTTGTTTGTATCATCCAGGTGGTGCAAGATATGAGTGCATGCTCTTTTGGATGGAGAGGATCTTCTAGAATATTTAAAGGAGAAATAAACTTCAAGTTCCCAGTTTTGACTTATATAAAACCTGAAAGTTTCAATAAAATTTAAAACTCAAAAAAACCGATGGGAAGATAGCATAACCATCGCATGTCTCTTGCGATTATGAATGTGGTAGACTAGGGGAACGTGTGTGAGATGACTGATTCCTTGATACATATTACGTGAAAAGAGAGAGAGAGGGGGGAGAGTCGAAGAGAGAGAAAGATAATAAAGGAAGAGAGAGTGGGAGAGACAACATATCTGCAACCTTGGAGGATCTTCACTTTTTGTCAGAAGTAGGCAGCATAGAATGTCCCTTCATTGTTTGAGGAAGAAAGTAACATAAGAGAAAAGAGGGGAAAGAGAGAGATTTGGCTCACATTTTAGAGAGACAATACAATGAGATAATGTGGAAAATCTTCTTTTTTGATAGGGGACTAAAAAGTGCTTCATTTAATGAGATATAAGTGAGAGAGACTGGTTTATATGCTAGAGAGAGAGAGGTGAGGGGTGGGAAAAAGAAATTCTCAAATTCAAATACATACCTCTTTTTTGGGTTAAAATAGTCTATTTGCAAAAACAAAATACAAAAGTGACATTTTTAAAAATCCCATCATAGGCCTTTTCCCCCTCTCTTTTAGGCTTGGTCAATCTTGGTTTAAGCTTTAAGCATTTCCTTAGACTGCTAGATAAAGAGGCCCTCCTATAACTGATTCACTTTCTAATGTCTGTTTTTACAATTCTATAGTACCTTTAGATGTATTGCATTGGCCACATTCTTATGCTTTAAGTGAATCTATATATGTCCTCTTATGTTCTATACTAGGTCTTTTTAGAATGCTTGTTGGTCATTATAATTTCTTCATTTTTATGTTTATTATATTGTATGTCAATTCTGGTTAAACCACCTACCCCTCTCTAGTAGAATCCATTATTGGTAAGCATAACCTTCTCTACAACATTATATAGCAATGCCTACCAAGAAAGTCTAGTTTTAACCTGAAGGGAGAAAGGACACACTTAACAATCTCCCCATGTTTAGGCCAAAATTTCAAGGATTTTATGGTTCTAATACAACTTCTAGTAAAATTGCAGTGATTTAGTATCAACTAATTGGCTATGAGATAATTGTTAGTCAATACAGGGATAAAAGAGCTTGACAATGTTGTAATGACAATCTGTGAATATGGGATTGAGTGGAATGCCTAGAGATGGCTCGGAAGTAGTTTTTTTTGGAAACCCCATTCTAAAGGGATCTATCATGCATTAATGCACAATAAAAATTTGTCTAGCCCTCTCAATAATAATTTGTCTAGCCCCCTCAGCAAAATATGGAAGACACAAGTCTGGAATAACGGTGGGAGGAAGTCATGGAGAACATCTGAAAGCCAAAGTGGCCCTAGTTTATGAATATACTTTTGAATATACTTTTGTGGAAGGTGATGTGGGGTACTCTATTGGATATGCGTAAAGACTCAAGAAAGACAAATTGGGTTCAATCGCTGCTTGGGGTGCACAATAGCTAGGGAAGATCTAGCCCACCTATTCATAGAATTCCAAGCTAGCAAAGGTGTGGTAGGGAAAATCTACAAGTGGGTCCAAAGGACATGGCAAATCACGTTCTTCAAGACTGATCCGTTCCTTGGTGGCCAAAAGATGGGAAGTCATGCTCTTCTTATCTACACTCAAACTTTCAAGTACGTCTTCTTTCACCATATGTTGTTGGGGTAAGCCTTAGCTTGCACTGAAAATGTGAACACTCCCAAAATGCCAAGCATGCACCAATTGAGTGCATAATCACATTATTCCTATGGAATGTACAAAGCCTCACACATGCTACTCATTCTTTACACACTTGATGGCCACATGCTACTTGCGGTAGCTCACACTACCCTTTCCGTTTCCACTTGTGGTGCATATCCATTTAATCATTGATTGCACTTCTCTACATTGATCCTTTATATGGCCAATACCCAAAGGTTGGAATCTCTTTCTTCCATTTCAATCAATCAAGCAAGCTAATTTTCATTGTACATTTTCTATGGAGCTCAATCTCTAATCTAAGCCTAATTATATATTGGTTGTGGTGAAAACATGAATGCTTCAATGGTCTATCTCCCATAGATTTACATATATGGTAGGTGAAGCTTCTCAACGAATTAGACAAGAAATCAGACTGATGATCTATATGCTCGGAAGCTAGGACTCAGGAGAATGGTCTAGGGATACCCATGTCATGTTGTCTGCCTACGATACGTAAAAGCCTAAAATTATAGTTCACCTGCTTTGTAAAGCGGGCTATGATTAGCCTCGATGAGAGGTGCCAATCTGTAATCTTCATCGCCTTAAGGATAGGCATGAGATTGAGGTTAATTTGTGATTTTTATGATGTGCTCAATACAATTCACTCACAAATTGTGAGTTTTGCACACAAAAAATAGTGGTTTAGTGTAAGGCAAGCTCAAAATCTACTTGAGACCTTGCTCTTTTGAAGGTCAAACAAAAATGTCTAATGAAACTACATCTAAGTTTCTCTAGCATTCAATTGGAAATATTAGAAACCAAGATACGTAAGCACTATAATAGACCTTACAGAAACGGCTTAAAAGGGCTTTTCCTAACAGAAGGCAAATAGGACATAGGCTTACAACATCCCAATGTTTGAAATTTTTCACCCCCTTAGTGTAAAGGTTTTGATTGTTTTAACAAGAGTTATTATAAGAGATTCTCAAAGAACGATGCTTTGAGTATCTATAATCGAGCCATGGCATAGGCATATGCGATGTAGAAAATCTTGAGAGAGTGGATTTTCTTTTGGGGCAAAAGGGGCTTTTCGAAGGTCATACCAATGATCGATGACTGTACTAACAGCCGCAAGGCAAAATGGACCCCGACAGCCTCAATGCCAGGGGCGTGCATGCCGAATTTGTCCACGAGAAGTGAACAAGGGGCACCACCTAGCTTTGAGTGGCTAGGATGCGGATAGTAGTGATTAAGATAGCACTAATAATGTACACCGTACAGAGAGAGAGAGAGAGAGTCTATAGTGCGTTCTCTAAGGAAAATTCCATATACACAGAGATTCTACTCTTATGTGTGGCGACCCTTGGAGTCAGGGTGTGTGCATGGCTTCCTTATCAAGTGCTATCTCCCAAGTGCTGCTCCCCCAAGTGCTGCCCTGATAGTGACCTCTCAGTGTCTTTTATAGGTGCAGGTTGTATTAGTTTAGGATAATCTGATTATGTTAGGGCCCTAATCAGGAGAGACAAAACAAGGATCCGGGTCTTAGATGGTTGACCCTTACTTTGTTTTAGGAGAACTTAAAAATGATACGTCCTACGTTGGCCTTTGTGACCATCACCTAGAGAGAGGTGGCAATATACAATTGGTTTTCTATACAAGTTTTTGGTTTGAAAATGAAAAAATAGATTACCCTACAAATGTTTACTATGAAGATGCGTTGTGAACGAAATTCCGGTGAATCCCGGCTTTGTTGATGCATTGGAGTGGTGCGTTCATCAGTTTCGGGGCCGGGCGAGACATGCCTTCAACGTCATTTCTTGATTGATGGTCGCCATCACGTGATTTTGTCGTTCTTCTTTCATTGTGTTGGGCATTGATTGTTCAAACTCTTCAATCTTTCTTCTTCTTGTACATGCGTATGGTGTGCGTGTGCTTGTTTGAATGTGTGCGTACCTGTATGCGTGCAATGTACATATGTGTGTGTATGTGAGTGTCTGTGTATATAATTGTGTGAGCGTGTAGAAGCTTGTAAGTGTGTGCGTGTGTGTGCATGGTAAAAGAGAGAGGGAGATTATGCTGGCTGTGTGGGAGTATTTGCAAGTGTGCGAGTTCATATACGTGAGTGTGTGTGTGGGAACGAGAGAGAGATAGATAATTTTTTACATGCTGGCTCGACCGACTCAGGAAAGGAGAGAAAGAGAGAGTGAGGCAGAACGAGGGAGAGAGAGAGAGAGAGAGAAAGCTTTATTGGCTGTTTTTGACATGAAGAGAGAGAGAGAGAGAGAGAGAGAGAGAGAGAGAGAGAGAGAGTGAGAGAGAGAGAGAGAGAGAGAGAGAGAGTGAGAGAGCGTGAGTTAAAGAGGGTGAGAGAGATCAAGAGAGATGGAGGGTGTGAGACATGGGGAAAGAGACTGAGAGAGTGTGTGTGTGTGGTGTGTTTTTAGAGAGAGAGAGAGAGAGAGAGAGAGAGGGGGAGAGAGAGAGAGCATGAGTGAGAGAGAGAGAGAGAGAGAGAGAGAGAGAGATGGGGGTGAGGGAGTGTGTGTGTGGGCATGGGTGGGGAACGAGAGAGAGAAAGATTCTGTTGCATGGCGGACCCTCCGGGTTGATGAACAAGAGCGAGAGAGATTCTTTGGTTACATCTGATAATGGAGGAGAGAGAGAGAAATTGGCGCCATGCTGGGGAAGAGAGAGAGAGAGAGAGAGAGAGAGAGAGAGAGAGAGAGAGAGAGAGAGAGGGAGATAATGGAGGACAGGGGGGAGGCCTAGGGGATTCAATCTATATACAAAACGGGACGCCACCTGCGAGTGGACAACTTTGATAAAACCCCTATATATGACTCATGTTAGAGAATATGACCCCCCTTTCTATGCTTAAAGGACAATCAATGCAAAACACTATCATACCCCTATTTTACATATAAAATTTAGGTCTCACATGATCTAATTGAGTAAAACTATTCAAAGAGCGTGTAGCATAGTGACTGGCAATGTACTAAGAAACCACTTCTGTTGATAACTAGATGTACCCTCAATGTGCCTTAGTTTGACTTTAAACTATGTGCCCATTGAACCTGCACTCTAGCTACTCGTCCAATTCTGACCCATTTAAATTACTCAAAAAACATGGTTATAAAGTTGTGCTAGGTTTTTCGTGTAAATTTGCATCGATACAAACTCTTTATAGCTTTCATCCCTCAACAAATGAACTATAATCACAAAGCAAGCAATTGATACAAAGCAGCGTTAATTCTTCTACGTATCTTTGTATCTATTGACGCACAAGTTTGAGGGTATACTCTTTTGGGAAGCCATGATTTTGAAACACAAAAACTTTCTCTCATTCTCTCTCTCTCTCTCTCTCTCTCTCTCTCTCTCTCTCTCTCTCTCTCTCTCCCCCCCCCCCATCACCCCATAAATATGATATCCCCTCCCTTATTTTTAAGCTCGGGAGAGATTATTGGGGGCCTGCCCCTAACTTATACGCTTATGTAACTTGTTAAAAAACCCCCTCCCCTACACTTACGTGGTGTGGTAAGTTTTCTATCGTGAATCCCTCGCGGGGGAGGGTAATGCCAAGGGGGTCCGGTCCCTGTTGGCATATGAGCATGGGGGGGCAGTTGGCGGTGAGTTTAATTCATTATTAAGCTCCCACTGATAGGGGTTGATTCCCGCGGCCAGGCTCCAGAAGTCGGCCATCATTAGCCCTCCCCTTTTGGCTAGAGACAATTATGCCTCTAGCTCTGCTTCTGATCCCCTAGCAGCAGAGTTGGTAGGTTCTCCCTCCTCTGGAATATCTAGCATGAACTCTTGATCAAACCTTAAGAAGTTCCTCTTAAGCCTCCATCTATTGGCTCTGGTCTTGTGAATTCAACCATCTGCTTCCATCAATGTGTAGCTCCCATTGGTGTATCGCTTTTTGAAAATGAATGGGCCATCCCATCTGGGCTGAAATTTCTTATTTTCCTAGTGTCAAATCTGTTGTCGTATATCAATACTAACATGCCTTTCTTTACACCCTTTTCCTTAAGCCCTTGATTGAATGTGAGTTGGCATCGTTCTTCTTGTGTTGCATAGTCGTTGATCGCATCATCCCTATCTAGTTGAAGCCTTTCTAGATCCAAGATGTGGCTGCAGAGATGGGAAATTGGGTGTTGTAGCTGGCTAGCCATGACTTGCAAGCTGGCTATCTATACCTCAATGGGTAGAATGGCCTCCTTTCCATATACCAGATGGAAATGGGTGAAACTTAGTGATGTTCGGAATATCGTGCGGTAGGCCAGAAGAGCGGCCATGAGATGCTTATCTCAATCACTTGTGTGGTTATTCAATTGCTTTGTGATGATCTTACAAATCATTTTGTTTACCTTTTCTACTAGACCATTGCACTATTGATAGTATGGCGTTGAGTGTCGACATGTGATGCCTAGATTTTTCATCTATTCTCCCACCAAGTTGCCTCTAAAACTTGGTCCTCTATCAGATATTATCTCTAGAGGTGTGCCAAAGTGGAAACCAATGTGCTCAAATATGAACTTCTCCACTTCTTGCGCTATAATGCGTGTGGTGTCACTTCTATCAATGGTGTAGACATGTGATGCCTAGCTTTTTCATCTGTTCTCCCACCAAGTTGCCTTTGAAACTTGGCCCTCTATCAAATATTATCTCCAAAGGTGTTCCAAAGTGGCAACCAATGTTCTCAAATATGAGCTTTGCCACTTCTTGCGCTGTAATGTGTGTGGTGTCTATAGCTTCCACCCGTCAGGTTAGGTAGTCTACTCCAACTAGAATGTACAGTTTACCTGATTGGGCCCTTGGTAAAGGACCAATTTCATCTATTCCCCACTTCTCAAATGGGCCATATGAGATGATAGGAGTCTGTGGATCATAGGTTACTGTTCGATCACTGGATACTTGACAAGCTCTGCATGTTTGAAACCAATGATGCACATCCCTGTTCATACTAGGGCAAGAGAATCTTGCCTGTATAATCTTCCTACTAGTAATATCTAGAGCAAAGTGGGCGCCGCAAACACCATCATGGCAACTTGAGATTACCTCCGTGATTTCAATGTAGATTGGAACTCGCCTGAGAATATGGTCTTTGCCCTTGCAGTACAAGGTGTTGTTTATAAGACAGTATCTTGTTGCCTTTTGGACAAGCCATTGTTGCTGGCCCCTGGTATACCTTTGAGAACATTCTTCTATATCTAAGAAGCTGATCATATCAGGCATAGCATCGCTACCCTGATAGAGGGGCTTTGTTTTAGTTTGATTGCTCCTATGGGAACATCTTGCATTCTTTCCTTGGCTAGAGCATCTGCTTCTTGATTTTTTACCCTAGGGACATGAAATAACTACACTCCTTCAAACTTTCTTAAAATATCCTTAACTTGGCTTAATTGTCCAAGCAAAACTTGATTTTTACAAATCCAAGTGCCATTTATCTGCTTAATAAAGAGCATGACATTACCAAACATATTTAGGCATTGAACTCTTTGCAAAACATATTGTTCTAAAAAAAAAATTAGGGCCACGTACTCTGCTTCGTTGTTGGAGTGGGAGTGTAATAGCTGCCAAATAGAGAATACCTTTTTCTTCTGCTCATTGAAAATGATGATGCCAGCTCCATTTTGGTCCACTGTTCTTTTGTACGCTCCATCAAAGAAAAGAGAGTGAGCTCCTTCTAGCCTAGGAATTTCCAACATTGGTGTCACTCCTTTACCTTCTGTGTTGACCTTTAGATTCTTCTCATAGTGAAGATGAGCAAGAATACCTGCTAGACTGTCCCTGGTGGATTTTTCCACTTGCATAGTGTAATCGAGCTCTTGTAATCGAATGAGCCACTTAGAGATTCTAGATGAGACATCCATGTGTTGCATCACATACAGAGAGACCTCTTCCATTGTTAGAATTACAAAGGGTCTAGGAAATTGATAAGAACGAAAGTTTATAGTGGCAAACATCAATGCAAGCACCATGTGCTCTACTATGGCGAATCCTTTTTTTGATGGGGTCATGACGCAACTAGAGATGTAGATAGGATGCATGAAAGAGGTTTGTGCGTCCTTCTGCATTAGCATGGCTCCAACTATATCACTTCCTACACTGGGGTTAACATAAATGGCTCATCCCATTTAGAGGGTGCAATATATCTTCTATCTTTCTCTCCGAAGGAAAGCATGCTTGTATGTTATTTCATACACATGTGTATGTTCTTACATAGGTATATATGCACCTAGATTGACCACTTGTCCAATCCACACCTATTGTCTCTATATTTTCTATCTTTCTTTTCCTAGAAAAGTGTGCTTGTATGTTCTTTCATATTCATGTGTATGTTCTTACATAGGTATATCTGCATCTAGATTGACCACTTGTCCAATCCAAACTCATTTTTTCTATATTTTCTATGTTTCTTTCCCTAGAAAAATGTGATTCTATGTTCTTCATATTCATGTGTATTGAATGTCTTATTTATCTATCCATTCCATGATAGGTTATGGTGGAATGTACTTTCTTAAGCATATGTGCACTTTAGATTGGCCATTTGTCCGTTCTAGTGCAAGTAATGGTCATATTTGAATGTCCTCTTTTCTAGGAAAGACATGCATAACCATGTCTTTTAATAGGCACATGTGTTGTTTAGATTGAACACCTGTCCATTGTTAGGTCAAGTGATGGTCGTATGTTGTTACATGTGTATATATACACATAGATTGACCACATGTTCAATCTAGGTTCACTTTTTATCTTTATAGTCAGATATGTTGTTTAGATTGACCACGTGTCCATTCTAGGTCAAGTGATGGTCCTATGTTGTTGTATGTGTATTTCTCTACAGAGATTGACCACCTGTCCAATCCAGACTCATTTTTTCTATATCTTCTATCTTTCTTTTGGAAGAAAACCATGTTTGTATGTTATTTCATACACATGTGTATGTTCTTACATAGGTTTATATGTACCTAGATTGATCACTTGGCCAGTCTAAACTCATTTTTTCTATTATTTCTTCCTTTCTTTTTTTAGAAAAGTGTGCTTGTATGTTCTTTCATATTCATGTGTATTGAATATCTTAGTCATCTATCCATTCCACGCTAGGTTATGGTGGAATGTACTTTGCTAAGCATATATGCACTTTAGGTTGGCCATTTGTCCATTCTAGCTCAAATGATGCTCAGATGTGGATGTGATCTTTTCTAGGAAAGACATGCATAACCATGTTCTCCAATAGGCACATGTGTTGTCTAGATTGACCACCTATCCATTCTAGGTCAAGTGCTGTTTGTATTATGTTACATGTGTATATATAGATATAGATTGACCACATGTCCAATCTAGGTTCATTTTTTATCTTTGTGTTGTCTACATTGACCACCTATCCATTGTAGGTCAAGTGATGGTCGTATGGTCTTGTATGTGCATATCTCCACAGAGATTGACCACCTGTTCATTTTCTCTATATATTCTATATTTCTTTCCCAAGAAAATCATGCTTGTATGTTATTTCATACACATGTGTATGTTCTTACGTAGGTATATCTACACCTAGATTGACCTCTTGTCCAATCCAGACTCATTTAATATATATTTTCTATCTTTCTTTTCGTAGAAAAGTGTTCTTGTATGTTCTTTCCTCAAATTAAATTAAGTACATAATTATGACACGTTTTTCAGGGTTAAAATGTCTCAAGTGAGGACCTCAAATAAGAGAAAAGTAACTACCATTCCAGTCAGCATTGACCTTGCTACCAATGAGCCTCGTCCATGGATCCTCAATATTTATGGACTACAAGGTGCTCAATATCATAAAGTACATTTTTTTTTTGCGTCAGAACAAGATAACAATATATTTGAGGATCTAGGCCAAGTAGTTACAGTAGCTGTATCAATCGTTGAAGGTCATCCTAGCATTGAGTGCATTAACATTCAGGTCCTAGGGAATATAGAGTACTGCCTATCTCCAAAGGCATGTTTTGCTCAATGCATGGTAAAAGATAAAGAGGTGACTATGTTCTCTAGAGGGTGGAATGCAGACATAGATCCTACACAGGTGACTGCAGACACTTTCATGACTCCATTGTCCAGATTGTGAAGAATAATAAGCCCTCCACCAAGAGTCCAAGGCCAAAATCTTCTCATCCAAAAGCAAAGAGAGCCAAGGCTCATACTGTTGCAGGGTCCAAAGTGGTGGATGACTCAAATCTAGATGCTTCAGAAGAGGGTACAAGCAACTAGCCTCACTTAAGGATTGTAGAGCCTGATCTTTTAGAGAAACACGTTCAAAAGGCAAAGAAAAGTGATACTAGAGGCATGGAGAAGTATTCAACATATTTTCCATTCAAGTATACAAAGTATGAAATTCCAGTGACCAATTGTTTTCTTGCTCCTCATCATTATAATTCTCGCCACTTGATGAGGAGTAGCTAAATAATTGCATGCTTCTCTTTGCTACAAGTGCCTATAGGCCTTCATCATGTGCCTATTTGATGCCTGTCAAGAATTGTGGTCAAAGGGCAGGAATCCCAATGACACCATCAGAGATTGAGGAAGGCAAGCTAAAAGACTAATAGGTATTGGATTCTTGACGGAAAACACTCTATATATGCAGAAAAATTCTGAGAGTTCAAGAAATGACGAAGGGGGGTAGATCACAATAGCTTGTGGTAGTGTATGCTCAACAAAAGGCCCACATTGTTGTAGATCCACCTCCACATGTTGCTATCTCTATATCTGCTATTGCAAATGAGCAAGCAAAGGACTTGTATGTGAAGCAACCATACAGTGTCATACTGAAGCACTTACGTGAACAGTGGAGATTTAATGGATGTCCTGCAAGGCCACCACTTGGTGTCGTGGAGGGAACTTCATCTCGTAGCAAATGGGATGTAAGTGATAAATTTCTAATCCCATATCATTTATATTTTTCACTAGAAACATAGGACACCATGCAAGTTTGATAGCCAATTTTTTATTTCTGTAATTTCTTTGTGTAGGCATTTTTAAGAATGACCAGAATATGTGTTGGAGCATCCTTTATTACAAAGCCAGCTCACATGGTGACTTATTCTGATGCCATCTTTAATGAATGGCTAGATATTATAATAGAATTGGAAAAAGAGAATAAGAAACCAAGTGCCACAGTATTTAGGTGTCTAGCTGGTTTGGATGAAGAAGAGGTTAAGAAGCTACAAGCAGAAATAAGAGATGGCACAATTTTGTTATCAAAGGGCATAAAGGACATAGACATCATGGACATGCTTGAAATAATCAAACAACTCAAGCAAGATCGTATCATTCAAGATTCCTTGATTGAGGAGTTTAACTCTCTCACTGAAGATGCAAAGTGCAATACTTGGGAGGATCTTGTGTTGATGTATAATATCAATGATGTTGTAAATATGAAGTTTCTTGAGCTTTGTGAGCTACTTCCATATTTATTAAATCTTGACAAAGACAAGGATGTTCGTGCAACTAATGAATGCGAGTGGTATGGACAACCCCTAGTTTCCAATGATAGCAAGTATGATGCTATCATTGCATATTGGAGAGAATTCTAATGCAAAATGGTCAATGCAAGAAGTTGAAACAGGTAGGTTGCCAATAGGTAATGCTATTGACATACAAGAGGGATCAACAAACTCAAGTAGCCAACAAGAAACAGAAAGGCAGAAGATAAGAGAGATGTTGTCAAATGTATTGTGTATCTTAGCCATTTGTCCCTTCCAAGCTAGGTTATGGTGGGATGTACTTTGCTATGCATGTGTTCTATTGAGATTGGCCACATGTCCATTCTAGATCAGGTAATTAATGGTCATATGTGAATGTGCTCTTTTCTTAGAATGACATGCAGAACCATGTTCTTTAATAGTCACATGTGTTATCTATATTGAGTCTTACCACGCACCGAGCGAGTTTTTCTGAGCAAAGACAAACCCGAGCAAGTGTTTGTACGCTATATACTAAATTTTATCATCAACAAAATATTTATTGTTTGTTATATATTGATGCACTGCAACAAAAGATTTTTCAATGGATAGACTACCTCCTAAATTCCAAAAGATCAAAGTTTACTTTTAAAAAAAGTAACACAATATTTGAAAATATTATCTTCTGGCTCAATCTCTATTTATCAAACTATAATCTCCTCTCCTTCTACTCTTCTTTGGCTTGGATTTTTCTCACTTGGGCTTCACATGTTTGAGCATGAAGTAAGCTTGATAAACTAATAAGAGCTCTAGGCCTTTACTTAATGCTTAAGTCATCCTATGTTTCTTTCTGTAAGGTAAGTGCTCCCTTGTCTAGTACTTTGGTTCTTGATTGTCATTTATACTTGAGAGCATGTGCATCCTTCTTCCTCTTGACCACATCAATTTGATAGCAATTTATTGCACCTCATTAGTTCATTTATACACCAATCATCCCTTCCATGTCTTCTTGCCCTATCCATACTACAAGGTTGTGATCTTCATACAAGGGCATTCTTTTTACATGACACATATCCGACAAACACCATTAATTATGAAAGAGTTATTTTGTTACAATAAAATCATATTTTTCTTTAATTAACCAATATATACCCTTTTTTATCAATTTACAAAAACAACAATCAAAATTAATAGAGTTCTATGCCTAAAATTTTCTAGAAAGACATCATCATAATTGAAAAAAAGTTAGTTGGAAACAAAAAAAAATATTGAGGATCTTTTTACCATACAATGTGACAACTTCAAAGCTTCAATTGAACAAATTCTTTCAAAAAGATTGAAGATGCTACTTCTTTCCATTTTGAATCATTGTTTGAAAAAATATGATAGATGTCAAGAAGCCACATAACATCCACCACACAATGGGCACATCATCATCGGAATATGCTTTACATCTTTGGTCATGTGGAATATTCATGCTGTCACCAATTATAGGAGGCAAATTTGACTCCAATCTATGAAGATCAAAGCCATTCCATACCCTAAAAGGTGGTACTAGAGCCTTCTTCAAATCTGGAACGATAGTTTCAACAAGAGGGAAGGTCGCTGCAATGACTTAACATACTAATTTATTTGCAGCAAATTCAGTCTCTTTTAAGCTCGAGATATGGTCGTATCCATCAGAAAGAACAATGCTAAGTGAGAGAAGATGCTTAGATCTCTCTCTCTCTCTCTCTCTCTCTCTCTCTCTTTAAGGGCTAAAATAAAAAATTCCAGGCTAGTTTTGAGGTTGGCATTGAAGGAAACTGGCTAAATTTGGAGGATTTTGGTGTAAAACTAAGTAAAATCCTATTTTTTTTGTTAAGATATTCAATGTTCTTTTTCCCATTGGTTCATACAAAAGGTTTTGGTGAACACTTCCTCGCAGGATCCTCTCTCTCTCTCTCTCTCTCTCTCTCTCTCTCTCAGTCAAGAGGATAGAAGATCCTTCAAATACCATTACTTTTCAGGTCATAACCAAAACTCCTATTAACTGTTTCAGTATTTAGATCTCCACTCACAATTTTAATTGGTCTTGATCTTCCAATCATTTAAATTGTCTTACTAGAAAGTGGATATTTATAGCATGACTCCATCAATGCTGATAACTAGCCTGTCGTACATATATGGCACATAAAAGAGAAGCTAAACTATAAACCATCAGATAATTTCTCAACCTAAAACACCAATCAGCAGGCAACATGGGCATTTTTCCCCCCCCACGCAGCAGGTTAAGTCTTTTGGTGAAAATTGGCTTCGACAAAGCAGACATCCCCATCAAACGAGATTTTTAGCATGGTTAATAATCGATCCACTTGCAAGACAGTGAGGCAAGCCCTAAAATTCTCCATTGTATGTACATCATTCCTCACAATTTCTTTGGTATGATGAACCAATTTTCGGAGGCACAATTGCTTCATAGAGCCAGGTACGTCTATGACAGTGAGTTTGCCCTACCGCATAACATCTTTGACAAGCCAATCCAAGGCATCAGATGAGATAGCATAGAGAAAAGGAGAAATTAGGCACCTCTGTCTTATGGATTTATGCAATGGAAAAACATCTGTAAGAGTACCATAAACTGAAATTCTAGCTGATGCATTCCCAAAAAGAATGTGAAAAAGAATCTGTCCAAACCCATATCATATAGACTTTGAAGTATGAACTCCCATTCAATTCTATCATAGGCCTTATCATACGCTTTGTGGCCGGTTGATTGTGGGAAGATATTTTAGAAGAGAGTTTTTTGCAATTTTGCAGTGTAGTAATTAGCATCATATCTAATAGGCAATGTATTATTATGCTCTTAAAATGTTGCACGTTGGTGCTAGTACTACTACTTGTAGTCAGTTGAGATATTGGCGGCTGTAGGAATCATATCATAGTAGTGGAAGCTGCTACTCATGCCTCCTACTTCTTCCAATATCAAATGGCCAATTAGCTCTCGCTTCCTAATTGCACCTGCATGACTTACAGCAACTTGACTTCCGCTCCAATGCTGTTGCATCTCCTTGGAGCTACGTCACGTTAACCAACTATTGCAGACACCGTACTTTGCATTGGATCGGTCATGAGAGATGTTCTGTTTATCTGCAAATCGTTTTGAAATGCTTGCCTCATCAAATTTTCAAATAGGTTATCAACATAGGTGGACGAGGAGTGTGACTGAAGGCTCATCAGACCATGACTTGCACTAGTGGCAATATTCCCCAATGCCTTTCCCTCTACATTGAGTTGTTTGCCAGTAATCCCTCACACACTCTACTAAAAGTGCAAGCAGCTATAAGCTGCACTGAAGCCGTAGGCTTAATTACTTGAGGATTATAACCATCATAAGCTTTTCTACCCTCATGTCCACTTTGATGTTTATTTCTTTGCCCTCTGCTTTTCTACCCTCATGTCAACTTTGACGTTTATTTCTTTGCCCTCTGCCATCTGCATCACCAACAGCCTGATAGCATGATGGTGATTTCTCATGATAGCATGATGGTGATTTCTCAGTACCACTCTCGACCTCTCTCTTTTTTTTTTGTCTTAAGACATTATCATTATCATTACCAAATTCCAAGATTACAAAGGTGAGTATGATTACAAAGGTGAGCATACCGTGTACAAGCGATCCATAGATGGTAACTACACGATTGGCTATTAACTAAAGAAAATACATTATTCTTGGTGTTATTAAGGCAACCCCTTGCACTAGGCTACCTTAAGCGTAGTTGAGAAAGAAACAAAAAGTAGGAGAGCCATGATACCCAAAGATGTTCTCGACTTTGAAAACTAGAGCCCTTTCATATCCAGGGCAGACGAAGGCAGTGGCACTGAGAACGAGAGCTGCGCCTCCTTCTACAGCGCAAGGCTGTCAGTTCTGCTACGCCCCTTGCAGCCGCTGCCGCATCGACAGTTTACGACATCTTCTCTCTCTCTCTCTCTCTCTCTCTCTCTCTCTCTCCAGTCAAAACTCTCTCTCTCTCTCTTAGTGAAAAAGAAACTCTCTGAAAGAGCGCGCATCGGTGCCCGCTCTTTCAGAGAGTTTCTGTTTTACTAAGAGAGAGAGCCACGTCGCATCGCCATCATCATTACCTTGCAGATTGGCCCTGCACATGTTTTCAAAGGACCAGGATTGCGCATCCGGCTGGTGCTGGAGCCCTACTACTGATCAACATGCATGGAGCAATTGGAACTTCCACAATGGCAACTTCATCGCCGGGACCTCTTAGTGCAACTTCCTGCAGGCCTTCATCCCAGGTCCTCTATCGCTATTACAAGTCTACAACTCTTCAACGAGGCAATGGAAGCTTGCGCAGGGCTTTTGGCATAAGATAGCTGGTGCTGCAACCTTGGAGCATGATAACGTCATCCTTCAGTTGCTTGCCACGGGAGAGTTTTTCTTCTTAAGCATGTTCACAAGGCGAGGGAAGATGAGTGGGTGACGGCGTGGATGGGTGCACCACCTGCAACAGTTTTAGCAGGACACTCATCTGTCAAGGTAGTGCCGCTTTGATCGATACAAAAGATACTGGTGGGTGGTGGAGATATATTGGCATAAGGGCGTATAAGTGCCCATAATTGCAATGCATGAGCTAAAAGAGATGAAGTCTGGCGGCGGCGATGGAGCGAGTTGTGCAGAGAGGAGATCGCTATGGATGCGGAAGTGAGGAGGCGATGGACAGGCAAGCCTAGAAGGAAATGGTATGTGAGCTTGTTTCATGAGAGGGAGGAGAAGAAGAAGAAGAAGACCATACCCTTCTTCACATTAGGGTTTCGTGAGAGTGGGCACTGGAGGAGGGTGATGAGCAGCATCATCAGGATAGCCCACAATGTTGTTAGAGAAAGGGAGCTGGCCAACGGCGTAGGTGAAACTACAGGCTTGATCACTTCTTTCTCCTGGTTGCTTGCTGTCGACCTGGCTGAGCAGCACTGCCAGTATAGCCCGCAACATTGTTAGAGAAAGGGACTTGCTGAGGGCGTAGGTGGAACTGCAGGCTTGATCACCCCCCCCCCCCCCCCCCCAAAACACACACACACACACACACACTTTTTAGTGCGCGCACAAGCTCAGGGCCCGCTTAGCAATCAGTAGACTTGGCAAGCGGCCATGGATAACTTGACGCACTTGCCGTCGACTTCCAATAGCTTCCATGGCACTGAGCTGAGCGGCTCAGATAGTGGCCATGGTGGCAATCTAATTATTGAACCACTTTTTGCAGTGTTGTTGGACGTCTTGGGCGTCGTGGCAGGATTCAATGGCCGCATCTAAGAAAAAGGCACCATGGAGAAAGGTATGTTAGCTGCATTCCTTATAACTTGAGAGGCTTAAGCGTTTGCGAGCCATGGGTTGGAGCATCAATCGATTGAAGAGATCCTGAACGGAGGAAAGGGAGTTGGAGGAATTTGAAGCTTTTGAGCTCTTTATCCACGGGGTTCGCTCCTGACTACCATGTACGCGCCCGCAATTTACGAAATATTACCTCAAGAAAGCTTGGTATTGTTGCAAGCCAATGCCCACGTGGCAAGCCATTCGTGAGTGTTGAGGTAGTGGTCTTCTTGCCCGCGGTCTAACGCGATTTTTACCCAAGCACTGCTCACCGGATTCCACGTCGGTTTCTCACTCGATTCCACCTCTATGGCTGTCGGGAGTTGGCTGCAGCCCTTGCAGGATTTTCTTCCACATGGCAACATACCCTCTCATTTTAATATAGATATATAAGATGTGCCTTTGCTAGTTATTTTGTCTAGCTTTTCTATTTATTAGCCTTGAGTCCCACGTGTATTGGGAGGCCATTTTAGACCTTCACTATCGGCCTTGTTATCAATTTGCACTTAGCTTGTTGGTGACATAAGAAAGAGCTGAGAGGGAGCACTCTGCTCGGAGGCCAAGCATGAATACACATGAATATAAAAGAACATACAAGCATGCTTTTCTTGGGAACAAAAAAAAAGAAAATATGCAAAAAAGATCATGGATTAGACAAGTGGACAATGTATGTATAGATATGCACATGTAACAACATACGATCATCACCTTACCTAGAATGGATGGGTGGTCAATCTAGATGAGGAATCTCAAATCTCGAGGGAGATTTTCCGAGCAATCCCTAAAACGAGCAAGAGTGGCCAAGGCACACTATACAAAACAAAAACCAAACAAGATTTTTTAGGTGACTTCAAAGCACCAAAAAAAGGAACTAAAACAAGATTACACCTAATTTTAATGGTAAAACGACCACAAATTTTTGACAGACAAAACCCTTGAACAAGGGTTTGGTAGAATGTTACCTTTGATGGTCTAGAACAATTGGAACCCATACAATGGAATGTTGATTTTCCTCTTCTTGGAACTAGTTGCCCTCGGATATTAGAAGCTCATTTCTACCACCATTGATCCTTGTGGAGTTGTGGAGCTGAGAGGGAGCAATTTTGTAGAGTTGTGGCCAAGCTGGCCTGGAGTTTAGCTTCTCTTTCTTTTTGTCCTTGGCTTTGTGCCTACAGAATATCCCTTTCCATCTTGGTCTTTACTTCGGTGGCCTTTAGAGTTATCAATTCTTCGGTTGATGCCACAGATTGTGCTCTTATTCCAGCTAGCATTGTCATCACCATGTCCCAATCATTCGAGGGGGGGTGCAGGTCTACCGTGTCGGTAGCAATTTACTTTAGCTCAACTAGCCGGATGCCTCGAATCTGTTCTTTATGCCCTGTTCTCGCCAAGTCCAATGCGATTGTGGCGGCTTCTTCTCTTGTATAGCCTACAGCTAGCAGGTCCAAAAATGTATAATATGCCTCCTCGAGCTCTTTTTGCTCAGATGCGGGCTTGGCCTCTTCTTTGGGCTCAGGTTCTGGCCTTTGCTCTTGCTCTTCAGCCTGGTGTTCTTCTTGATTCTCTCCAGCCTCCTTATCTTCTAGTGGAGGGCTGCTAGGAGGTGGTGATGGTGGTGGGCTACGTTTAGGGCTTTTGGTAAAGCTATAGGTTTGCCCTTAAAGTCTCTATCTGCTTTCGTTTTTCTTTCCCTTTCTTGGTTCTCTTGTTCATCTAGCAATGTTTGCCGTATCTGCTCCACTTCTTCCTCGGTGAAAGGGACATGGGGAACGTTTTCCGCTGCAGCATCAAGAATCTCAAAATTCTTGATATAGTCTTCAAAGCGGTCCCTCTGCACTCTTCTGGAGGATCCGGTCATAGATTCGAGGGATGGCTTCCATAGTTCGTTTAAATCACCCTTGAGGGCTCTTTCTGCTCGGAAACTCTCCATCAGCCTCTCGAGTCTAGCCGCTTTTTGTGATCGCGTCTCTTTGGCCGACACTTGAGCAGATTCTTTTTTTCCTTTCTTTTGCTCAGGTTGCTCCTCTACCACTGGCTCGAGTTGTCTCTTCAACCTTGTAGCCACCCTTGGTGCTCGTTGTGGCTCGTCTTCTTTGTCTTCCTTTACCCATAGCCAGTCATTCTGAGATGGGGGGTCAAGCCACCTTCCCTTGGCGTGTAGTGCTGCATAAATTACCTTGGTTATCATTTCTCCTGGCACTATGTAGGTTGGCTTTTTGTTTCCCATTTTTACCAAGCTGTCATGTATGTATTCCGCATAGTTGATTATCTTTGGGGTGCTTTTTGTCATTGCCCAAGTAAACGTTGTGGCAATTGCACCTGGCGGCATCCTCTACTTCTGTGGCCTCTTCGTGCACATGTGGAAGTACTGGTTGTACAATTGCTCATGATCGCCACCTTTGGGTTGGCGATGTCTTCGAAGGTGTAATTAGCCTTTTTCTCTTTGTACACCTCGACTTCATCCCTTCTTTTTGTCACACTGTCTCCCTGATTAGAAAGATCTAGTGCATGGGCTACAACCTGCTCCGTGATAATGATCTCTGTATCACGTCTACCGTGCAAATCTGTCACTTTGGCCACTCCATCCTCTTTGATGCTTGTTACAAACTCCCATACTCTTTTGACGTCCACTCCTGCTGGTATTGCTTCGAAATAGTTATGGAGGACAATTTTCTCCAAGTAGCCAGCCATTTTGCTTCGGACAAATTCATTGAGCTCTCTTGGCAGCATTGGCAGCTCTATTACATTGCCGTCATTGTCTTTGAACACCCCTTGGTAGATCTTTAGGTCGTTTGACTCTAACAGATCTTCCTGTATCCAGGTGCTGGTGGGATTTAATGTTCCCTCTGGAATGACAAAAGGTTCCACCTCGTCCAGATAATCTTTGATTGTCATTCTCTTCTTCTTTGCCGGTGACTTCGAGGCTGCCATAGATCCTGTTGCACTCAACAATCCAAAGTTAGCGTTTTTTCCATATCAGCTGCTAAACTGAGTTTTACTTATCCAAATGACTTGAAAATTGAAATTATAGCTTAAAAGGAACTTGTGAAGCTGTGCATGTGCTCACAGTGCAAATCTGGCCAAAAAATTCCATCTAGACATCCTACGCGTAGGATGTATTTCTCTTCAGAATTAGTTCATACTTGACATGTAGGTAGTGTAAGGATCATGGAACATGTTTATAAGCTTGGATTTGAATTCGAATGTCAAAAAGTGGATTTTTGGGCTGATTTAAGCTTTAGGTCACAGTTTGGGTAGATTGTCTATCATGGGTAGCAATTGATGTCCAAATGGGTTGAAACTTGGTGTATGGGCTCAATGCATCATGGTATTGGCTCCTATGATGTCATTTCTTGCACAGAAGGCTAAATTCAAGCTTAAGACATCCTACGCGTAGGATGTCTATTTCATAAGAATTGCATGAAACTTGTTCTGTGGGTTGTCCTTGGCCTATGGAACATGGCCATGTTCTTGGATTTGCATTTGGATAAGATTTGATGCTTGTAGGGCTCTGTGAGGTGTTTTTGGGCTCAAAAATTGTATCATGAAGGTGTTGGGGGTCAAGAGTGACTAGAATGGCTTCAAACTTGACATATGGGCTCTAGCTGATGAGGTAATTGAATCTGGAATGACAAAACTTCCCCCCCATGCCAAGAAGGTCAATTAGACATCCTATGCGTAGGATGTCTTATTCCTCATTATTACTCCCTTACCACACAGAAAGTTAGCTGATGTGTATGTGAATGTTTTGTGCAAGTTTCATGAGATTTGGACAAGATTTGGTAGGTCAATGGCCCATTAGTGCCTTTATGCCCTAACTTTGCGTTTTTCCATGCATATGAGGTCAAATCTGATCCAAATGTGATGAAACTTGGTGTAGGGCTTGTAAATGTCTTTCAGAACATGTGCATGAAAAGAATTGTTGGGTTTTGTGCCAAAAAATTCCCTTGAGACATCGTACGCGTACGATGTCTCCTGATGATTTTTCCAGTGTTAGTGCTCCCAGTGCTTGCCCTTTGCCTCCCTAAGTCCCTTTCGAGCCTAATTTCAACAAAAAAGTCAAATGGATAGAGTATAACTCCCTGTGTGGACTTCACAGCCTCCGATCCGTTTTCTGACTTTTGGAGTGCTTTTTGGCGATGAAATTCCTCAATGTTGGTCTCCATAGCTTCCCAATCCCTTGGGGATACTTGCCGTATGGTTTTTGTCGACTTTGGCTTCACCGGAGCTCCAATTAGCAATTTGTCGCTCTAGAAGAACCCGTGGTTGCGTTTACATACCTTTGATGATTTGTGATGGTCTACCACCATAGGACTTGGTTGTTGATGGTCTAGGAAAGCCGCTTGTGAAGTTTGGTGGCAAACGGACTTGCGGTTTGGCCACAAGTGCATTTTGATGCTTTGTGTGTCTGATACCGTTTCTAAGGTTTAGTGCCACTTTGGGTCACTTTTTGGTCATGCGGGTCATATGGAATTGTCGAGCATGTCGAGATGTCCCTACCCATAAATTTTGGTAGCATTTGGTCGTCGTTTTGCCGATTTCCCATTTGGTGGCCTCTTGCGGGTTTCTGGGAATTAGGGTTTTTCCCGATGGTTTCCCACTGCCTTTGGCTATCCAGGTCTGGTCTCCTAGACTAGGGTAAGCTGCCCATGAAGTCTTGTTGCTTTCGGGTTAGCCATTAGGCCGCCGTTTCTACTTGCAGGTCTCTACCGCTCGCTTTGTATTTGACCTCTATGCTAGTTTTCGCGACAGAATGACAAACATGCATGAAAAGCTCAAGGTGGTGAGC
This sequence comes from Adiantum capillus-veneris, assembly GCF_014529385.1. Lineage (NCBI taxonomy): Eukaryota > Viridiplantae > Streptophyta > Polypodiopsida > Polypodiales > Pteridaceae > Adiantum > Adiantum capillus-veneris. Next base: position 141,506,355 of record NC_140943.1, read on the forward strand.
CTACCTCTCATGTCTGGAGCTGGTCAGGTAGATGTGCACGTCGTAGAAGCTGCTGGAAGGTCGATCCGCTCTAGGTGGCAGAAGCTCTCTCCACAAGGTCAATAGTGAGAATGAGCTAAAAATGGGGTGAAAAATTCTTATAATGGAAGTCCCCGAACCATTTTTCATGAAATTTGACATGTGCTTTTATCTTTCTGCAAGATGCAGTTTAGGCTCAAAAATTTCTTGATTTGGACTCCATTTGCTCTGTTTACCAGAAATTTGTCTTTTTGGTCAAAACCTGGCCAAAACACGCTTTCCGCTCCAATCTCATAATTGCACCCCCACTGTACCATAGGTTGTTCTTTGGTCACTGGTCATCCCCATATTTTTTGTTTTTCATTACGATTGTTTTTCACTAATTTTTTGTATTTTTGAAGTTTTTTCTGCCGAAAATTAGCAAAATTAAAAGGAAAATAGCAAATCAAACCCAAAAAATCCCCAAAATTCATAATAGATCACAAACATCACCGCAACACATTATATAGACTCACATGAAATTTTTATGGCCAGATTTCTCCGTTTTACCAATATTTTGCCTGAAAAAATGGCTATTTCTACTTATATACACACACCTAGGGTCTTGATTTGGCATTTGGCCCCAAATACCTGTAGCTTCATGCTATATAAGGGCATATATACTTAGGTTACTCCAAAAAATTTCGCAATCAAACGTCAACCCTTAAAATAGTCGAAAATCATGCCCTTTTTTGCTGTTTCTGTTATTGGTTCCGCATTGAGAATGCCTCCCCCCCTCCTAGTCGGCGTCCTCCCGGACGACAAGGTTTCGCCTCGGAGTATGTGCCATTTATAGGTTGAAAAAGTCGTGCTAATGCCTGGCCAATTAATGTGGCCCTATTTTATGCATACTCGGTCAATGCATGGAAAAATTAATGCTGTGCAAGAGAAGGGAATAAGCAGGATGCTTATTGGCATTCACTGTCGAGGCTTCCTGCTTTCTTTGCAAGTAGCTGCTGTAACTCTACTGCTCCCTGTTTAATTGTCTTTTTGGCAAGAGGCAATTGCTTTGCCGACACTGTTGTTGGAGTCGTATCTGTATCTGAGGATAGAGATGGCCTGAATGTGATAGCTATGGGCCTTATGGCCTTGGCTTTCCATTGGTAGTTTGGTGCTGCCAACTTTTGTAGATGGTTTGGACCTTTCTTGTTTGACACTGGTTTGTCTGTCATCGACATCCACATATATCGGTTCTTGTTGTTGACCTGCAGATGTCTGCTTTCTATTGTTGCTTGTACCGTAAGTATTTCCTTTGTCTTTTGCTTTGGTATCCAAATGTGAGTGACATTTGGGTTATGGCTAAGCATTTTCTTTGGGATCCATATCTGCTTGGTTACCTTGGTTTTGGGTTGCACCGTCTGCTTTGTTGGAATCCGACTGTTACATTGTTTCCTTCCCGCCATGGCCTTTCTATCCTTCCGCATCCATGCTTGTTTACCTTGTTTTGGTAGCCTAGATTTTTGCAGTGTAGCCGGTGACTTCAGCTGTCTGTGATTAGCATGGTTGGCCTTTACCTGGTTGTTGGTCTCAGGTTTCATGTTGTTCTTTGATGCTATTTGTTCTTTTGTCTTTGTTGCCAGTGATTGCATGGCTTATAGTTGATCATGATGGTACTTCTGAGCAAAAGCTATTACCTGTTGTTCATGTTCGTGCTGAATTTTGACCGCCTCTACTTTCCAGTCTATCTAGACATTGTATGCTTTTTGCCAAGGTTGCCCTAGCATCATTGGTTGTTGTGTGCTTTCATCTGTCATCACATAGAATTTATGTGGGTAAATATATTGATGTAGATGTACATACAATATAGTCCATCCTAATGTTTTCAATGCGTGTGATGTGCTACTTTCCAGTGCTTGGGGAGTAGGATGAAGCTGATCTGTGACTTTGAGTTGTTGGTATAATCCGTAAGAGATCAAATTTTCTTGAGCACCCGAACCGAGCAAGGCTGTTGATTCAACTTGATTGTTGCCCACTTTGACTGTAATTATTGGCTCGACTATTTCCTCCTGTAAGTTCATCAGTTGAATGGCATTGATTTTCAATGGTGGTTTACTCTGTTGTTGTTGTCGCAGAAGCCGTCTTTTTGCAATGTGTTCTTGTGCTTCGGTTTGAGCTTCCTCCCGTACTCTCTCTTTTTCCTTCATTCTTTGCTTTCCTTGATGAATTTGTTGGAGCATCGCCTGTGTGAGTGGTAGATGATATCTCCTCAGTCGACACCCACTAATCCTGTTTGGCATTTCTTCACCTACTAATGTAGCAAGCTTGACAGCTCCACTTTGTGATAGATCATGAATCACAAATGGTCCCATCCCTCGCTTTTTAAGTTTCTTTGCATGTTGCTTCAAGGTATAAACAAGTACGTAATCACCTGTTTTAAACTCTTTGGTACGCACATGTTTGTCAAAAAATTCCTTTTGTCTTCTCTTTTTAGCATAGATCTAAGCGACAGCTCGTAAGCGGAGTTCATCTAGCTTTTCAAGATCATTAATTCTTGAAGAGAGTTCATGCCCTGTCCATTCCAAGCTTGTTGCTACTTGTAGAGTTGGGATTAAAAACTCTATGGGTAGTATAGCATTTAGCCCAAACACCATGTTATATGGTGTTGTTCCTATTGAGGTTTTGTAAGCTACCCTGTATGCCCATAGTGTTGAGTGTAGCTGCTGATCCCAATCGGTTCTTGATTCTGACACTATTTTAGTGAGAACCGTGCATAGTGTTTTATTCGTGGCCTCCGCTTGCCCATTGGCTTGTGGATGGTATGGTGCTGATTTCCTATGTATGACCATGAATTCCTCTAGTAGATATTCAATGACTTCATTGAGGAAGTGTGTTCCACGGTCACTGACAATTTCTATTGGTAACCCGTAACATACAAAAACATTCTCATACAAAAATTGAGCTGTGGTGCGTGCATCAGCTTTTTGTGTTGCTTTGGCCTCAACCCATTTTGTGAGATAGTCCGTAGCCACAATGATATATTGAGTATGGGTGTGATATGCAGGGGGTGATATAGGTCCCACAAAATCAATGCCCCATTTTGCAAATGCCCTTGCCCCCATCATTGGCCTTAATGGCATCTCATCTCTTTTGATTGGTACCTTGGTGCATTGACACGCATCACAACGCTTTACAAATTCTTCGGCATCCATGTGCAATGTGGGCCACCAAATTCCTGCGGTCAAGACAATTTTTGCTGTCTTATCGCCCGAAAAGTGGCCTCCACTTACTCTGCTATGTGCATGTTCGAGAATCAGCAGGTATTCGCTTTCACTTGCACAGATTCTAAGTTGATTGTCCGTTCCACGCTTATAGAGTTGATTTCCAATTAACTGAAAGTCAGGAGCTTCCAGCTCTATAGCTTTTTCCCGTGCTCTTGTAATGTTCTCAGAGAACGCTCTAGTGGTTAGGAAGTCAATGATATATCGACTCCATGCAGGTGCTATGTTCACCCGAAACAAAGTTGCGTGATCCACCGGTCGTTTGGCACTACATACTGTACAATTGGTAACATAAGAATGTGTATCCGCATACATAGTTGGCCAATAAACCCCTAACTGTTTCAGTATCTGGTGTGTTTTCACTGTTGAACAATGAAATGCACAACCCTGGACGTGTGCCTCTTCAAGGTAGCACTCGAATTCTTCCGGATTTATACATAATCGTAGGATTGAGTCAGATTCACGATGATACAGCCGTCTTGCTATCAACTGAAAGTTTTTTTGTTTGTCAAATTGTTTGCTGTTTGGATCTACCTCTTGTATTATCAAACTCACTTCCAAAGGAGAGAATGCTAACTATTTCCCGAGACCATTTGGGTACCATTTCAATGTTGAAAAGATAAGCATCTGGTATGTCATCATCTACCCCTTGAGGAGCTTCCCCGTTGTGTATTCTTGAAAGATGATCAACTCGCAGATGGGTTTTACCCTTTTTGACCACCACTATGAAGTCAAATTCTAGCAATATAATAAACCAGCGTACGATTCTCCCTGTATTGCAAGGTTTATTTACTAGATATAAAAGAGCTTGATGATCCGTGAAGAACACAAATTTGTTTGCAAGCAAATAATACCAAAATTTCTTTACAACATAAATCATTCCTAACCCTTCCCTCTCGGTGTTTGTGTAGTTCTTTTCTGCACTGTTTAACTGTCGGCTCGCATAGCAAACGGAAAAATCCATTGTTCCGTCTCCCGGTTGAGCTAGAATACTTCCAATGGCATATGCTGAAGCATCTATGTGCACATGGAATATCTTTTCCCAATGTGGTGCCTTTAATATAGGTGCGGATATGAGGTTTTCTTTCAGCCTTTGGAATAAAGTTTCACACTCATTGGTCCATTCGAAATTGACTAGCAAACGATACAGAGGTTGTGCGATAACCGCATACATGTATATGAATCTTTGATAATATCCGCAGTGCCCCATGAAGGATTGCACTTGTTTCGCATTAGTAGGCCTGGGAAGGTCTACTATGACTTTGACTTTTTCTAGGTCTGTGGTTATGCCGTTTCTTGAGACAATGTGTCCTAAGATTCGTCCTTGCTTAACCATAAATACACACTTTTCTAGGTTTAGACAGATTTGATATGTTCTGCACTTTTCAAAGACCTTTTGCAGATGGTCAATATGTTCCTCTCACAGAAGAGAGTGTACACACAGGTCATCCATGTAAATTTCTAAGAATATCCTTAGGTATTCCTTGAAAGCGTGAATCATTAACCTCTGGAAAGTGGCTGGTGTATTTGTTAAGCCAAATGGCATAACTCGATATGCATAAATCCCCCATTCTGTTGCAAACGCTGTTTTGTGTTGATCCTCCCTTGCTATTGCCAGTTGGTTGTATCCTGAAAACCCATCCAGAAAGGAATAAGCCCGTTTCTTGGCCACTCGCTCAAGGACATGTTCTGTAATTGGCAAGGGATAATTATCCCTTATGGTTGCTGCATTCACCTTTTTGAGGTTTATACACACCCGCAGTTTTCCATTCTTCTTGGGAACTACCACAATGGGTGAAACCCAATCTCTATGTTCAATTTCATAGATGAACTCTGCTTCCATCAGTTTATCAATCTCTTCTTTGATTCGCTTGGCAAATGTGTCATTATATGTATAAGGACATTGTTTGCTAGGTTTTGCATCCGATTTTAAAGGAATTGTATGTTGGCATATCAATGGATCAACTCCTTTGAGGTCTTTATAGGACCAGGCGAACGCATCCTTATACTTCGTGAGAAGTTGTGCTAGCTACACTTCCTCCTCAAGCTGTAAATCGTTAGCTATATAGACTGGCTGAGGCTTTTCACCTGGTTCTGCGAGGTCTATTCTTTTTGCATTTTCAGGCCCATCATAAGATTCTTTGTTGGTTCTCTCCCTGATTGGTGGTGTCATGATAATTTTTCTATCTTGGATAGTAAATTTTCTATAGTGTGGTGGTACGTTCATGTTGCTCTTTTCTGACTCTCCTTTACCATCACAATCTTCTTCAGTAGTCCATATCTCTCTCAAAGACCTTTTCAGTTCTTGGTATTTCTGTTTACGCTCCAGTTTGGTCCACTCGTGGTCTTTTGTTGGTTCTTTTTCTGATTTTTTAGATTTTTGTGATTTTATTTCGGTTCTAGCTTTTCTTTCCTGTTTTATTTCTTCTTGCATTCGTTCTTTTCGATTTTCTGAGAATTTCCTTGATATTTGATCTTTCACACAATCCTTTGCTTTAACAAGCATCAAATAGTGAGTTTTACCTTTTATCCTGGGCATTAGGTTCTCTCTCGCTTGCCTTCCGGCTCTTTTCCTCCTATAGCGTTCTTGGCGTCTAGGGTGTTGATTAGCAAAATCATAAAACTTGATATTTTCGGCTTCATTCCCACGCTCACTGGAGGTGTCTGAACACTCATTATCTGCCTCATCATTTACTTCCAATTGTTCAGAGGAGTTGTAAAACTCTTCTTGTGTCGGGGGTTCTACCGTCTCTTTTTCTGGCACAACGCTTACCATGTAATAGGGTAGCACATCGTAGCCATCCTTATCGCAAAATTTTGTTGTTGGACTGTCGGTAATGGTACAGACATCTAATGTTGTCAGTATGTGTTCCCATTCTAGAGGCTCCAAGGCATCTTCAGGGAAAGATTCCGAAATATATACTCTTTGTCCTCAATTGCTCTTTCTAAGATGCATTCCTCTTTTCTTAAGCTTCCACAATGTGAAGCTCCGCACATCCATAGCTCTTTTGGTTGCCCTAACCATGGTGGTAGTTCTGATCCTGCTATTGTAGCCGAATCAAATTCTTCCACAGGTGTTTGGTTTACATCTTTGTAACTATGATCTTTCAGGTGTATTTTAGTTGTCGTCTCATCATGTCTAAGGTATATGTGGTCATAGCCCCAATCTTGGACCATCTTCAGGTGTCGCATGAATGGTCATCCCAAGATTATCTCATAATTGTTCTTTTTGTCGAAATCGACTATTGCAAAAATGTATGCTCATACTCGATCCCGCACGAAGTGACAATTACTTTTTCCAAGAGTCCGAGAGGCTTCTCTATGAAGCCATCTACCAATTGCAGCTTCATTTTGGTAGCCCTCAGAGCTGGTTTTCCCCATTTTTTCCAGATTTCCTTGGTGGCGATAGCAACTCCCGCTCCACTGTCAAGAATAGCTTTGGAAACTACTCCTTGGAATTCTACCGGTAGCATCGTGTTTCCGTCTTCTCCCTCGCAATATTCTCCAACCTTATTCAATGGTACCAGCCTAGTGTTTAGGTTAGGCCTGTCCAACTCCCTGATTCCTTCTTGTAGTTTCAAGGTGCGGTCTTTCACTCCAAATTTTTCTAGGCATTTTCCTACTGTGGTCCACATGTTTGGCCTTAACCTTAGGAGTTCTGCTAACGTGATTGTGCATGCCACCGGGGTGGATAACAGCTCAATCAATCCTTGTGAATCCATCACCTTGTTAGAAGAAAGTCTTTGAGATGGGAGTGCTCTCACTTCCGACTTAGCTTCATATTCTCCTAGGTAAGAGGGAAAATTTCTCAGAGAGTCTGGTTGGCTATGCCTCGAACTAATAGATCCTTGGTCTCCCCCTTGTGAATGTCTCTCAAAGTTCATTTGTGATCTTGCCTCAAATTCTTCAATAGGAGGTAAGATCACGTTCTTTTCTTTTCTCGTGCTATTCATGTGGTCATTCATCCTATTAGCCTCGTTGGCCTCTCGGATTTGCTTCCACAGATCATCTAGACCGTTACTGTCCTTTCCCATTTCTACCAATATTTTAGGATGGACTCTGTCACTTGCCTCGTCGGTGGTATTTGGCACTATGATAGGCTCTCCTCTGGACTCATAATCATTACTGAGTCTTTCCTTTGTTTCTTCATGTTTCTCTAATGTTGGTTGGATAGGGGTTGGAGCTGGTGCGTCATGGCAATTTTCCGGTTTACCCAACGGGTCTTCCATCAATGATTGAGCCATCTCAATCATCTTTTTACACATATCCAACCTTTGTTTTTCTATTTCCACATATGGATAAGTCATCCACCTTTGCTCCTGGGTTTGGTTTTTTTTAAGTCGAGCTTCATAAGATTTTATAAGCGCATCCAGCTGCTCGTTTACCTTGTCTGCCAGTACAGATCCTCCTGATCCTGCACTTTTGGGCTCTGCTATTTCCTTAGGTGCTATGGCTGCTGTGGTGTGTGAGCTTAAGCTAGCTAGATCTTCTAACCGCTCCAATCTAGTCTTTGTATGTTTCAACTCATCGGATAGGGTTGTTTGCTCTCGTTCTTTCCTGGATTTCCTACGCACCTTTCTCGCTTTCCAAGTGCTTCTCTAATTTTTCGTTTCTGAGCTTTGGGCATTTGTTTTTGGTTCTTCTATTATGGGTTCGTTCATCCTTCTTTGGGCTTGGGCCCGTGTTACCGCCTGAATAGGTATGATTGTTTCATTTTCCGATCCTCCACTGGAAGGTACTGTTTCCAACAGGTTCAAGGTGGTTTTTGCTCCTTTGCTCGGGTTTTTAGGGCAATCGGAAATCAAATGAATAACTCCACATTCTGGGCAATACGCATTGACACTAATGATTTCATCATGAGGACAGTCTCTTAGCCAATGGTCTCCGCCACACTTGTAACAGGGGCCCCACCTTGGGTTGTTGAGGTGCTCCTTGAGCCCCTCATTGCTGGTAAGCCTGTCTCTGTCCGCCCATGCCTTCATTGGCTATGAACAACAATGTTCGTTCATCTAAGCTATATCTTCCTTCTCCTGCGGCCTGTGCAACAGTTGGAGGTCCTTGATTCCCTATCATGCTCCATGGTTTTGGTGTTGAGAGTTCTTCTGCCGCATATCCATTGGGATCTTCATAATATACATGCATCGGCACCAAATCCTTTTCTTCTGATTTAGTTACCGTTGGTGTGTATCTTATACCAACTGCTCGTAAACCTGGTAGGGGTGGTTGTTGCCCCAACACCGGTTGTGGTCTTTCTACACCTACAGGTCCTGGTAAGTTGCCTGCTTGATATCTAGGCATCGGTGGAACTTGTGGGGAAGCTACAGGAGCTTGGGGAGCGTAAGGTCTCTCCCTCACATATCCCTGGTTAAAGTAACATTCTTCGGTCCCATGGTTTGTCCATTTTTGTTCAATAGCACACCACTTGGGCTATTTAGCCTGGGGTTTGGCGTACAAGTTGATCTTTCATCTACGAGCTGCTCCTAGTTTACCGCTATTTCTCCTTTCAGTGTTGTCTTGGAAGACTTGCTCCCACTTTACTGTGAAGATGAATCGTCATCAAGGTCCTTGAACTCCCCTTCTTTGTAGACCGCACAATTGTCCACAAGGTACAAAGCCTCCTTGGTCAACTCATTCAACGTCGTGCTCCTCTTCATATGTAATTTTTTCTAGAGATATCCATTCCTTAGTCCTTGGATGAATATCAGCATAAGTCAGGACTGAGTAGGCAGTTCTTCGACAGGACAGAACTTAACATATCTTTTTAATCTTAGGGCTGCCTTTCGTACAGATTCTCCATCTTTTTGTTTGAATTTATGGATTTGTGAGACAGTATTATGAGCTATTCCCCTTTGAGAGAATTCCTCAATAAACTCGTCAAACACTTCCTCCATCGACTCGAAGTCTCTATGCTCCACAGAGTCAAACCAAGTTGCAGGATCATCCTCTAGGGTTAGTCCAAACCCTGCAAATTGGGTAGGAAAGTCTAACACCTCTTCGGCTCTAATTACACACACAAAGGCTCTTACATGATCTCTTGGGTCTCTGTTTCCTGTGTATTTCTTGTTTACCCATTTTTGCACTTGAGAAGGTCTAATTCTGCAATTGTCTACAAACCTCATCATTGGATCACCCCGTCCAAGTCTATACACCTCCTCAGGCCTTCTGTAATAGGATGGATCCTCGCCCAATGGTGCTCCTAAGCCATAATTTCTAACGGTTCTCGCTGGAGGTGGTTCTTCTCTTCGAACTCGTTCCATGGGTGGTCCTCCAAGCTCGGTGGACCCTTGTGTCTTTGGCTTACTCTCTGCTTGATATCTTGAATGGTGTGGTGGTTCTTGCAAATCCCTGAGCCCTTCTGCAGCTGGATTACCATCTCGGTTTCGGTCTGGTTCCATTGTTGCACTCTGTCGAAGCCATGCTTGCAATGATGGCTGATTTGCTGGTTGGTCTTGGTTGTTGAATGCTTGCGGTCTGGTGGAATATGATGTAGTGTCATACTCATCTGAAAAAGGATTCGTTGACTTTCTTGGGGTGTGGACGGCTCTCGGCATTTCCTCAGGGGCATATGCTGATGCTCCTGAACCTGTTGCTCTTTCTACTTCCTCTGGGAGAATACGTTGGTATTCTTGCCCATATCTATCAACAAAAACTATGCCCTTCCCCGTAGCAGTTTCATAAGAGAATAAGTAAGGAACCTTGTCTTTGCTTAGTTCATTTACGTATGGTTCTTTGCTGTGAAAGTAAGAGACAATACCCTCGCTCTCGTGTTTGTAGATTCCCACATTCTCGTTATAAGTTGGAATCCTGATTGTTTTCTTATCGTACATAAAAATAGCTCCGTGCCGATCAATGTTTGGTGGCGGCTCTTGAGTTTCTGAAACCATTTTCCCTTTAGCCACGTTATCTCCATATCTGTTGTAATCTTCAGGGTTGCTCACTATTAAATAGTGGTTCCCCTTTTCGTCTCGGAATCTATCTCCATCATCATACACGTGGATTATCTCCAATCTTTGTGCTGGCCTCTCTTCAATACAAATGCACTTGCGGCCTCGATAGTCTGAATAGACTAGGGCTCATCTTGAGTTTGTTCCCTCTAAGAAGATCACCGTAAGCCTGGAATCATTCAAAGGATTTTGGGAGGTGCTTCCTCCTCGCATAGGTCCATCATAGGTGAAACCTCCTGGCCGTTGACTACCCATCATGAAGAAAGATTTGTCTGACAAAGTGTCAGTATCACTACCTTCCTCAATGATCGATGCTAGAGGATCTAACCTTGCGTGAGTTACACTCTCTTTGGTGGACACTAAGCTACCTTGGTCACTTGCCACCCTTTGGTCTCTAACAATGTATCTTCCTGATCTTAAATTCATCAAACTTATCAATGCAACTTATCACAAGTTCAACCACTAACTTGGCAACGGGTAAGTTTTTGCCCAACTTCTTGCTTTGTTGCTGAATATACCTGTACACAAGAGTTTTAATTTCGGCAATTGAATCAAAGCATTTATGTGCTAGAGGTTATCTTACTAATGATTGGTATAACTAGAGAGTTAATCTCAACCACTACTGTATTTTATACACTGCTGATGTTCCGGATTAGGTTGCTAATCTGAAACAGTACTTTTCTCTGATGTTGGCCAATTTACGCGAAAAAGTCTGAATTCAGTCTTTGCTTTGTCAAATGGGCAACCAAGGTCCAAATTCACTTCTAAAAGAAGTTCTGGAACCCTTAAGCCAAATGGAACCTCACTATCTAGGCCAGGTCAAATTTTCTCTGCAGTATGGCCCAATAGACATCCTACGCGTAGGATGTCTCCTGCTGTATTTTGCCTGGATTTTTTTGCACTGTTGTTTCCCCTTGTTGTGCTGAGCTTACAGCTGATTTCACTTTTTGATTAGGACTTCTATAAGATGGTCAATGAGTCAGAAATCTGTTCTGACTGCCTGTTGATGGTATTGATCAGTCTAATCAACTCCAAATTGGACCAAAATTGTCTAGCAGGCTTGCCTTAGGCTATATAACACCTTACAATGCTCAAAGTCAAATTCTGGCTTCATTTTCTTGCATTAGACATCCTATGCGTAGGATTTCTTTTTCTTCAGAATGGCTTTAAACTCAATACTTAAGCTCTCCTAGAGTTGCTGATCACCTTGGTATACTCAGATTTCAGTTTGGAGTCCCATATCACTCAGAAGACATCCTACGCGTAGGATGTCTTTTTGGTCTGTTTGACCCCATATTTGTTCCACAGCTTCCCCTTGATGTCAGTATCCCAGTGGTGTGCTTAGATCTTGATTTGGATATCAAAAGTCCCAAACTTCAGCTGTTTTTGCTTTTTCAGTCAAAAGTGCTAAAGTCCACTTTGAATCCAATTTTCTTACCTGAATGAGGTGAAACCCCTTTTAGTCACTCAATATATCATGCAAGACACACTCATGCAGCCCTCTTATGGTTTTGATTTTAAGGTAATTTTTTGGCACTAATTGGGTAGGATGTCTAGCAATTTCAATCTTTCTGGCCTTATCCTGTCAAGAGATGGCCAAATTTCCACTTTCCAGTTGAAATTAGGGTAAACCCTACCTTCAGAACACACTGGTCAACTCAAAATCCCAAAATTCCTCCCAAATTGGCATGTAGACATCCTACGAGTAGGATGTCTCCTGGCTTAAATTAAAGTTTTTTCTGACAGGAATGCTCCTGATGCTCTGTAGACCTATCAGAAACACTCACAGTAACTTTTGGACTTCAATTAGACTTTCAACCACACTTTTGCGTCTTTTTGTGTCTTTTACAAACTTGTAATGATTCTACCAAGCAAGTCTACATGCATGCAATGCTCTAGATCTGAATCATGATGTCCTACTTACTCTACTCCTACCTATCATGAAGAAATGGTGATAATGGTGTTTTTGATTGCTTTTTGGCCTCTCCGGACTCTCAAGCTCCCTCTCACCGCTTCTACCACTCCAACTCCTACTCTAGAACTCGACTAATACCTAAACTACCTAAGTCTACCTCCTTTACCTAAGTCGAAGGATCTAGGCCAGACACACGCTTCCTAGACTCCCTCTAAGACCTAGAGAGTCCTCCACCCTCTGATCCTGTCTAAATGTAAAGCGAGACTCTTGGCAAGCCAAAAATCCCAATCCTCAAGGATTAGTCTCGGCCACCTACCTAAGGTTTTCGTCCCCGGCAGCGGCGCCAATGTTGGACGGATATGCCGCGACTGACGTCAGCACAGCAAGAACTCACCTAACAAGTAATGTCAGCTTAGGATGAAGCTCGACCCGCAGGCGCGTGGAAGCAAGCATAAGGTATCAACCTATACTCGACCGACTCCTAACTAATTCCTACAGAGGTCCCTACCAATTGTCTAAGTCACAGTCTTCAAAAGTGCAAAAGAGGATTCTTCCTACAACGCTTGCTAGAGCCGAGCACCCATCAAACACTTTCGAAACACCATAGAACTTGAAGGAGACCCTACTAATACCTATAGGCCGCTCTCCCTAAGGTCTATGAACCAAAATCACGACCCAAAACACCCGGTGCAGAAACACGTAGGATGTCTGGCCGAAATCCGCAGGTCTTCGTTTCCGAAATCTGAAGTGCCTAATGTGTAGCTCTACTCAATGTGAACACGTGGATATGCTGTAATGCAAAATCAGATAACATATGCTCACCCAAACAACCGATGAAGCTCGTAGAAGAAGCTCCCAAAGCCGGACTGTACACGCGCAATGTTGGTATCGGCTCGTAGCTCTAGTCGGGGGCAACACGTTGCACTTCTCCGCACTCGATTCCAACCACCGTAGCACACGTAGCTTCAAGACGAAGCTCACACTCTCTCTCACGTACACAGCACGCTCACTCACAGACTCAAACTCGTTTAAAATGACAAAAGGGGTTTTTTTCATTAAGGTCAAAAAGTGGTATATATACCTTACAACTTCTCAAACCCTAAAGTTCCAAAATCATCCATCTACTCCATCTAACTATCAAAACTGGGATACAAGCTGGAAACTTCTGTAAGTTCCAATATTTACAAGGTGAAAAATCGGGTTTTCTTTAACGAATGAATAATTACAAAAAATAATAGTCCGTTGAGTAGTTAGATGCCGTGGGGTGTGTCCAACTTCTAGCACTATTTTAAGGGGACTCAAAGATTTAACAAACTAATTTTTTAATAGAAAAGTTATATTCTTACTATAGCATGTTTTTAAGTTCTTTATATAATAGTAACATTGTATCTCATAAGTATGATATAATGAAGGACATCCTTCTCTAATGAAGTGTTGTTTCTTAAGTAAGTTTATCACATAGTTAAGAAACATCTCTAAAGTAAGATTTTTTGAACGCAATGTTTGGAAAATGTCTCATATGGTAATAATCCTAGATTATTTTAGAATATTTTTACTAATTACAAGAAAAGTATTTGAGGTGACTAACTCATGTGTACTCTAGATTGTTAGCCATGCTTTTAGCACTATATAAGAATATAAATGTATAATGATTTGTTTAGTTTATCATTTAGTTGTTATGAGAAATGAAAATATTATGGATGTGAAAAGGGCGTGGCATTTGGTGTGATTAACATATCCAAGTGTAATGGTTTCAAGAGAATTAGTTTCAAGCCAAGCTATGTCTAGAATGGCCAAGCGGTGGATCTACTTCACCTTCCATTGAAAGACTTGATTACTAACATGTGTGTGGATTGTCACAATCAATTTAAGCATGTACATATGATATACTTAGTTTGTCCAAGTGATGCATCTTTATCACGTTCAATTTATTTATCTTAATGTAGTATCATAGAAAAGTGGTAAGTCTGCATCCCTCTTTACCCAAACCAGAAAATGTAACTTTTGGTTGGCTAAAATATACATTCCTATTACATCAAATGTTTAGAATCAGTTTTAGAATGGACATCTACAGGATATATCATGTCAAATTGATGCATCCTAAATGGTCTGTACCGAAATTACTTTTAGATTTTTTCTTTAATGCCATAACTTTCTTGAATGAGTTTAGAATGACAAAGAAATGTGTATATCTATGACACACATTTTATATTGTTAAGTTTAGAATGACTAAATGATGGATCTTGTGGCGTGTCAAGATAAGTTTTGAATGGCTAGGTGGTGTGTTCACTTATCATTCCATTAAAAAATATGGTTTTTAAGTGGCTACAAGTGGCTATAATGTCTATTGTTATCATACTAAATCTAAAAGAAAGTATTTAAGTTAGACATGTATTGTTCTATAATGGTGATCCTCTAATATATAGTAGAAATATTTGTTTACCTAGAATGGCCAAATGGCCATTCTAGAGTGTACTTTTGACTGAACAAGAACATATGTACACGTGGTAATACATTAAAAAATAGGGCATAGAAAGAACATACTAGCATGCTTTTTTAGTGAAGAGACTTATACAATCTAGCAAAAACTAACCTAGAATGGACATGTGGTCAATCTAGAGAGCATGTATGCATAAGAATCACCATATTAGCATCACTTGAGCTAAAATGGATAGGTGGATAATATAGGTAGCACATGTAACAATAAAAGAACACTAATTAAGGTATGTGCACTTTAGATTGGCCACATGTCCATTCTAGCTCAAGTGATGGTCATATGTGAATGTGTTCTTTTCTAAGAAAGACATGCATAACCATTCTTTTTAATAGGTACATGTCTTGACTAGATTGACCACATATCCATTTTAGGTCAAGTGATGGTTGTATGTTGCTACATGTGTATATCTACACATAGATTAACCAGTCCAATCCAAGTTCATTTTTTATCTTCAATAGTCACATGTGTTGTCTAGATTGACCACTTGTCCATTCTAGGTCAAATGATGGTCATATGTTGTTGTATGTGCATATCTCCACATAGATTGGCCACCTGTCGAATCTAGACTCATTTTTTCTATATCTTGTACCTTTTCTTTCCCAAGAAAAGCATGCTTGTATGTTATTTCATACACATGTGTATGTTCTTACATACGTATATTTTCACCTAGATTGACCACTTGTCCAATCCAGAATCATTTTTTCTATTTTTTCTATCTATCTTTCCCTGGAAAAGTGTGCTGGTATGTTCTTTCATATTAATGTGTATTGATTATCTTATTCATCTGTCCATTCCATGCTAGGTTATGGTGGAATGTACTTTGTTATGCAGCTCTTGGCTAGGAAAGACATACATAACCATGTTCTTTAATAGGCACATGTGTTGTTTGCATTGACCACCTATCCCTTCTAGGTCAAGTGATGGTCGTATGTTGTTACATGTGTATATGTACACATAGATTTACCACATGATCAATCCAAGTTCATTTTTTCTATATTTTCTATCTTTCTTTCCCAAAAAAAGGCATGCTTGTATGTTCTTTCATATTCATGGCTAAAATATACATGCCTATTACATCAAATGTTTAGAATCAGTTTTAGAATGGAAACCTAAAGGATATATCATGTCAAATTGGTGCATCCTAAATGGTTTGTACCAAAATTACTTTTAGATTTTTTCTTTAATGCCATAACTCTCTTGAATGAGTTTAGAATGACAAAGAAATGTGTATATCTATGACAACATTTTATATTATTAAGTTTAGAATGACTAAATGATGGATCTTGTAGCGTGTCAAGCTAATTTTCAACGGCTAGGTGGTGTGTTCACTTATCATTCCATTAAAAAATATGGTTTTTAAGTGGCTACAAGTGTCTATAATGTCTATTGTTATCATATTAAATCTAAAAGAATGTCTTTTAGTTAAACATGTATTGTTCTATAATGGTGATCCTCTAATAGTAGAAATATTTGTTTACCAAGAATGGCGAAATGGCCATTCTAGAGTGTAGTTTCAACTCAACAAGAACATATGTACACTTGGTGATACATTAAAAAATAGGGCATAGAAAGAACATACTAGCATGCTTTTTTAAATGAAGAGAGTTATACAATCTAACAAAAACTAACCTAGAATGGACATGTGGTCAATCTAGAGAGCATATATGCATAAAAATCACCATATTAGCATCACTTGAGCTAGAATGGATAGGTGGCCAATCTAGAGAGCACATGTACCAATAAAAGAACACAAATTAAAATATGTGCACTTGTCCATGGCCACTTGTCCATTCTAGCTCAAGTGATGGTCATATGTGAATGTGTTATTTTCTAAGAAAGAAATGCATAACCATTTTTTTAATAGGTACATGTCTTGTCTAGATTGACCACATATCTATTCTAGGTCAAGTGATGGTTGTATGTTGCTACATGTGTATATCTACACATAGATTAACCACATGTCCAATCCAAGTTCATTTTTTATCTTTAATAGTCACATGTGTTGTTTAGATTGACCACTTGTCCATTCTAGGTCAAATGATGGTCATATGTTGTTGTATGTGCATATCTCCACATAGATTGACCACCTGTCGAATCTAGACTCATTTTTTATATATTTTGTATCTTTGTTTCCCAAGAAAAGCATGCTTGTATGTTATTTCATACACATGTGTCTGTTCTTACATAGGTATATTGCACCTACATTGACCACTTGTCCAATCTAAACTCACTTTTTAAATTTTTTCTATCTATCTTTCCTTGGAAAAGTGTGCTTGCATGTTCTTTCATATTAAGTGTATTGAATATCGTATTCATCTATCCATTCGATGGTAAGTTATCGTGGAATGTACTTTGTTATGCATCTCTTTTCTAGGAAAGACATACATAACCATGTTCTTTAATAGGGACATGTGTTGTTTGGATTGACCACCTATTCCTTCTAGGTCAAGTGATGGTCGTATGTTGCTACATGTGTATATTTGCACATAGATTTACTACAAGATCAATCCAAGTTCATTTTTTCTATATTTTCTATCTTTGTTTCCCAAAAAGTCATGCTTGTATGTACTTTCATATTCATGTGTTTTGTGTATCTTAGTCATTTTTCCCTTGAAGCCTAGGTTATGGTGGGATGTACTTTGCTATTATACATGCTATTGAAATTGGCCACCTGCCCAATGTAGGTCTGGTGATGGTCATATGTGAATGTGCTCTTTTCTAATAATGACATGCATAACCATGTTGTTTAATATTCACATGTGTTATTTAGATTGACCACCTATCCATTTTAGGTCAAATGATGGTCATTTGTTGTTACATGTGTATATCTACACATAGATTGACCACATGTACAATCAAGGTTCATTTTTTCTACATTGTCTATCTTTCTTTCCCAAGAAAATCAGGCTTGTATGTTTTTTCATATTCATGTGTATTGTGTATCTTAGCCATTTGTCTCGTCCAGGCTAGGTTATGGTGGGATGTACTTTGTTATGCATATGTGCTATATTGGCCACATCATGTCCATTCTAGGTCAGGTGATGGTCATACGTGAATGTGCTCTTTTCTAAGAATGACATGCATAACCATGCTCTTTAATAGTCACATGTGTTATCCGGATTGATCACCCATCCATTCTAGGTCAAGTGATGATTGTGGCTAAAAGCATGATTTGGTGGTACAAAAAGGACTGTCCTTGACAACACCTTTAGCAAATCTTTGAGTTAAACTTTCTACATGTCACATGAAAAACTACCTATCATACTATATATCAGCGGGATAGATCTTCAAAAGGAGAATCTTAAAACACAAGGTCCAAAAAGTTTTGACCTAAACTACAAAAAATTTACTTGTCCCCACTTTTTCATTGGTAGAAGTAAAATAGGTTCTTTTTTTGTACCACCAAACCACGCTTTCACCCTTGTATGTTGTTTGTGGATATCTACACATACATTGACTACTTGTCCAATCCATGCTTATTTTTTCTATATTTTCTATTTTTCTTTCCCAAGAAAATCATGCTTGTATGTTATTTCATATTCATGTGTATCGTGTATCTTAGCCGTCTCTCCATCTCGGGGGGTTCACTATGTGTAAAACTACCATATCACGTGCATTCAAGACATGTTTGTAAAACCCCTTATCTGTGAATTTTTTTAAGAATATAATATACCCTTTTATTTTAAAATCTATAATTTTTTTCCAAATTTAAAAAAATAATGCCCTTCTGTATATATTTCTCTGTAAGATTCAAGAACTTTAAATACCCTTTTGTTGAACTCACGTGATAAGTTACATTTTTATTAAGTGACCTCCCCGAGTCTCCATTCCAAGCTAGCTTGTGGGATGTACTTTGTTATGCATGTGTGCACTTGAGATTGACCACCTGTCCATTCTAGGTAAGGTGATGGTCATATTTGAATTCACTCTTTTCTAGGAAAAACATGCATAACCATGTTCTTTAAGAGTTACATGTGTTGTCTAGATTCACCACCTGTCCATTCTAGGTCAAGTGATGGTCGTATGTTTTTACATGTACATATCTACACATACATTGACCACCCATCCAATCCACGCTCATTTTTTCTATAATTTCTATCTTTCTTTCCCAAGAAAAGCATGTTTGTATGTTATTTCATATTCATGTTTATTGTGTATCTTATCCAAAAAACTAACCTAGAATGGACAGGTGGGCAATCTAGATAGCACATGTAACAATAAAAGAACACAAATTAAGAAAGAAAAATTACATGTGCTTTAGAAAGTGAACGTCAAAATACATTGGTCCAAGCAAGTAATCATAGTATCCCTATTCTAGTATGGAAAAAGAATGTCTTACCTGAAAATGGCACATTCACATATGACCATCATTTAATCAAGATCCAAGTGAACCATGCTAAATGAAGTGCAAGGGGACTCAAAGCTTTGAAAAAATAGCATGATGAGCTAAATAGCTTGTTTGAACTAGAACTGTTTTTGCTAAGTCAATCCTAAAATGTCAATTCAATGGTTCTCTAATGGAAAAATGGTGTATCTATTTTTACAATCAATACATAGGTCGTCTATATATGCACAAAATTTCATTTCTGAAAATTATAATTATAATACTTTATAGTGCTAAACAAAACATGCCCTAATTTATAAGATTTTTTTTTTGAGCAATGTGGAAATGGGATTTTTCCCACTTTACCTAATATGCACTTGTTGGCTTTGTGGAAGGGGACTTCAATATGGTTTGGAATATTATTAACCAACCTCTACTTGTACTACCATATCTAATCTAGAGCATCAAGCTTGGGATGAAGTGACAGTTGGTAAATGGGTTGACTCATGGATGGTTAACTATAATCCCACTTCTCGCTTTACCTTTCACTCTCATTAGAATACCTCAGTGGAGGCTGGACATAATATATTTTATACGATCAAAATGGTTGTCTGCATCTGCTCAAATGCATGTTGATATTTAAATCTCTCTCTTAGATCATTTCTCCTTGGTTTTGTGCTTGAATAATGTTTATGTTCAATCCTTTAAACATTACAGTACAACTAGGCCATGAATGGTCAAGAATCTTTTGCTGCATGTAATAGGATTTATTTTGCAAATTTTTGCCATATATTTTGTTTGGAGCAAAGTTTGTTCAATTTAGAGTTTTTTCCACAGTCTAGGGATTTATTCTGATCATTTCTGTGAAGTTTCAAATTTTGACCCAGGACACCTCTTGGGAGCTAGTTTTGAGGGTGCTAAGATATGAATTTGGAAAAGTTTTGTATGTAGACAATGTTACTCCTTAATGCGACGAATGATATTTCTTCATTGACTTTTTTCATGTTCCTTCATTTTGATGCTTGTTTTAGCCCGTAGATTAAGGAAAAAGTGAGAAAATACTTTTTAACGCTGTTTTTGTAGAAATTGGTAACTTGTAGGTAAAGTTTTGGCCAAATTGAGTAGGATATGGATTTTTCGTATCACACGACTAACGAAGAGCTTGACGAGATGAACAAATTCATATAGGACAGTCCCCAAAAAATTCAAAACCATTTGGAAGATATGGTAATTGAAAAAGTTTATAAATTTGCTAATGTGCATGTGTGGGATGTGTTTTAGCGGCTCTTATGTGTTCGTGTGTAGGATGCCTCCTTTTAAAACTAATTTGGGGCCGCTTTGCTAAAGAAAAAAGGACAGGAAAAAAATAGCCACATTTCGCAAGGAAGACAACCCCCATAATAAGAATGAGGTTGTTTGACAGTGTGATTAACTGGGATTATGATTGTGAATGAGAGTGAGAGTGTGATTGAGAGTGCAATTGAGATTGAGAACTGTGCACAAGATTGAGAGTGAGATAGCTCGAAGTTGGTTGGGAGCTTTGACACAAGATTTACTCTTCTTGTACCCATTTATTTATATCAATAAAGATCTATGATTTCCTTTGTCTACCCTACATACTCTGTACTTTCTTATTATTCACCTTGGTGGGGGATGCAGTATGTAATCATGTTAATGTATAACATGAGTTCAAAATGAGGGGTTTTAAAATGCAAAATTTTTCAGGCAATTTAACAGAGATACATTAAGATAAGGGGGTTTTATATTCAATTTTGGAAACTTTTCCTAAAGCAAGGGGTCATTTTATTCATTCAGACATGTTAAATGAGGGGTTTTTTTAATACCCGATGAAGGCACGTTATATAGGGGGTACTGGACGATGGACCCTCCGAGTTATTCAATCTGCTTCTCTCACGTTGTCAAGAGTTTTTTGGAGCAAAGAATTGCACATATGTACATATCCATGCATGGTGCATCGAATAAAGGATTGCCCATTTTCCAGAGCCAGGTGGTTACGTGGGGCCCACATGTGTACAGGTAGGGCAGCATGTACATAGTGCATCGATTTTCACTATTACTAGTACCAGTGTGTTTTTTCTATAATAATGAGGAGTTGGTAGCACGTAAAACTTCTCGAGGAAGCTATCCACGGGCCGACGACATGAGGTAAGCAGGTGCGTCAGATGGCATCGAGTGGCGTCTATGCAGCCCCTATTATGTATTGGGTAGTGCAAATTATGCAGCAAAAGGCAGATGCAACAGCTGTTCTCATTTAGAGCCTGAAGAAGAAGAACGGCTAACACAACTTCTCAAGAAGTATAAAGATGTGTTTGCATGGTCCTATAAAGACCTCAAAGGAGTTGATCCATCGATATGCCAACATACAATTTCTTTGAAATTGGATGCAAAACCTAGCAAACAACGTCCTTATACATATAATGACACATTTGCTAAACGAATCAAAGAGGAGATTGACAAGCTGATGGAAGCTGAATTCATCTATGAAATCGAACATACAGATTGGGTGTCACCCATTGTGGTAGTCCCAAAAAAAATGGGAAATTGCCAGTGTGTGTATACCTCAAAAAGGTAAATGCAGTAAGGGATAATTATCCCTTGCCAATCACAGAACATGTACTTGAGAGGGTGGCCGAGAAACGGGCTTATTCCTTTTTGGATGGGTTTTGAGGATACAACCAGCTGGCAATTGCAATAGAGGATCAACACAAAACAACGTTTGCCATAGAATGGGGAATATATGTGTATCGAGTTATGCCATTTGGCTTAACTAATGCCCCAGCTACCTTCCAAAGGTTAATGACGCACGCATTCAAAGAATACCTGAGAATATTCTTAGAAATACACATGGACGGTCTTTGTGTACACTCTCTTCTACGAGAGGAACATATTGACCATTTGCAAAAGGTATTTGAAAAATGTAGGACATATCGAATCTGTCTCAACCCGGAAAAGTGTATTTTTATGGTTAGGCAAGGCCGCATCTTAGGACACATTGTCTCAAGAAATGGCATAACCACTGACCTAGACAAAGTCAAAGTCATAGTAGACCTACCCAGGCCTACTAATGCGAAACAAGTGCAATCCTTCATGGGACACTGTGGATATTATCAAAGATTCATATATATATGTATGCAGTCATTGCACAACCTCCGTATCGTTTGCTAGTCAATTTCTATTGGACCGAGGAGTGTAAAACTTAATTCCAAAAGTTGAAGGAAAACCTTGTATTAGCACTTGTACTTAAAGCACCAGATTGGAAAAAGATATTCCATGTTCACATTGATGCTTCTTCATATGCAATCGGGAGTATTCTGGCTCAACCTAGAGACGGAACGATGGATTTTCCAGTTTGTTATGCAAGCCGACAATTAAACAGTGTGGAAAAGAACTACACAACCACCGAAAGAGAGGGGTTAGGAATGATTTATGCTGTAAAGAAATTTCGGCATTATTTGCTCGCAAACAAATTTGTGTTCTTCACAGATCATCAATCTCTTTTGTATCTGGTAAATAAACTATGCAATACAGGGAGAATTATACACTGGTTTATTATATTGCTAGATTTTGATTTCACAGTGGTGGTCAAAAAGGGTAAAACCCATCTACGAGCGGATCATCTTTCAAGGATACACAACGGGGAATCTCATGAAGGAGTAGATGATGACATACCAGATGCTTATCTTTTCAATATTGAAATGATACCAAAATGGTCTCAGGAAATTGTTAGCATTCTTTCCTTTGGAGGTAGGTTTGATAATAAGGAATACAAATCCAAACAACAAACAATTCGACAACAAAAAACTTCCAGTTGATTGCAAGACGGCTGTATCATCTAGGATCAGACCAAATTCTACGATTATGTATAAATCCAGAAGAATTCGAGTGTTACCTTGAAGAAGCACATGTCCAGGATTGTGCATTTCATTATTCAACAGTGAAAACACACCAAATACTGAAACAATTAGGGATTTATTGGCCAACTATGTATGCGGACACACATTATTATGTTACCAATTGTACTATATGTAGTGCCAAACGACCAGTGGATCACGTGACATTGTTCTAGGTAAACATTGCACCTCCATGGAGTCAATATATCATTGATTTCTTAACCACCAAGACATTTCTTGAAAACATAACAAGAGCACGGAAAAGGGCTATAGAGCTGGAGGCTCGCGACTTTCAGTTAATTGGGAACCAACTCAATAAGCGAGGAAAGGACAATCAACTTAGAATCTGTGCAAGTGAAAGTGAATACCTGCTGATTCTAGAACATGCACATAGCGGAATAAGTGGAGGACATTTTTCGGGCGATAAGACAACAAAAATCATCTTAACCGTAGGAATATGGTGGCCTACATTGCACATGGATGTTGAAGAGTTTGTAAAGTGTTCTGACGCATGTCAGAGCACCAAGGTGCCGATAAAGAGAGATGAGATGCCACTACGGCCAATGATGGGAGCAAGGGAATTTGCAAAATGGGCATTGATTTTGTGGGACCTATTTCACCCCCTACATATCGCACCCATACCCAATATATCATTGTGGCTACGGACTATCTCACAAAATGGGCGGAAGCCAAGGCAACGCAAAAAGAAAATGCACGGACCACTGCACAATTTTTGTATGAGAATGTTTTTGTACGATACGGTTTACCAATAGAAATTGTCAGTGATCGTGGAACACATTTTCTTAATGAAGTCATTGAATATCTGCTAGAGGAATTCATGGTCATACATAGGAAATCTCCTCCATACCATCCACAGGCAAATGGACAAGCTGAGGCCACATGTCATAATAATCAATATCTAATTCTCCTAAATGATTTTCTCATATTAAACTGATCATTTAATGTGGGGAGGTACTAGGGGAGAAAAAAGCTAGAATATTGGTTAAGCTAGCAGACCGGCCACAGAAGGGATCCAAAGGAGGGAAAATAGGGATCCAAAGGGGGGGCCATCTGCAAAAGAGCCATGTGCAACAATGGGCTAAAAAGACCCTAAGGTTCAGCCCATTAAGACTTCCAAAATGCTAAGGTTCCAAAATTCAAAGGTTGTGTCCAAAGGTCAACCCTAGGGAAAATTGGATGCTTAGTGTGTGTACAAAAGTCTTCTTCAAAGCCTACAAAGGAGGAGGCGAGCCCATTTAGTAGGGGATGAGAGAGAAAGCCACACACACACACACAGGCTCCCTTTACACAAAGGGAATTAGGGACACATGTCTGCTCCCTAGGCCAGATGCCCACAAGGTGTGCCCAATTCCTATTGGAAGACCCTCGAAGTGGACCAATGAGAATTAAGCTAGAGTAAATCTAGTTTAGTTAATTTAAAAACATTTAATAAAAGAAACCAATGAGAATTAAGTCTCCTAGAAGACTATTGGGTAGTCTCCCAAGGGGTCCAATGAGCATTCAGGAGCCCAATGGCTTGCCTGATTCCTATTGGCCAGGAGGCAAAGGGGTCGAATGAGAGTTTAGTTTAATTATTTAATTACCTAAAGCTCTCACAAAAGGGGAAAGGGGGACACATGTCAGAAGGCTATCACTTATGCTGCTTAAAACCCATTGGCTTGACTTGGGGAGGTCCAATGAGGCAAAAGCCAGACCAATTTAGCAGGAAGGGCTCGCCCAAGAGAGAGAGGGGGCTGATTTTTGCTTGGCATTGACACACACACACTCACACTAGACCATGTGTGAAGAAAGAATACTCTATCTCCTCCCAAGCTTTAATGGAGAGCTCATCACCTACTCCAAGCTTGTGAGATAGAAGACTACATCAACACTCTCTTGGCATGTGGATGCAAATCCAACCAAGAGCCAAGCTTCAATGCATGATCATCTTCTCTACCAAGCTAATTACTAAGCTAAGCTATGCTAATATGAGTGATTATGTGAGGAGATGTACATCTTTCTCGTAAGATACTCCTTCTTCCTCTCAATCTACTCTCATACCCTGCTAGCTCTCACCATCTTCGAAGGTGTGTGAGGTCTTGGGTCTGAGAACGCGGATAATTCAAGTTGTGTTTGATTAAGTGTTTTGCTTAGTGCATGAAGCTTCCATCTTCATTGCACTAGCTAGTCTTGAAGGAACACAAATAATTGTA
Organism: Adiantum capillus-veneris; assembly: GCF_014529385.1. Classification (NCBI taxonomy): domain Eukaryota; kingdom Viridiplantae; phylum Streptophyta; class Polypodiopsida; order Polypodiales; family Pteridaceae; genus Adiantum; species Adiantum capillus-veneris. The sequence goes on from NC_140943.1 coordinate 141,531,434, forward strand.
TTGTACAATGTCTCTCTTGATGGGAGAAACCATAATACAAAGCCTTTTGGAGGGGGGACCGGCTCCATGCAAATCCGGTCCTCAACTGTTGTCAATAGCTTAATTTCTCTCTCTTTTGAAAGTATTGTTGATGCTATCTAACTAGGTGTTATGCTTTTTGTTGCTCTCTCCGCCCAAGCACTCTTGTAATTCTCATTAGGAATCTATTCTAATGAAATGCCCACTATGTTCGTGCTAATTTCCGCTACACATAAGTTATTAGGCCATTAAATGTTACATTGGTATCAGAGCTCAAGGTTTCTCTTGTCTTGCTCAAGAAGGGAGGTCCTCAAGCTAGCTACAAATGGTTGGTATTATTAATTGCCTTTGAGTAAGTAGAATAGGGATTTTTTAGCCTTGCAGTGCGCCTGCCTTTGTGTAGTTAATGGGGCATCACCATCGAGAGCTATGGTCTTAATAGTGGAGTCCTACGGGGCTTGCCTACGGCTTAACCACTATTGAGCTATTAGAAACTTGACAGGAGCCGGTGCTGTTTTGGTGTTGAAAGACCCTCTCTTCTATTCCTTGCAATTAATGGTATTCGAGCCACGGGTAAGTAGCTTGAGTGCTTTTTCTAAAGGGGTAAAGAGGAGTAGAAACTAGGGCTTGAAGTGCCAAAGTACACCTAAAAAGTTTACACCTAAAAGTTGTTAGAATGGCTGACAATAGTAAAGAGAGTGAAATTAATGTTGATAACTTTGATGTTGCTCATGAGCAAGCTACTAATGATGCTTCAATGCTTGTTAACTATCTTGTTTCTAAGCTTCAACAAGCCATGGGCAATCCATCTCTCCAAAGTGAAGTGCAACGGCAGCTCCGTGCTCACGGGATTCTTCAAGCTAATCACCATGACGAGAGAACACCTAGGAAGACTCCTTGTGACACTACCAAAAGAGGTCTCTCTCCGATTCGGGAAGAAGAAGAGAATCCTTATGAAGGGCTCAAGAATTTACTTCTTGATGATGTATCTCCTTCCCAAAGGAGAACTCAAGAGCCTCCACCGAAGGAACGAGAAAGAAGCGAGTCTCCCGCCACCTCGGCGGAGATGGCTCCATGAAGACGGCGGGCTAAACGCTCTCCATCACCACCAAAGCGAAGAAGACCATCGTATTCTTCTCCTCAGCACAATTCAAAGAGGGATGATAAAAAGCAAGAGAAGAAAAAGGCGAGAAAGAGGACACCCTCCTCTCCATCTTCTTCATCCTCTTCCTCTTATGAAAGCTATGGTGAAGATGACAAAGATCAAGACAAGAAAAAGGCGAGAAAGAGGTCACCCTCTTCTCCACCTTCTTCAAATTGTTCACCCTCTGAAGAAAGTGATGGTGCAACCTTTGAACCATCAAAAAGAAGAGGCCATAGGAAATCCTATGCCGCATGGAAGAGGTCGTCCAAGCTGAAGAAATTCAAAGAGGGAGGGAAGAGCATCTCTTTCCTTACCTATGATGGTACCTTTGGTTCTACGAACAAAGTCTTGGCCTTTATCCAGCAATTCGATGCGGCGTTTGGAGATGAGGGCTTCACGGAGTCCTCTAAGCTACGCCATGTAGCTATGCACTTTCAAACGTCCGCCAGACAATGGTGGTCTAGCCTACAAGCCAACGGTGAAGCTCCACGAACATGGAAGGCTTTAAGAGCTTCCATTATGAAGCAATTTTTGGCCACCGATGCTGAAGACAAAGTACTCACCGAATGGCGAAGCTTAAAGCTCTGTCCCAATGAATCCATCCACAAATATGTAGACAAGTTTTGGGACCTACAACTCAAAGCCACTGTCTTCAAAAGGTTGGATTTTGGAGAGCAAAAGCAACAATTTTGTGCGGGCTTAACCGAAGAAATGGCGGAGTATGTCAACTCCCAAAGGCCACGCACCATATCGGCGGTAATACACCATACTATGGTGGCCTCTCGAATCAATTTCCAAACGGGGGTTAAAAGAAATAATAAACCCCCGGAAAACAAGGGTTCCAATGAGCCTAAGGGGAAGGACAATGTCCAAAAGTCTCCTAAGGGAAATTTCAACAAAGCTAAAGAGAAGGGAGTTTATAAAGGTAAGAATAAACTCTCTCCTGAAGAGCTTGAGTGTTATCGTAAAGATAACCGGTGTTTCAAGTGCGGCAAACAAGGGCATGCGTATCGCGCTTGTCCCCAAAAGAACAACCGCCAAGATCCTCCTAGAGCTTCCTTGGTTGAAATCCAAGAGGAGGAGACTCACCAAACTCAACACAAAGGATCTCCTCTATGCCATGCTTGGGGAAAGGTAAGAGAACATGATGCTTTAATTCTCTTTGACCCTGGTTCTACTCACAATTTTATATCTATGGAGTTAGCCACCAACCTAGGCATACAATCCTACGAGATGGGAGATGTCCTACCCGCAGACAGTGCCTGCAAGGGGTAAGAAGCTTCAGTCACTCCCTTAATTGGGAAATTGAGGCTTCATGTCCAAGGCTATGTGGACAAAGAGGACTTCTTTATCTCTCCTCTCAAGCATGAGGATGTAATCCTAGGGGCACCATGGTTTGACCGCCTGGCTACCGATGTTAAATTTCCTGAAAGGAGAATCTCCTTTAAGTTCAGGGAAAAAGACATGTATATAGATGCTAAGGAAATGGGTAACACCATCCCCATTGTACATACACCAGCTTTCAACAAGTCAATAAAGAGCTCTATTTCCGTGTACATGATTTTTGTTAAAGATTCTCAAAATGAACCTAATGCTTTCACAAACGAAAATAAAAGCAACCAAAAGGAATTAGAGTTATCCAATTTTCTCAAGGGGTTTCAAGATGTTTTTATTGACGACATCCCTTGTGAGCTACCTCCTAAACGAGGTAATGATGACCATGCAATTGAACTTCTTCCAGGAAGTTCACCGCCTAATAAACCTCCTTATAGAGTTTCTCAAGCTCAACAAGAGGAGATTATGCGGCAAGTGCATGAGTTAGTTGAGAAGGGCATGGTTAGGCCTAGCTCATCTCCATTTTGCTCACCTGTGCTATTAGTGCAAAAGAAAGACGACACATATCGTATGTGTGTCGACTATAGAGCACTAAATAGGATCACTATCAAGATTAGGTTTCCCATTCCTCGGGTAGAAGACCTATTTGATAAGCTACAAGGATCGACCTACTTTAGTAGGATTGACCTAAAGACATTGTAAAGACCGCGTTTCGCACTACATTTGGTCAAGACATCGTAAAGACCGCGTTTCGCACTACATTTGGTCTTTACGAATACATTGTCATGCCTTTTGGCTTGACCAATGCACCAGCCACATTCAACCGCTTGATGGAGAAGCTGTTTAGGCCTCATCGAACCTTCACTGGAGTGTTCTTTGATGATATTATCATCTACTCTAATTCATTGGAGGAACACAAGCAACATCTCCAGGTAATATTTCAAGTTTTAAGAGAGAATAAACTTTATGTTAATCTAAAGAAAAGTGAATTTTTCTTGCAAGAGATTCAGTATTTAGGTCACATTATCTCTCAAGATGGCATCCAAATGGATCCATCCAAGTTAGAGGTAATAAAAGGATGGCCTAAACCAAGGAATCTTCATGAACTAAGAAGCTTTATAGGTATGTGTGCATACTATAGACGCTTCATAGAAAAGTTCTCACAAATTGCGGGACCATTACATGACCTAACAAAGAAAAGCGTTAGGTATACATGGTCTGCTAAGGAGAACAATGCTTTCAAAAATCTTAAAGAAAAGCTTATCTCTCAACCTGTGCTTACACTACCGGATCTCTCAAAACCATTTGAGGTCCAATGTGATGCTTGTGGTGATTGCCTTGGAGCTGTTTTGCTCCAAGAAGGGCATGCCATAGGCTATGAGAGTCGAAGGCTAGACCCTATTGAGCAAGCTCTAGGCATATATGAAAAAGAACTCCTTGCAGTTCTACATGCCTTAGACTCATGGAAACACTATTTATTGGGGACTCCTTTCATTCTGCGAACGGATCACCAAAGTCTTAAGTACTTCATGACGCAGACCAAGCTCTCCGACAAACAAATGAGGTGGGCAAATTTCCTTTCGCAATTTCATTTTCATATTGCTCACACTGCTGGCAAGCATAATCAAGTAGCCGATGCACTCTCAAGACGACCGAGAGTGAATGCGGTTTCCATAGCAACTCACAATGATCTATCTTCAATGATAGATGAGTATGCTATTGATCCCGATTTTAGAGATGTGATTTCAGCCCTTGCATTAGGGAAGAAAGAAGAACCATTTACTTTACAAGATGGTTATCTTCTCTATGGCAATAGACTATGCGTTACTAACTCCCTGCGTGAGAAAGTAATGTATGAATCTCATGCTCCCCCGTGTGCAGGGCATAGAGGGATTCAGTCTACCTTAAAGGGCATTGAAACATATTTCTATTGGCCTACCATGAAAGTGAACATACAAGAGTATGTTTCCAAATGTGTGGTATGTCAAAAGACAAAATTTGATAGAGGGAAGCAACCTGGATTGCTTCAACCCTTGCCAATCCCTAATTCACCGTGGGAGAGCATATCCATGGATTTTATCTTTGGATTGCCTAAGTCTATCCATGGGAATACGGGAATATGGACGATAGTAGACAGGTTCAATAAACAAGCTCATTTTATACCTGTCAAAAAGACTATCAAATCCCATCAAATGGCAACCCTCTTCATCTCACAAATTTTCAAATACCATGGCTTGCCAATGTCCATAGTGTCGGATAGAGATCCTAGAATGACCAGTAATTTCTGGAAGGGTCTCTTTGAGAATTTAGGGACAAGGCTAAATTTCTCTTTGGCCTATCATCCACAAACGGATGGCCAAAGTGAAATAGCTAACCTAACAATTCTCGATCTACTAAAAGCCTATGTAACAGAAGTAGATCAAAGATCCCAATGGGAGAAGTACTTACCCTTAGTGGAGTATGCTTACAATAACACTGTACATACTTCCACGGGAAAAGCACCTTTCGAGGTAATTGAGGGAAGATCAAAAAGTCCCTTGCTACTTAAGGTACATGGGAAGATGTTCGCTGCAGATGAGTATAGCCGAGACCTACAAGAATCTTTTCAAAAGATTAAAGATGCTATCTCTATCTCACAGCAAAGGCAAAAGGCTGCTGCTGACAAGCACAGAAGAGCCCAAGCCTTTAAAGAAAACGATTGGGTCTTGTTAAAGTTTCCCAAGGCTCGATTAAGGCACACGATGGGCAAGAATCCTACGCGCCACCAAAAGTACTATGCTAAACTAGCAAAAAGGTACTATGGTCCCTTCCAGATTCTTAGGCCAATCAACGACATGGTCTATCAACTTAAGTTGCCCAATCATTGGCTCATACACAATGCTTTTCATGTGAGCCTATTAAAGCCTTACAAAGGAGAGCCACCTCAAGAACCAACTATTGAAGACCCACCGGAGATCGAGGACCAAGAGGAGGTGCTGCAGCCCGAGTCCATTCTCCAACATGAAGACAAGGTATTAAGAGGCGGTAAGACTATCCGACGATATCTTATTAAGTTTAAGAATTATCCTTTTGAAGATGCTAGATGGATGCAAGGCATACAATTAAAGGATAACCTAAACCTTGTCAATGCTTACAATGCTTCCCAAGAGTAAGCAAATGTACAAAATGTTAAAAATGAACAAAGTTTTTGTCTTATCAGACTCTCTTTTTCTTTATTTTTGCACAAAAATAAAGTAGTATGCATGCTTAGATCAAGTTTGTGGAGACGACGTCTCCCAAACACCAAGTAGAGCTTGTCACTCTACTATGGAAGACTGATAGGACTGATGTGCAAACATGCTTGCGGCAGCCTCAGGCTCTGAAGCACCAAATGGACTACCCGCTAAGAAAAGGACTCATGAAAATGCTTTATCTTCTCTACACCATAGTCGAGGACGACTATGATTTCAAGAGAGAGGTAATGTCATAATAATCAATATCTAATTCTCCTAAATGATTTTCTCATATTAAACTGATCATTTAATGTGAGGAGGTACCAGGGGAGAAAAAATCTAGAATATTGGTTAAGCTAGCAGACCGGCCACAGTAGGGATCCAAAGGAGGGGCCATCTGCAAAAGAGCCATGTGCAACAATGGGCTAAAAAGACCCTAAGGTTCAGCCCATTAAGACTTCCAAAATGCTAAGGTTCCAAAATTCAAAGGTTGTGTCCAAAGGTCAACCCTAGGGAAAATTGGATGCTTAGTGTGTGTACAAAAGTCTTCTTCAAAGCCTACAAAGGAGGGAGCGAGCCCATTTAGTAGGGGATGAGAGAGAAAGCCACACACACACTGTTGGACGGGAAGTCTCACACACCCATGAAGTGCATGCAAACACTACCTAGATCAAAATAATGTCAATCGAGGACACAGATGACACGATAGGCACACAGAGGAAATCTCTTAAGCTTGTCAGGCTGAGACCATCCTACACATAAAACACTCTGGAAGGCCAACTAAACCACAATCAAGAACCTCACTGCCCTCAACTACACCACCTAGCCACATACACACATACGAAAGGTAACTCACCTAATCATGCCAGATTCGTACGAAACTTAAGGAACACCATCCCCTCACTAGGATACACATGTCCCTAAGCTTCTACAATCAAAACCCTCACTCTAAACCCGTCTGCGGAAAACGCGTAGGATGAGAGAGCTCAATTCCGAAAGTGCCCGAAACTAGAATTTATGAGTACCTATGCGTAGCTTATGTCGCCACGATTCTATAGACTACTAGCACGCAGAAAACAGACATCGTTTGATACACTTACGGCCACAAATAGCTCGTAGATGCGTCGGCGTGTGCACTTCGTCTCGCGTGGAATGCTTGGCGTTGTCACGTAGCTCTCCTCGAGCCTACCGCAATGGTGTAGTCGGATCTCCAATGTGTTGAGCGAGCCGGGCGTAGCGGGAGGATGAAGCTCACACTCTCTTTCTCTCTCACACACAGTAGACGGCAGCGCTAAGTTTGATTATGATAAAAATCTTCTTTACAAAATGACCTAGGTACCTTATATACTAAGGCTACCTTAGGTTTAACCAAAAATGGGGTTGGAAGGGTCAAATGGCTTTGTATTTACAATCTAGAAGTGCCATTTCACCCCGGCTTCTGAAACTAGAATAACTACTCATTACAAATGACGTTTATATCCATAATCCGTAGCATCTCATAGCTCGCAAAAGATAAGACTTTGGTACGAAACTTGAGTTATGTTGTGTTGTTGACCCAGCGGTCAACATTCCCCCCTTCCGCGTTCATGTCATCCCCGACATGACCTGATTGTTGATGGCGATGTGGTCTTTGCTGTCATTTTGTTGTTGGAAAGAAAGTATAGACTATAGCCTTTGCAATAGCTTGTCTTGTTTGTCCAATCCGATGTACATAGTCTTCACATGATTCAGGAAAATCGTAATTGATGACGAACTTTCACATCCATGCTCCGAGCTGTAGCATCTATTTCTGTCATTATAGGTCTACTTCCAGATCTAAATTCAAAAAGAACCCAATGTTGTTGAACTTGACTCTTATCATCATGGATAGAGAAAGCTCCATCCATCACTTGCTCCAGAAAATCTGTGAATTCGGAGTATTTGTGATTCTCAGAAACAACTTCTACAATCTGTAGAATTGAGTGATTGGCTTTCTGATCTTGTGTTGTTGACCCATCGGTCAACACTTTGCTGTTGGTTTGGCTTCATCTATTGCACTGCTTGTATCTTTGTCGAGCCACAACAAGAACTATGATCCATTAGAGCGGATATCTATCAATTGTAACCATTCATCTTTTGAGATCCTCTGATTACTTTTATGTATGCTCTTCTTCATTGGGGACTTCTTTGTTCCTGTGCAATCATGTTGTTATTGTTGTCTCCAGCTTTGTCATTGTAGGCCATTCTTCGACTCGCCATTGAGGAGAAGTATGCTATGATCTGAAATTGGTGCTCCAATTCATTTGTCATTTGATTTGAGTAGCATTTCCTTATTGTTGATGTAGAAGGAATATGTACAAGAGGATGGTGATAGGTGTCTTTAGATTAGGGTCTAAAACCTGGATGACCAAAGGGAAAAACCCGGTGGGAAAAAAATGCATTTGGTATATGCTCTTATTGGAGTTGAGCAGTTGAACGTGAAGTACATGTTCATGAAAGGTGAGTGCTTGGGTGAAACACGGAAAGAGTGCCTGATGCAAGTGCCAATTATGGGACACTCTATATGCATATGAGAAATTTGTCAACAAAAGCATGCAATGTGAAAGAAGGAGATGATGGGTGTTTCGAGGAATAAATGTAGCACATGTTACATCAAAAGATGTCTCAATAGCTTCCACCTTTCCAAGAAGGGTTTTCGATGTATAAGTTTCTCCACTCGTATCTAACTGTGCTCAGTACGTGAGTGTCTTTTGGACCTTCTCCTTCACTTCACCAGACTTAAGTATAGTAGACTTTGACTCTTTTGCTCACCTATACCAGCATGAGCGACACAACGTAAATATGCTCAACTCTTCCAGCTTGAGCAGTACCTAGAATAGCTAAGACGCTTATACCACAGAGAATATTACTTGAAGCTTTGGGACTAACACCTCACTCATTTTGTGGCTTAGCGACTCGATTCTGACTTTTATGACTTGTCGGTTGCCTGTTGACACTGCTTTGTGACAAGTTCTTCGGCTGTTGTAGTGGCTGCTGAGACATACTTTGGGAAGTTTCACCGTTTCCCTGTACCTTCTTCTCTTTGTAGTGCTCAAGCCTCTCGTCAGTCTTTTCTTCATGTGGATTATGGATTTTTTTATTTTTTTCTTAATAATAAACAAAGAAAATCTTAAAACAACTCAACAAAAGAAAAATCATTCAAATAGAAATCTAAATGCTATGTACACTATACACATGTCCCTAGGGGCTCATATATGGATTTTGTCCCCATACTCCTCTGTAACACTACTATGAGGGCATATACTCTAAATTTCGTCAAAAAATTATCACAATAAAACGCAAAAATTCAATGCGTCTCACAAAACATTGCCCTCTAATATTCATAATGTGAGGTCCACATTCAGAATGCCTCCCCCCTTCCTATTTGGAGTCATCCTTTGCGAAAGGGTATCGCAAAGGGTATGTGTTGTGCTTGGGCAAAAAGTTGTGCCTATGAAGGCCTTGTAATGTAGCCCTATTATGCATACATAGTCAATGCATGGAAAAGATTTATGTTGTGCAAGATGTGGGTATAAGCAATTTGCTTATTGGCATTTGTTGGCGAGGCTTCCTATTCTAAGCAATGTAATGGTCTTTGAAGCTCCTGTATCGTTGCTTGATTGAAGCGACTTGCTCTCTTCTAACTGTACTGTAATCTTAGGAAGAATTGTAAGAATTCAAGCGGCGATGCACTCACAGCAGTTTTGTTGTTCTTCTTTGGGACCCATTTCTTTGCGATTATTGGCTGTTTTGTTGCTGGCTCTCGTTTGGGAACCCGTACTTGCCCGTGCTTCGTTTGTGTTTGAAGAGACTCCTTTGGGATCCACCTTTTTGTTGTGTGAGTCGACAGTGGTCTTTGCTTCAGCCCTTGTACGCTTGGTTGGGGACGGGATTTAGGCTTTGAATGTTGATACTGTGGTTGTTTGGGAATCCAAATGAATTCCTGTTTTTTTTGTGCTTGAATCAACTTCTTTGGATCCCAAACCTGAGTTGTGAAAGCTTGCAACTTTGTGATATTCTTACCCGTTCGTGTACGCTTTCCTTTTTTGGTTTTGGTGTTGGATCTTGTGATTTTTCATTAGAGATCTTTGTCTTCTTGATCCATATCTGTTTTTGACTGATCTGGCTTTTTGGTATCCAGATTTGTCGAGCTTTTTGGCTTTGACTTGTTGTCCTGTTCTTTTGGCCTGTCATGGTTGTTGCTGAAGGGGTTGGTGATAGTGAAGGTCTGAGTTTATGATAGGGGATGTCGTAAGATTCATCTCTATCGCTACTATCCTCAGCAAGGTTGACTTCTTGTACTTTCCCTTGATTTTTTGGCTGGTAGTGGAAAGTTACTGCCTGTTTGCTTGTGGGTGGTAGTTTCTTGGAGGACTTTTCTTGCCCATTGATTAGAGCATTGTTAGCTTGTTGCTCTGGTCGTATTCCTCCTAGCTGAGTCTTTGCATCCTTATTAGGAGCCCTGTATGAGGATGCTTGTGGTGGTTGTGTCTTCATTGAGGACTTTGGAATCCACTTTTGATGCACTTTATTCGTGTAGCAATGACATTGATTCTTGGGTCGTTGATCTTCTTGAAGCTCGAAGTGTTCTACACAGTCATAGAACTCGTCGTCTTCTTCATCTTTTGATTCTCCACATTTCTTTGTTTGATCCTTATTTCGAGAGCTTATTGATGTCTGGTTCTCTTCGTTTTCCTGGATTACACTCACTGCAAAATAAGGAACAACATCATAGCCATTTTCATCACAAAACTTTGTTGTGGGAGCATCCTCCACGGCGCACACGTCCAGAGCAGCCAAGATGTGTTCCCATCCAAAAGGCTCTAACTCTTCTTCAGGAAATGGTTCCGGGATATAGTCCATATCCTCTATAACCCGTTCTAGGATACATTCCTCACGTTTCAAGCTACCACATTGTGAAGCTCCACACATCCACAGGTCTTTAGGCTTACCTAACCAAGCTGGAATTTCTGATCCTGCTATTGTGGTGGAATCAAACTCCTCAATCGGTGTTCTCGTCACATCCCTATAGCTATGGTCCCTCAAGTTTACCTTTGTTATGGTTTCCATATGTCTCAGGTATATATGGTCATAACCCCAATCTTGGACCATTTTCAATTGTCGCATGAATGGTCTTCCCAGAATGATTTCATAGTTGTTCTTCTTGCCAAAGTCAACAATAGCAAAAGTGTGTTCATATTCAATGCCATAAGAAGTAACAAGTACTTTTTCTAGAAGTCCTAGGGGCTTTTCCTTGTGTCCGTCTACAAGCTGCAGGGTCATTCGTGTGGATCTCAAGGCAGGTTTTCCCCATTTTTTCCAAACCTCTTTGGTTGCAATGGCCACACCAGCTCTACTGTCAAGGATTGCCATGGTTTTTACACCATTGAATTCCACAGGAAGGGTGGTGTTTCCATCTTCTCCCTCGTAATACTCGCCTACCTTGTTTAATGGCACTGGCCTAGTATTTAGTTGAGGCATTTCAAGCTCTTTGATTCCTTCCTCGATTTGAGTCATTGAGGTTTTTACATCAAATTTCTCTAGACATTTATCCACATTAGCCCACATGTTTGGTCTTATTCTGAGCAACTCGGCTAACATTATTGTACAGGTGACTGGGGTAGATAGAATATCTACTAGCCCCTTTGAATCGATTGCCTTGTTGGGAGACAGTCTCTTTGATGGGACTGCAACCACATCTGACTTGGTCTCGTACTCTCCCATGTAGGACGGTAGTGTTCTTAGCGAATGGGGTTGACTATCCATAGATTGTACAGATCCTTTGTCGCCCCAACACAATTGCACGTCTAGATTCATTTGAGATCCAGTCTCAAATTCCTCTATTGGTGATAGAAACACTCCTCGTTCATCACCAGTCTTGTCTACTCGCTTTCTTAGGTCATCGGCTTCATTGGACTCTCTGACTTGTTTCCACAATTCATCGAAACCATCTATCTCTTTACAATCCTCAGGTATAGCTTTGTGAAATCCCTCGGATGAGTTATCCGTGGTATTCAGTACTATCCTTGGTTCTATTGCTGGGTCTTTGAGGTTTGGTATGTGCTTATGACTAGAATCTGGCTCTTTTAGTTCCTGGTTTGGTGGGATTACTTGTGTAGGCATGACGCGGATCACATCCTTAGGTTTTGCAACTGGTGTTTCTAGTAAAGATTGGGCTGTTTGAATCATTTTCCTGCACATTTCCAACCTTTGCTTTTCTAATTCCGCATAGGGATATGTCATCCACCTCTGTTCTTGGTTTTGATTGTTTTTGAGCCTCGCATCATAGGCTTTCAAGAGGGCATCTAATGTCTCATTAACCTTCTCTACCAACACAGATCCTCCTGAACTAGCACTTCTCGGTTTCTCATCCATGGATGGTTCTTCTAGAGGTTTAACCATCTGTGTAAGAGAAGGTGCCTCCTTTTCCTCATGTTGTTTTATCTTCTCCTCAGCTTCGGTAAGCTTCTCAGCTAGGGATTTTTGCTCTCGTTCCCTGCGTGCTTTTATCCTAGTCTTTCTAGATTTCCAACTATTTCGTTTGCTCTTGGTTTTCTGACTAGGTGCGTCTGTCTTTGGTCCATTATCTGTCTTTGGACTCATGTCACTTTCCGTGTTCTTAGTCTCTGGATTCTCATCAGCTTTCTTTTGGGCTTGTGCTCTCGTAACCACTTGAACTGGTACAACATTTTCATTTTCTGAGATACTAGGGAGCTGAACAATCCCTGATACATTTGTCGTGATTTTCCTAATTTGGTTTGGTTTTTTCGGGCAATCGGGGATCAAGTGAGTGATGCCACACTCAAAACAATAGGCATTTACTTCAGTGATCTCCGTATGAGGACATTGTTTGACCAAGTGGTTGTCACGACTTTTGTGACAATCTGTCTCTGGTTGAGGAGATTCTTTTAGCATTTCCTCTTGGCTATAAGCAAGATTTGACCTAGATAAGCCACTATTTGCAATGAATCGCAATGTCCTTTCGTCCATTTCATACCTTCTTTCTTTCGACTGAAACCCAGGAGGTGGAGGTTGTACCGGCCTCACCACTCCATGTGTTTCTCTCACATTTTGTTGCTCCGAAGGGTAGTACCCACTTTGGTTGCTATACCACATTGTAGCTTGTACTGGCGTTGGTTTATTTGATGCTTCCATCATTGGCATGTATCTCATGTCTACCGGCATTCTAGCACCTGGCAGTGGAGGTTGTTGTCCTAAGACAAGCTGTGGCCTTAAAACTCCTATTGGTCCTGGCGCATTCCCCGTAATGTATCTAGGTGGAGTAGGTGCTTCTAGAACAGGTTGTACATACCTCTCCCTAGAATTTTCCATGCTATAATAGCACTCTTCCCCTGTATGGTTCGTCCATTTTCTCTCAATTTCACACCACTTTGGCTCTCCCGAATCAAACCTTACAAGAGGAATCAACCTCTTGACCAAGTCATCGATAAGATTTTCTTGATCAATAGGTTCCGTTGGCTTGGCAATGGACTCACTTAACTGTGAAACACTGTGCTGAGAGGATGTGTCATCTCCTTCACTCTTTAAGTCCTTTTCTTTGTATGCCTCACAGTTATCCACTAGATAAAGAGCTTCTTTGATCAACTCGTTTAGCGTCATCCTCCTTATCATATGCAGATCCTTCTGAAGGCCTGCATGTCTCATTCCCTGGATAAAGATCAGCATCAATCGTGCTTGCGTAGGTAATTCCGCTCTCGGACAGAGCTTAACATATCTCCTGAGTCGTAATGATGCTTTGCGTACTGATTCATTCTCTTTCTGTTTGAATCTATGGATTTGCGAGACTGTGTTGTGAGCAATGCCTTTTGGCGAGAATTCTTCAATAAACTCCTCAAACAGCTCATCTAGGGTCTCAAAATCCCATTTTTCCATCGAGTCGAACCATGTAGCTGCATCATCTTCTAGAGTCAATCCAAATCCCGCAAACTGTGTCGCAAAATCTGAAACTTCCTCTGCTCTAATCACTCCTCTAAAAGCCGTTACGTGATCTCTCGGATCTTTATCTCCAGAGTATTTTTTGTTTACCCATTTCTGGACTTGGGATGGTCTAACTCGTCGATTGTCTACAAGTCTAACTAGAGACTCTCCCAATCCTTCTTTCGTTATCTCTCTTGAAGGGAATCCTGGTGGCTCTCTTCTTGGAACTCCTATAGGAATTCTCGTGTTTGGTGGAGGCATTTGTGGTCCTTCATTGACCAAATATCCACCTCTTTCTAGAAAAGTCTGTGGATTTGTGCTTTCTACAACTCTGTATTCTCGTCCATACTTGTCGACAACTATAGATCTCCATTGATAGTCGACTCCATATGTGTAGACATATAAGATCTTGTAATCCGTTATCTCTTCTAGGTATGGATCTGGGCACCTATAAAGATTGACCTCATTGTCGTCAATGTATCTATATAGTCCTTCACTCTCATGACCAATCATCCAAACTCTCTCAACAAGATGGGTCTTTATCAATTGCAAGTTTGGAAGATCCATTGTGGGAGGATATTCCTCTATCGTCGGGATCTCCAAGCTTGTGTAAGCTACGTTTGAATCTAGGGTAGACATGATTTCTGGGCTTAAGAGCTTTTTCTTGGTTCAAGTAGACTTAGTCCACTGTGTTCAAGTTCTTTGGTTAGGGGAAAGGCGAAACTATGTCCAAAACCGCAACCGTTTCGTCACAATTCTCGTAAATTGTCGCTTTTAGACACCCCTAACTTTCGGATGAATTTTGAGGCCTCAAACGATGTTTTTTTCAAAATTGAACTAAATGGTTGCCGTTGGCATACATTTAGTTCAGGTTTTGCTCTAAGATCTGTAGAGCCGCTCTCAGGCTACGTTTTGATATAAAAACTTTTCCGATCCGATACTGTTTGTGAAAGTTATGGCCAAAACAGTGAAATGCAGTTTGGACTGGTCAAAATGAGTCCAAATTCAATTTTGAAAGAAGATTTGGGATCTCTGTGACACTATGAACACTTCTGTGTGGTTAAAAGTACAGTTGGACCCTAAAACTGGCCTGGAGACATCCTACGCGTAGGATGTCTTTTTGCTCAGAATTTAACAAAATTTGGTCCAAAGACTCCCCTTAAGACCAGCAACACAATGGCGTGCTCAGAATTTCATTTGGACCTAGAAATGGCCTTGACACATCCTACGCGTAGGATGTCTTTTTGCTAAGATTGACTTGAAATTTTCACCCCAGCTTCTCCTTGATGTGCTGATCACAGTGGTGTGCTCATAGGTTGATTTGGAGTCCTAAATCAAGCTGGAGACATCCTACGCGTATGATGTCTTTTTGCTCTGTTTCAGCTCAAACTTGCACTGTAGCTTCCCCTTGATGTGCTAAACTCACAGCTATTTTTACTTTTTGATTCTAACACCTATAGGTTGGTCAAATGATCAAGAATCTGTTCCAAAAGCCTGATGTCTGTTTTGATGAATTCCTAAGTCAAATCAACTCCAAATTGGACCAAATTTGCTTATGAGGCTTGCCTAAGGCTATATGACAGCATGGTATGGTCACAATAGAATTTTGGTTTCAGAATTATGTAGTAGACATCCTACGCATAGGATGTCTAACTGCTCAGAATTACCCCAAATTTGAACCACAGACTCTCCTTAAGGTGCTGATCACAGTGGTATGCTCAAAATTAAGTTTGGAGTGCAAAATCACACATATGACATCGTACGCGTAGGATGTCTTTTTGGTCTGTTTGACCCCATACTTGTCCCACAGCTTCCCCTTGATGTCAGTAACCCAGTGGTATGCTTAGATTTTGGTTTGGATTTCAAAAGTCCCAAATTTTAGTTGTTCTTGATTTTTGTCAGACAGAAGTGCTAAAGTCCGCTTTGAACCCAATTTTCTCACCCAAATGAGCTTAAAACTCTCACATGCACTCAAAACATCATTTAGAACATGCCTATGGAGTCATCCTATGGTTTGGTCTCAAAAATTATGCCTTGGGCACAATTTGGGTAGGATGTCTGGCAATTCTCGTCTTTTGGCTTTGATCTGTCAAAATTTGGTCAAATTTCCACTTTCCATGTGAAAATAGGGTAAAACCTACCTTCTGAACACACTGGTCACCTCAGATTTTCCAAAAAGTGCACTGATCACCCTGAAGACATCCTACGCGTAGGATGTCTACTGCTAATTTTTTCAGACTGAAGTGTCCTTGATGCTTCCTTATGCTCTCAGCAAGTACAAGTATGCTTCACAATTGTAAAAACATGCAAAATTCACTTAATTTAAGCCTTTTCTAAAATTTTGTGTTTTCTGACTCCGCCTTTTGGCTTTTGGTCAACAAAAATAGGGAAAAACACCCAAGTCAATATGTTACTAGGGTAAAACCTACCCTCTAAACCCACTGGTGCAGTCAAAATTTTCAAATTTGGTCTCCAGAACCCCCTTGAGACATCCTACGCGTAGGATGTCTATGTTTACAGAATTGCAGGTTTTCTTCACAGAACCCTTGCATATGCTGTTTTATATGCACAGCATCAGTCAGTCATACAAAAATATTCACAAAAGCTTGTTTAATGCATTTTTACCCTCAAAAGCACACTTTTCCGTGATTTCAAATGCAATCAAGCACTTTAGCAAATAATTCAGTGATGAATAGCTCTAGATCAGAATCGGATCACTTACCTAAAGCTACTCCTACAAATCATATGGGTTTTTGCATCTATGAGTAGAAAAACGCTTCACTGCCACACACGGACTAGTAAACGCTTTTATCACCTCACAAATCACTCGACCACCAACAACTACTCTAATCCATAGATCCTAACTAAACCTATCTAGTCGCAGACCCTCGGCAAGACACACGCTTCCTGGCTATCCACTTGATCGCAGAATATCCTCTTCCGGATCCACTTAAGAAAAACGCTTTCTTTTGCCAAAACTAAAATCAAGCAACCATCACACGAGTGTTAGTAGGAAACCTACTTAGGTCCTTGTGTCCCCGGGAGCGGCGCCAATGTTGGATGGGAAGTCTCACACACCCATGAAGTGCATGCAAACACTACCTAGATCAAAATAATGTCAATCGAGGACACAGATGACACGATAGGCACACAGAGGAAATCTCTTAAGCTTGTCAGGCTGAGACCATCGTACACATAAAACACTCTGGAAGGCCAACTAAACCACAATCAAGAACCTCACTGCCCTCAACTACACCACCTAGCCACATACACACATACGAAAGGTAACTCACCTAATCATGCCAGATTCGTACGAAACTTAAGGAACACCATCCCCTCACTAGGATACACCTGTCCCTAAGCTTCTACAATCAAAACCCTCACTCTAAACCCGTCTGCGGAAAACGCGTAGGATGAGAGAGCTCAATTCCGAAAGTGCCCGAAACTAGAATTTATGAGTACCTATGCGTAGCTTATGTCGCCACGATTCTATAGACTACTAGCACGCAGAAAACAGACATCGTTTGATACACTTACTGCCACAAATAGCTCGTAGATGCGTCGGCGTGTGCGCTTCGTCTCGCGTGGAATGCTTGGCGTTGTCGCGTAGCTCTCCTCGAGCCTACCGCAATGGTGCAGTCGGATCTCCAATGTGTTGAGCGAGCCGGGCGTAGTGGGAGGATGAAGCTCACACTCACTCTCTTTCTCTCTCACACACAGTAGACGACAACGCTAAGTTTGATTATGATAAAAATCTTCTTTACAAAATGACCTAGGTACCTTATATACTAAGGCTACCTTAGGTTTAACCAAAAATGGGGTTGGAAGGGTCAAATGGATTTGTATTTACAATATGGATGTTCCATTGCACCCCGGCTTCTGAAACTAGAATAACTACTCATTACAAATGACGTTTATATCCATAATCCGCAGCATTTCATAACTCGCAAAAGATAAGACTTTGGTACGAAACTTGAGTTATGTTGTGTTGTTGACCCAGTGGTCAACATACACACACAGGCTCCCTTTACACAAAGGGAATTAGGGACACATGTCAGCTCCCTAGGCCAGATGCCCACAAGGTGTGCCCAATTCCTATTGGAACACCCTTGAAGTGGACCAATGAGAATTAAGCTAGAGTAAATCTAGTTTAATAAATATTAAAACATTTAATAAAAGAAACCAATGAGAGTTAAGTCTCCTAGAAGACTATTGGGTAGTCTCCCAAGGGGTCCAATGAGCATTCAGGAGCCCAATGGCTTGCCTGATTCCTATTGGCCAGGAGGCAAAGGGGTCCAATGAGAGTTTAGTTTAATTATTTAATTACCTAAAGCTCTCACAAAAGGGGAAAGGGGGACACATGTCAGAAGGCTATCACTTATGCTGCTTAACACCCATTGGCTTGACTTGGGGAGGTCCAATGAGGCAAAAGCCAGACCAATTTAGCAGGAAGGGCTCGCCCAAGAGAGAGAGGGGGCTGATTTTTGCTTGGCATTGACACACACACACTCACATTGGACCATGTGTGAAGAAAGAATACTCTATCTCCTCCCAGGCTTTAATGGAGAGCTCATCACCTACTCCAAGCTTGTGAGATAGAAGCCTACATCAACACTCTCTTGGCATGTGGATGCAAATCCAACCAAGAGCCAAGCTTCAATGCATGCTCATCTTCTCTACCAAGCTAATTACTAAGCTAAGCTATGCTAATATGAGTGATTATGTGAGGAGATGTACATCTTTCTCGTAAGATACTCCTTCTTCCTCTCAATCTACTCTCATACCCTGCTAGCTCTCACCATCTTCGAAGGTGTGTGAGGTCTTGGGTCTGAGAACGGGGATAATTCAAGTTGTGTTTGATTAATTGTTTTGCTTAGTGCATGAAGCTTCCATCTTCATTGCACTAGCTAGTCTTGAAGGAACACAAAGAATTGTATTGTACAATGTCTCTCTTGATGGGAGAAACCATAATACAAAGCCTTTTGGAAGGGGGACCGGCTCCATGCAAATCCGGCCCTCAACTGTTGTCAATAGCTTACTTTCTCTCTCTTTTGAAAGTATTGTTGATGCTATCTAACTAGGTGTTATGCTTTTTGTTGCTCTCTCCACCCAAGCACTCTTGTAATTCTCATTAGGAATCTATTCTAATGAAATGCACACTATGTTCATGCTAATTTCCGCTACACATAAGTTATTAGGCCATTAAATGTTACACCACAAATAAAACACTATGCACGGTTCTCACTAAAATTATGTCAGAGTCAAGAACTGATTGGGATCAGTAGCTACACTCAAAACTATGGGCATACAGAGTAGCTTACAAAACATTGATAGGAACGACACCGTACAACATGGTGTTTGGCCTAAATGCTATGTTACCCATAGAGTTTTTAATTCCAACTCTACGAGTAGCGAAACGCTTAGAATGGATAGGGCATGAGCTCTCTTGAATAGATGACCTTGAAAAGCTAGATGAACTCCGCTTGAGAGATGTAGCTTCGATCTATGCTAAAAAGAGAAGACAAAAAGAGTTTTTTGACAAGCATGTGCGCATGAAAGAGTTTCAAAACAGGTGATTATGTACTTGTTTATACTTTGAAGCAACATGCCAGGAAACTTAAAAAGCGAGGGATGGGACTCTTTGTGATTAGTGATCTATCACAAAGTGGAGCTGTCAAGGTTGCTACATTAGCAGGTGAAGAAATGCCCAATTGGATTAGTGGGTGTCGGATTGAAGAAATATCATTTACCACTAACACAGGATATGCTTCAATAAATTTATCAAGGAAAACAACGAAGGAAAGAGAAACAGAGAGTGCGAGAAGAAGCTCAAGCAGAAGCAAAAGAACGCATTGCAAAACAAAGACTTCTGTGAAAACAACAACATGTCGGAGCACCATTGTGAATCACTGCCATTCGACTAACGAAGTTTGATGAAGACACAGTGGAGCCAATAATTGCAGTCAAAGTGGGTAGCAATCAAGTTGAATTGGCGGCATTGCTTGATTCTGGAGCTCAAGCAAATTTGATCTCTTACAGATTATACAAACAGCTCAAGCCCACAAGTCAACTTCATCCTACTCCACAAGTGCTGGAAAGTAGTACATCACATTCTCTGAAAACGCTGGGCTGGACTATATTGCATGTACAAGTACATCAATATATTTACCCACACAAATTTTATGTAGTCGAGGATGAAAGCACACAACACCCAATGTTTTTGGGACAACCTTGGCAAAAAGAGTACAATGTGCAGATAGATTGGAATGCGAATGCAAATTCAGCATACACAAGAACAACAGGTAATAGCCTTTGCTCAGCAATACCGGAATAATCAGCTGTCAGCAATGCAATCACTGGAAAAAGAGCCAAATAAGGAGTGCCACCAAAGAAAAACATGATACCCAAGGCTAACAAACAGATAAAAGCCAACCATGCTAACTACATACATACGAAGTCATCGACTGCAGTGCAAAGATCTAGGTTACCAAAACAAGGGAAACAAGTATGGATGCAAAAGGATAGAAATGACATGGTAGACCAAAAACAATACAACAGAAGAATTCAACCGTAGCAGATAGTTCAAGCAAAAACCAAGGGCATAAAACAGATATGGATCCCAAAGAAAATTCTCATCAATAACCCAAATCTTACTCGCATTTGGATACCGAAACAAAAACAAAAGGAACTCCCTTCAGTACAAGCAACATCGAAAGGCAGACAGCTACATTTGCAACCGGAAAACCGACTTATCTAAATGCCAATAAGCAACAAAACAGTGGAAACAAAGGAAGTAGCAAAAAACCTACAAAAACCGGCAAAAACAAGCTACCAATGGAAAGCAAAAGAGATACGGTCTACGGCCATTCCGACCAAGCCAATCCTCTCCAAAGAGACAACTACGGCCATATCAACAGTAGCGGCAAAGCAACTGCCTTTTGTAAAAAAGACAATTAAACAGAGAGCAGTAGAGTTACAGTTGTTACTTGCAAAGAAAATAGGAAACCTCGACGGTGCATGCCAATAAGCATCTTGCTTATACCCTTCTCTTGCACATCATTAATTTTTCCATGCATTGACCGAGTATGCATAAAATAGGGCCACATTAATCGGCCAAGCATTAGCACAAATTTTTCAACCTATGCATGACACATAGTCCGAGGTGATACCTTGTCGTCCGGGAGGACTCCGGCTAGGAGGGGGGGAGGCATTCTCAAATGCAGAACCAATAGCAGAAAGAGCAAAAAAGGGCATGATTTTCAACTACTTTTCAGGGTTGTTGTTTGATTGCAAAATTTTATGGACTAACCCAAGTACATATGCCCTTATATAGCATGTATCTATAGGTATATGGGGCCAAACGCCGAATCAAGCCCCTAGGTGTGTGTATATAAGTAGAAATAGCCATTTTTCGGGCAAAATATTGGTAAAATGGAGAAATCCGGGCAAAAAAATTGCATGTGAGTGTATATAATGTTTCGGGGTGATGTTTTTTTATTTATTATGATTTTTGGGGATTTTCTGGGTTTGATTTGCTATTTTTTTTTTAAGTTTGCTAATTTTCAGCCGAAAAACTTCAAAAATACAAAAAGCAGGTGAAAAATGGTTGTAATGAAAAAAAAAATGGGGATGGTCAGTGACTATAGGACAAACTATGGTACAGTGGGGGTGCAATTATGAGACTGGAGTGGAAAGCGTGTTCTGGCCAGATTTTGACCGAAATGCCAAATTTCTAGTAAACAGAGCAAACGGAGTCCAAATAAGGAAATTTTTGAGCCTAAACCGCATCTCGTAAGAAGTTGGGAGCACGTGACAAATTTCATGAAAAGTGGTTCGGGGACCTCCATTATAAGAAATTTTCACCTCATTTTTAGCTCATTTTCACTATTGTCCTTCGAGAGAGAGCTTCTGCGACCTAGAGCGAGCGAAACTTCCAGTAGCTTCTACGACGCGCACGACTACCGGACGGGCTTCATACATGAGAGGTAGGATCACACACAAAGTGGGCAGTAGAGACTAGCGTAGGGTTCACACACAAAGCGGGCAGTAGAGACCTACAAGTAGAAGCGGCCACCTAACGGCTAACCCAAAAGCAACGAGACTTCATCGACAGCTTACCCTAGCATAGGAGACCATTCTTGGATGTCCAAAGGCAGTAGAAAACCATCAGGAAAAACCCTAATTCCTAGAATCCCGCAAGAGGCCACCAAATGGGAAATCGGCGGAAAGGCGCCCAAATGCTACCAAAATTCATGGGTAGGAGCATCTTGACATGCTCGACAAGTCTATGTAGCCCACATGACCAAAACGTGACCCGAAGCGGCACTAAACTTCAAAAACGACATCAGACACACAAAGTGTCAAATAGCTCTCGCGGCCAAACTGCATGTCTCTTTTGCCACCAAACTTCACGAGCAGCTTTCCTAGACCATCAACAACCAAGTCCTATGGTGGTAGAGCACTACAAATCATCGAAGACTTGTAAACGCAACCACAAGTGCTTCTAGAGCGACAAATTGCCAAATGGAGCTCCGATGAAGCCAAAGTCGACAAAAACCATACGGCAAGGATCCCCAAAGGATCAGGAAACTGAGACCAATATCAAGAAATTTCATCGCCGAAAAGCACTCCAAAATTTAAAAAACGGCTTGGAGGCTTTGAAATCCACACAGGGAGTTACTTTCTATCCATTTGACTTTTTTGTTGAAACTAGGCTTAAAAGGGACTAAGGGCAGGCACTAGTGATAGATTCCATGAAAAAATCATCAAGAGACATCCTACGCGTAGGATGTCTCAAGGGAATTTCTGGGCACAGAACCCAACATTTTTCATCACACAACTTTTTTTGAATAGCCTTTACATGCTAGCCACCAAGTTTCATCCCATTTGGACCAACATTGACCTCATATGCATGAAAAAACGCAAAGTTAGGGCATAGAGGCAATAATGGGCCATAGACCTACCAAAACTTGTCCAAATCACATGAAACTTGCACAACACACACATTCACAAGCACATAACCAACCAATTTGTGTGGTTACCTGCAAAAATTGTTAAAGTAGACATCCTACGCGTAGGATGTCTATTTGACATTTTTGGCCTACAAGGGGTATTTTTACATTCCAGATCTTTTCTTATCATCTTCAAGAGCTCATATACCATCTTTGAAGCCATTCTAATCATTTTTGACCCCCAACACCTTCAAGATACACTTTTTGAGCCCAAAAACACTACCCAGGGTCTTACCAACATCAATTCTTGACCAAATCAAAATCCAAGAGCATGGCCATGTTCCATATGCCAAGGACTACCCACAGAACAAATCTCAAGCCATTTAGATGAAATAGACATCCTACGCGTAGGATGTCTCGAGCATATTTTTGACCTTCTGTGCAAAGAGTGACATCATGGGAGCCAATACCATGGTGCAATGAGCCCATATATCAATTTTCAACTCATTTGGACATCACTTGCTACTTTCTACCCAATTTGTGACCTAAATCCTGAATCAGCCCAAAAATCCACTTTTTGATGTCCAAATCCAAATCCAAGCACATAGCCATGTTGTACAGGCCAAGGACCACTAGCATGTCAAGTATCACCCAAATTTGATGAAAAAGACATCCTACGCGTAGGATGTCTAAATGAAATTTTTTTGCCAGAATTGCACTGTGAGCACATGCACAGTTTCACAAGTTCCTTTTAAGCTTTATTTTCAATTTTCAAGTCATTTGGATAGTTGAAACTCAGTTTCTCAGTTGATATGGAAAAAACGCTAACTTCGGACTACTGAGTGCAACAGGATCTATGGCAGCCGCAAAGTCACTGGCAAAGAAGAAAAGGATGAACATAAAAGATTACCTAGAAGAGGTAGAGCACTTCGTCATACCAGAAGGAACTCTAAAGCCAACAATCATATGGATCCAAGAAGATCTATTAGAGTCCAATGATCTAAAGATTTACCAAGGCGTGCTCAAAGACACTGAAGGAAACGTGATAGAGCTACCAATGCTACCGCGAGAACTCAATGAGTTCGTGAGAAGCAAGATGGCAGAGTATCTGGAGAAGATTGATCTCCACAATTACTTTGAAGCGGTGCCGGCAGGTATTGACATAAAAAGAGTATGGGAATTTGTGACAACAATAAAATAACATGGAGTGGCCCGAGTTATAGATCTGCAGGGCAAGCCAGGCACTGAGATTCTAATCACAGAAAGAGTAGTGGCAGCAGCTGCATTAGACCTCTTCAACAAGGGGGATAGTGTAACCAAAAGAAGAGATGAAGTAAAGGTGTACACTGAAAAGAAAGCCAACTATACCTTTGAAAATATTGCCAACCCCAAAGTGGCAATCATGAGTCAACTGTACAATCAATATTTCCATATGTGTACAAAGCGGCCACAAAAGTACAGGATGTCGGCTACAACAATTTCCACAACATTCACCTGGGCAATGCATAAAAGCAAGCCGAAGATCATCAATTATGCATCTTAAGTACATGATAATCTGGTGAAGATGGGCAACAAGAACCTCACATACATCGTGCCGGGTGAGCTAATCACAAAGGTGATTTATGGGGCATTGCATGCCAAGGGAAGATGGCCCGGCCCTCCATCACAAAACGATTGGCTGAGGCTCAAGGAAGATAAGGAAGACGAACAGCCCAAAGCACCAAGGGTGGCAACCCGTTTGAAACGCCGGTTAGAAACCGTGCAAAAAGAGTAGCCAGAGTTGAAGAAGGGAAAGAAAGAACCTACCCAAGTGTCAGTAAAAGAGACGAAATCACAAAAAGCGGCACGCCTAGAGCGGCTGATGGAAAGCTTCAGGGCAGAAAGAGCCCTCAAAGGAGATTTAGACGAGCTATGGAAGCCGTCTCTAGAAGCAATGTCGGGATCATCCCGAAGGGTGCACAGAGACAGATTCGATGATTACATTAAGAATTTTGAGATTCTTGATGCCACAGCAGAGAATATCCCACATGTACCCTTTACAAGAGAGGAAGTGGAGCAAGTCCAACAGAAACTGCTAGAAGAGCAGGAAGGCCAAAAGAGAGAAAGGAAGACAAAGGCGGACAGAGATTTCAAGAAAAAGCCGACAACTTCATCGGCCAGCCCTGAATCCAACCCACCGCCCTTACCACCTCCTCGTAGCCCTCCACAAGAAGAGAAAGAGGAGCAAGACAAACCAGAAGACCAAGAAGAGTCCAAGAAAGAACAAAGCCAGGAGCAAGAACCAAAGGAAGAGGCTAAGCCTAAAAGTGGGCAGCCAGAGCCAAATGAATCATACAACACATTTCTAGACATGCTAGTTGCCGAATATACAAAAGAAGAGGCTGCCACAATCGCATTTGACTTGGCAAGCACGGGGCCCCAAGAGCAAATGCAAAGCCTACGATTAGTAGAGCTAAAGGAGATGGCCACTGATACAGTGGACCTGTACCCTCCCACCAATGATTGGCATGTGGTGATGACAAAGCTAACCGGGCTAAGAGCACAGTCAATGGCCTCAGAAAGTGAAATGTCAACTCTCAAAGCCACTTAAGTGCAGATAAAGCTGGAAGTTGACACTTTACAAAAACAAAGCCAAAGGCAGATAGAGAGAGAAGCACAGCTGCAAGCCAGTCTGGCAAAGGCATTGCAAAGATGCGAGGAAATGGAAAGAGAAAATCAGGCAGCAGCTCAAAGACTGCAAGGAGCCAAAGAGGAGTATAGACAACTCAGCAAGTCATTGACAGATGCAGAGAGGGAAAGGGGTAACCTAACCCTACAACTTTCTGAGGATTCCAAGGAAGTTGAGGCCATGAGAAATGCCAAAGAAAAGGCTGAAATAGACCAGGAGGCTAGCTAGGATGAGGTCCTTGAGCTCAAGGACCAGCTTAAAATTAAAGATCAAACCATCCAACGGCGCTACGGGCATCTCCTGCCAGAGTCAGAGCTACTAGCTCGACTCACACCACTACAGAAAGCCAGATCTATGAAGAACACATGACAGAGCTTCAGAAAGAGTTGACTTTAGAGAAAAATCAAAGGTTGATGATGGCAGAAGGGTCGGTGGTTATGCAAACACGCATGGAAGAAGAGAAGAAATCAATGCAAGATGAGCTAGACATTATCAAGAGAAAGCTCGAGGAGGCGGAGAAGATAAACGCTGAGTTGAACGACCTCCTCGTGAACATGGGAGAAGAAGCTGAAGCAAAGAAACAGACACTCCTAAAGCAGATAGAAGAGCTGAGAGGACAGTAGGAAGAAGAGTAGGCAGGCACAGGGCCGGCATCCATGGAAGGCATAGACCTAGAGAATGTGGCAGATCCTGTGGGGACACACCCATGCAAGAGGAAATCCTAGTAGGACCCTCTCAAGAGCCACAAGATCTGACACAAGAAGAGGAAGAGAAGCTACGCAAGGCCATAGAGGCAGAAATCAGAGAAACGGCCAAGAAAGCCTTGGAATGGGAGCAGAGGGTTTTTAAATACATAACCATTCAGAAGATCGACGCCAACAACCTCCGACGTGAATGGCTACATCCCTCTCTCCCATATCCTTCACTAAAGTATGAAGCCGCCACATCAACAAGAGGATTAGAGAAGAGCCGACAGTGCCACTCTACACAGCAGATATCTCCCAGCCTGAAGGGGCCAAGTTGATAGTCGACTCCCAGCCCAGGTGGAGAAAGGCGTGGCTGACAAAGTATCCGCAGTACCTAATCCATTTGGTAGAGGCACCCAAAATCATTAGAGATAACCTAAGCTTTTTCCCCTCTACCAAGGATACGGACGTGGAAGGCCCAGGAGATACTACAAAGAAGCCAACCCACTTGGCTGAACTATCCGAAGCTACCAGGCTTGAAGGTAGGCGAGAGAATAAGTGGTTAATACATGGTGAAAATCGTAACGGGCGCCATCAAATTTTTCACTGGCTCGCCTGACCTTTCTTGCATAATGATGAGGAATATCTGCAAAACCCTTTTGGCAGTCTTCGAGACGTTCAAACTGGGCCAGGTGATAGACAATATCTTCTTCTTTCAAGATACTTACAGATGTGCATATGATCTGTCTGGTCAGCCTTCCAAGGAGGTGATACATGCATTGTATCAAAGGATAATGTTTCTGCCATCCTATCACCTCCAGGCCTTTGAAGAAGCATTCTACACCGCTTCTTCACCATCAACACTGATATATTCGGCTCAACACTGCTGGATTTACATGCAAGATATGAGTCCCTGCTCAAGATGCGCGAAATCATAAGATGAAGAAGCAGATCAACAGCCATGTCGGGGACGACATGAGCAAGGAGGGGGGGAGTGTTAGAAGCTAAACACACCCTACGGAAACTGACTACTTGGCACATTATCATTTTTTGTAATTATTCATTTTTTGAGAAAACTCGACACTTCACCTTGTAAATATTGGGTCTTACAGAAGTTTCCAGATTGTATCCCAGTTTTGACAGTTAGATTGAGTAGATAGTTGATTTGGAACTCTACGGTTTGAGAATTGTAAGGTATTTATACCACGTTTTGACCTTAATGAAAGACCTTTTGTCATTTTTAAAAAAGTTTGAAGTCTGTGAGTGAGCGTACTGTGTACGAGAGAGAGTGTGAGATTCATCTTGACGCTATGTGGGCACCGGTGGTCGGAATCGAGTGCGGAGAAGTGTAGCGTGTTGCCCCCGACGAGAGCTACGCATCGATACGTACATTGCGCGCATACGGCCCACTTTTGCGAGCTCCATCTACAAGCTTCATTTGGGGATTCGGTGAGCATACATTGTCAGATTTTACATTGTAGCATATCCACGCGTTCACATTGAGTAGAGCTACACATTAGGCACTTTAGATTTTGGAAACAAAGACCTGCAAATTTCGGCCATACATCCTACGTGATTTTGCACCGGGTGTTTTGGGTTGGGGTTTTGGTTCATAGACCTTAGGGAGAGCGACCTATTGGTGTTAGTAGGGTCTCCTTCAAGTTCTGTGGTGTTTGGAGATTGTTTGATGGGTGTCGGCTCTAGAAAGCGTTGTAGAAAGTTTCCTCTTATGCACTCTTGAAGGCTGTGACTTAGACATTGGGTAGAGACCTCTGTAGGAGTTAGTTAGGAGTTGGTCAAGTGTAGGTTGACACTCTATGCTTGCTTCCACGTGCCTGCGGGTTGAGATTCGTCCTTAGCTGACAAATCTTGTTAGGTGAGTTCTCGCTGTGCTGACGTCCGTCGCGGTGTATATGTCCAACAGGCTCCAATTGAGGATTTAAAAAGATTGGCATATACTCCACAACCTGAGTACTTTGAATCTATCCACTCACATCAGACATGGACCCCTTGGCCTACTCGACCCAATGTAGGGCCCTTTGGTCCTAGGAACCTGCCTTAGACATAAATTCCTATATCCCCTTGCATATCCAAGAGCTTCATACATGCCTTGATACATGTCTTACTAGCATACATATCCGTGCATGTGTCCACTTCGATTCACCGACTAGCTTTGGCTACACGATCATTGCCCAACCGCCTTGTTGAACATTCACATTCAACCACACATAGGCTTACTAACCTAAAAATTTGGGACATATGCAAAACAAACACACTCTCCACACCAAACTTGCTACCATTTATACAAAACCTATCTCCTACTATTGAGAACACACCAGAAGAGAAGAACAAATAGATAATAGGTAGAGAATGCAATCCCAAAGTATGTAGAATATGCACACGGGATGATATATATAAAGAGGGTACTTAGGGCTATATTTAGAGTAGCTTCATATATAAGGTCAACAACCCCGCTCATACAAAGTTCCTTAACTGTGGATTGTAGACATGTAGTAGTGTTAGTGTGTATACGCGCTTCACCAGTGGCACTTTTCTCCCACTGGTTTTTTCCCCCTGGACATCTGGTGTGAAAGGAAACCTTATCTCTTAGGGTTTCATATAAGCTTTGTAGCTCTGAGTTTGTATATACACTATTATCTAATACAGAGAGAGAGACTACAGAGATCTCGTACGCAAGCTCTGTGTCTTCTCCTTCTCCATCTTCTTCCTACTCTGAGTTGTTGTATTCCTTTTGTTTCCTGTTTCATCATCTTCAACAATTGGTATCAGAGCAAGGTGATTTCCAGAGCCTCTACTCGCGTTTTCGCGTCCGCGCGCGCAATCGCAGTTTTCAGGCAGTTTTCGAAAAATTTACTCGTGGGAGCATCCTCGACGTTCCGGGAGTATTCTGAGTAGGTGACCTGGAGTTTTACCCCCCTTTCAAAGCCGTTCGAGCCCTCAGAATTTTGTTCTGAGCAGCGTAGCAGAAGTTACTTTTCGGAGGCGTTTAGATCAAGAGGGTGTGCTTTTTGACAGATTTTCTTCAGGTAAACAGTTCTTTTGGGAAGCAGCTTGTCGTAGCTTTGTGCTAAGATTTTTTGTAGAGTTTTGCTTGCATTGGAGAGGAGATTTGTGAATCTCTTGGAGGTTCTTTTTCTCTCTTGTGTGCATCCACAGTATGGCTCAATCTACGGAGAAAGAGATTTTTGGTGCGTTTACATCCGAAGACAAATTGGATGGTACCAACTATTCTCTTTGGTCTTTTATGGCCAAAAATGTTTTGTTTGGTAAAGGATTGTGGGATTTTGTATCTGGAGATAAAGTTCGTCCAGTTAGCATTGCACCTACCACGCCTGGTCGTGGTGCATCTAATGGTGCATGACCCTCACAAGTCACTCCAGAGCAAAAGAGATGGGATACTAAAGATGCACAAGCTATGGTTGTGATTTCCTTAACCATAAAGAGGACAATCACACCACATATCAGATCTTGCAGAACTTTTGAGGATGCTTGGAACACTCTGCAAGCTATGTTTGGAGGAAGAAACGCTGCCAGAATAGAGTTTTTGAAGAAACAACTTGACAAAATACAGATGGACGAAGGTGACGATATTGTCGAGCATCTTACAAAAATCAGGGATCTTAAAGAGCAATTGCTTAGCATTGATGAAGTGATTCCAGAGAAGGACTTGGTTTCCAAAACACTCAATTCACTACCACCATCTTATCTGACTTTTCAGACTTCTTTGACTCTGTCTTTGCGAGCTAATCCTGAGCCTCTTCATTTTGAAGAGTTAGTGGCTTTGCTATTGCAGGAGGATCAATCACGTAAGAACAAGTCTTTACAGGTGGATGGTATGGATCATGCTCTTGTTGTACAGAACAAAAACAAGGGTAAAGAGAGTGCTCATTACTCCAAGTCTAGTGCAAGACAACCTTCAGAGAAGTCTAAAGGTGATTCCGACAAGTCCAAGAAGAAAGGTAAATGTCACTACTGCAAGAAACCTGGTCACTACATTAGTGAGTGTAAAAAGCGAATTGCTAAAGAAAAGAAAAAAGAGTCAAGTTTGGTTGTTTCAGCTTCTAGTGATTCTTCTATAGCTAAAGAAGAGTCTGCAAACTTTGTGCAGGATTCTTATGCTTTTGTAGTATGTTCGGATTTTTCTGCTTACAGTGTTGACAAGACACAAATGATTTGGTACTTTGATAGTGGTGCATCCAGGCATATTACTTCAAGGAAGGATTTGTTTTGTTCATTGGATGCAGCTCCAGCAGGAAAGAAGGTGACATGTGCAAATAATGCTTCTTATCCAATCAAAGGCATTGGTAAGATTTTGATTACCATTTCAGATGGTTCAGATTTATGCTTGCCAGATGTCTTATATGTTCCAGGGATCAAGAAGAATTTGTTGTCTGTATCCTCTCTTGCAAAAAATGGTCTTCCGGTCATTTTTGAGGATGATAGATGTGTTGTACGAGATCGAGAGAATGGTTATTCTCTTATCACTACAGGTACGCTGGAAATTGGACTATTTGTGCTAGATCGTTATGAAAAGCAGATTCAGGTATGTATTGCAAAAACAAGGACTCAGGCCATGCAAGATGCTGAGTTGTGGCATGCTAGATTTGGGCATGTTAGTTATGGCAGTTTGATGACTTTACAACGTTATAATATGGTGCATGATTTGTCTTTATTGGAGATGCCACCAAGACATGTATGTGAAGGTTGCGTTCTTGGAAAGATGCACAGATTTGCATTTTCGCAGGATGGTTCAGTTAGAGGGACACGAAAGTTGCAGCTTGTACACAGTGATGTATGTGGTCCTATGAGGACGCCATCTATAGGAAACAGCCTTTATTTTGTGACCTTCATTGATTACTTTTCCAGGTTTTGTTGGGTGTATCCACTCAAAGCAAAGTCAGATGTGTTTGCAGTTTTTCAACATTATGTCGCCATGGTTGAAAATGAAACAGGTTGCAAAGTACAGACTCTTCGTACCGATCGAGGAGGTGAATACATGTCAGGTGCATTTAAGGATTTTTTGGGAAAGAAAGGCATTAAACACCAATGCACTATGCCATACACACCACAACAGAATGGTGTTGCAGAAAGGAAGAGCAGGTCTTTAATGGAGACGGCTAGATGTATGCTCAAGTCTAAGAGTTTGCCTCATAAGCTATGAATGGAGGCAGTTGCTTGTGCATCACATGTTTTGAACAGGTGTCCTACTCGTGCCTTGAAGACCATTACTCCATATGAAGCTTGGTATGACAGAAAACCTTCAGTCAGTTATCTTCGTGTTTTTGGTTGTCTTGCTTATGCTCACATCCCTCAGCAGTTACGTGGAAAGCTTGATGATAAGGTAATCAAATGTATATTTGTGGGGTACAATAGTGGAAGTAAAGGTTATAGACTTTACAATCCTACTACAAACAAGATTTTTGAAAGTCGTGATGTAATTTTTGCAGAAACTACTGCTCAACCTATGGTTGCTTTTGATGTACCTCATATGCAGACACATGATGTATTTGAAGGTTTTCTTCCTTCTTTTGTGCAGAATCAAGAATCACAACAGGTTGATAATCTTGATCAATATTTTGATCAGCATGTGACACCTCATGATGTAGAGGAAATTGTGCGTGAAGAGCAAGAAGTTCTCAGGGAAGAAAGAACCTTGCCTAAATGGGTTCAGAAAACTTTGCAGGATAGCAAGTTGGATGCACCGTTGCCACGAAAAACACGTGCTGGTACTACTTTTGGCAGAGAGCAAGTAGATTTGGCTTGCTTTAGCACTCTTTGTGATGCAGATGAGCTTGATTCATTTGAACAAGCTTTAGAGTGTGTTCAGTGGAAAGATGCTATGCAGCAAGAAATTGATTCTATTCATAAGAATCATACATGGGATCTAGTGGACTTGCCTATAGGTAAAAAGCCTATTGGTACAAAGTGGGTTTTTAAGGTAAAAAGGAAACAAGATGGTACTGTTGACAGGTTCAAAGCAAGGCTTGTGGCAAAAGGCTATGCGCAATAGAAAGGCATAGATTATGATGAAACATTTGCTCCTACTTCTCGTGCGTCCACAGTTAAATCACTAGTTGCAATTGCTGCTCATCATGGTCGGAAAGTGCATCAGTTGGATATCAAAACTGCTTTTTTGAATGGTGATTTGCAGGAAGAAGTTTATGTAATTCAACCAAGTGGTTTTTTTGTAAAAGGTCAAGAGCAAAAGGTATGTAGATTGCGTAAAGCTTTGTATGGTCTCAAACAGGCTCCAAGAGCATGGTATGAGAAGATACATACTTATTTGATTGGCCAGGGATTTCAGAATAGTCCAACAGAAAGTACTTTGTATGTCAAAAAGAGAGATGGAGTCCTCATTATGCTAACACTTTATGTGGATGATATGCTTCTTACAGGCAATACTGCAGATGAAATTGAAGAGTTTAAAGATGCTTTGAGAAAAACCTTTGAGATGTCTGATCTTGGTTTGCTACATTATTAATTGGGTATTCAGTTTGTGCAATCAGAGGATGGCATATACAGGTTGCAGGCAAAATATTTGCATAAAATTCTGGACAAGTTTGGTATGCAAAATTGTAAGCCAATCTCTACACCCGTAGAAACTGGATCAAAGTTGAGCATGCATGATGCTGGAGAAACTTTTGATGTACATACTTATGCAGCACCGGTTGGTTGCTTGATATATTTGGCAGGCAACACTCGTCCAGACATTCAATTTGGGGTTTCACAAGCAAGCAGATTTATGCACAGCCCAGATATGCATCATTGGCAGGCTATGAAGCGCATACTTCGTTACCTTTCAGGTACCCCTAATCTTGCCATGTTCTTTCCAAGGGGGGATATGTATGGAAAGCACAGTTCTATGCAGCTTCTTGGTTACAGTGATTCAGATTGGGCTGGTGATTTTGACACACGACATTCCACAAGTGGCAATTGTTTTTTCTTGGGAAATGCATGTATATCTTGGCTAAGCAAGAAGCAACCCACAGTGGCTACATCAACTTGTGAAGCTGAGTACAGGGCAGCTTTCACGGCAACAGTTGATTGTGTATGGATACGCAAGTTATTGGAAGATCTTTGTGAGTGTCAACAGGCACCCACTACCATTTTCACTAACAGCCAGAGTGCCATGGAAGTTGCAAGGAATCCAGTATTTCATGCAAGAACAAAGCACATAGAGGTTCACTACCACTATGTCAGGGAAAGGCTACATGCAGGGGAGATCACACTAACTTATTGTCCTACACAGGATAACATTGCAGATCTATTTACGAAGGCGTTATCACGAGAAAAGTTTGAAGCTTTCCAAAAAGCTTTGGGCTTACTCTCATACACATGATGATCTGCTACCTTGTACGGATTCACACTATCACTACAGGGGGGATTTGTAGACATGTAGTAGTGTTAGTGTGTATACGTGCTTCACAAGGGGCACTTTTCTCCCACTGGGTTTTTCCCCCTAGACATCTGGTGTGAAAGGACACCTTATCTCTTAGGGTTTCATATAAGCTTTGTAGCTCTGAGTTTGTATATACACTATTATTCTAATACAGAGATCTCGTACACAAGCTCTGTGTCTTCTCCTTCTCCATCTTCTTCCTACTCTGAGTTGCTGTCTTCCTTCTGTTTTCTGTTTCATCATCTTCAACATGGCTGAAAAAATCTTGGGGGCTCAAGAGAAAAACCCACAGCCCTATATATACCCATCGTTATACTCAGGGGGTTCACCGTTCAATACCCCCTATATAACATGCGTTCATGAGGTATTAAAAAACCAATCTATTTACATGTATGAGTGAATAAAATGACCCTTTTTTTGGATTTTTTCTTCAAGATTGAATATAAAAACCCCTCATTTTAATGTATCTCTAGTAAATTGCCTAAAATTTTTGCATTTCAAAACCCCTCCTTTTCAACTCACGTTACACATTGACATGATTACATAGTGCACCTCTCGAGCCCTTATATTAATATATTATTCAATTTACAAAAATGGTTTATAAGGTGCTAGCTACATCACTTCTATTATATACAACCATGGCCTCAAAGGTGTTGACAATGGAAGACCAAGACGAGAGAGAGAGAGAGAGAGAGAGAGAGAGAGAGAGAGAGAGAGAGAGAGAGAGAGAGAGAGAGAGAGAGAAGACTTCACAATTGCAAACCTCAAAGTGTGTCTACTGATCACACAGATGCATTTATATAGAGGGTACCAGGGTGCTATATATAGAGATACTATATATAGCTCAACACCCCCACTCATATGAAGGTCCCTAATTGTGGATGAAAAAACCCTTGGGGGATTCAAGGGAAAAACCCACAGCTCTATATATACCCACCGTTGTATTAAAATATTTTAAATATACATTTACAATGTTCAAAGAATCTACATCACTCCTGTTTTACAATGTGCTCTTTCAAGGGTCTTAAATAACCCTATATATACAGTTAGCAGCTTGAATATCTTTGCGCCTCTATACACACTGCTTGATGTGACTTGCATCCTGTAAACAACATCAACTCAAGAAACATATCGAGATGTGAAGGTTAGAAATAACCACATCACATTGTCCTTAGAGACGGTTCGCGACGCCATTCTAGAGACGACATAGAAACAAACATAATATCAATGTAATCACATGTGCACACATATATACAAAGCCGAGATGTAATGAACATATCGGGGCCCCCAAGATCTCAACAATTGGTAGCTATTATCATCATGGCTTTACGTACAATGGCATCACGGTATTCACCATGGCATAAGAGACACTTAAAAACTTATAAATAGGAATAATCATTATGGCTTTACATACCATGGCATCGGGAGACACTTTCAACAAATAAAAACATTGAAATAGCAATAATCATCATGGATTTACATACCATGGCATATGGCATTTCTTATGGCACT
The DNA here is from genome assembly GCF_014529385.1 of Adiantum capillus-veneris. NCBI lineage: Eukaryota > Viridiplantae > Streptophyta > Polypodiopsida > Polypodiales > Pteridaceae > Adiantum > Adiantum capillus-veneris. The sequence goes on from NC_140943.1 coordinate 141,566,336, forward strand.
AGAGACGCTCATAAAAACTTTGAAATAGCAATCATCATGGATTTACATACCATGGCATCAAAAATGTTTTCTTCAAATCAAGATTGTAAAATAGTAATCACCATCATGGCTTTACATACCATGGCATCAATGACGCTAGTTTTGTGCAAAATTTGCAAAACCTCAACACAATGATTAGTCAGTAGATAATGGCTTAATAAATCTTGTCATCTCTACAACGATGATTTAAATGAAAACCATCACACACGTTAGTATATGATCACACAAGACGATCACAAATTTACGTAAAGTATGTTATGACAAATTGAAACAAGAACAATAGAAACAAATTACAAGAACTGATGCTCAAAAAATCGATGATAAAATAACAAAAACATCATTTTTTAAATTTGACATAGAAGTGACGGAAGTAAGTCTATAACATTAGCATGACTTTTAAAAGTTTCACATAGAATTGACAAAAGGAATCAAGATCGAGTCCTACTGATAGACGAAGATGATGAACATTAATCACAGTCAAGATATACCTTGAAGCCCAGAGGAAAAGCCTTAACACAGGTATGTTCTATGATAGAAAACTAGTACTGTACAAGATTAACAAAACAATTGAAAAACCACTTCGGGCCATTTAATTATCAACACTTGCATTTGGCATGGGGATCAATCTATGAAAACACGTCATGGGTAAGGCAGACAAGGTATAACCAACACTTGAGTTTGCTATTTTTGGACAGAAGATGGTCGTGCATGATATTTTGAAAGATCGCGAACATTGATAGGGCTAATTTGGGTGCTCATTGCTTTGTAGTCATGCCAGACCAGTGCAGTCCCGTCCTAAACCATCACCACTTGAACTAGTCTCGGTCTGCAAAACTTCGACTAAGCTTGCATAGCTTCGACTAGGCCTACAGAACTATATTAACTCTCACCAGTGGCCTCGCTACTCCCGACTCTTTCTTATTTTACAGAATACTCTCAACACCATTTTGTTGCAACTTCTATGTAGATTTTGCACAAAGTCAGCATCTATTCTATATATATATATCAAAGTCGTATATTTTGGTACAGCTTGAATATTTAACTGCTACCATACAAGCTAAATATAGCCAAGGGAAGTGCTAAAGAAAGATGATCTCACGATTGATGCAAGAGCTATGATCTCTGGACTGCTATTCTAACTAGAGTAATATTGTTGCAGCTTTCTTGGGCCTCACGCTTATAAGCTCTATATTCATGGCGTGCTATCTTGATAGCCTGACTCTCTCCTGATTCTCTCTCTTGCAGCGCCATGCTCCTTGGGTCACGAGTTTGTCGACTCACTGATTAACGTAGCATGATCTACCTATACCTCTAGAAACTTTGTCAACCATAGAAAACTACAATTTTGCGATGAAAACCATTACGAAACAGTATACACGCTCATCAGAACTAGTTAGAAAACCTAGAATAGATTCGTGCTTAGTTTCATCGTCTCATAAGGTCTATGTCTCTGGTTGTGGGGACACTAGGAGGATGTATTGATCAAGAAGGTGGCCAGCCCATGCTCATAAACTAAGCAGACACTTCAAAAATAATTAAAAAGAGTATCTCACAGAAGGTAGTCGGCCCATGCTCACAAACTAGTTAAGCAGACACTTCAAGAATTAATGAATAAAAAGAAATTTTCTTGAAACAAAAAAAAGCAAAAAATAAATACGACTTATCTGTGTCTTTAATTATAAAGATGCTTTTCGGCCCAGATTGTGATGACTCATAGAAGTGAAAAGATCGATTATCTACACGATAAGAAAAGTGCCGTCTAGTGGATGAGAAGAGCTCTGATACCATGTTGACAATGGAAGACCGAGATGATAGAGAGAGAGAGAGAGAGAGAGAGAGAGAGAGAGAGAGAGAGAGAGAGAGAGAGAGAGAAAGAGAGAGCATAGAAATAGAGAGGCTCAATGAAATGATTTGATTTACTCTTCAAATACTTCAAAGAATTTTGTGGATCATCTTTAGCTTTGATGAATGTATACCATCTCTAAGATACTTCACTTTGTGTATGAGTTGTGTATAATTTGTCAATATCACAAAATTGAAGAGCACAAGATATAAATCATATCATTGTTAGAGAATACACGGACATAATGTTTTTGGAGACGATCTATAACACCTCAAAACGCATTCACACAAACTATATTAAATCAAGATTAAACCCATGTATATATTATACCATCTTCTTAACATGAACTCCATCCAACATAATATAAAACAACAAATAATAAATTATCGTGAAACAATAATCATATGAATCATAATGAATAATCATGGAATAACACAATAGAATAATAGTCGTGAGATTCATAATAAATGATAACAAATCATTATGGAATAACATTACAACATCATGAAGCACTTATGTGAAATAATAAATATCTTAAACACAATATGTCATGAAACAATGGCATAAAGTCAAAGAACATTAAATATATAAATCATTCTGAATCAATATAATATAGTACCATGACATAATGAAGAAACTCCATAGAGCAATTATTGTTGCAATCACAACAAATTATCATGAAAGAATACCATGGTATTATAAAATAATTAGAAAGAACAAAATCATGACACCATAACAAACCATCAAGAATAACACCATAGCATCATGGAACAACACCATATATCATAACACATTATCATGAAACAACACCATGAAATAAAAAAATTCTCCATGATAAATGAATCATTATGGAATGATATCACGGTACCCTAGAGAAAATCCATGAAGAAATAAATATCTCAAACATAGAAAAATATCATCAAATAAGTTAATGAAACAATATCATAACATCATTAAACAATCGTCTCAATCATTTGAATTCAATATAAAACAATATCATGACATAATGAAGCAACACCATATATTAATAATAATTTCAGTCATAATCAATTATCATGGAAAAGAACCATGGTATCACTCTTTTTATCTTAAAAATTATATATCATAAAGTACCATGATAGTATCATACAACAAGCATCTCAATCATTGTGAAATAATATGAAATAGTATCATGATATAACGTAAAAACTTCATAGAGTATTAACTATTTCAATCATAGAAAATTATCATGGATTAACACCATGGAATCATGGCACAACACCATGGGGAAAAAATGAACGTGATAATAAGGGATTATCATGGAACTAAGATATCATTATGAAATAACTATATGGAAATAAAACTATTTGGATCATAATGAGTCATCATGGAATAACATCACGGCATCATGGAGAAAATCCAGCTTTATGGCATCATAGAATGCATCCATAGAATAATAAATATCTTAAACATGACAAAATATCATGAAACAAGATTAAAAACCAAAAGCACAAAAGGGTGTAAGCATGTTAACTTGTCATGCTTTTTGTGCTAGTTATCATGTGGCAACAAGCATATCTTGTAAGCATAATGAGAGTGTAACTTTTCAAACGTGTGGGAATCCATCAAATATTTCAAAATAGGGGGACCACCCTGAATCCACTTTCCTGACCATTTACGCAGTGTTACTCTGAGGGGAGTGGCGCAGTCAAAATGCATGGAGAGAAGCGGAGTGGGGCAGTCAACATGCATGGAGAGAAGCGGGGAGCAGGGGCCAGAGGTAAGAGAGAACCAGAAACAAAGTCGAGGGCTGAACTTTCTCTTGATTCTTCTCCGCCCGGAAAAAGGGTGAAGCTCTCTGATTCCCCAGCATCCCCAATGGCAAAGACCTTGCATACAAAGGGGAAGGATGACTGAGGCACTCTCTCTCTCTCTCTACCTCATTATGATTTGCGAGGATAGTTGCTGGTGCTGTCTTGGCTGGAGAGTTGTCCCTTGATGTCAGCTTTACTAGTAGGACATCTTGTGAATAGTCACTTGAAATACAATCACTCAAGTCGAAGTCTGGCTCAAGAAGCACAAACCAGTGTTTTATTTGAACCTTGCAATTGGAAGGAAGTGCTGAATACTGCACTTTCCTACTGTTAACACACTCCTGGCTACATTATTTTTTACCTACCAACAAATAGAAAAATCTTCTAATCTTGTGATATTGGGGGTGTGAAGGCGGATGGAAAGCTCCAAAGTTTATAGCCCCAGTACAGAGCAAGTTCTGTACTACAGCACAAGAGTTCAATGATGTTCATGGCCTCTCCCTGGCTGGTGCCAGCCCCAAACTAGTGAGGTGGGATCAGATTAGTGATGTGGAGTTGTTCAGTGTTTTCACAGATTCAAAGAATCGTAGTCACTATCGCATTAAATGCAGTTGTTTGCGTACTGATATGTTCGACCAAGTGATGCAGCTGCACTACAAGGTGTACTAAAAGCCCCCAACAAAGATGGAGATCAACTCTGCATTTGCCAAGGGGTTTGTAAAAGAATTCATCCCGGTGGCAATTGCAAGTAGCTCAACCATGCAATTCAATTGGGTTGAATTCCCTGTCCAACATTTGCAGGACCTCCGAGAGAAAGGGCACTACAAGGCCCATGTCAAAGTGGAGGATGCGCAATGTATGTCAAAACATCGAGGAGGTGCAAGCTAAAATGAAGGAGGATACCAAGGAGACACCCATCTCTCGCCATAGCACTCACCAGCAGGCTGAAAGCCTGTCATTTTTTGACATTGAGAATTTGCAGCGCATAAAGGCTGCCTTTGAAATTCTTAGCAAACAACTGCAAGATGCTAAAGAACATCTTCTAACTGCAAAATTAGAGTTTGAAGCTGCGAGGGTTGTCCAAGCAAGCAATGCTAGGGTCACCCCAATTGTGCTTGCTATGAGACAAAAGCTTCACGACACTGAAAATGAATTACAAAGGTTACTACAGAGCGACAGCATGGATGCAAAGAGGGAAATAGAGTGTAAAGTAAAAATAGAGACATTGGAAGGTTTGGCATTTTGTGACAATGAGGACACTCTTGCTGCTGACTCAACTTGTCAGTGTGTAAGTGCGTGACTTTTATGCTTCCACTGTATAATTGGAATATGTGCACAACAAACCTATGTACTTACCATGATCCTCTTTTTTTTGGTGTGCAGATTAATGTGGAGGTTATGGAAGCAAAAGTGAATGCATGTGAAGGTCAACTGCAGCTCCTAATGCACATGAGCAAGATGCTACAAGGCTCCTCCATTCCCGCTGCCCTTTGTAATATGGCTATGGGCACTTTTACAGAAATTATAGAAGGGCTATGCGATGGGATGATGATCAACCCGTGCAGTGGTTGTAGTTTTCCACTTAAAGTAAAGGGAACCAATGCCACGGTCAAGATGCCCTGTGGGCATAGCTACCACTTTCTCTGCTTTGCAGCTGCATGCTCCTTGTCAACAAAATGTAGAGCTGTGACCTGCCAGCAAAGGATACCACAAGAATGGTGTTGGAAACCCACAAGGCAAAGACATCCAATCACACCAACATCTGGTAAGATTGTACAGGGTGTGCTAATTAGCATACCCAGTGTGTTAATTAGAATATTGAGTGTGTTAACTGGATATGCTAATTAGCATATCTTGTATGCTGATTAGCATACTAGGTATGCTCATTAGCATACTGGATATGCTCATTAGGATATTGGATATGCTCATTAGGATACTGGATATGCTCATTAGCATACAAGATATGGTAATTAGCATACTGGATATTCTAATTAGCATACCTAGTGAGAATATTGAGTGTGTTAGTTGGATATGCTAATTAGCATATCTTGTATGCTAATTAGCATACCCTGTGCTCAGTGTACAGATTAGAGTAAGTTTGGCATATTAGCATATCTAGTAAGTTAACTACCATATCCAAATTCTAACTAGCAAACTGTATATGTTGATTAGCAAATTGTATATGATGATTAGCATACTGGATATGCTAATTAGCGTACTGGGTATACTGATTAGCATACTGGATATGCTAATTAACATACTGGGTATGTTAATTAGCATATTGGGAATGCTAATTAGCATACTGGGTATGTTGATTCACGTACTGAGTATGTTGGTTAGCATATTGGATATGTTAATTAGCATACTGGATATGCTAATTAGCATACTTGGAATGCTCATTAGCATATTGGGTATGCTAATTAGCATACTGGGTATGATAATTAGCATATTGGATATGCTAATTAGCATGCTGGGACTGCCAGTAGCTAGCATACAAGGACTGTCTTTTAGTGTACAGGGTGTGCTTATTAGCATACCCACAGTGTTAATTAGAATACTGAGTGTGTTGACTGGATATGCTAATTAGCATATCTTGTATGCTAATTAGCATACTTGTACTCAGTGTACAGACTAGAGTAAGTTTGTCATAATGGCAAATCTAGTAAGTAAGCTACCATCTCCAGACGCAAACCAGCATATTGGATATGCTAGTTAGCATACTCAGCAATTCGAATTAGCATACTGGGCTTGTCAGCATAATGGATTCCAATGTATGCTAGGCTGCACACATAGTCAAAGCATATCAAACATTTTATAGCATACATGACATGCTTATATGAGTCTTAATCCACTTTTTTTGTTGCAGGCCTGTGGCAGTCCCTCCATGATGTGGGCAGTGTGCATGACATGAAGGGCAAGGGAAAGGCTGTAATGGAGGACCTTTCGATCGAGGAGAGTGATGAGTTGGATATAGGTGAGAACCCTTCGACGGGGTGAAGGGGTGGATGAGGGCTCCCAACAGATGCCAAATGAAAGCATGAAAACAACGGAGGAAGGCGGTGATGTGAGCAGGAACTCAGAAGATGAAAAAGAAGATGATTTTTTTTTCATGGCTCCTCGTGTGCCAGCGATGCCTACTGCTACAACTAACAAAGCAGAAGCTTCTCAGCAGACAGTGGCTAGTGGCTCAGGGGAAACTTTGAAGAATGAAAACATAGAAGATGAGCAAGAAGTTGGTGACAACAGCCCTCTCGAGCGTTTTTTGCGTAAAGCTCAGCTGAAAAGAAAAGTTGGCCTTGAAGAGGTACCCGAAGACATTGCAAGCACAGCATGTGGTTCGGACAAGGCTGAAAGCTCCAAAGGTGAAAAGAAAGCCACCCGCTCAAGAGCTTGCAAAATTTTTTGTTAAGACTTATTGCTCCCTACCCGGTTGTGCCCTTCATTGTATATGCTAGACCATTTTGAAACCCAAATGCGTATTGTAACTGACATGCATTTTGTTTTCCAATGAAAATGTATTTTTGTGCAATATAAATCTGAGCAGAAGTTCATTGTAATAGTTCATTATAATTTTTGTGTTTTTTTTTTAACTTGTTTATTTCGTATCGCGGCTTCCCTGCAAAGGAAGAGAAACAGGCATTAATCGTCATGCCTGATGCAACTGTGGCCATGCAATGGCAGAAATTACGGAGATGGTGAGTCCACAAAGCCAGGCAGTTAAGGAGACAGAAAATGGAGATTGAAAAACGCCTTGAACGATATTCACAGCTTGCCCGTAGTATTATTGAGCGCCTAAATTATGTGCACCAAGTGGGCCGGTTATTTTTTATGAATGGTATCCTCTACCAGACCCAATATGGGTGCCTAAGCGTTTATGTGATGAAAAAAGGGCTCTGGTGTTGGACCTGAACGGTCTTTTGGTGGCAATGGTAGAGCCTTGCTTTGGTGAAAATCCCCTGGCATATGCAGATGAAATGCTGAAATACGATGTACTTGATAAGCAGGTGTTCTGTCACAAGGACAACCTTTTTTTTTTGGAGTGGTGCCTTGAGTTCTTTAATGTGTTTATATGGAGCACAAGCCTCCATAGTAAAGTCATGAGTATTTGCCGTACTGTTTTTAAAGAGCATGTGCCAAAGATTACTGGGTTTTTTGCTCAAGCGCACTGTACAAAGCAATCCTGGCAGATCCAGAGAAACCTGTGTTTATGAAAGACTTATCCTTGTTCTGGAAACACACTCCGGGGTACAACGCCCAAAACACACTTATAATCGATAATAGCTTCTACAAATTGTTTCAGAACCCACCACAAACTTGGCTTGTACTCCTAGTCTAGAGCACCAGAGTGCTGAGCAGAGGGAAACGTTCCTTATAGAAACTTTGAAGTCTTGGATTTTTCTTTGGCTCCAAACGGATGATTGGGAAGCATATGTTGCTGATAATGTGTTTGAGACAGGCTCAGATGAGTTTTCTGATGCAGTCGTCATACGTTTGCTTGACATTCAAAAAATGGATTTAGAGGCTAAAAGACTTGAAGAAATTCATCTCGCAAATAGCGGGAAGCTGACCTAGAAGCAGAAAGAGAGAAAGAAAAGCTGGAGAGGGAAAGAAGAGAAAGGGAGGAGCATAGTGCCAACCTAGAAGTAGAGGAGGAAGCAGAGAGAAAGGAGGAAGCAGAGAGAAAAGAAAAGAGGCAGCAGGAAGAAGAAAAATTGCGAGAAGGACAGTCCGGTCACTACACGCTCCCTCCGAGGAGGCCTAAAGGGTTTTGGGGGCAGTGGACTGTCATTGTAATATTGAACCCTATGTAAATAATTTGATGCTGGCAATTAATGTAAATAGTTTGATAGTTAGAACCAACTTTATAATAAAACTGCATACCCTTACAACAAAGTGGTATATAGAAAATCGAGTGGATACAACTTAAAAGTTGAAGGGCATGCTATTACAGATTGCTTCATAGCTTTCTAGAGTGATTGTGTACACCTGCCTTCTCCTTGGGACGTGCTCCATGGGTATTTGGATACATCGCACCAGATGTGAAAGTAGGTGGACCATAGACTGCTTGTGGTCTAGCTTGAAGGTGTATGCATCCAATTGCTTGTAATACAGTACTTGCACAACATATGAGCCTCTGTCAATTACATTGCTCCATTCATCAATGTACCCCTTCTCCACCTTCTCCTTTTTTGCAACACACTTGACCAGATAGAAATCCACATCTTCGGTGTTGGTTAAAGCATCTCGATTTATAGCAAATGTGTCTCCAGAACATAGAGCGCTACTCAACACATCATGATGACCTTCGTATGTGAAGTCATCATAGCCAACGACTTCCTCTGTCGAAACTTCATTTGTTTGCTCAAGTAATGGCAGCAGAATCTGATAATCCCAAGCCTTCACGTGAGCTTTATTGATGCAGTGATTCCACCTTCCGTTCATGCATGGCATCATAGAAGCATGCCAAATTTCTTGTTGCAAGGGCAGTTGGATCCTACGGGTTGTGATCACGAATAGCATGCAAAGAGCGAGTTTTTGCCACAGTGGCACAATTCCCCTTAACTTCCCTATTAACATCTCCCTCTTTAACCTCCCAAAACACACGAGCACATTCCCTTTCTTTTGAAGGATATGATGCAGTGCTCCCTGCGATAGGTTGGCCTGGCAATAAGCAACCGCATATGCTGCACACTGCAATATAGCTCCATTAGGTTTTAGTTGTTCATGGGTCAAGGTTCTTTTCACAACTGCTCCTGCACCATCATGCTCGCCCTTGCCATGCCCTGATCCAAAGAAGAACCATCTCATCCCAATCCATGTGAGTCCACCATATCTTGCAACAAAATAGAAAGGCCTGGCTCCCTTGAATTGCGAGGCCGCACCATATGACCACACCCAATGTTGTTGACACTCGCTTGTTGTAACCATTCACGGTGTAGCATGAAGCAATGTTGCACAAACAGTGTGTCATGCACCCTATCATTTGATATGAAGAAGTGGATCGTTTTGACCACCTCCCCTTCCTTTCCATATTATGTTATGTGTACAAAAATAGTTACTTGACTAGAGTGCCAATGCATTGACTGAATCTCATTTTGCTCCTTGAAGGTGTAATTTTCAGCAAAGTCAACAATTGAGACAATGACATCATCCGGAAAGCGAAGTATACAATCCTTATATTGTTGTCCTTGCCATCGTGCCACATAGTTATGAGTGATGAACAGCTTCAACTTGGTCTGCAACAGTCGAAGAAACTCCCAGCACTGCATTTCTTTATGCAAAAGATCTTTTCTTTTCTTACTGTTTCCATGCATGTCTTTTGCTTCTACATACGCAAATACTTTCACATTAATACTCTTACCTGGCTTTCCTGTTTCTAAGCAACATAATTCTAACTTCTTTACTCCACATATCTTACAGTCTCCCATCAGGCATTCCCTTCTATGGAAAATTTCATCTGCTGGCTTTGGACAGGCTTTGGACAGATAACGAACTCCCACATTTCTGTGACACCTTTGAACGTGTGATGTGAAGCCAAGCAGCCGCTGCTAATGTTCTTGCATGTAGCACAGATATTGCATACACAATTGCAACATGTATCATGCATCCCAAAAGCACGAGAGCGCATGTGGTTCAGTGAGTCTTTCAAAAAGGTCATCTGCACATGGTATTCGAAACACATACTCATCAACATACTAGTTAGCATACTCATCAGCATGCTAGTTAGCATGCTGAGTACGCTAACTAGCATACTAGCTGTGCTAACAAGCACAATCAGTGTGTAGTTTAGCATACGAGACATACTTATCAGCATGCTAGTTATCTTACTGAGTATACTCATCAGCATGCTAGTTATCTTATTGAGTATACTCATCAACATGCTAGTTATCATGTTGAGTATGCTAATTAGCATGCTGAGTATGCTAACTAGCATGCTGAGTTAGCATACTAGCTGTGCTAACTAGCATACTCATCGGCATACTAGTTAGCATACTAGCTGTGCTAACTAGCATACTCATCAGCATGCTAGTTAGCATGCTGAGTATGCTAGCTAGCATGCTGAGTATGCTAACTAGAATACTAGCTATGCTAACAAGCACAATGAGTGTGTAGTGTAGCATACGAGGCATACTCATCACCATGCTAGTTAGCATGCTGAGTTAGCATACTAGCTGTGCTAACTAGCATACTAGATGTGCTAACTAGCATACTAGATGTGCTACCTAGCATATTAGATGTGCTAACTAGCATACTCATCAGCATACTAGCTGTGCTAACTAGCATACTCATCAGCATGCTGAGTATGCTAGTTAGCATAGCTGAATATGCTAACTAGCATACTAGCTGTGCTAACAAACATAATCAGTGTATAATTTATCATATGATTCATTGTTAACCACATGAATGTGGGCTAAGAAGAATAGAAGGTATGCTAACTAGCATACATATTGTGTTAACCAGCACACTTATTATGTTGAACAGCATAGCCAACACACTACGAATGCTAACTAGCATAAATCAGCTTACCCATTATGCTACTTAGCATTCTCAGTTGTGCTAACTAGCATACTAGCTGTGCTAACAAGCAAAATCAGTGTGTAGTATAACATATGAGTCATGGTTAACCACACAAAGCGTGCTAAGAAGAATAGAAGGTATGCTAACTAGCATACATATTGTGTTAACCATCACACTTGTTATGCTGAATAGCATAGCCAGCACACTAGCATAAAAGGTGTTAAAGTAGCATACATATTGTGCTAACCAGCGTAGTCCTCAAGATCACTAGGCATACTAACTAGCATAAGATTTATGTTGAACACCATACCCACCATACAGGAATGCTAACTAGCATATACCATAAACCAACTTACCCATTATGCTAGTTAGCATATTACGAAAGGTAGCTAGCATACTCATTGTGCCAAAGAACATTCTGAGCATGCTAGTTAGCATAATAGGTATGCTAACTAGCATAAAGGGTGTTATAGTAGCTTACATATTGTGCTAGACAGCATATTTATCATGCTAAACAACATACCCAACATACTAGGAGTGAGACTATGCTAACTAGCACACATGCTAGGTGGCATACATAGCATAACATATTGTGATAACTAGCATGCTATGTATGCTTGGTAGATTACTAGCATGCCAGAATGCATACGTTATGACGCAAGTATGTCATTCATCACCTGAGACTCATCCAGAAGGTGCACAGGGTGTTTTATGTAGCTTTTCCTTCCCACTCTCTTTCGACAAACATCCTTCTTGTTGGGTGAAACACGAGTCTCCTTTGTCCAAAATGTGTAGACCAATTCCTTAATCTCATATGTGATAGGGCTATGACGGTGTTGCTTGTGACATCCAACCAATGAAAACAGTCGAGCATTGACGCCTGACTTCACCTGCCATGATTTTGCTTTGAACAAGCTGCGACAGTCTACTTTTAGGACCCTGGAGAATTTGGCAATAGGCATGTTTTCCTTTGAATTTATCATCATCTGCAATGCTGCATTCTTCAAAAACAGCTCCTCGTTAGAAGCTGGTTGCTTGACGATAGCTAGTGTGTTGCGGACATTGGAGACAGTTGCACTCTGCACAGCAGCCTCCTCCTCTAAAGACTGATCACGGATTGCCCGAACAAGCGGATGTTGAGCAACAAGATTCCAGATTTCACACTTTGCTTCTTTGTTGAGACCTTCAGTCCTGCTCTTGAAAGCTTTCACAATCTCGAAGGAGATTTTCCTTTTCTCCTCATCGTCGACGGCATGATGTCCTCGTTTAGTTGTCATCTATCGGTGCTCCCAGTGTTTACGCTTTCTTTCTGTCTCATATTTCCGGATAATAGAAAGAGCTGGATGCTGGTAGTTGTGATTCATTTCCTATAATGGCTCCCTTCTGCCTCCATTTCTAGTGGCAAATTGCAATAATGTTGTCTATTGGTTTTCCATATCTGCAAGTGTGCTAAGCTTTGACAACTCAACTTTGAGGCGAGAAGCAATGCGAGAGAGAGAGAGAGAGAGAGAGAGAGAGAGAGAGAGAGAGAGAGAGAGAGAGAAAGAGAGAGAGAGAGAGAGAGAGAGGGAGGGAGGGAGGGAGTAGGAACATGGAAAACTGTGAATTGGTATGAGAGTGAGACAGAGAGGGAGTCTGCACCGCAGAGAGAGAGAGAGAGAGAGAGAGAGAGAGAGAGAGAGAGAGAGAGAGAGAGAGAGAGAGAGAGAGAGAGAGAGAGAACAGAGGCCACACCCCACGTCATCGTCGTAACTGAAAACAGAGGTCACACCCTATATGGGAGGGAACAAATAATATATCTTATGGTTATTAAAATTTCAAACTTCACTTGCTCTTTGGTTTTGAATAGATGCTAACAAGCACCTCTTACTAGCATTGTCCAGGACACCAAAAAGCATGACAAGTTAACATGCTTATACCCAAAAGCGTCAAACAATTATCTTAATCACTATAAATAAATATAAAACAACACCATGGTATAATAAATCACCTCCATGGAATAATAACTCTTTCAATCATGATAAATCATCATAAAACAACACAACACTTTTACAAAATGATTTTATCTAACAAAAAGCCACCTCAAATATACTAAGTCATCTGATGAAACAACGCTATGAAACAAAAACTAAGCACAATAAGAAATGATTAATACAAATGATTTGTAATCACCATGAAAACGTATCATGGTATTATAGAACAACATGGAAGAATAACCATCTAAGTAAAAAACAACCATGAAAATATATCTTGATATTACGACTATAACTATATAAAAGAATAATCATCTCACTAACAAACAATCAGTACGAACGACTTCTAGTCATCATGAAAACGGATCATAGCATCATGAAACAACCCTATAGTTGAATATTTTAATGAGGAAAATGATCAATACAAACGATTTGTAATCACTATGAAATTGTATCATGATATCATAAAACAAATCTATGGAATAATAAGCATTTCAATAATGAACGCTCAATACAAACAACTTCTAATCATAAAAATACATCATGGCTTCATGAAACAACTCCATGGAACAAGAATCATCTCAATAAGAAATGATCAGTACAAATGATTTGTAATCATCATGAAAACGTACCATGGCATCATGTAACAATTCCATGGAAGAATAATCATCTCAATAATGAAGGATTAAAAAAAACTTATAATTATGAAAATATTTTATGGTATCATGGAACAACCATATAAAAGAATAGTCATCTTAGTAATAAACGATCATTACAAAAAAATTCTAATCATGGAAATGCATCATGGCATCATGGAGAAATTCCATGGAAGAATTGTTTGTAATAATCAAGAAAATGCATCGTGAATCATGAAAAAAACTCTATAAATAATAATCATATCAATAACAAATGATTATTATGAACGACTTGTGATCATCATTGAAATGTATCATGACATCATGGAACAACTCCATGGAATAACAACCATCTCAATAAAATGAATGATCAGTACGAACCACTTCTAATCATCATGGAAACGCATCATGACATCATGGAATAACTCCATAAAATAATAATCATTTCAATAATGAACGATTAGTAGGATTGATTTTGAATTATAAAAATATATCATGGTATCATGAAACAACTCCATATAAAAATAATCATCTCAATAATGAATGATCTATACAAAAACTTGTGATCAGGAAAACACATCATGGCATCATGGAACAACTCCTTGGAAGAATAATCATCTCAATATAAAATGATGAGTACAAACGATTGATAACCATGAAAGCATATGATGGAATCATGAAACCTATAAATGAATAATTATTTCAATAACAAATGATCAATACAAGCAACTTCTAATCATCATGAAAATGTATCATGATATCATGAAGCAAATCCATATCACAATTTCAATAACAAACAATCATAAGAACTCATCATGAGTAAAAACTATAAATCTTTGATGTTTGTAATAAAAAACTTAATTGTTAAAATACATCTCTCTAACAAATCATCAATATTTAACTCTTCAACATCTGTATGTAGAGAATTGACATGATCCATAAATCATAACGATTTAAAATGAGCTATCAATGATAACCAAATTATCAAAATTGTAACTCTTTGATATCTATACACAAAAAATAATATAAATCATCAAAATATAACTCTTTGATAAAGCATCGGAATCATAACCTTTGGCATTCAGAGAGAAGAGAAATGATATGAATTGTCAAAGCATAAATGTCAATATTGACTGAAGATTATAAAATGAATCAACAAAATCATACTTGTATTTAAGACATAACTAAATAAATCATTGAATATAAGAACTTCAACATCCACATGAAAAGAATAAAAAGACTTACTAAAACATAACTATTTAACATTAATATCCAAATACAACACAAAATATCAAAATTGTAGTCCTTCAATATCTGCAATCATAACTTTTTTTATAAATAAATTTCTTTTTTTTAAGTGAGACGTGATACATAAAATATCTCTTCGTGAAATTTGATATGATGGATATAATTCTCTCTATAATAGCATCATACAACTCTCTACAAGTTTAATAAAAAAAAATATGATTTGATCTTTATCATAAATCATATGCAATCAAAATGAAAAGAAAAATAAAAAAGATTTAAAGTAATATGAATTTGATGTAACGCGATGCACATGTATTGAAATATACGTGATACACATGAAGACTATATATGGAGACCAATCAATTTATCTACTTCTTTAAATAGGGGATTTTGTTTTTGCAAACTTCCCATTTTGTGCTTTTGCAAATAGTACTTTTTTTTCATTCTTTTGCAATGCAACATAGCCTAAATTAGCTTTTCTAACATGAATCCAAAACCAAATTTCCAAGTACAAATAAACAAAAAGTTTGTCAGAGTTTCTTTCGTTTTACCTTGAAATTTGCAAAAAACACCTCTCCAATTTTATCACAAAGAGATTAAGGACATTCAAAAAAATAAAAAAACTAATAAAAATCCCTTCAAATAAAATCTTTGTTAGCTACCACCCAAAGAAAAAGTATGCTTTTTTAAAAAGGAATCGAAAGTATGGCATGTAGCCTCACAAGGTATTCTCAAATCAAACCAACATAAAGACATGTCAAACATAGTGACACCAACCATGTAGTCACACATTGTTACCACCCAACAATTTGTGACAAAGAAGTACATAATCCGTAGATCAAATGAATGGATCTTTTTGGAAAACAAACCCCTCTCTCTTAGCTTGGCAGGGGTCCACAAACTACGAGAAAAAGACACTGCTCATAGAGCATATCATCTAGCTCTAAACACATGCAATGTCTCAGGTCCTTTGTGCTAGCCTTCCCCAAACCACCACACCCTACAATCACATCCAAGACATAGTCACAACGCTCTGTGAATGTTGCCGGCAACCATCTGACCATGTCACCAACATAGAAATAAACAACATTACTCTTGCAAGTGGAAAAATGCGTCAAACTTAACACAAGGACCATGAAAATCAACATCATAAAATAGTAGTGACTTACCAAAAAAAAAGACTACTACTCTCCGTACTAGTTCTAACAATTTACCATCAATTTTTGTGGAGAAAACAAAATCATCTAATATATAGCTATGGTATGCTAGAAACAACCACGCTCTTTGAAATCTTCTCCCTACTCTCTATCCTAGCTCAACACAGCTTGCCCAACCAAATTCCAAAGAGACATTGTAAGATCAAGCATCTATTTGGTTAGGAAAATTGCAAATATGATATTACCAAATTATGAAATAAACTTGCCATATAATAGATAGAAAAAGATGTATTAAAACATGAGTGACCTTACCGACGCTCTAGTGACAGGATATCAATATGCCTTGTAGTCATGCATAAGCATCAAGATACCATGAAGCACAAGTCCCACTGTCAATGCATTTGCAAGGAGATCCCCTATGTCCGCCACTAAGCAAATGATGACCAAGAAACCCTCTTTGGCTAGATACTCACAAGAAAGATCCATGCAACCCCTCACCAAACCCGAGAAGAATGTATTCATAGTCAGGATTTTCATATATTGGAAAGCATACTAGATTTAATGTTTCATGGTCATTGCATTTACCTACTTCAATCAAATATATTATTGTGGGTCACATCAACAAGTACAACATCAACAAAAGTCTTGTACTAGAATCTTGCAGCCATTATTTATGGTGGTAACTTTCTAACAATCTTTACATGCAAGAAAATTCAAATTCAAATTCATTTGAGATAACTCACCAACAAAACAAGTCATAGATTGTCTCTCCCAACTCTCTCGACCTAGAGAGGTCTTTAGAGAAAATGAGGTGTTGGGCGCTATAGAGACCTCAATCACATTCATCCGATTTGGATCACTTGAGGTGCTAGGAGGTTCCATAAGCCCTTTATATCTCTTGTCTTAAATGCTAAAAAAACCATTAGAAGTAGCTTCAGTGGTTGTTTGAGTAGCCTGCACATTAAAGGGTGTACCTTGGTCAGCTTTGGTGGCATCCTTACTAGCTTCAAATACTCCATACACGAGGGTGTAGTAATTGCATCCAAGTCTCTACTACTATGGGTCTCTTGCTTGAATCCTACCAGCATCATTGTTTCTATCACCATATGAATGGCTTCAAATTTATTTTATACATTCATGAATTAATCTTTCACATGGTTTTAAGAACTTCCTCTCATGCAGATCCTTCTCTTGATTTGGGATTACACCAATCGGATAATCAAGCCACCAAGGACATAACCTACTTCCCATGGTGTCATTTTTTTTTAAAGAAGCAAGGACACTTATTAATCAAGGGGCAATTATTAAAAAAGTGGCCTATATTTCCACAATGGAAGCAAATCCCCAGCTAGCTTTTCCCATTTAAGGTAAATGACCAGTTTACCTACTGTGTCTAGGTCAATTTCCATAGTATCCCAAAATTTCTTGTGAGTCTTCCATAGGATGGAGGCTTTATTCCTATTCAAACAATGGATAGTAGGGGAAAACAAAACTTTTTCTAAGGAGGCTTCAAGTTCCCCAATACACGGCCAAAAGAATATTGGAAGATCCACAAATTTGACCCATACTAGGTATTTAGTAAACATCTCTTCCTTAGGCATTTTAATTGGTTGCCAAGTGATAATATATACTATCTGACCACAAAGGATAATTAGCATTAGGATCATAAAGAAAAGAAATTTTGTCTTTCTACTTCAAGAACAAAAGCTCAAATAGTCCAGCCCTAGAGTAGTAAATCTTGTCAACAACGGCCCATTTAAACCCAACATCGATTTCATCAGTGATCGTTACAACAAGATCTGGTAACTTCCTCATGAAGAACACTACCACGACACACTCGTGAAAGACAAAAGAGTTGAGATCACACTACTGAGGAATTTAAACTAACCTTATGTTCACCATTAATCTTAGGTTCAAGAGTAAAGGCATCTTTAAGAATATGAGTCATCCCATTAGGGTCAAACTCCTTATAGCCCTTCCTTAAGAATTGCATTCTTGCTGGTGTGTGGAGATGTAACTAGAAATCAAAGGGAAGAGTAGCCATTTCTTAAATGAACAAGGAGGCACCTTTAAGTGCCAAGGTCGATGCGGGAAGGTTGAACTCCTCAACAAGGATTTATTGATCATGTGATCACGTGAATTCTTTTGTGACAACCATGTGGTATTATCATATTCACATAGTTACCATCTACATGATCACATTTAAGTCGATGAATGGTGACCTAATTACACACCAAAAGCCTGGCGGACTATTACTTTTTTGTGGTGAGCCCACTTGGATATGGAAAAAACCTACCAATGGGCCTACCAAGATATGGAAAAGCCTCACGGGCTTCCAGTTTGGGTGGTTTTTTCACGTTAATAAGAATGTCATGTGAACATTTACGTGATCACATGTTTTTAAAAGTGATCACTCAATGTTATTAACATGTTCATGTGTTTGTGGTCACATTAATGAAATCCCTGCTCCTCAATCTATTGTTGTTGATGTAGTCTTGGTGCACCCTTGTATGCATAATGAAGACCAAGCCTGAGGATGGTATTATTTTGCTCAAAGCTATCAAATTTTCATGCACCTCTCAAACCCTAACCTCTCTTAGCCTCTCTCTCTCTCTCTCTCTCTCTCTCTCTCTCTCTCTCTCTCTCTCTCTCTCTCTCTCTCTCTCTCTCTCTCTCTCTCTCTCTCTCTGTCTCTCTCTCTCTCTCTCTCTCTCTCTCTATATATATATATATATATATATATATATATATATATATATATATATATATATATATATATATATATATATATATATCTCAAACTATGCATACTATTGCCCCCTTCTTGGAATCTCTGGCCCTTTAGTCTTGACAATGCTACTCTGGATCCCCCATGTACCAGTTATCACTCGACACTTACTTTCCCTTGCATTCAATTTCAATTATCCCTTTGCCATATGTGAAACTTACCTCCCTTCACCCATCAACCATCAATTGCAAGTTGGTCAACTAATCGTTCAACAGATATTTACCACCTGCCCCCATGGACAAAGTTACATCTCCTTTCTTGAATCCACTAGCCTTCCTTGAATCCATTGAATGGATCAACTAAACGACTAGTTGTCTATATCTACTTGGTCACTCTTGCCTAGCCCCCCCCTCCCCCCCAAATCCCTAACCATTGTGAGTAATGATTTGTTATACTGCAAAGCCTTGCATGTTTCACAATTCAAGGCTCCCCTTTTCTTCACATGAACATGCTTTCTCTTTCCAAATTCCTTGCTCTCAACCAATGATATAGTGTGAGAGCACATGTGAGCTTTGCAAGAGATGCTAACGTTGGAGGGGGGAATATGGGAACATGCCTCGCACAAACACAAGGGCCTTTCTATAGCTCAGGGTATCCACAACACCCCTATCCTCTCGGATAACAACTTCAAAAACACTCTTCTCACTAGGAGACCACCGCCTGCTCAATTTCCACTACTCGCACACTCCACAAATTCACCACACAATGCACAACTACTGGCACGGTTTGTCTCCACCCTTACACACGCACATAGCCGCTTAATCTCACTCTCTCACACAAAACATTGTGGGTCTGGGAGGCACACACTTCCACACAGCCGCCGGCACCGAGGGGAAACACTAGAGCAGGAGAAATATAAGGGGGAAGGGGAAACGACACCAAGACAAACACAATGGATGCTTCACCACTTCTCAAACACTCTTTACAACTCATTTACATCAAACGGCGCACCCACATGGTCGTCGGGAAAGAAAACACGCACTTGGGGCTTTGCAGACACACCTTTGCACAAAAAAAGCCAACCCGAGAAC
This sequence comes from Adiantum capillus-veneris, assembly GCF_014529385.1. Taxonomy (NCBI): domain Eukaryota; kingdom Viridiplantae; phylum Streptophyta; class Polypodiopsida; order Polypodiales; family Pteridaceae; genus Adiantum; species Adiantum capillus-veneris. Next base: position 141,586,361 of record NC_140943.1, read on the forward strand.
TCACACACACTCTCTATGTTGGCTCCTTGCAGGCTCACCGGCTCAAGGCCTTGGCAAGAAGACTACTCTGGCAAAAAGCATGAAGAATGGCCCAAAAATGGTTTATGTAGGGGTGCCCCTTTCAATTTGGGCATCTCGTGATTGGTCCACTTTGCATTCACATTTGGTAATTTTGGGAGGATGTAGCCGCCTTTGGCTTCATCTGCTCTCTTTCTCTTTCTCTTGCACTTTAGGGGGGTGCATTAGCGACATCGTTAATGCCCCTTGGCATTTTTTATTTTTCCTTTCTCTCCTTTATTTTTCACCCTTTGGAAGGCCCCCTCTTCCATGGACCTTGATCACTTTTATCCGGCCCTTTCCTTGACCTATTCCTCACGAGCCTCCTTTCTCTCTTTCTTCTCACCCTTGCTTACCCAGCCTTCTCTCCCCTTAACATTTGACTGAGCTCAGCCCCTGCAGCTTGGGACGGCTATACTCCCCCTCTCCTTGTCTCTATGGGAACCATCCCCTATCTCTTGCCTTCGTGCATCAGCGACCTCGCTAATTGGGAGGGGGGGGGGGGGGGGGGGGGGGGGGGGGGGGTGTTCTCTTTTAAAAACGTTCAGGCCCCAAGGGCCACGGGAACGAGCCCCAATCGGGTGCTGCCAAGTCATCTCTTACAGCAGCTGCCTCCCTCCACAGCGAGCGCGCGCCACTGGCACAGGGCGCCACGACCCACATCTCTCAAAACTGTCTCGTGCGCCACCGCACAGAGCCAACACAGCAACGCAGACCCGCCATCGCTAAGCGCTCCAGGATGAGTTAATGATATTTAATCTTTGTTGTCCAAATAAGCTACGGATTGCTCTTTGGAACTGTAGCTTTGTGCTTACTATAATGTATATGTTTTGTCTAGCGATTGGGATTAGTTGTGAGTACAAATCCTCTTGATTCATAACAAAATAACCACATTAACATCAAAAGAGAAGTTATAGTCAATAATAGGTAGTATGATGGGATCTGGTGAGAGAAGTATTTCGTTGATCCTTTCAGGACCAAAAACATGCTTTCACCCATATGCAAATGAAAGAAAAACTAGCAACATATATCTTACATGAGAGGAGTCATCACCACCTTAATGGAGAGAGAAGATGAGGCAAGACTTCAGTCTTTCTTCAAGGGAAAGTATGGCACTAAGATTAGTGTGTCACTATGGAATTGAGCTATTCTCACTCACTCATAACTTGCCCCCAATGAAGAGAAGGTTGCCCTTTTTACAGGTGACGGAGCCATGTTTTACATAATCACTTGGTTAGGCTAAATAATTAGCCCAAATCAAATGTTCTTTGGATATTTCTTAAAATGGGCAATAATAGGACTCAAAATATCATGAAATTCAATATTTTTGGTCGTTGAGGCTCCATGTGGGTGCATGATGTATGTGGGCCCCACCTAGGCATCCTTTGTGTGGCTCCAGCAGGGGGTCCCAACTTGTGTGTCTTGTCCTTCAAGGCATCTTTGAGGTGTCACATAACTCACATGATTATGTCTTTTATCCTCCAAATATCTTATTTTATGAAAAAAGACCAAGATTACCTCTTTTCACTTGATTCACCTGTTTACCATCTCTTCTTGCAGTGTAGTTGTGAGAGGATTTTTGACTGTTTTCCCTGTAACTTTTGACCTATAACTCGGATTGACATGCTTCAAAAAGCAAAATTGGCCTACTAAAAGAGGTTGACTTGGTTTTGGCCTTTTCTCCATGCCCTTAGTTCAGGATTTTCAAATTGGGATGATCCAAGAAGCTTTGGATCTTCCTTTTCATAAAGTCTTCTAGTAGTCCCTTCCCTCTTGTATGTATCCAAGAAGGTATGCATTATTGAAGGGTTATATTATTGAATAAATGTGAAAAGAAGAAAATAATTTATATATGGTAGGGTATAACAGAGACATTAGAAGAAATATACAAATGCTTTTTCCCCAGACAGAAAGAGGCACAATCATTGATACTTCTCTTGCAGTACTTTCTAATAGTAATGTACATTTATATTACTTCAAAGGTAAATACTAAGGTATGGTACAAAGCTTTTATTTATGCATATGAGTATTAATATGAAGTATACTTATGTGTCAAAAAGTCACAAAATAAATTGTTTAATGCCCGTTCCCACTATATACGTGCCACAACACGACATCCACCCCCTCTAAACCTGCACATCCTCCGGTATGTGCCACATTGTCTCTTTGTAAGATTAGCCCTCTTGTACATCTTCCTTGATTTCTTCTTCACTGGGTGATTCCAGAGCTTCATGTTCACTTTGATCTTCACCTGTGTTTTGCTCTTCTTCCTCACAACATCTTCTAGATCACTGTCTCCTCTTCTCTTAAACATTTTGATCCTTTTTCCCGCAATGGGAATCTTTACTTCTGTACCATCTAGTTCAGACAAGCTGTAAGTAGCATTTTCATGCACATGCTTTACAACATACGGTCCAAACCATCTTTTTGAGAACTTACGCATGACTGTGTGCTGATTATCAAGGCTATTATCATACACTAAAACCCAGTCACCTTTGTTAATTGGTTTGCTCCTGAGTCAATGTCGCTTATCAAAGTAGTCCTTGTTTTTCAAACTTGCATTTTTGAGTCGTTCTTTTGTAGCTTCAATGTCTCTAGGTCTTCTCTCTAGTTGCCTTATACACAGTGCAAGGAGATCTTCCCTGCTAAGCCCCTCTTGCCAAGGTAGTACAGCCCATGTGGGAATTGTATCTTCAATCGGCATCACTAGCTTTTTATCATACAGTAGCTCCGCGGGCATGTAGCCAGTTATCGAGCTATGTGTTGTACGATCAGCCCATAAATCATATGGTAACAGTTTTGGCCACTCACCAACTCTTCCTTCGCAAGCCTTGGCCAAAGCTTTGATGATAGGAGGATGCCCTCTTTCACTCTTTCCATTGCCTTCAAGGTTGTAAGTTGTAGTAAGAGAAATCTTGATTCCTAATCTAGAAAAGAACTCCCTTGCTTCTTCGGCATCCAGTTCACCTCTATCTGCAGTGATTTTTCCCACACAACCATAACGGCAAATCACCTCATCAAGAAGGAATTTGCACACAGCTTCTGTGGTTTTAGCTCTTAATGCTCTTCCTTCAACCTGGTTAGTTACGTCCTCTCATGCAAGAACCAAGTATCTCATCTGCCAGAGTCCTAAAGGCATTGTGATTAGATCCACAACCCATTTATAGTGCATAGCTAGTGGATATGTAGGGTACAATCCATCACGATGTCGGACATTTGAATACATTTGACAAGTTACACACGACTCTACAAACTGAGATACATCTTTATACATATCCTTCCACCAGTATTTTTCTTTCAACTTGGAGAAGGTTTCCCACACACCTCGGTGTCCAGCCCATAGACTCTCATGAGACTCTTGCATGAGCTTTACTTGAGTCTCTTTTTTACATATAACCCGTTGTGGTATAGCAACCTTTTGTTTAGGATGCTTCAACAAGTAACCATCCCTCAAAAAGTACCCATATGCTTTCCTGCGTATCCTCTTGAATTCTTGTTCAAACCAATCATCCTGTTTTGTTAGAGTACTCAAGTAGCTTCCAATAAGAATCCAATCACCTTCATAAAGATCTTTCAAGAACGATTCAAGTGAATTAGTCATGCAGACACTGTTACCTTTGACATGAGAGATAGAATAGAACTTTGTGCCTACATCATCTCCCTCATCAATCATTTGTGACTCATCTTCATACCTTGCCTTTGATAGCATATCTGCCACTGTATTGTCTTTACTTGCAATGTGATTAAACTCGGGATTTAAGGACTTAATGTAGGCAATCCACCGCAACATAGCATCCCAAGAACTGGTAGAAAATTTGTTTCTACAACCACACATGCACCAATTAGGTACTCTTTCCTATTTTTCAAGGCTGTAACCATACCCCATAGCTCTCTCTTTATTTGTGGATAGTTTCTTTGGCAAGCACTTAGTACCTTTGCTCCAAATCTTACCATATACCTGTGTCCTTCTTCGTCATCTTGCCCTATTGCCCATCCAATCCCTGTAGGACTGGTGTCTATGAAAGGCATTGTGATTTGAGGAATAAATTCACGTAAGACCTTATTCATCCCATTCATCATATGTGCAACCGAGTTGGTTGCTCCCTGTGGAAAAGTACACATCCTTACCAAACCCAAAGGTGTCCTCATGGTTGTCAAGTATCTGCTTTCAATTGCAAGCTGAAATTGATCATACCCTGAGTAGAGATCCCCCATTGAGTAGATCCCTCCCTGCAAAAGCCTCTGCAAACTCATCCACAATTGGACCTGTACCTACATTTCTAATTGTCACCTTGTTCACTGGTTGCATATCTTGGATGAAGCCTAGAGAACCATTCTTCTTTGGAACTGTGAACCACCTATTTGAGTATGGAACACAAGAAGGCTCCAAGATTCCCATTTTGATTTTCTCATTCAGTAGCTCTACTAACTTTGGCAACTGAGCGTTTGGAACCGGAATAGGCCGCAGATTCCAAGGCACATGAGGTATTGTGAAAATTACCATAGGAGCTACAATAGAAGGAACAACACATCCTATCTCATGTGGCTCAAATGCAAAAGCCTTACCATGCTTTGAAAGCATTTCTTTGAAGCACTTTGTCTTCTCCTGTGTTAGAAACTCCTCGCAACCAATCTGCAACTCTTGGAAAGACTCCTTTGTGAAGGTATGCCCGATCTTTTTAGGATTCCTCAAACTTGGTTGTAAATAAGCCTGCTCAATCTTTTCCCTATTGTTGGGTGGTAAGGGTGAAGCTACTGGTTTCACCTTCTTTGCTACACTCTTGTATTTAGTTTCAACATGGACTTCTGGGCCAACTGTTTGGTTTTCTTTAAAGCCTTCTATTACTTGATACATTTCCATAGAGCAAACTTCCACAACTTCATTTTCAAGATGCAAACTAGACCCCATTATAGGATCAAGCTCACCCATAGTATCTACAAAAGAAACTTGTTCACACAAACCCAAAACATTTTCAGTAGGCTCTAGCAACCCACTCTTTTTCATGCCTATTTGTACATTATGCACATATTGCCTCTCAAATCTCTTCAAATCTTCAAGTTTTGTAAAAAATACTGATCCATTCCTTGTTACCAAGGAGCTCGTTGAAAAATTTTCACCTTTTTTTGGATCAGGTGAGACCTTTTTTCTTTTTGTACCACTGCAATCCTGCTTTACAATGGTACTTGGCCAAAACCCTTCATTTCTCTATGATCATGAAACTCTTTGCTCACCTTTGGTAGAGGATGTTCTCTGAGGTTGTCACGATTTCTTCCATGGTTTACACAAACTGTGAGAAATTGGACAACTCGTTTACCATCTTTGCTACGTATCCTAGCATATGCTGAACCATCATCCATTACCTTTGTTTCCATTCGAACTACCACAATGTAGGGTTGTCCAAGGATGAGATGATATGAAGATGTATCCTGTACAAAGAAGTTTTGGTCAATTTTACATCACCTATTGTCGCCTTCACACCTGGACATGCTACATACAATTCACCGGATGAATTTTTCCACTTTCACCATCCAACCATGATCTGTGTCCATCGGCCATTTGCACTTGTTGTAGAGACTCTTTGATATTATGTTTATTTATGAACCATGGTCAATTAAGGCAACAAATGGCTCTTCAAGATCACCTACCTTGACCAAAGTTTCTGTAGTAGCCCTTTCCCAGTGACTTCGTGAATAGGAACTCCTAGGAATAGCTTCAACTTCTTCATCATCATTTGAGAAATGCACTTGCTTCACTCTCCCACTAGATTGGTAGCATCCTACCACAAATCCATCATCCTCCTTATTTTGCAATTGCATCCCTTGTGTCTTCAAGGTTTCTCCGTCAACCTGTGGACGAGCAACCTCAGCAAGAGTTTTCCTCTTTCTCTTGATGATGTCAATGATCTCCTCGTGGAATTCACGCTTTGCAATGCCAAGGACTTCTCCCAGAGTGAACTCAATCTTGCTATTCAAAATCCTTTCCTCCAAGACTTTGTTAAATCTGTAGCAACCTCAATATCAGATTATAGTTTATAAGTTGGGCCTTTTGTCTTACCTTTTGTTGGCTCTTTCTTCTTTCCTGATGTAGACTTCTCCATGAGTACTTCAGGTGGAGTACTTCAGGTGAAGTACTCATAAGTACTTCAGGTGGGAAGGCATTGAGTCACTTCTTCCCCCACTTCTAGAAGCTCTTTTTGATGGTCCTTCATCAGCATTCTCACTCCTGTGCTTTTCTTTTACAATAGCCTCATTTTGTTGGCATTTTGTAATGTAGGCATGCACTGAAAATGAGTCCACTGGATCATTCCATCCTGTTTCTAGACGTATGCAATGACCTGCTTCATGTAGAATCTCTTTTGTAAGCTTTCCCTTTTTAGCTAATTGCATGACATTTGGCCAAATTTGACCATGATGGTCATTCACCTCTTCATCACTAAGATGCTCAATTTTTACTCCATAAGTAGCTGCCTCAACTGAAGAGCTAGCATGGTTAGTTTCCATATCTTCAACTAAGGTTTGCATTCCCTCCTTCCCAAAGTTAGTTCTCAAGGGAAGACCTGTCTCTCTTAAGTGGATTTTACCATCCTCAAAAAAGACAACATCTTTTGACAAAGCATCACTAAAATCATCACAATCCCTTCTTACATGGTCTGTACTATCACACCAAATACATCTATTAACAAACCCTTCTTTGGGCTGTTGTCTTTGCCTAAGAAGTGGCTCTGATGGTGTGCCTTTTTCTTCAAGCTTTGCAAGCTTCACCTTCAAGTCACGCATTCCCTTCACAAGTTCATCTAGCATAGACTCATCAAACTTAGGATCTATATAAGTAGGCTTTACCATTTTGTCAGAAGTTGAGGTTGAAGGACTTGTAGTGTTTACTACCATCTTGTCCCTTCTTCTTTGTCGTTTGGCAAGCAACGAGATAGCACCTTCAACTTCATTCCAGTCAGTCTTTATTCCTTGATCAGCATCTTTATCTTCAAGAAGAAGCTCCAAATTTTCTTGAAACTCTTTACCTGCGGATTGTAAGAAAAAATCTGTCTTCTCTGCATCTAGTGTGGCCCTTTCTGTCTTGGTCAGTTGTGCATACGCCACTCAAATTCCCTAAGTAGCTCTGTTATTGATAATCCTTGCTTTGGCTTGACTACCCATTCTAAGAATGTCCTTTTGGTCACTCTCTCGGAGTCCTCCATGAAATATTCCTCCTTGAAAAATACTTTGAGTTCTTCCCAATTTTTCCCATGCCATCTTTAATTCCCCTAACATGCTCCCTAATTTCTGGAGCAACAACTAGCTCAAAGCTTTGAATCATCTCACCTTCTGACACGCGATGCAACTCCATCTCCTTCACATACTCACGTAAGTACTTGGTTACATCTTTGCCATTGATTTGATCCATTCTGTTGACGACCGCTTGTATGGTAGCATGTTGTTGTTGCATAAACATTGCAAATGCTTGAAACATTTGCATTGTTGTTGGGTCAAAATGCATACCCTGTTGCTCAACATGATCACCCATGATTACCCACAAACTCTCACCCTGGCAAATTCGTGTCGGGTTCACGAAAAATATGTCAAGAAGTCGACAGTCTTTCCAGGAAGGCACCGGGCCTCTTGTTGTCAGAGTTTGTGAGGAAGCTCAAGGGTTATGAGAAGGAGCTAAGCTGTAGATAACATAGCTTCTATAACTAAAGAAGAAATGTAGCCAAACAAGCCACTCACATTCCCTTACAAACACACACATGATGGAGAGATCTCATGAAAGATAGTCAAAACAAAACAAAAATGAAAACATCGAGATTACGATCATATCTTATCATGGGTAGGATAAAAGGGTTAATGAATGAGTTAATGATATTTAATCTTCGTTCTCCAAATAAGCTACGGATTTCTCTTTGAAATTGTAGCTTTGTGCTTTCTATAATGTATATGTTTTGTCTAGCGATTGGGATTAGTTGTGAGTACAAATCCTCTTGATTCATAACAAAATAACCACATTAACATCAAAAGAGAAGTTATAGTCAATAATAGGTAGTATGATGGGATCTGGTGAGAGAAGTATTTCGTTGACCCTTTCAGGACCAAATAGAAAGACTATGCGTTGCTGAAAGTGAATCTTTCGACTAATCCAAATGTTGACCCTAATAGATTGCACAAAATGGAAATGAAAGAAATTGCCTCCATGTGGATTATGGTTATTCATCAAAGATATACTTAGTATGTTCAAAGATAAAGGTGTGAAAGAAGTGAAAGGACAAGAAGAAGAGAGTTTCTCTCCCAAGCCCTATTGTTGCACTTAGGCAATAAGGATATTGCGGGGAGAGAAGTACTTGTAGCAAGGATATTCTAGAGTTTGTGGAAGAGAATGAGAACCTTAAGAGAGAGAGATGCTTGTGAAAGATGAAGATATGGTTACTAACCTTGTGCACATAATTGTTTCCCGCAAGAAGGTTGTGCCCGTTACATTGACAAGATTGCTTCTTGAATACCTTCCAATGAAACAATTAGGAAACAACAAGAGAGATGAAAGGAGGAGTAAAGATAGAATTAGAGATAGATCTAAGTGTGGTGGTGGTATTAAAGATAGATAATGGGAGATAGAGATAGAGTTAGAGATACGTATTGGACTAGATATGCAAATGAAAGAAAAACTAGAAACATATATCTTACATGAGAGCAGTCGTCACCACCTTAATTGTTGAGATGTCGAGGTCTACATCTTGAGCTGGCATCCACTACGGGTCTTGTCCGCTTACGGCATTTACTCACTGGCGCATTAGGTGACCGACACAGAGGATCTCTGCCAGTGATTCTACAGTTGGACTACACTTATAGTGCCAGCCTAGTACGCTTCTAGCGAGTTCACACTTAGTGACCGCATGTACATATGTGCTACTTTTCAGTTTTAGCACTTAGTCATTTTGTACTCTCTTTTCTGTGTGAAGAAGAAGAAGCTTTCCATCTCTGTGTGCTTTGTGCTTGTCTTGTGTAGCTCTCTTGCATCCTCTTTCTTTACATGGTATCAGAGCCTGGTGCAGGCAAGAGAGGCTAAGAGAGCAAGAGCATCACAATCCCTTAGTTCACAATCCCTTCGTTCGTATAAGTTTCTGAACAGGTCTCCAAAGTGCAGTACACAGAGATTTACTGTACAAGTACAGTGGTTGTATGTACGCTTGATTGTGGACACTCGTTGAGTGTAGAAAGCGTTACAGGTACCACGATAGCAGGTTCAATAGATTTGCAGGTTTTTGCAGATTGCAGCTATTTTGTCTTAGTGCTTCAAGATGTCTGACGGTTTCAGTCAGATTGTTACTGAGAAGCTTGAGAAAAATAACTACCTTGCATGGAAGTTCAGAATAAAAAATTTCCTAAAAGGAAAAGGTTATTGGGACTATGTAGAAGGAGACAATGAAAAGGAACCAGAGATTCCCGAGGCAAATGCTACAGCAGAGCAAAGGAAAGCTTTGAGGGACTGGCAACAAGGCCAGAGCAAAGTGATGTATTGGATTTCTATGACCATCACAGATGGCATGATGGGCTATCTACAGGATGCTGAAACCCCCGCCATTGCATGGAAAAACTTAGACAGAGTGTTCAAGGTGAACACCAAGGCCAAGAATCTTCAACTAAAGTTGGAGCTAAATCAGGTTAAGAGGAACAACCTCTCCATCAATGATTATCCTTTGAAGATCAAGAGTATCATTGAGGCTCTTGGATCTATTAAAGTCTCAGTGGAAGACGATGACATTGTCCGTGCATGCTTGGATGGTATAGGAGATGAGTATGTACATTTCAAGTCTTCCATGAATACAAGAGACAAAATCCTCGTGTTCCAAGATTTGATTTCTATGCTTATTCTTGAGGAGAAGAACCTTGGTCTTGACACATCTTCTTCTCATGGCATAAATAGGTCTGAGCAAGCCGTCTATTCTAACTCCAACAGAGGTAGAGGTAGAGGTCGTGGTAGAGGCCCAAGTGGTTGCAGGGGCCAATTTCAAGAAGGTCAATCAAATCAAAACAATACAGGTGGCAGGGGAAACCAGTCTCAAGGCAGGGGGAGTCAAAGAGGTCGTGGTGCAGGATCAAGCAGGCAGCAACATACTGCAGATAGCAGAGAATGTTGGACTTGTGGTGAAAGAGGTCACATGTCACGTGATTGTCCAAAGGGAAAAGCAAGTGGAAAGAGAGAACAGGGCAACTATGCATCTACTAGTAGAGATGCAGATGACAGCAAAAACGAGCGCATGTTTGTTATGCAGCATGTAATGAATACAATGACTGCAGAGAATTCCACCCAAGATGATGTTTGGTATGTGGATTCAGGTGCCTCTAATCACATGATGTCTCATGGAGAGTGGTTTAGAGATATGCGCAAACCAGATGTGTCAGGCTATGTGCAGACACTGGGAGATGACATAGCTCACCCCATTGCTCATGTAGGGGACATACCTCTGAATACGAAGAGTGGCAAATCAAAGTACTTAGCAGATGTCCTTCATGTCCCACACATTACAAAGAATCTTGTTTTTGTTGGACAAATGGTTGAGCAGGGTTTGCAGGTTCGCTTCAATGCAAATGGCTGTTATGTAGAAGATTTTGAGAATGGCTGTAAGCTGATCACAGAGGGAAAATGTGTGGGCAGAATGTTTACGCTGAATGTAGACATGCCTGAGGTAAAAGCTGCATTATTTTTACAGGGCACAAGTGTTGTGGCTGATGTTGACATTTGGCACAAACGCATTGGCCATGTCAATGAGGAGAGATTGCGCAGCATGCAATCAAAACAGATTGTAAAAGGTTTGCCCAAATTCAAGGTCGATGGTATGCATAAAGTGGTGCAGCATGCCAGTTTGGAAAACAGTCAAAGGGCTCATTTCCACACGAGCGCAATGTATGTAAAAAGCCACTTGAGGTGGTGCACACAAATGTTTGGGGTCCAACCGATACTGCAAGTATACATGGTTGCAGGTATTATGTCTCTTTCATTGATGACCATACAAGGAAAGTATGGGTCTACTTCATGCGTAACAAAAGTGAAGTGTTTGGTCACTTTCAAGACTTCAAAGTCATGATTGAGAAGGAGATAGATATGCAAATCAAGACATTGAGGTCAGATGGAGGGGGAGAGTACTTCTCCAACGATTTTTCAGATTTTTTGCGAATGCATGGTATACGTAGACAGTTTACATGCAGATATATTCCACATCAGAATGGGGTTGCAGAAAGGAAAAACAGGCACATTGCAGAGGTTTCACGTGCATTGATGAATGAGAAGAACATGCCTCATCATTTCTGGGTTGAAGCTGTAAATACAGCTGTGTACATTATGATTTGGACACCTACAACTGCGGTGCATGATGTAACACCTGAGGAAAAGTTTACGGGTACAAAGCTTGATTTGGCACACTTGAAAGTGTTTGGCTGCATAGCTTACGTAGCTTACGTGCATGTACCAGATGAGTTGCGTAGGAAATTGGATCCTAAAGCAGAGAAATGTATTCTTGTGGGATATTCTCTTGAACAAAAGGGGTACAGGTGCTACAATCCTACTACACGAGAATTATGAGTGAGCAGAGATGTAGTCTTTGATGAGATGAGCAGCTAGTACAGTAATGCACATGGCACTATTGGGGCTGATGTAAAAGATGATGTGGTTGTACAAAATGTGAGGCCACAGTCCCAGGTTTTGAGTGGACCACAAGAGTCCTCTTCTCGTGGCTCTGTTGAGAAGCCATGGAATGGTAGACTACGTACGCAGGTTACTCCACCAGCAGGTACAGGGAACGTATCATGAAAAGGAAAGGAAAAGGTTGATGAACCTTCCTTTATGGCTGATGCATTATCAGTTTTTTCACATGTAGAGATGGATTCAGATGGTTCTGAACAAGGTCTTGATGAGGAATTTGGAATTCCGGCTGTCAGGACACCTGGTGTAAGGAAAGTACAAGAAGATGCTAGAGGGCAAAGGAGTGACCCAGGACCGCGCAGATCTAACAGAGTCAAAAATCCAGTTCAGAAATTGACTTATGATGGGTATCTAGCGCATCACCAAGCCTACATGGCTAAGGTAATACAGGATGTGGAGCCCACATGTTTTGAGGATGTAGTTGAAAATGTGCATTGGGATGATGCAATGAATGAAGAGATGGCTGCATTGGAAGCAAACGACACATGGGAGTTGGTGTCATTGCCAAGTGGCAATAAATCTATTGGCTGTAAAAGGGTGTATAAAACCAAGCATAAGGCTGATGGTAACATTGAGCGTCACAAGTCAAGGCTGGTCGCAAAGGGTTATGCACAGAAGTATGGCATAGACTATGAGGAGACCTTTGCTCCAGTGCCAAAGATGACGACTGTGAGAGATGTCATAGTAGTGGCATCTAGAGGATGGATTATGCATCAAATGGATGTAAAGAATGCTTTCTTGAATGGTGAGTTGCAAGAGGAAGTGTATATGGATCAGCCACCTGGTTATGTCGATCCAGGTTACCCAAATTATGTATGCAGACTTCTCAAAGCTTTGTATGGTTTGAAGCAGGGCTCTAGAGCATGGTATGACAGGATTGCCAAGTATCTTGTTAGTATTGGGTTTAGGAGATCTCATGCTGATCATTCACTCTATGTACGTGAGAGTGATGTGGGGATTGTGGTCATTACCATATATGTAGATGACCTTATTATTGTGGGTGACAATGCTATGGAGATTGACCATGTGAAGGGTCTTCTCAAACAGGAGTTTGAAATGAAAGATTTGGGCAAGTTGCTCTACTTTCTTGGCATTGAGGTGATCAGGACTCTAGAGGGTGTATGGCTATCACAGAGACAGTATGCTTTGGACATGTTGTCAAAGTATGGAATGGCTGATTGTAAGCCAATTTCTATTCCCTTGGATGTGAATGCAAAGCTGAGTTCAGAGAAGGGTGATGTTTTTGAGGATGTCAAGATGTACAGGAAGATTGTGGGTAGTCTAATCTACTTGACTATCACGTGGCCAGACTTGAGCTACACAGTAGGCTTGAAGAGTCAGTTCATGCAACTTCCAAGGAAGCCACATTTGGATGGAGTACGACGCACACTTCGGTATGTGCAAGGGACTCTTGACTACGCATTGTTCTATGTAGCAGATGCTCCATTAGCATTGTATGGGTATACAGATGCAGATTGGGTAGGTAGCATTGTTGATAGGAGATCTACGAGTGGCTTCATGTTCTCTTTAGGGAGTCCTGCTGTTACTTGGAGCAGCAAAAAGCATCCTACGATTGATTTATCGAGCACAGAGGCCGAGTACAGAGGTTCAGCAGTTGCGGCGTGCGAGGTAGCTTGGCTACGCACATTACTTGACGACTTGGGAGTGCAGGTGGACCAGCAGATTGTCATCCATTGTGACAACCTCAGCAGCATGCAGTTGGCTAGGAACCCAGTGTTCCATGCCAGGACCAAGCACATAGAGGTCCATTACCACTACGTTCGAGAGCGAGTGTTGGCGGGCGACATCGACTTGGTCTACGTCAGCACAGAGGAGCAGATAGTGGATATCTTTACCAAGGCCCTCGGAGCTGAGAAGCTTCAACATTTCCGGACTATGCTTGGACTCTGTGACATGCAGAGCTCGAGGGGGAGTTTTGAGATGTCGAGCTCTACATCTTGAGCTAGCATCCACTACGGGTCTTGTCCGCTTACGGAATTTACTCACTGGCGCGTTAGGTGACCGATACGGAGGATCTCTACCAGTGATTCTACAGTTGGACTACACTTATAGTGCCAGCCTAGTACGCTTCTAGCGAGTTCACACTTAGTGACCGCATGTACATATGTGCTACTTTTCAATTTTAGCACTTAGTCATTTTGTACTCTCTTTTCTGTGCAAAGAAGAAGAAGCTTTCCATCTCTGTGTGCTTTGTGCTTGTCTTGTGTAGCTCTCTTGCATCCTCTTTCTTTACATTAATGGAGAGAGAAGATGAGGCAAGACTTCAGCCTTTCTTCAAGGGAAAGTATGGCACTAAGATGAGTGTGTCACTATGGAATTGAGCTATTCTCACTCACTCATAACTTGGCCCCAATGAAGAAAAGGTTGCCCTTTTTATAGGTGAGGGAGCCATGTTTTACATAATCACTTGATTAGGCTAAAGAATAAGCCGAAATCAAATGTTCTTTGGATATTTCTTAAAATGGGCAATATTAGGACTCAAAATATCATGAAACTCAGCATTTTTGGTCGTTGAGGCTCTATGTGGGTTCATGATGTATGTGGGCCCCACCTAGGCATCTTCTGTGTGGCTCCAGCAGGGGGTCCCAACTTGTGTGTCTTGTCCTTCAACTTGTGTGTCTTGTCCTTCAAGGCATCTTTGAGGTGTCACATTCACATGCTTATGTCTTTTATCCTCCAAATATCTTATTTTATGGAAAAAGAACAAGATTACCTCTTTTCACTTGATTCACCTATTTACCATCTCTTCTTGCAGTGTAGTTGTGAGAGGATTTTTCATTGTTTTCCTTGTAACTTTTAACTTGTAACTCGGATTGACATGCTTCAAAAAGAAAAATTGGCCTACTAAAAGAGCTTCAATTGGTTTTGGCCTTTTCTCCACGCCCTTAGGTCACGATTTTCAAATTGGGATGGTCCAAGAAGCTTTGGATCTTCCTTTTCATAAAGTCTTCTAGTAGGCCGTTTCCTCTTGTATGTATCCAAGAAGGTATGCATTATTGAAGGGTTATATTATTAAATAAATGTGAAAAGAAGAAAATAATTTATATGTGGTAGGGTATAGCTGAGATATTAGAAGAAATATACAAATGCTTTTCCCCCAGACAAAAAGAGGCACAATCATTGATACTTCTCTTCTCGTGGGGTTCACTATGTGTAAAACTACTATATCACGTGCGTTCAAAACATGTTTGTAAAACCCCTTATCTATGAATTTTGTTAAGAATATAATGTATCCTTTTCTTTTAAAACCTGTAAGTTTTTTTCAAATTGGAAAAAATAATGTCCTTCTGTATATATATTTCTGGAAGTTTCAAGAACTTTAAATACCCTTCTGTTGAACTCACGTGATAGGTTACATTTTTATTAGGTGACCTACCCGGACTTCTCTTGCAGTACTTTCTAATAGTAATGTACATTTATATTAATTCAAAGATAAATACTAAGGTATGGTAGAAAGCTTTTATTTATGCATATGAGTATTATATGAAGTATACTTATGCGTCAAAAAGTGACAAGATAAATCGTTCAATGCCAGTTCCCATTATATACATGCCACAGCACTACACTGTGTGGGTCAAATACCTTCCACGGTCTCTTTCATCCACCTTTAACACCCTTGCATAGTGCCACACCAAGATACACAGCCAACCGCATACCCAAACAATCAGCAACATACCTCTATCACTCCAAGCACTCATTGGCAAACTATCCACTCACAACAAAGCACCTCCAACAACACCCAATAGAGCACCATCATACTCACCATCCAATGACATACTTGCATCATCACTCGCACCAAATAGACCTAGCATACCTGACTCACCCTCCCATTCATGTAAAGCTAGATCCTCATCTAGCAGATCCTGTACTTGCTCAACAGCCCACTACACAACCATCTTTAGTACCATTCCCTTCAACCACCACTCACAAATCCTCTTGGAAAGCTTGGACACCACATTAGAATCTATGTCACCGGTCATAGAGTGCATCGACTGTGTAGGAAGCACCTCTATCTTTGAATCCACACTGCCCTTCTCATTGGCCATGCACTCAATTCCAGCATCATCGATCTCTTCCTTTTCAAATGGCCCTTCAAGGTTGATAAGCACCATTTGCTTGTCGGCTGCAATCACCTGCTCTTCTCCTACATCATGCTCCCCCAAGGAAAAGAGAATCTCGTTCTCTATCACATCACCCTCGTATTCTTCTGTAGGCACGGTTGGTCTATTTCACCTGGAAAAACTCTGCACCTGTTGCACCATTATGGCATAATCCACAGCTACCTTCACCATCATGGCCATTAGCATGGCACTGCACACCAGCTTTACATTTACACTATTCCCTGTGGGCCTCGACTACTCCACTTGGTCTTCACTAGGCACCTTGGCTTGCACCCCATGCTACTCCTTGCACACATTCACTGCCTCTCTACTCACATGCAAGAGGTCAAACTCATCATACTTGGATTGAGATGACTCTGTCTCCCAGCTCGTATTTGCATCCATAGATTTATTGTCACTCGACTCATTATCTTCTTCTATCTCGAGCTCAGGAAAATACTCTAGCTTCATCGCTTCAACCTCGTCTGCAAACCGCACTCTTCAGTATTTACCGTACCTCAATGGAGCTTCTACAGCCACACTCGAATTTGGCAGCACATCCTTTATCCACTCGGGAACCACCTGCACTTCCTCCTCAATTGGAACGCTCTAGCCGGCACCTTCGGCAGAGGAACCACCTTGTCTCTTTGTAGCCAAAGAACCCTTGGTTCTTCTCGCACCTGCGCTTCTCTTTGCACCACTTGTGTCTTGGATACCTCCTCATCACACTGCTTTGGAATCAAAGTGCCTGGAAAACCCTACCTAGCTTTGCACTTCTTCAAAATCTTCTCGCACCTGCGCTTCTCTTTGCACCACTTGTGTCTTGGATACCTCCTCATCACACTACTTTGGAATCAAAGTGCCTGGAAAACCCTACCTAGCTTTGCACTTCTTCAAAATCTTTTTGGTCCGCCCTTTTTCTAGAGCTACTGCCTCTTTGTACGACATCGGGCAATCTATCTCCACGTTGTCTCGTACTTCCTCATGCACGCAATCCATGAATTTACTCAACTTTAAAAAATTGGCATTTTCTGTAGTTACCTTTATTAATTTCCCCCAAAGGGCTTCGAGCTCCCACTCGAATGCTTCAAAATCACCCTCCAAGCTTTGCTTCAACCCATCCAGCTTTCGCTTTACTTCATTCAGCTGTGCATCTGCTACAAATCTACTTCAAAAAGCCGCCTCTAGGTCTTGAGAATCTACCTTTTCTTTATTATGCAGGCCATCAAAACATAGCCTCGCTTTACCATGAACAAGGAGTGGGAACACCTATACCGCACCGTCTTCTCTCGATAAACCACTTTACAACACGAAGAATCCATATTTTTGAATCCAACTTTCCGCATCTTCTACCCCAGTGAAAATGGGAGTTCCCAGCCAAGCCATCACTAGCAGCACCTGCTCTTCAAAGGCGGCACCATTAGCATCACCAAAATCACCGCTTCCACATCAACTAGGAGCATCAGTACGCTCCTCTGTAGGGGCACCAGAAGATGGAGAGAAGGAATGGGGAAGCACACCCAACACAAGCACGAGAGCCTCTCTATAGCTCAGGTATCCACAACACCCCCATCCTCTCAGAAAACACATTCAAAAACACTCTTCTCACTAACAGACCATCGCCTGCTCAATTTCCACTGCTCAAACACTCCACAAATCCACCACACAACGCACACCTACTGCCTCGGTCTGTCTCCACCCTTACACACGGACACAGCAGCTCAATCTCACTCTCTCACACAAAACACCGTCGGTCCGGGGTGGCACACACTTCCACACTGCCAGCACCAAGGAGAAACACTAGAGCAGGACAAAGAGAAGGGGGGAATGAGAAACAACTGCACGACAAACACAATGGAGGCTTCACCACTACTTAAACACTCTTTACAACTCATTTATATCATGTGGTGCACCCACATGGTCGTCGAGCAAGAAAACACGCACTTGGGGCTTTGCAGGCACACGCCTCTGCACAAAAAATCCAACCCAAGAACTCGCACACACTCTCTATGTTGGCTCCCTACAAGCTCACCGGCTCAAGGCCCTAGCAAGAAACATACTCTGGCAAAAAGCATGAAAAATGGCCCAAAAATGGTTTATATAGGGGTGCCCCTTTCAAGTTGGGCATCTGGGCTCTGGTTGGTCCACTTTGCATCCACATTTGGTAATTTTGGGAGGAGGTAGCCGCCTTTGGCTTCATCTGCTATCTTTCTCTTTCTGTTACACTTGAGGGGGGGTGCATTAGCAACATTGCTAATGCCGCTTGGCATTTTTTATTTTTCCTTTTTCTCCTTTATTTTTCACCCTTTGGAAGGCCCCCTCTTCCACCTTGATCCGGCCCTTTCCTTGACCTATTCCCCACCAGCCTCCTTTCTCTCTTTCTCCTCACCCTTGCTTACCCGGCCTTCTCTCCCCTTGACATTTGAAAAAGCTCGGCCCCTTGGCTCGGGACATCTATACTCCCCCTCTCCTTGTCTCTGTGGGAAGCATCCCCTACCCCTTGCCATCGAGCATCAACGACCTCGCTAATGGCGGGGGGGGGGGGGTCTCTTAAAAAAAGGTTTGGGCCGCAAGGGCCGCGGGAAGCGCTGCCACATCATCTATTATAGCCGCCACCACCCTCCACAGTGAGCGCGCGCCACCGGTGGAGGGCACCACCGCCCACATCTCTCAAAACGGTCTCGTGCGCCACCGCGCAGAGCCAACACAGCACCGCAGACCCGCCATCGCTAAGCGCTCTAGGATAGTTCTCCTTCGTGATTCCTAATGGGAGACCCCCTTTCGGTCAAATACCCCTCATTCGTGACCTGCACCTCCCTATATGGGGGTTTTCTCCGCCACGTGGCGCCCTCCTGGGTGGCCACTCCTCAAGCCTTTTCTTTTTTTAAATGTCATTTACTAAGGACAAAACCCCATTGGGTGCTCTCCAATTTCCAATCTTTGCCATTTGTGGATCCAATGTTGGATCGCAAGATGCAAGACCCTACCAAAACTTCACTGTGTCTACTTGAAAGCCCTTGGCTCTTGCTGCGCTCCAAGATTCTTCGAGACCCAGAACAGAGGCCGCAAAAGCCCAACAAAATCATATGCACACTCCCCATCACCAAATGGTCCTAACTTCACGAGGCCGTAACTTGACGCTCAAGGCTCAGAATCGCAAGCCGTCAATCCTTGCTGATTCCACATGAAAAACCGTCAAATGGCACAATTCCCCATGCGGTCAAGTGGGATCAAACCCGACCCCCGTCAAAATTTCAACTGATCATAAATTGCTATCCCGAGCTTCGATTGGCAATCTGAGAATACATGCATGCTCCGTAATTCTAGCTCTACACATGTATCTATTGACATCTATCCGGGGTCACCTATCCCCAGCTGCCCTGCCGTCCTATATCTGCTAAACCTTGTAACTTTGGACTTCCGTATCTTGCACACCGGGGCTCCGTTTGATGAGCCATCTGAATCGGCTTCTAGAGCACACTGAATACAACATTCTAGAGCACTAACTTCGCACTTTGGATACCTTCGACTACTATCCCATCTATACTATCCTTTAGATCTTGGCGGCCTAGGACCTTGGTACCTACCCTAGCCTTCTGTAGTGCACCTGGCTACTACCTTTTCTTGGCATAGATCACTTTCTAGCTCGGACCAACTTTGACTGCACCAACGTAGATGAGACATGCATTGCAATACACAACACTAATGAGCATTGCAATGTTGCACCTACATATGTTCAATATCCAAGGGATAGGAGGGGACTCCATTGCACGATGCATGGAGAACCTTGTTGCATGTACTCATTCAAAGAATCCATTACCCACTTAAGAAGATGACAACAAGGTGGTTCATGTGCTACATGAAGTTGCAAGAATTTTATTTTCCATCCGTGAGACTCCACTCACTACTTCTTGAGCCTTAAGGATTCTCTCTCTCTCTCTCTCTCTCTCTCTCTCTCTCTCTCTCTCTCTCTCAGCACGTATTTAGTTTAACACTTAGATCTTTGAGTTCACATGAGTCCATGTGAACTCAAAAACTTGAGTTCACATGGACTCATGTGAACTCAAAGATCTAAGTGTTAAACTAAATACGTGTGCTGAGAGAGAGAGAGAGAGAGAGAGAGAGAGAGAGAGAGAGAGAGAGGCTAGTGGCAAGTCTTCGTTGAATATGACAGAGTGAGAGGGGGAGAATGATAAGGTAGCTGCAAGAACTTTAGGGTCTTGGTGGTTTTGTTTCTATAAGAGAGAACCCCACTTGAGAGGGACAAAGTGAGAAGAAAGTTGCAAAATTAGACTCTATATGTGTTTTTGTTTCTATAAGAGAGAGCCCCACTTGAGAGGGAGAAAGTGAGAAGGAAGCAGGACAATTAGACTATATATGTGTTTGGTCATACTTTGTTTGATATGCACATCAAGTGTGTATGCTTTTGAAAGCACAACGAATTCTTGACAACTTTCCTACATGCGATGTAGTCGCTTGGGTTGTTCAAGGTATGTATACTCGACATGAAGCCATGACTTCTCTTCAAATGCAATCGCATATGCTTGCACTCTAAAGGAATGTTGTTCGGAAGTCGTTAACCTCGGCAAACAAAGAGTACTTTTGAAAGCAAAAAAGGTTTTTGAGAAGCTTTCTATGTTGTACATAGTCTCGAGGAGTACACCTATCATAGAATGTGCACGTCTAACATGGGAAGCCTAGGAAGCTTTTTGTTATTTTCATCTAGAAACTGTAGAGCCAATGTGTTTCTCGAAATGTGATCATACATGCTTTAGTTTTGAAGGTATGTGACACCACGCAAAAAAACATGCGAAATCAAAATTCAGCATGAGAATGTTAGCTAAGAGCTATTGAAACAACACAACATCATTGTTCATTGACATGTATGCCAACTTTGAAAAACTTTACAAGAAAAAACTTTCCAAGAAACAACACATTGTGATTGTTCGTTGACACGTAGCTGCATAAACTACACATATTTTGAGGCATATCAACATGGGAAGGCCAAAAAACTTCGGGACATTTTTAGCAAAAGTGCAACTAGGTTTCTCTCCTAATGTAGTCACCTATGCTTCCATCTTGATTGAATGTGGCATCATGACATATGTTGATCTAGACAAAAATACTCGCAAGGAGATCAAAAGTACTTTAAATGAGAAACAAACCTATGACAAGCTTCCTATCTTGGATGTAGTCTCTTGCATTGGGCTTACTTTTGGGCATGTTCACCAGCAAGGGCAAGCCCAATTGGCTCTAGGTTGTTTTCAACAAAATAATGCAGAGCCAATTGTTCCACCAAATGCAATCAACGGTACCGAGTAGACCTCTCTTCAAACACCACTATTGCAACCGCAAGGAGTATTACTAATGCTTATAAAAATCTTTGACTCCTCTTTTAGACATTATGCAAAAACCATTTCCAAGGACACTTCTTGTGGCCCCTACAATCACTCTAGGCAATAAGGAGCTTCCATTCTTGCAAGACAAGGGTCAAAAAACGATGATGTTTCAAAAAGTTTCAAACTTATTTTGTGAGAGCGTTACAAATAAAGTTAATCATAAAAAAACCAAAATCAATATATTAGATCCAAAATCAAGCTAGAAATGATAGACCGTGGTTGTAAAATTGGTTAGGTAGATATGCATGACGTTGTATATATACCTTCTTTATTCTTGCTACCGCAAGTAGCGCCACCTTCGGAGGCAACAATAGTCCCACTTCTGCATATAAAGATGAAGGAACCGTGATCAGGATAAAGATACAATTATAAAGAACTATATAAATAGATGGATAAATGGTATAAATAGGTTCTCGTGTAGGCAAAAGAAAATCAAGATGAATTTTTGGTTAAAATTTTTTATAGTGGTAAATATTAGAGACCTGAAAATTTTGTACATGCACTTGGAGGGTTCACCATTTAGTATCCCCTATATAACGTGCGTTCACGGGGTATTTAAAAAACCCTTCTTTTAACATATCTAAAAGAATAAAATGACCCTTTGTTTTTAGAAATTTTTTCAAAATTGAATATAAAACCCCCTATTTTATTGTATCTTTGTTAAATTGCTTAAAATTTTTGCATTTAAAAAACCCTCCTTTTGAACTCACGTTATATATTAACATGATTACATATTGTTTTCCGCCCGCCCGCCCGCCCGCCCCGAGTACATGCATAGAGAGATACATCCACAACAAGGATCATCATGGATGAGTGTGGCAAGAGAAAGAAAGATCTATATATGTAGAATAATAAAAGTGACTGGGAAAACGTTTAAATGCACACATATACTCACTCATTCACATTTATACAGACTACTACTACAAGTGAAAATAGGCCGCTTGCCTGATCCGGCAATGGTACCAACTGCTCATTTTGCTCTCTCTCTCTCTCTCTCTCTCTCTCTCTCTCTCTCTATATATATATATATATATATATATATATAAAATAGCACGTACTCGATTGCCGGAGGTACTCAGAGTGGAGGAGGAGGTGGAGGACGTGGAGGTGGAGGTCCTGCAGGAGGGCGTGCATTAACTGGGTTGCCGCCGAAGTAGAGGGGACCCAACAGCTTGCCGAAGGAGGGATTGTCTATCATCATGTTGATGTCGTCTAGATCATCCGGGCTGATCTCTGGAACATCACGGAAGAACTCGTCTGGATCGAGAGAGACATGGCCAAAACTGGTAGTCAAATCCTGCAATAACACGTGCATTTTCACATTACCCAATTCATCAAGCTTTAGAGCCTGCAGCTGCACCATCTTATCATCACTAATATCATCTGCGCCCACACTCGTACTCTCTCTCACGGGCTCGACTACAATATCTGCAGCAGGAACTTCATGAGTACTACGCTTTCTCTTCCTTGGTCTCCTGTATGCCTCCTCAATACGTTGCTGGGCATTTTTTGAGTTTCTTCCGAGCTTTAATGAAGAAGCTTTTGCTGCGTTATTGCAGGCAGGAGATATAGTACTTCTGTCTCTCTCCAATAACGCAGACTCTGCCAGAACATCCAATACACTAGCGGCGGCGGAGGCGGGAGGTGGCGGAGTAGCGCTAACGGTGGTGCCCCGCTTTGATCTTGTCTTACTGCTTCTTCTCCTGTATGCCTGTGGCCAGACATCATTCAAGATGGCAAGCTCGTCATGTTGCTGGACAATAATATTGTCCGTGGCGGACTTTGAAGAAGGTGATGCTGCGTTTTTGGCCGCACTAGTACTGTCATTGTCCAAACACGATGGCTCCTGTACGGCGCCGTAGCCACTTTGATCATATGGAAGGAGAGCAAAGGGACTCACTTGCAAAGCTTTCTGATCACTTTGGGCTTCTTGGTTTGCAACGGAGCGCGTGATGGGTGGCTGGCTTCCAACTGGAGGACGAGGATGACGGCCAGCTCGCGCTGGACGTCTGGCGTAAACGATCACTTTCTTCATGAGCGTAGCCCCTGCAGCTTCAGTAAAGACCTGTAGCGTAGCTTCAATGGCGATCTGCAGCCGCAGTATAACACAGCTAGTGTAGTCTGAGTTGGCGGAGCCAGACATGACTTGTAAAACTATAAACGGTTCCACGTAAGACTACCATTTTTATAGGTGAATGGGGCCTGGGTTCTAGTTGACCACCCAAGAAGCTGATGATTACGCATTAAAATTTGGCACCTTTCACTACTAAAGATTCACTCCATATCTGCGCTCCTGGTCGCACATGCAATTTTCTTCGCGGAATGCTTTGCACAGCTAAGATTGTAGCCACGAGCCTATTGCTACGTGTGCGTGTTGAGCTATATATAGTATCTCTATATACAACACCCTAGTCCTCTCTATATAAACTCATCTAGTGTGATCAATTGACACACTTTGGGGTTTGTAGATCTGGAGTTGTCTCGCTCTCTCTCTCCCTCATCTCTCGTCTTCATCTTTCTCCCAAGCTCAACATGGTATCAGAGCAATGGAGAGCATCATCATACAAAATTCGTTAGTTTTCCACACACACAATCAAAGATAAGTCGTTTTATTTGCATGTTTCTTGTTGATGCAAGGGCTTAGACTCGTGAGTTATGACATGCTAAGCATGAACGTGCATTGTGTTTTGTAAGCAATTATGGCAATCACCATATTCTAGTAGTTGCATATCTCTTTAGGATTCTTCTAAATATGATAGGCGGTAGTATATAGTAGTTCTGTGTATTGCTAATTGCTAATAACAAGTGACGTGATTTTGGAGTGAGCAAGGTGGTGTGACACTACAGCGGCTAAGCCGAAAGGCATTCGATTGCTCACGCAATGGAAGGCATTCGATTGCTCACACGACGATATTGTTGGTGATCTTCCTGCTTGCAGGATTGAAGGGATGCAAGCGGTTACAAAATTCTAGGCCAGGGGACAGCGTTTGCATGTATAAAAGCCTTACGTTAGATTGAAATTTTATGGTTAGTTGCTATGATCCACTACAAGAGGTCACTTAAAATTCGGTGCCACATTACCGACGTCATTGGCGGGTGTCGGTACATGTGTAGGTATGTATGGAGGGAGATAAAGTTTTTTAAAATTTTGATTCTCAAATTTTCGACGCATGTTCCGGTGCCTGTTTCGACGTCAACGCGCATGCACTTTCCGACTCTTTCTATGGCGCGTTCTCTGAAACCTATACCGATTTCTATACCGACGGTATCTGCAAAAATAAAACCACGGGCTTTCTCTGCGCATTTCTCTTCTTCTTGCACCTTTTCTCAAGCTCTCTTCTTCCTCACCTCTTACAGATTTGGTGCGAAACAAGTTTTCAGAAGTGCTAATCTTGCTTGTGGCTTAGCCCCTAACACTAAGATGAGATTGTTTTCATGTTTACCTGTAGATTTGCGGTTTATGGTTGAACTTTGTGTTTGTGTGTGCGTTTTTGTAGACGTTTACAACATATTTTATTGCTCAAATAGGACGAATGTGAGTGCTCGAACCTTTAAATGCATATTAAATTTAGTTAAATTAATTTCTATATTAATAAAAAATGCATGCTTTAAACTTTTAATGCTTTAAAAGAATTTATGGTTTGTGATGTGAAATTTCATTTTGAATCATGAAATTTTTTTGTTTTGGTTTATGAAAAAATCTTGTTTTGAAAAACTTTCGT
The DNA here is from genome assembly GCF_014529385.1 of Adiantum capillus-veneris. Classification (NCBI taxonomy): domain Eukaryota; kingdom Viridiplantae; phylum Streptophyta; class Polypodiopsida; order Polypodiales; family Pteridaceae; genus Adiantum; species Adiantum capillus-veneris. The sequence continues at coordinate 141,611,349 of NC_140943.1, forward strand.
TTTTAATTATGTTGTTTTTGAAATTAAGCAACTGATGGGATTTATGTTTTAAGTTAAGTTTATGCTATAAGTTAAGTTAGGTTAGGTCATGTTAGGTTATCTTATACGTTACATTATGTTAAGTTAAGCTACGTTAGGTTAGGTTACGCTAGGTTAAGTTAAGATACGTTAGGTTATGCTAAGTTAAGCTACATTAGGTTAATTAAGCTACGTTAGGTTAAGTTAGGTTAGGTTATGTTAAACTACGTTTGGCAATAGGGCTAGCCATAGAGTTACCCAGAGTGCATATTAAAAACAACACAATGGCGATCCGTTCTTCAATACCGTAAGCCATAAAGTTTATCCACAATGCATATGCATTCTGGGCAAGCTCTATGGCTTCCGTATTGCCAACGGCTCGCCATTATGTTGTTTATATGTCCGCGAGCGGTTTTCAAGTCTTAAAATAGCTAAGCAGCCCTGAAAATAACACCATGCGAGCCGTTTGGCAATACGGCAAGCCATAGAGCTTGCCCATAATGCATATGCGTTGCGAGCAATCTCTATGGTTTGATGTATTGCCAAACGTCTCGTCATTGTGTTTTCTATATGTCTGCAAGCGATTTTCAAATCCTAAAATTGCTAAGTGGCCCTAACAACAACAAAATGGCAAGCCTTTTGGCAATACAGCAAGCCATAGATCTTGCTTACAATGCATATGCATTGTGGGCAAGATTTATGGCTTGCCGTATTGCCAAACGGCTCTCCATTCTGTTGTCTATATGTTTGCGAGCGATTTTCAAGCACTAAAATTGCCTCATGTCCCTAAAAACAACACAATGGCGATCCGTTTGGAAATACGGCAAGCCATAAAGCTTTCCCACAAGGTATATGCATTGAGGGCAAGCTCTATGACTTGCCGTATTGCCAACAACTTTCCATTGTGTTGTTTTTATGTCCGCAAGCGGTTTTCAAGCCCTAAAATAGCCAAGCAGCCGTAAAAACAACACAATGGCAAGCTGTTTGGCATTATGACAAGCCATAGACTTTTCCCACAATGCATATGCATTGTGTGTAAGCTCGATGGTTTGCCCTATTGCCAAAAGGCTAGCCATTGTGTTGTCTATATGTCCGCGAGTAATTTTCAAGCTTTAAAATTGCCTCGCAGCCTTAGAAACAACACAATGGAGATCCGTTTGGCAAAACGGAAAGCCATAGAGCTTGCGCACAATGCATATGCATTGTGGAGAAGCTCTATGGCTTGTCCTATTGCCAACAGCTAGCCATTGTGTTGTCTATATGTTTACGAGCGATTTTCAAGCACTAAAATTTTCTCATGTCCCTAAAAACAACACAATGGCGATCAGTTTGGCAATACGGTAAGCCATAAAGCTTGCCCACAAGACATATGCATTGTGGGCAAGTTCTATGGCTTGTCATACTGCCAACGGCTCGCCATTGTGTTGTCTGTATGTTTGCGAGCGGTTTTGAGACCCTAAAATCGCATCGCAACCCTAAAAACAACACAATGGTGAGTCGTTTACCAAATAGGCAAGCCATAGAGCTTGTCGACATCGCATATGCATTGTGGGCAAGCTGTATGGCTTGCCGTTTTACCAAATGTCTCACCATTGTGTTGTTTTTATGCTAGGTTAGGTTAGGTTTAGGTTATAGGTTGGGTGAGAATATAGGTTAGGTTAGTACTAGCAACAAAGTAATAGTAGAAAAAACACAAATGGACTTTGGTTAGGTTAGGTTATAGCTTAGGTTTAGGTTATAATTTAGGTTACATTAAGTTAGGTTAGGTTTAGATTATAGATCAAGTTAGAGCCATCGACAAATTAATAGTAGAAAAAACGTAATCGACCTTCAAAAGTGCACACAGACGTCAATAACTTTAATATATAGTCATTGAACAATAAAGACGAGATTATTACCTTGTGGTCCTAATCTTTGTGCATCTCTAGACCGAGGTATACGGGGATTGGGTCTGGCTAGAGAATGTGAGGTTGTTACAGCTAGTAGCAAATAGTTGAAAAAACACAATCGAACTTCAAAAGTGCACACAGACTTCAAGAACTTTATTATATATATTCATTGACCAAAAAAGACGAGATTATTACCCTGTGGTCCCAATCTCCGTGCACCTCTAGAGCGAGGTGTGCGGGGATCGGGCCTGGCTAGAGAATGTGAGGTTGTCGTGTATTGTCATGTACTTGGTAGTGTGTAGTTATAACAACTAGAGTGTTTTAAATTTTTGTTCCATCATTGGTAGGTAAAGTATGGACGATAGGATGGTGTGTCCTTGTGAGAATTGCAAGCATCAGATCTTTCAAAAACGAAGAATCTGCGACCAACACATATGCAATCACAGTCTCTTTCTGATAAAGCAACTACAAGACCTGCGTTATTGATCTCATGGTCTAGAGATTGAAGGTCAAACTCCACAAGAAGATATTTCTCCAACTTCATCCCAGAGAAGACTATTTTCAAATGAGCAGCCATCGACTGAGTCCTCCCAACTATTACCTGATGCATCATTTCAAGAAGTAGAGATGGAGCAGATGTTGGACGCATTCTTTGACATGGATTCCAACATAGAAGGTGACAACGTACATTGAACGCAGTACTATGGACCACCAACCTCAGCCATCCCATTCATATCGACGGCATGATAGCAACGATAAAGAGGACGAGATGATGCAAAGTCTTGCACGCATGCCGGTCTACACTGGTGCAAGAATCTCATTTCTTAGTATCGCATTGGCAATGCTTAATTTGCAATCTGTGGTCTGACGCCTCAATACGAGTTCACACTTAGTGACCGCATGTACATATGTGCTACTTTTTTAGTTTTAGCACTTAGTCATTTTGTACTCTCTTTTCTGTGAGAAGAAGAAGAAGAAGCTTTCCATCTCTGTGTGCTTTGTGCTTGTCTTGTGTAGCTCTCTTGCATCCTCATTCTTTATAGGTACGTGCTAACTCTCGTGCCTGGAAGCACATAGAGGAAAGTTGGCCTACATTTAAGAACAAGCTTCTATGTATCCACTTTGGTCTGGCAATGGACGGAGTAAACCCATTCGGATTAGGAGTTCTTCATGGAGCACGTGGCCTATTTGTCTGGTTAATTATAGTCTTTCACCATGGCTCACTATCAAGAAGGGCCATCTGTTGTTGTCATTGATCGTCCCATGAAAGTACAAATCAAAGAACATGGACCTCTATCTAGCACCACTTATAGAAAAGCTCCAAATCTTGTGGACAGGAATCGATGTGGTTGATATGTCCCAACCAATTGGATGATGAAATTTACATGTGTAAGGCATCTTATGTGGACCATGCACGATTGGCCAGGCTGCGGTGAGTGCTCAGTCAGGTAAGTGCCTTTAAAACCCTCACACGCATGTGATTCCTGGATATGCCAATACGTTTATATTTTAACTTTGTGATGTTTCAGGCTTGAGTTACTCGGGCAATCATGCATGTTCAAAATGTGGTCCTCGACTTGGATTTTGTCACTCTGAGCGTTTGAGCAAGACAGTTTAAGAGGAGCATGGTAGATTTTTGCCTGAAGGACATGAGCTACGTGGACCAAACATATGCAAACATGACATACATCCACTAAAAGCGAGCGATTGGAAAAACATGTGGCTAGAGAGGGGAGATTGGATGCCACCTGGAATGAAAAGACTTTCTATTTTCCATGAACTCCCGTACTGGAGTGACCTGTCGATTAATCATTTGCTCAACCCAATGCACATCTTCAACAATGTGGGGGAGATCATATGGAAAACCATCACTAGAAAAAGGGAGAGGAAGGCCCAAAGAGATGACATACAGGCTGTGGCTCGAATGCTAGAGATGTGGCCTTGACTTAAACCCAATGGAAAGTCATTAGAAAATTTCGGAGGTCATTTGGAGGGCCTTGTAAGAAATTGTATTTCTCTCTCTAGAAACTTTTTTTAAAATGCATTTGCACCTTGTGAGTACGTCCAAAAGGACAACTAGACACTCTAAAAAGTAGATTTATATTCCCAATCGTCCTTGAAAACGGTCACTTTTTTATTTAATGCGAGCGTCCTTTTCAGGAGGCAGGTGCGGTGCATTCAATGCAACTTACGTCATCACTGAAAGTTGAAAAGTCACAAACTGTAAAATAGTGATAGATTTTGAGGATTTTGACACCACCAATGCATCCGGAATGCCAAAATACCTTAAAAACGAATGTCTACTTGTCTCATTCCGACATCCGGAGAGGCAAAAAATGTCAAAAAACCCCCAAAAATGGGCTTTTTACTTAAGGCGCGCGAGGAGGCATTCTAAAATTTTAGAATGCCCCTCTGCGCGCCGTTAGTACAAAGCTCTTTTTAGTGATTTTTGGACACTTATCTTTCCAAAAAGCCCCTTTTTAGAGGTTTTTGGACATTTCCCTCTCAAAAAGCTCCCTAAAAAAAAGAAAAAAGGGCCTTTTTACTAACGGCGCGCGAGGAGGCATTCCAAAATTTTGGAATGCCCCCTCGCGCGCTGTTAGTACAAAGCTCCTTTTAGTGATTTTTGGACACTTATCTTTCCAAAAAGCCTCTTTTTAGAGGTTTTTGGACATTTTCCTCTCAAAAAGCTCCCTAAAAAGAGGGAAAAAGGGTCTTTCTACTAAGGGCGCATGAGGAGGCATTCCAAAATTTTGGAATGCCCCCTCGCGCGCCGTTAGTAAAATGTTCTTTTAGGGGTGTTTGACATTTTTTGGCCTCTTTGGATGTCTAAGCGAGGCAATTGGACATTCATTTCTAGGAGATATGTGCGTTCCGGACGCATTGGCAGTATCAAAAGTTTCAAAATCTTCCACCACTTGATAGTTTTGTGACTTTTTGAGTTCTAGTGATGACGTATCCCGTATCAAATGCACCGTATCTACCTTCTGAAAAAGGTGCTCGCATTAAATAAAAGAGAGTGCTCGTCTTCAAGGACCACTAGATTATTAAATGAGGAGAGGGACACCTTTTATATTTTTGTTAATATCAATCTATTTTTCTACGTAACGTAGGCTCTTCTCTCATTGGAGGAGCTTATTTTCCTCTCTCTACCAAAAGACCTCCGAAATCTCCTAATGTTTCTATACCAAAACATTCATGGGTTTTGAGTCGTGTAGAAGAGCAACAAGTGAAGAAGACTATATGTTCATTCAAGACTCCCACAGGGTGCATGTGATGTTTGAAAACGGCTTTTACGAGAGATGACAATCTCAGTGGTCTTAAGTCCCACGATTGGCACTAATTTTTACAGTTCATCTTACCAATTACCATAAAGGGTTGTTTGACAAATGACATTAGAAGAACAATCTACAAATCAGTGAGTTGGTATTCTGGATCAGTTCAAAAGAGATAAGAGAAGACATCATCGATGCAACACGCTTAAATGCTATTGAAGCAGTGTGCATGGTGGAGAAGTACTTTCCAACAAGCATTCTTACCATCCAAATGCATGTAATTGTGCATGTGGTCGATGAAGTTGCAGTTGCTCGGGTGGTCCATAGCAGTTGGATGCGCTTCTTGAAGAGATTTATGAAGACTTTAAAGGGGTTTGTTCATCAAACGGCTCGCCTCGAGGGTAGCATGGCCGAAGGATGGCTTGTACAAGAGTCTCTTGTCCTCATCAGTGAATTTTTGGTCTCAATTGATCCAGAGATGTCCCAAATGTGGACTACTGAGGTCAACGTCAAGGTGACAGTGGACGAGCCACAGGGACAAGGCATTGTTAGGAAGATGGACATCACAATGCGAGAAAAGGTTATGATATTTTTCCTTCTCAACTCAGACATCATGAAAAAGTGGCTAGAGAGGTATGAAGGGGAAAAGAAACAACACTTGACAATTTGCCTTCAATTCAAGCGCAACCGTGCCACTAGAAACCTTCCTTTTCCAGATCATCTTCAAAAATTGCATGATTTTCCAATTGGGCAGTGGTTAGATGCGACAATCTCAGAGGCAAAGATGAATGGAGTGTTGATTACTGAAGAGGGAGAGGAGATGTCAAGGGGTTGTGATTGGCATGTATATTTCACAGCCTCCTTTTTGAGCTCCACATGATCACATTGCTTTAATAACTTTTAGTCTGTTACAATTTTGTGGCTGCAGTATCACAAATATGGAGCATTGTGGTCGCATGGGAAATACTTCAGAGTGCAATTGATCAACGAGCAAAGGGTCACTTTTGACAGTGGTGTTAGGGCAAGCTTCATCCAAGAAAGTAGGAGTCGTGCAAGGGGTGAGAATATAGAGACTAGCCATCTTGAATACTTTGGCTACATACAAGACATCTTGAAGATTAGTTTTATAAAGTTTGATATGTTTATCTCTGATGTCAAGTGGTTCAAAGTTATTACTAGTGGCCCTAATGAAAATGTGCGTAAAAACAAGAGTGGATTGATTCAAATAAACTCTAGACGGGTGTGGAAAAATACGCGGGATACATCGTACTGTCCGTAGCATTGTGAACAAGTGGTGCTCATACACGATCCACTATGGACAAAAAATGATGAGAACGATCTATCTAAACCCTGTTGGCTCTATGTCGTTCAAGTTTCTCCACGTAGCAAGCAAGCGTGTGAAGGATTGAACGTTGAGGTCGCAGAGGTGGTTCATGAACAAAGCGCAAGACCAACGGAAACTTTAATTTTAGATTTTGAGGTGGATGTCAACAGTGAGAAATTGTCTGAACCGAGAGATGAGGTGTCGAATACTGAAGCTGATGTTGAGAGTGACGAAGAAGTAGAGTTTGATGACAAAGATGCAGAAGTATAGATTGAGATAGAGATCTTTGGTGCATCAGATCTCATAGAGGATGAGAGATTAACTAATAATTTTTTCTAGGAACTCTTATGTAAAACTCTTTTTATTAGTCTACACTACACTTTAGATTCATTCATTTGAATAGCACGTTCGTTGATTTTTTACTTGTATTGATTAAGCATTTCTTCTATAAATTAACATATTTTTTGGGTGTTGTTTGTGTATGTTTAGCCATGGCCGATGACGATGAGCCATACTCTCCTAGTTTTAGTTTTCCTGCCACTCCAACAGGCATGTCACCCGAGTCGAAGATGGGCCCGTTTTTTTCTCAGTTCACACCACAGTAGATCACGATGGCACAACACCTTTGGGTAAAAGGTTCCTCTAGACCTACTACGGCCGACCCTACGCTCAAGACTAGAGTGGTACCTACACCCAGCGGCCCCAAACCTCATTCTAGTATGCCCCCTACGCCTAGGACTCGTGTGCCCCCTACATAGACGTTTCGTTCATCCTCCAGACGAGGTAGGCATCGTTCTTGAGGTGGTGGTTGATGTGGTAGCGGTTACACCGATGCATCCACACCACCGAGAGAGCATCCACCACTCTCTTCAGTAGATAGTTAACCAATTGGAACACTATGTACACCTTGGGGATCACACGAGCATGATCCTAGCAAGGTCTACAAGAGCATGGATGGGGATGTTTTGGCGGATAGGGTCGAAAAGGCCATGCGACAGAGGATTTGATAGCTCTGTACGATTTAGTTTGGTCACTCTGTGATGGAGATTTGAGATAACCTCAATGTTGAAAGAAAGAATAAGATTGTTGAGGCCATTCACAGAGAGTACAAGCCGGTAGAGGGGTACGATCAAGTCTCGAATCCCTGGATTTTGAGCGTGGCAAAGTCCACAATGTCACATCGTCGGTCAAAGGGGAGAGATAGGTATAATGACGTCAATATTCCCAAGCCAGCATGGCTAGATGCAAAGTAGTGGTCGTGGATTGCACAAGAGACACAAGCCAATCCTCAGAGATTTCAGCAGTACAGAGATGCAACCAGAGCACATTTGGAGTCTGCTAGAGCATCACATCTTGGGAGTGGAGGCTACGATACGCTTCGACATGATTTTGTAAGTATTATATGTATGCTTTAAATTATTGAAAATATATATGTTATTTGAACATATATCTAATGATTAAACCATAATTTTGGAGGAAGTTGCTGTAAAGCATCCTTCGACACGCCGAGAGGAGAAGTATAGGTACAAACATGGATTTGTGGCCCTTTTGACCCAGCTGCAGGAGGAGGGAGTGGACATCGACTAGGAGGCATTACCATGAGGGTCTTCTCACTCACTGATTGTTTGCATATGTACAGTTTTGTAGTGCTTATGTTTATGGTTTATGGTATGGCACATATGTTATGGTTAAGATTTGGCAGTCAAGTTAAGGTTATGGTTTTGCTATGATGGTATGGAAATCATGTGATGGTTATGGTTATGGTTATGCTTATGGCTATGTGTTGTGTAATGATGGTATGGTTGTTATGGTTATGGTATGACAAGCAAGTTATGGTAATGGTTATGGTATGGCAAACACGTTATGTTTATGGTTTTGCAATTATCGACTCATGTTCTAATTACGGTTGTAAAATCTTTATGCCGTTATGCCATGATCAAGCTTTTGATTTTGTGGTTATGTTTTCCGTACAATTTTGTGGTTATGTTTTCCTTACTCGCTCTTTAGAATCATCTTGTAGGTGGAGTGCGGTTGCTTGTGCACTCTTCCTTTGGGCATAGAGGGCTGTTTTCTTTTGCTGCTAAACATGCAGCATCAATTCCGTCCAAAAAAATTTGCACGTTTGGTCGTCGGTATAGAGTACGGTATAAGCATCGGCATAGACCTCGGTAGACGCGTCTGAATATGCTATATTATTACTGGAATTTATTTCATTGTGTATTCCGACGCTCATTTCATGATTTATTTAGACGCATAATATACCGGTACTTATACCGACGTCTCTTTCGAGGCCTATTTCAACGCTTTTTAGTTTTAAAACTAACTTTATTTTGTCGACATTTGTGCCGATTTATGCGCGCCATGTTGTAGTGTGAATACTTTGCATGGTAGCAAGTAGTCTCTAGTCTACAACAATCCAAAAGTCCAATATGTAAAAATAGACCTGTCTCTATCGTGCTCCATAGCTCTTGTTGAACGATACACCTCTATCGTGGGCATGCTACCAGAATTTGGACAGGCGGCGAGAAGCGTGCATTATAATCAAACTCTTTATTTGCGGGGTTTGCTTCTTATATTGGGTAGGCAGACAACTTTTGCATACAACTAGGTTTGTCTTTCCGCTAGTTATAGCTGCTAGGTAGTAAATATTTTGGTCGTAGCATGCTGGACTATGATCTTAGCATAGTCTAGCCCGATTTCACATTGTATTAGCCTGTTTGCTTTTTCCGCTGCTAGGAAATTTTTTTATATATATTTGGAGTTATAATATATAGACTTTTAAGTTTTTTATATACTACTTTTGTTATTGATCTACAAGTTTTCTAAGGAGGCAACATTTTGTGGCCTTTGTTGTTCATAATAGCGAGGGGCTTACCTTTTTTCTACAGTGTGCAATGGACCACCTACCTTTTGTTTTCTGAAGGAATTTGAAAAGCAACATTGACCTATTGCAGGTGCGGGTTCCTTCGTCTTAGGATTTTCTCGACATTTGCCACTCCGTGTTCTTGGCCATCAATCACCTCCAATATGACGCTCCTTTGGCTTTGTCCAGTACCAAATAGTGTTGAGCATCGAGGGTCAACAACATGCAAATACCCAATTAATTTTTGGGGGGGGGGGGGGGGGGGGGGGGGGATAGTCATAGATTGTAGTTAGAGCTAATAAAAAGAGCATTCTTTCATGGTCATAGGAAGACCCTATATTCACCTAGTTTCTATGAATGCACCTTTTATGAAGACCATACTATGTTGGACTCTTTTTATAGTGATGACTTGACTAGTGGCTTGACAATCTAGATTGGTCAGACTTGCTTTGAACTGCATGTCTACCGACGTACAAGGCTACTCTTGCATCTACGTAGCTATAAATTTTGTAAAGAATCTTCCTTGGGTATTGCTATTGCAGCATGGTCAATTGCATGCAGTGAAAGGATGTACAAGCTTAAAGAGCACGGAAGCATGTCGCTTCTGCGAGCCAGTCATAAGTAATTGTATTAATTATCTTGCGGATGCAGGATGAAGTTTCGTGATGCATCTTCATCCATGGTTCCCGAGATGACAAGATTTACCAGGCCGTTATCTACTAGCTAGTCATTGTCTTGAGGTTTTGCAGATTTTGCATAAAAATAGCGTCTCTCATGCCAATTCTATGTAAAGCCATGATCATGATTACTATTTTACAGTTTCTACTTGATTTGAAGAAAGTATCTCTTATGCCATGGTATTGTATTTTCTCATGAAAATAGTGTCTGATAATATGGTACGTAAAGCCATGGCGATGATTACTATTTTATAGTTTTTTTTTAAATTTGAAGAAAGCGTCTCTTATGCCATGGTATTACATTTTCTCACAAAAATAGTGTCTTTGATGCCATAGTAAGTAAAGCCATAACGACACTTACACACTCTCAATCTCTAGATTGTAACAAGGATCATAATCCAAATAGCAACAGGATCACAATCTCAATATCATGACACCTTGCCCAGATCCTGTTTCACTTTGCAAAGTAGATTATCACATTGGTTTCTTCAACGTCTACAAAATAGCCAAAAGAACATACTCGTGCAACCAATTCAATATGAGAATGAAACTAAAAGAACATAATTTTGTACCATCATAAAACAGTACAATCATTTCTTGACTGGATCAAACAAAAGAGATATTACTTGTGTATATTTGTTTGTAAACTAACCTGTTTTGCTGCTTCTAGGCTATCCTTCTAGTGCTGGCAATTTGTTTATGTCATAACCTTGTCATACGAACTAAGAATGTAGACTTCCAAGTACTTAGAACGAGGAGAACAGGTTTAGTCTACAAGGCTACGTAAACAGAATTGCAAAAAACTTCTTCTTTTGGATACAAACACAACTTTTAGGTAACAAGTGATAAAAACCCTGTTTTTGGGTCTCCACGACTTTTCAACTTATTTTACAACTTCCATGTATTTTAAGATAAAACACATAAAAACAAAACATTCATATATGAAAAAACATCAATTTTATTGTACTGTCGTACAAAATTCATTAGTTTTCCACACACACAATCAAAGATAAGTCGTTTTATTTGCATGTTTCTTATTGAAGCAAGGGCTTAGACTTGTGAGTTATGGCATGCTAAGCATGAACATGTTTTGTGTTTTGTAAGCAATTGTGGAAACCACCATATTCTAGTAGTTGCATATCTCCTTAGGATTCTTCTAAATATGATATGTAGTAGTATATAGTAGTTTTCTATATTCCTAATTGCTAATAACAAGTGACGTGATTTTGGAGTGAGCAAGGTGGTGTGACACTACAGTGCCTAAGCGGAAAGGCATTCGATTTCTCATGCAATGAAAGGAATTCGATTGCTCACACGACAATATCGTCGGTGATCTTCCTGCTTGGCAGGATTGAAGGGATGCAAGCAGTTGCAAAATTCTAGGCCAGGGACCAGTGTTTGCATGTGTAAAATCCTTACGTTTGATTGAAATTTTATTGCTATGATCCACTACAAGAGGTCACTTAAATTCCGGTGCCACATTACCGATGTCATTGGCGGGCGTCAGTACATGTGTAAATATTTATGGAGGGAGATACAGTTTTTAAAAATTTTGATTTTCAAATTTCCTACGCCTGTCACTATGACATTTGGAGCACATTACCGCTCAGATAGACGCACAAAAACAAAGGAAAAGTTCAGGTCAAAAAATCTTGGAGGCGATAATGCTTGAGTTAATGCTCATGATAATGGTCCTTCAACAATGCACGCGGTAATCGGCCCGGCTATATTTCTGCGCGTATTTCCGATGGCTTTACAGCAAGCATTACCGCAACAATTACCGCGCACGCGAGTATTTTTTTAAAAAAAGCAGATGACCATTTGGATGGTCCTTGGTAGGACCCATCCAAATGGTCATTTGCCTTTTTTTTTCCTATACATTTAATTAAAAAAAACAACAATTTCATTGCACAAAAACTTTGGGCCATAATTATATTGGAGAAACTGTTCATTACAAAATTGCCCAAATAGGCAATGCATGGCGGCTATACAACTGTGGCCAAAAGAAGAATTTGGGACAAAATCAAGTGTTTAATTATATTGGATATTAAAAAATTGCCCAAATAGGCGATACATGGGGGCTATACAACTATGGCCAAAAGAAGACGGGCCCAAAAACACTCGGAGGATTGAGCTACTCGGATCCTGGGACCTCTCGAGGGACTCCCTGACTCTGCAAAAGAAAAAAACAACAAAACCTTTAATTAATACAAATGGATTCATAATTCTGCATGCACTCATTTTTTAAAAAAAGTTCACACTTACAGGTTGTAGTGTACGACATGCATTTTCAAATTCTTCGCGATTGATTTTGTTGTTTTCATACAGCCAGCACCATGTCTGATATTCGGAGTGTCTCTCTCTGTATCTCTGGATCTCTCGGCTTGGGCGGGTCATAGTAATATTTTCATGTATATCAATTAAAAAATATCACAAACCTAACCTTATTACCACAAATTAAATCAATTCAAATGAAAATACGCGCACTCACAAATTTATCTTTCCATGCTGCTTTTCCGCCCGAGCCCTAATGCGTGGGCGTTTGCTACACCCTCGCCTCCACCTGCCGAGTGTGCACCCTAGCACTTGCCGCTCTCTCGTCCTCCAGCTCGCCCTGGGATTTCTCCCACTCCTCGTCGTGAACATTTCCAGGGCGATAGTTGTGACACTCAGATTCAAATGTTCGCTTTGCCGCCCTTCGCACACTGGACTTCTTATTTTTCAAGAAATTCTTGACGTACTCCTCGAGCCACTGCCTGGAGAACTCTTCCACTTTTGGATTAGGGAACCGCATGAGCAATGTGAATGTACCTCAAGTCGGTTGGGTCCTGATCTTTGAAAGATTTAAATCAATCTTGGTATGTCGAGTGGATCAGCTGGTTAAGGTGTCCTTGAAATGTCCTCCCCAAAGAGGAACCTAGATCCACCTCCCCACTTCGATGTATATAATAGTAGTAGCCACGAGCGTCCGGGGCGCGCGCATCGCGGTCCTCATCCTCATGTGGAGCTCCAAGGGGTGAGCAAGGAGGTCGGGGTGTAAGAGGAGGTGAATCTATAGCACTGCCCCCTCCACCACCAAAGCAGCACGAGCCACTACCTCGACGAGAGCGTGAGCCATCACTACGGGAAGAGCGCTGGCCCAAGCCCGAACCGCTGGGTGGTGTAGGCGACGGATAACTTGACAGTGCATGGTGGAAGGAGCTGCGGGTGACGGGAAAGTCGAGGGTAAGGTGGAGGGAGGCGCTGTCGGAGGCACACTCTGCACGATCGGAGTGCAGAGTGCTGGAGTGTTGGTGCCCGGTGACACAAGCGGTTAGAGTCCATAGGCAGCCAACTGTGTGGGTGTGTACCGCCCTAGAAGACTCTACTGCAAGGATAGCCACTCTGCCTGGGCGCGGTATGCCCTCTCAAGGTCGGGGTCCTGTACTGCATCTCGGAACCATCGAAAGACGAAGGTGGATTGTGGCTGGTGGGAGGAAGACTGCGAGTAGTAAGCATCACAAGCGTCCTCATAAGAGAGGCCCTCGGTGAGAAAGTCCTCTATGGATCGATAGCTGGGCGTGGAAGCGGATTCCATATCCTACAATTTCACAAAAAAAAGGGACCCTAATTAACATTGGATTTTAGTCAAAGTGAGATTCTTTATTGCATAAGATTCCTCCCTGCATATGATTCCTTTTATCTCCTATTTAAGAAATGGTTTGTGTGCTTTTTTTTTGCATCCATTTAGAGTGTGTGTATGTGTGTGTGCATCTAATTAATCTATCGTGTGTGTGCGTTAGTGTGTGGCAAAGAAAATAATCTAGTGTGTGTGTGTTGGACCTTAATCTACCATTGGGCTTCCCGGTGACCATTGGGGTCTCAATCAACATCATCGCACACCCACATGGAGGTATGTTTTGGTATGCTTGTAACGCATGCACACTAATGCTTGCATTAGTGTGTGTGTGTGCATACATTGGTGTGATAGTGTGTGCTTGTGCATGCATTAGTGTGTAGACACACTAATTTGGGCATAAGCACACAGTAATGCAAGCATTAGTGTGTGCTAGAGAGGTATGCACACACTAACGCTTGCATTGGTGTGTGCTTGGGCACCAATTAGTGTGTGGAAACACACTAATGCATGCACACACTAATTCTTGCATTAGTGTGTGTGTGTATAATGCATGCACACACTAACACGGGTATGGGTGCGTGATTGTGCACCAAATAGTGTGTGAAAACACACTAATTTGTGCACAATCAGTGTGTGTGTGTGTATAATGCATGCACACACTAATCGGGATTTAGTGTGTGATTGTGCACAAAATAGTGTGTGAAAACACACTAATTTGTGCACAATCACACATTAATGCAAGAATTAGTGCGTGTATAATGCATGCACACACTAATGCTTGCATTAGTGTGTGCTCGGGCACAAATTAATGTGTGGAAACACACTAATGCTTGCATTAGTGTGTGTGTGTGTGTATAATGCATGCACAAGCACACACTAATGCAAGCATTAGTGTGTGCTTGGAACGCATGCACACACTAATGCGGGCATTAGTGTGTGAATATTGTGCACAAAATAGTGTGTGAAAACACATTAATTTGTGCACAATCACACACTAATGCAAGCATTAGTGAGTGTGTGTGTGTGTGTGTGTGTGTATAATGCTTGCACACACTAATGCTTGCATTAGTGTGTGCTTGTGCATGCATTAGTGTGTTTACACACACTAATGCAAGCATTAGTGTGTGCTTGTAATCCATGCACACACTAATGCGGGCATTAGTGTGTGTATAATGCATGCACACACTAATGCTTGCATTAGTGTGTGTGTGTGTGCATGTGTGTACAATGTGTATGTGCATGTGTGTATATGCATTGTGTGTGTGTGTGCAATGTGTATGCATTTTGTGTGTGTGCATGTGTGTGTGTGTGTATGTGTTTGTGTGTGTGTGTGTGTGTAGAAGAACGAGAAGAAAGAGAGAGAGTTCGAGCACTTACAGTCGTGACCTCGATCGCTTGGATATGGTGGGGATGGAGATGAGGAGAGTAATAGAGCTTGGAGATGGAGAGGGAGAAGGAGAGCGAGCTTGGAGATGGAGAAGGAAACAGGCCCGCCCGCGCAGAGAAGGGGCTCGTTTTTGAATTTTTGGCATTCAATTTCGCGGGGGTACCCCCTTTATATAAAAAAGTTTGCTGGAAATTTTACCGCGTCTGCTCTCGAGTGTATTACCGCGAGTATTACCGCGAAAATCTCTAATGAGACATTAAGGTTACGCCGATTGGATGACCTCTTGTACCCACCTCTTTACCTTACCGTCCCTTCTATCTTTAATGAGTGTCAGTCATGTCAGTACCAACATTCTTGATTCTTCTTTTTCTTATTTTATTTTTTCTTATTTAGTGTGTGGTCATGTGTGCAGGTCGATTGGGATGACGTGGGTCCGCCGGTTGGCGCGGAACGAACTCGATGGTTGAGCGAGCGACTACCATGTCCATGTATGCGATGTAAGCGTGCGATTGCGCGGCTTGGGCGTATATGCTTGGCTCACGTGGATGATTATGGACTATGGGACGATCCGAGAAAACACGCTCAAATGGAAACTAGCTATTCGAGGCTTTTGGCATCCATTGATGTCACTCCCCATTGGAGTGTGATCAGCGGCGCAGGCGGGAGGAGGACGGAAGAGCGATTGCGCCAGGAAGCAGTCATGGGAGGGGGGTCACACCCGATGTCCGATGTGGGTGGGTCCACACGAGTGTATGCGCATCCTACATCCACCACATATGGGGATCTCCCCACCACCCCGCCCCACATGGAGGTGGAGAAAGATCATTTGCACAATATGGTTGAGGATCTTCTTGCACATGAGGCAGAGAATGAGTGTGAGCCTGAGTGTGCATGTGAAGAAGCCGCCCAAAAAACCAAAGATTCATTGCTAAAGGCAGCACACACCGCTCTTTACAAGGGATGCTCCTAATCCATATTATGAGCATCTCTTGAGATCTTGAATATTCAAGCAATGTTTGGATGGAGCAATGCAGGGGTCGATGCACTATTGAGGTACGTTTAAGTGTAATAAGTGTTAGTTGTGAGTTTTCTTCGTGGTTATATGCAATAACGAGTGTTCTTTAATTATGTCATGGGCTATTAGGCAAGATGATTCCTAAAGGCAATCATCTTCCAAAAAATCGAAGGAAGGCACGACAGGTGGTGACAGGGCTTGGGATGGACTATGATCGCATACATGCATGTGTCAATGATTGCGTGCTATTCCGTAATGACCATGCAGGGCTTGATACTTGCCTCGAGTGTGGAGAATCAAGGTACAAAGAGGGAATGCAAGGAACCACAATACCTCGCAAGGTTCTTCGTCATTTTTCCCTCATTCCCCGCATCAAGCACATGTTCAGCACCAAAGGAACAAGAGAGCTTCTTACATGGCATATGACAAATCACTCCACCGATGGGGTTATGAGAGTGCCGGCTGACTCGCCGGCATGGAAACACATCGAGCAGACATGGCCAGAGTTTAGAGAAGAGCCTCGTCACTTGAGGCTTGGTCTGGCTAGTGATGGGGTAAACCCATTTGGGCATCGGTCTACCTCATGGAGCACTTGGCCAGTGGTTGTTGTGAACTACAACATTCCACCATGGGAGTCAACCAAGAAGGGGAACATTTTGCTCTCTCTTCTAGTCCTAGGAAAACACAAGGTGAAGAACATGGATGTATATTTAGCACCTTTGACTGAAGAGCTTCAAGAGCTATGGAACAACATAGATGTTTTTGATGTATCAAGACCACTTCGTGATTAGCGCACAATGATCAAGTGCATTCTCATGTGGACCATGCACGATTACCCCAGGCTTGGAGATATTTCAGGTAAGCTTATACTTTGTGACTCTCTTTAATGTCTTTGCATTGGTCACTTATATGCGGTTATGTCTTTTTGTTTTTGTAGGGCTATCGACATCTGGACATAGTGCATGCCCAACTTGTGGACCCTCACTCGTGAAAGAGAGACCCGCTCTACTTGGTAAGGTGATCTACCCCAATAACCATCGCTTCTTGCCACCCACACATCGATCTTATGCTCCACCGTGCAATGGGATGGAGCCACTCCATCGGACCATGGACGATTGGGCAAGACATTGGAATGAGCATCACAACACATTGCCTCCTCCCAATGATCCACCTAGGGGTATGTCTAGGTACTCTATTTTCTTATCACTACCCTATTGGGCTTCATTGAAAATCCAACACCTATTGGATCAAATGTATGTGTTCAAAAATGTTGGGCAAGCTATATGGGATCACATAGTAGGCAAGAAAGATTCAGTGAGGGCTAGAGAGGACATGAGGGCCATAAGGAGGCTCCCTCCTTCGGCCACACCTCGCATGGGGCCTCGGGGGAAGATGGTTCTTCCAAAGGCACCTTGGATTCTATCAAGGGTGTATCAAGAGCGCATGAAACAAGTCATTGCATCCATCCGTACTCCAACAGGTTATATGCGTTCGCTCAAGGGTACCTTCACTAAAACTAAGAAAGGAGGATCCACACAACTGTATGGGCTCAAATCCCATGATTGGCACAAGATTCTTCAGGTAATGTGTGTGTGTGTGTGTGTGTATGTGGTTTATGGTTTTGGATACTAATAAGTCTTTTTGTTTGTGCAATAGTTTGTGCTTCCAATTATCATTAGTGGATTTGCAGACACGAAGGTAAAGGCTGCAATATTCAAGGTGGGAGAAGTTGTCAGGTATAGCACATTTGATCCTCCCTCCTAAACTTTACTTTGAAGACTAACTTTACTATGAAGATTATGAAGGGTTTTTTGGTTACAGGTTTGTGAGTTCCAAAGAAATCTAAGTTTCAGCCATTCCAACAGCTCGACTTCTAGCGATTGAAGCAACTTGTGCTATTGAGGATGCATTCCCGCGTTCTATCCTTGTCATCCAAGTTCACCTATTTCTCCATCTTGTTGAGGAGATAGCCATTTGTGGTGTGGTTCACTCCAGGTGGATGTTCTTTCTTAAGAGGTTCCTAAAGACCTTGAAAGACTTTGTAAGGCTACGATCACAACCAGAGGTATTCATTGATCTTAAGCCTTAAACCTTATTAGGATTGGATTTTATTCCCAACGCTTTTTATTGGTTACTTTAATCACTAATGGTTTCATGTGTTCAGTCAAGCATGGCAGAGGGTTGGGTTGTACAAAAGGCTTTTGTGTATGTCTCTCAATATCTTTTCACAATAGACCCATCATTGCCTCATTTAAAGACGTAGGAAGAGGATCCAAAAAAACACGCAAACATTCCAAGTGGGAAAGGTTCTCTATTGATTTTGGATAGGGAATTTCAAGCCATAGTCAACAACCATTGTGTACTCAATTCTCCCAACATGTGCAAATGGATGGATATGTATGTGGAGGTGCGTACAATGAGAGAAAGGGAGAGGGAATCATGGAAGAGGTCGCATGGCGGTAGGCGATCACCTCCCTTTCCTAAAGAGCTTGCCAAATACCCTCATCTAATTCCAGTTGGGTGGATACACAATGCCATGACCAAGGCCAAGGCACAAGGAGAACAAATAAGCCCTAGAGAATGGGAGTACGCGCGAGGATGTCTACCAAGGGTAATATACTCAATGTGTTTAGTGTGTGTGTGTGTGTGTGTGTGTGTGTGTGTGTGTGGGTGTGTGTGTGTGTATGTGTGTCATCTCTCTCTCTCTCTCTCTCTCTCTCTCTCTCTCTCTCTCTCTCTCTCTCTCTCTCTCTCTCTCTCTCTCTCATCTATACAGATTGGTTTTTGCAAGCCTTCACATTCAACTCTATGTGGTCCGAAGGACGTCATTTTCGAACCCGCAAGGTAGATGAGCGTCGAACCACTCATGATAGTGGAGTTATGAGCAACTTTGACACGAGAACACAAGAGGTGAGGGAATGTGGAACAACAGAGAGGATAATAAAAGTGGATTTCAGAACATTTCACAAATATCTCTTTGACTGCCGATGGTTTGCGGGTGAGGTTAAGAGACATGAGAATGGGCTCTATATGGTAGACTCCGGGCAATTTCATCGCAGGAAGACTGACAACTTGGTGCAACCTAGTAGTTGTGAGCAGGTAAATTCCATGTGCAACTCACTAAAACATTATATGATACATATAAAACTACATTCATGTTGTTGTTTGCTCTATGACCTACAAGTGTTTTATGTGCCTTGTATGTATCGAAGACGACTTTGGTATGTTATTCCAGTCACACCACGGAGCAGATCTATCTTTTCAGATACGAACATAAAGGCTTTGGCAGATCCCACCATACCATATCAAGAAGACGCCAATGACGATGATGCAGTTGAGGTGGAGGAGAACCAACCATTCCCAATAACCAGCCATAGTGAGGAGGAGGACGAGGATGGAGAGGATGATGACGATGCAATAGGAGAGGCTGTAAAGGATGAATCAATATATTTATTTGTTGATTTAGCTACCATGGGGTTGGACATGGATGTAAGCACGTGTAGAGATCTCTTGGAGGATGAAAATTAATAAATATCTTTTGGATTTTGTCTTCTTTCTCTACTTATGCTGTAAAAAAGGGCTATTTGTTTATGAACACAAGACAATACAATTTTGATCATCGTTCGCTTGCCATTTCCATATGAATGCATAGTTGACATAAGATTTTGAAGTGGAAACAAAATATTTTTTGATATAGAATCTCATGGAGTACAAATGAGTAGAGTAGGAGAATCATACCAATAGATGAGGCAAGCAAAGATAAGAGAGGTACTAAAAATCCCAATGAGAATGGGATTTCTTACACTCCATGCAAAAAGGGGGTACCAATTTCTGAAAAGTAACAAAATAGAATAGGATTTATAGAAAGGGAAAAGTGGGAGAGGAATGGGGGTGGGGATTCTATTGCGGTAATATGCGTGGCTATATGTACGGTAATACATGCAGTAATACTCGCGGAAAAGTCGAAAAACGCACCGGCGGAGCTGCAGCATACAATCTCTCTCTTTCTTGAACCTCTCTCTCTCCTCTTATCTGGTAATGTTGTGCGGTAACAGCAACATTCTCCCATAGTGTGTTCTGGTGCCTGTTCCGACGTCAGCGCGCATGCACTTTACGACGCTTTCTATGGCGCGTTCTGTGAAACCTATACCGATTTCTATACCAATGGTACCTGCAAAAAACAAAACCGCGGGCCTTCTCTACGCATTTCTCTTCTTCTTGCACCTTTTCTCAAGCTCTCTTCTTCCTCACCTCTTATAGTTTTGGTGTGAAACAAACTGTCAGAAGTGCTAATCTTGTTTATGGGTTAGCCCATAACACTAAGATGAGATTGTTTTCATGTTTACTTGTAGATTTAGGGTTTAGGGTTTAACTTTGTGTTTGTGTGCGCATTTTTGTGGACATTTACAACATCTTTTATTGCTCAAATAGGACGAATGTGAGTGCTTGAACCTTTAAATGCATTTTAAATTAATTTATATACTAATAAAAAAAATGCATGCTTTAAACTTTTAATGCTTTAAATTGTCCATGCTTTAAAAGAAATTATGGTTTTGTGATGTGAAATTTCATTTTGAATTATGAATTTTTTTTCTTTTGGTTTATGAAAAAAATTCGTTTTGAATTATGTCGTTTTTGAAATTATGAAATTGATGGGATTTATGTTTTATGTTAAGTTTAGGTTAAAAGTTGAGTTAGGTTAGGTTACATTAGGTTATCTTATACATTAAATTATGTTAAGTTAAGCTACGTTAGGTTAAGTTATACGTTAGGTTGGGTTAAGTTAAGCTACGTTAGGTTAGGTAGGCTAGGTTAAGTTGAGCTACGTTAGGTTAGGTTATCTTATACGTTAAGTTAGGTTATCTTATACGTTAAGTTAAGTTAAGTTAGGTTAGGTTAGGTTAAGCTACGTTATGTTAGGTTAGATTAAGCTACGTTCGGCAATAGGGCTAGCCATAGAGCTTACCCACAATGCATATTAAAAACAACACAATGGCGATCTGTTCGTCAATACGGCAAGCCATAAAACTTACCCACAACGCATATGCATTGTGGGCAAGCTCTATGGCTTTCCATATTGCCAACAGCTCGCCATTGTGTTGTTTATATGTCCGCGAGCGGTTTTCAAGTCCTAAAATAGCTAAGCAGTCCTGAAAATAACACCATGCGAGCCGTTTGGCAATACGGCAAGCCATAGAGCTTGCCCACAATGCATATGCATTGCGGGAAAGCTCTATGGCTTGATGTATTGCCAAAGGGCCGCCATTGTGTTTTCTTTATGTCTGCAAGCGGTTTTCAAATCCTAAAATAGCTAAGTGGCTCTAATAACAACAAAATGGCAAGCCTTTTGGCAATACAGCAAGTCACAGATCTTTCTTACAATCCATATGCATTGTAGGTAAGATTTGTGGCTTGCCGTATTCCCAAACGACTCTCCATTGTGTTGTCTATATGTTTGCGAGCGATTTTCAAGCTCTAAAATTGCTTTGTGTCCCTAAAAACAACACAATGGCGATCCATTTGTCCATACGGCAAGCCATAAAGCTTTCCCACAAGGCATGTGCTTTGAGGGAAAGCTCTATGGCTTGCTGTATTGCCAAGAACTTTCCATTGTGTTTTTTTTATGTCCGCAAGCGGTTTTCAAGCCCTAAAATAGCTAAGCAGCCCTAAAAACAACACAATGGCAATCTGTTTGACATTATGACAATCCATAGAGTTTTCCCACAATGCATATGCATGGTGTGCAAGCTCTATGTTTTTCTCTATTGCCAAAAGGCTAGCCATTCTGTTGTCTATATGTCTACGAGAAATTTTCAAGCTATTAAAATGCCTCGCAGCCTTAGAAACAACACAATGTAGATCCGTTTGGCAAAACGGAAAGCCATAGAGCTTCCCCACAATGCATATGCATTGTGGACATGCTCTATGGCTTGTCGTATTGCCAACAGCTGGCCATTGTGTTGTCTATATGTTTGTGAGCGATTTCAGGCGCTAAAATTTCCTCGTGTTTCTAAAAACGACACAATGGCGATCCGTTTGGCAATACGATGATCCATAAAGCTTGCCCACAAGGCATATGCATTGTGGGCAAGCTCTATGGATTGTCATATTGCAAAAGGCTCGCCATTGTGTTGTTTGTATGTCTTCGAGCGGTTTTCAGATCCCAAATTCACTTTGCAACCATTAAAACAACAGAATGGTGAGATGTTTGCCAAATTGGCAAGCCATAGAGCTTGCCAACATCGTATATGCATTGTGGGCAAGCTGTATGGCTTGCCGTTTTACCAAATTCCTCACCATTGTGGTTTTTTTATGTTAGGTTAGGCTAGGTTAGGCTAGGTTTAGGTTATAGGTTAGGTGAGAATATACGTTAGGTTACAGCTAGCAACAAAGTAATAGTAGAAAAAACACAAACGGACTTCAGTTAGGTTAGGCTATAGGTTAGGTTTAGGTTATAAATTAGGTTACATTAAGTTAGGTTAGGTTTAGATTATAGGTCAGGTTAGAGCTAGCGACAAATTAATAGTAGAAGAAACACAATCGGACTTCAAAAGTGTACACAGACATTAAGAACCTTAATATATAGTCACTGAACAAGAAAGACGATATTATTAGCCTGTGGTCCTAATCTTCATGCATCTCTAGACCGAGGTGGGCGGGGTCGAGCGTGGCTAGAGAATGTGAGGTTGTTAGAGCTAGCAGCAAATAGTTGAAAAAACGCAATCGGACTTCAAAAGTGCACACAGACTTCAAGAACCTTATTATATATAGTCATTGACCAAAAAAGACGAGATTATTACCCTGTGGTCCTAATCTCCGTGCACCTCTAGACCGAAGAGTGCGGCGATCGGGCCTGGCTAGAGAATGTGAGGTTGTCATGTATTGTCATGTACTTAGTAGTGTGTAGTTATAACAACTAGAGTGTTTTAATTATTTGTTGCATCATTGGCAGATAAAGTATGGAAGATAGGATGGTGTGTCCTTGTGAGCATTGCAAGCATTAGATCTTTCAAAAATGAAAAATTTGTGACCAACACATATGCAATCACGGTCTCTTTCCGATAGAGCAACCACAAGACCTGCGTTATCGATCACCTGGTCTAGAGATTCAAGGTCAAACTCTGCAAGTAGATATTGCTCCAACTTCATCCCAGAGAAGACGATTTTCAAATGAGCAGCCATCGACTCAGTCTTCCCAATTAATACCTGATGCGGCATTTCAAGAAGTTGAGATGGAGCAGATGTTGGATGCAGTCTTTGACATGGATTCCAACATAGAAGGTAAAAACATTGAACGTAGTACTGTGGAACAACCTCAGCCATCCCATTCATATTGATGGAATGATAGGAACGATAAAGAGTGTGAGATGATGCAAAGTCTTGCACGCATGCCGCTGGCTACACTGGTGCAAAAATCTCAGTTCTCCGTACGGCATTGGCAATGCTTAATTTGCAGTCTATGGTCTGACGCCTCAGTCACAGATCTTTTTAGGTAAATACATTGAATGCTAAGCATGATAAAGTGAAAATGACAATTTATATAAAGTGATCAAAGGGCTAACTTATTCATGTAATGACAGGTTGCTCAATGAGAAAATCTTGCCATAAGGGAATCACATGCTGCCTACCTGTCCAACCGCTAAAAAGCTTCTCACTAATCAGGGCTTGGATTATCACAAAATACATGCATGTCCTAATGATTGTATAATTTTTCACAATGAGTATGCAAAATTGGAACAGTGTCCCAATTGTGGATCAAACAGGTACAAGGAGGACACATAAGGAAAATGTATCCCCACAAAGGTCCTTCAACACTTTCCTATCATTCCAAGAATAAAAAGAATGTTCAGGTGCAAGTCCATCGCCACTTTGATGAAATGGCACTCAAATAATAGATCGACGGATGATGTGATGCGGGTACCTGCTAACTCTCGTGCATGGAAGCACATAGAGGAAAGTTGGCCTATATTTAAGAACAAGCCTCGATGTATCTTCTTTGGTCTGGCAATGGACGGAGTAAACCCATTTGGATTACAGAGTTCTTCATGGAGAACGTGGCCTATTTGTTTGGTTAATTATAGTCTTTCACAATGGCTCGCTATCAAGAAGGGCCATCTGTTGTTGTCATTGATCGTCCCAGGAAAGTACAAAGCAAAAAAAATGTATGTCTATCTGGCACCACTTATAGAAAAGCTCCAAATCTTGTGGACAAGAATCAATGTGGTTGATCTGTCCCAACCAATCGGATGATGAAATGTACATGTGCAAGGCATCTTATGTGGACCATGCACGATTGGCCAGGTTGTGGTGAGTGCTCAGGTAAGTGCCTTTAAAACCCTCACACGCATGTGATTCCTGGCTATGCCAACGCTTTTATATTTTAATTTTGTGATGTTTCAGGCTTGAGTTACTCGGGAAATCATGCATGTTCCAGAATTTGGTCCTCTCCTTGGCTTTCGTCACTCCGAGTGTTTGAGCAAGACAATTTACGAGGAGCATGGTAGATTTTTTCCTGAAGGACATGAGCTACGTGGACCAAACATATGCAAACATGACATGCATCCACTAAAAGTGAGTGATTGGAAAAACATGTGGCTAGAGAGGGGAGATTGGATGCCACTTGGAATGAAAAGACTTTCTATCTTCCATGAACTCCCGTACTGGAGTGACCTGTTGATTAATCATTTGCTCAACCCAATGCACATCTTCAAGAATGTGGGGGAGATCATATGGAAAACCATCACTGGAAAAAGGGAGAGGAAGGCCCAAAGAGATGACCTACACGCTGTGGCTCGAATGCTAGAGATGTGGCCTTGACCTAAACCCAATGTAAAGTTTTCTATACCAAAACATCCATGGGTTCTGAGTCTATAGAAGAGCAACAAGTGAAGAAGACTATATCTTCATTCAAGACTCCCACAGGGTGCATGTGATGTTTGAAAACGGCATTTACGAGAGATGACAATCTCAGTGGTCTTAAGTCCTACGATTGGCACAAAGTTTTACAGTTCATCTTACCAACTGCCATGAAGGGTTGTTTGACAAATGAAATTAGAAGAACAATCTACAAATGAGTGATTTGGTAAGCTGGATTAGTTCAAAAGAGATAAGAGAAGACAACATCGATGCAACACGCTTAAATGCTATTGAAGCAGTGTTCTTGCTGGAGAAGTACTTTCCAAAAAACATTCTTACCATCCAAATGCATGTAATTGTGCATGTGGTCGATGAAGTTGCAGTTGCTCGGGTGGTCCATAGCAGGTGGATGTTCTTCTTGGAGAGATTTATGAAGACTTTAAAGGGTTTTGTTCGTTAAAGGGCTTGCCTTGAGGGTAGCATGGCCGAAGGATGGCTTGTACAAGAGTCTCTTGTCCTCATCAGTGAATTTTTGGTCTCAATTGATCCAGAGATGCCCCGAATGTGGACTACTAAGGTCAACGTCAAGGTGACAGGGGATGAGCCGTAGGGACAAGGAATTGTTAGGAAGATGGACATCACAATGCGAGAAAAGGTTATGATATTTTGCCTTCTCAACTCAGAAATCATGCACAAGTGGCTAGAGAGGTACGAGGGGAAAAGCAACAACACTTGACAGATCGCCTTAAATTCAAGCACATCCGTGCCACTAGAAACCTTCCTTTTCCAGATCATCTTCAAAAATTGGCTGACTTTCCAACTAGGTGGTGGTTAGATGCGACAATCTCAGAGGCAAAGAGGTATGGAGTGTTGATTACTGAAGAGGAAGAGTATGTCAAGGGGTTGCGATTGGCATGTATATTTCACAACTTCCTTTTCAAGCTCCACATGATCACATTGATTTAATAACTTTTAGTATGTTTAAATTTTGTGGCTGCAGTATCACAAATATGGATCTTTGTGGTTGCATGGGAAACACTTCAAAGTGCAACTGATTTATGAACAAAGGGTCACTTTTAATAGTGGTGTTAGGGCAAGCTTCATCCAAGAAAGTAGGAGTAGTGCCAGGGATGAGAATACAGAGACTAGCCATCTTGATTACTTTGGCTACATCCAAAACATCTTGAAGATTAGCTTTATAAAGTTTGATATGTTTATCTTTTATGTCAAATGTTTCAAAGTTATTACCAGTGGCCCTAATGCAATTGTGGGTAAGGACAAGAGTGGATTGATTCAAGTAAACTCTAGGCGGGTGTGGACAAATGCACGGGATACATTCGTACTTCCACAACATTGTCAACAAGTTGTTCTCATACAGGATCCACTACGGAAAAAAAATGACGAGAACAATCTATCTAACCCCTGCTGGTTCTATGTCGTTCAAGTTGCTCCATGTAGCAAGCAAGTGTGTGAAGGATTGAACGTTGAAGTCAAAGAGGGGATTCATATACAAAGCGCAGGACCAACGAAAACTTTAATTTTAGATTTTGAGGTGGATGTCAGCAGTGAACAATTTTATGAACCGAGAGATGAGGTGTCAAATACTGAAGCTAATGCTAAGAGTGACAAAGAATTAGAGTTCGATGACGAAGATGTAGAAAGTATAGATTGAGATATACATCTTTGGTGCATGAGATCTCATAGAGGATGAGAGATTAACTAATGATTTTTTCTAGGAACCTTATGTAAAACTCTTTTTATCAATCTACAATACACTTTAGAGTCATTCATTTGTGTAGCAGCTTCTTTGATTTGTTACTTGTAATGATTAAGCATTTCTTCTGTAAACTAATGTATTTTGTGGGTGTTGTTTGTGTATGATTAGCCATGGACGATGACGATGAGCCATACTCTCCTAGTTTTAGTTTTTCTGCCACTCCGGCCTGCATGTCGCCCGAGAAGATGGGTTCGTTTTTGTCTCCGTTCACACCAGAGTAGATCACAATGGCACAGCACCTCTGGGAAGTAGGTCCCTCTAGACCTACTATGGCCGACCCTACGCCCGAGACTAGTGTGGTCCCTACACTCAACAGCCCCACACCTCATTCTAGTATGCCCCCTACGCCTAGGACTCGTGTGCCCCCTACATCAACGGTTGGTTCATCGTTGAGATGAGCTAGGAATCATTCTTGAGGTGGTGGTTGTTGTGGTAGTGGTTCTACGGATGTATCCACACCACTGAGAGAGCATACACCACTCTCTTCAGTAGATAGCTCACCAATTGGAACACTACGTACACCTTGGGGATCACACGAGCATGATCCTAGCAAGGTCTACAAGAGCAGGGATGGGGCTGTTGTGGCAGATAGGGTCGGAAAGGCCATGCAACAGAGGATTTGATAGCTCTGTATGATTCAGTTTGGTCAGTCTGTGATGGAGGTTTGAGATAACCTCAATGTTGAAATACAGAATTACATTATCGAGGCCATTCACACAGAGTACATGCCGGCAGAGGGGTAGGATCCAGTCTCGAATCCCTGGATTCTAAGCGTGGCAAAGTCGACAATGTCACACCGTTGGTCAGAGGGGAGAGATAGGTACAATGACGGCAGTCCCAATCCAGCATGGTTGGATGCAGAGGACTGGGCGGGCATTGCACGAGAGACACAAGACAATCCTCAAAGATTTAGCAGTAAAGAGATGCAACCAGAGCACGTTTGGAGTCTGCTGGAGCGTCACATCTTGGGAGTGGAGGCTACGATACGCTTCGACATGAGTTTGTAAGTATTATATGTATGCTTTAAATTATTGAAAATATATATGTTATTTGAAGATATATTTAATGATTAAACCATAATTTTGGAGGAAGTTGGCGTGAAGCATCCTCCGAAATGCCAAGAGAAGAGGTATGGGTACAAGCATGGACTTGTGGCCCTTTTGACCTAGCTGCAGAAGGAGGGAGAGGATGTCAACTAGGAGGTACAACCATGAGGGTCTTCTCACTCAGTGATTGTTTGCATATGTATAATCTTGTAGTGCTTATGTTTATGGTTTATGGTTATGTTTATGGTATGGCACATATGTTATGGTTAAGATTTGGCAGTCAAGTTAAGGTTATGGTTTTGCTGTGATGGTATGGCAATCATGTGATGATTATGGTTATGATTATGATTATGATTATGGTTATGGTTATGGTTATGGTTATGATTATGGTTATGGTTATGATTATGGTTATGGTTATGGTTATGGTTATGGTTATGGTTATGGTTATGGTTATGGTTATGGTTATGGTTATGGTTATGGTTATGGTTATGGTTGTGCAATGATGGGATGGCTGTTATGGTTATGGTATGACAAGCAAGTTATGGTAATGGCTATCGTATGGCAAACAAGTTATGTTTATGGTTTTGCAGTTCTTGACTCATGTTTTAATTATGGTTGTATAATCTTTATGCCGTTATGCCATGATGAAGCTTTTGATTTTGTGGTTATGTTTTCCTTACAATTTTGTTGATTGCCATACACTCGCTCTTTAGCATCAGCTTGGAGCTGGAGTGCAGTTCCTTGTGCACTCTTCCTTTGGGTAGAGAGGGATGTTTTCTTTTACAGCTAAACATGCAGCATCAGCTCGGCCCAAAAAAAATTGCAGGTTTGGTCGTCGGTATAGAGTACGGTATAAGCATCGGCATAGACCTCGGCAGACATGTCAAAAAATGCTATAGTATTACTGATATTTATTTCATTGTGTATTCGACTCTCATTTCATGATTTATTTCGACGCATAATATACCGGTACTTATACCGATGTCTCTTCCTATTTCAACACTTTTTAGTTTTAAAAATAGCTTTATTTCGTCCATATTTGTGCCGATTTCTACGCGCCATGTTGTAGTGTGAATACTTTGCATGGCAGCGAGTAGTCTCTAGTCTACATTAATCCAAAAGTCCCATATGTAAAAATAGACTTGTCTGTAGCTCTATTGTGCTCCATAGCTCTTGTTGAACGATACACCTCTATCGTGGGCATGCTACCAGCATTTGGACAAGCGGCAAGAAGCGTGCAATATAATCAAACTCTTTATTTGCGGCGTGTGCTTCTTATAATGGGTAGGCACACAACTTTTGCATACGGCTAGCTTTGTCTTTGCACTAAATATAGCTGCTAGGCAATAAATATTTTGGTCGTAGCATGTTGGACTATGATCTTAGCATAGTCTAGCCCGATTTGACATTGTGTTAGCCTGATTGCTTTTTGTGCTACCCAATTTTTTTTTTTAATATATGTGGAGTTTAATATATAGACTTTTAAGTTTTCTATATACTTCTTTTGTTATTGATCTACAAATTTTCTAAGGAGGCAACATTTTGTGGCCTTTGTTGTTCATAAAATTGCGAGGGGCTTAGCTTTTTTCTACAATGTGCAATGGACCTCCTAGCTTTTGTTTCCTGAAGGAATTTGAAAAGCAACATTGACCTATTGCAAGTGCGGGTTCCTTCGTCTTAGGATTTTTTCGGCATTTGCCACTGCGTGTGCTTGGCCATCAATCACCTCCAATATGACTCTCATTTGGCTCTATCCAGTACCAAATAGTGTTGAGAATCGCGGTCAACAACATGCAAATACCCAATTAATATTTGGGGGGGGGAGGGGGGGGGGGGGGGGGATAGTCAAGATTGTAGTTAGAGCTAATAAAAAGAGCATTCTTTCATGGTCATAGGAAGACCCTATATTCACCTAGTTTCTATGAATGCACCTTTTATGAAGACCATACTATGTTGGACTCTTTTTATAGTGATGACTCGACTAGTTGCTTGACAATCTAGATTGGTCAGCCTTGCTTTGAACTGCATGTCTACCAATGTAAAAGGCTACTCTTGCATCTACGTAGTTGTAAATTCTGTAAAGAATCTTTCTTGGGTATCGCTATTGTGGCATGATCAATTGCATGAAGTGAAAGGATGACAAGCATAAAGAGCACGGAAGCATGTCGCTTCTACGAGCGAGTCATAAGTAATTGTATTAATTATCTTTTGAATGCAGGATGAAGTTACATGATGCATCTTCATCCATGGTTCCCGAGATGACAAGATTTACCGGGTCATTATCTACTAGCTAGTCATT
Source organism: Adiantum capillus-veneris (assembly GCF_014529385.1). Classification (NCBI taxonomy): domain Eukaryota; kingdom Viridiplantae; phylum Streptophyta; class Polypodiopsida; order Polypodiales; family Pteridaceae; genus Adiantum; species Adiantum capillus-veneris. The sequence goes on from NC_140943.1 coordinate 141,641,394, forward strand.
ATCTTGAGGTTTTGCAGATTTTGCATAAAAATAGCGTCTCTCATGCCAATGCTATGTAAATCCATGATCATGATTACTATTTTACAGTTTCTATTGATTTGAAGAAAGTGTCTCTTATGCCATGGTATTGCATTTTCTCGTGAAAATCGTGTCTGATAATATGGTACGTAAAGCCATGACGATGATTACTATTTTATAGTTTTTTTTAAAATTTGAAGAAAGCGTCTCTTATGCCATGGTATTACATTTTCTCACAAAAATAGCGTCTTTGATGCCATAGTACGTAAAGCCATAACGATGATTACACACTCTCAATCTCTAGATTGTAACAAGGATCATAATCCAAATAGCAACAGGATCACAATCTCAATATCATGACACCTTGCCCAGATCTCGTTTCACTTTGCAAAGTAGATTATCACATTGGTTTCTGCAACGTCTACAAAATATCCAAAAGAACATACTCCTGCAACCAATTCAATATGATAATGAAATTAAAAGAACATAATTTTGTACCATCATAAAACTATACAATCATTTCTTGATTGGATCAAACAAAAGAGGTATTACTTGTGTATATTTGTTTGTAAACTAACCTGTTTTGTTGCTTCTAGGCTATCCATCTAGTGATGGCAATTTGTTTATGTCATAACTTTGTCATACGAATTAAGATATAGAATTCCAAGTACTTTGAACGAGGAGAACAGGTTTGCTCTACAAGGCTACGTAAACAGAATTGCAAAAAACTTCTTCTTTTGGACACAAACACAACTTTTAGGTCATAAGTGATAAAAACCCTATTTTTGGGTCTCCACGACTTTTCAACTTATTCTAAGACTTCCCAAGTATTTTAAGATAAAACACATTAAAAAAAAAAAATCATATTAAAGAAAACATCAATTTTATTGTACTGTTCATAAGCAGACTATTTGTTATTCATTAATCTTTACTGAATACATTTTTAGTGTATTATATAAAAATAAGAGAATATATTTTCTCTCTCAATATCTGAAACTCATTTACATAAGATTAATACTGTCTATCTAATAAACTATTAACAATCTTGCAAATCATGTTGAATGAAAGTTATGGCCAATTAATTCTTTTTGACTTCAAGAAATTTCATAAATAAGTTCTATTACATTTCTTCCTTATCAAAATTAACTTTTTCCTCAAAGTTGGAAGGAGGGTTTTTCAATATACAAAAATATCAAAGTCAACCCAAGAGGCATATTTTACAAGATATATCTTACTTAACCAAAACTTCAAGGAGAATCCTATCTCTAAGGTTCCTCACTCTAAGGTTCCTCACTCTAGAATAAAAATGATTTCTAGTTTGGTCTTTAGAATGACCTCATTATCTTATATTTTTTGTTTAAAACAAGATTATCTATAAAAAAAAATATTGGCATTCTCACAAAAGATGATATTTCAGAGAGGAATTTACAGACACACATACACAATCATGATAATAAAAGTGACCCTTCTGTAAACAAAATTTTCTCTCAAACATCTCTCACACACGAGGATTTAGATAAGAGATAATGCTAGAGTTCAAACGATCATTAATGACTTCATATCAAACTTAATCAATCAAATCACAACGGCCCGCCAATACACCGGATCCCATGAGAACTCTATAGTTGAGCGTGCTTGGGCTAGAACAATACGGAGATGGGTGACCTCCCAGGAATTCTTGGTATTGCACCCTTCCCATTTATACAATTCTTTCTTGACAAAGAAACACTTACTCAGTTTGATACAGTTGATGTTCACACAGTACTTCAAGTGTTTTCCTCGAATGCAATTCATGATCGTTTACATTCTTAGAATAAACAAATATATTATCCAAAAACAACAAAATAAAGTCATTAATATATGGAGGAAATATATTTTTTTATTAAGACAAACCAAAAGCCAAAACTGTAACTTGAAGTACCCATACCGTATACGAAAAGAAGTATCCTTCTTTCATTCTCATCTAGTGGTTTCCAGATCGAAAGTTAAGCTTTGAAAACACTTGCACACTGCTAACTTGACTTAACAACTCATCAATGTATGAAAGGTGATAATTATTTTAAATGGTTTGTTTAGTAAGATCTCGCCAGTCAATGCACAATCTATAAGTCCCTTCCTTCTTTCTGTATAAAAGAGTAGGGCTAGCCCAAGGAGATACACCACATCTGCTTAACCCTTTTCTCAACAAGTCGTTGAGTTGTAGTTTTAGTTCCTTAAGTTCATGTATGTTGAATCTGTAAGGGTCTGAGAGTACGGTTCAGATCCTGGATATAGAGTTATCCCATGGTTTAGCGATTTAGGAGGAGACATACTTGATATGTCATCCTGAAAAACATCCTTAAACTCATCAAGAATATTTCCACATAGACTAGATTTTTTTCCCTTTCCTATTTTAGATTCATTATGCTTTTTTTTAAATTCACTTGCAAAAATTATGAAGGTCTCAAAGCCTTGCCCAAGTCCCCTCATCACTTTCATGGCCAAAATCAAAATGGACTTAAAACCTCTTTCTTCTCCATAAATAGAGTAGCTACTCCCATCAAAAGATTTTAGATAGTTTTTTCTTTTCTTTATAATCAGTCAGAGGTGATTTTCAATCAACCAATCCATGCCAATAATCATATCATACACATCCATGTCTATGATTAAAAAAACTACCTTTATGATTTTGACTATTCAAGGAAAAAGACAGATTTTTAAACAGTTCTTTTGTGAACCTTTTATTATCAGTAGTTAAGTCCACAAATATTTTAATTTCTCAATTTAAATTCTATATCAATTCTAAGAATAAGAAGCAGTGTGTACTACCCAGATTAATTAAGAAAATCATTTGTAAATTTCAAATTTTATGTATGAATTTGATCACAGAAGCATTCAAAGGATTCATCAAAGATGTAAAGCATTAGAAAAGTGGATCAAATGACATACCTTTATCATGTGCATCGTCAATAGTCTCCACTTTACTCATCTTGATCCATACTACCTTATCGATTGCTTTGTTTGAACATTTAAAAGTTAGGCGGTCTTGTTCTCCATATTGAAAGCATAATCCAAATCTTCCATGCGAGTTCTTTGATCCATGCTTCTATATCCTTGTATGTCTTTCTTATGTCATCCAACTCATTGAGCTTAGCCTTCTTGAAGAATTATTTGATTTCCGCTTCTCCCGCATCGGAGTCCTCATCATTGCCATCGGTTCTTTTCTGCTTCTTCTTCTTTGACCATTTACCTCCACTTATATCTTCTACATCATGTATTCCCTTTCCTTTATCAGCTTTCTTGCACGCGTTAAGATCTTCAATGAGCCTTCAAATAACCTCAAATTTTTCCTTAAATCGTTCCTCGTAGGCTTTCATCACTATCACGGAATTGAAACTTCTCCGATACCACTTGTGATGTGACACGGGAGAGCATAATACATTGATGAACAAGGAAAATACAGAGTATGTTAAATATGTAGACGAAATAAAGAGTCGGTATGGATACAAGATAATGATTACAGGAAGAGCATAGCTCGTTTCATAACCTCCGGACACTTCCGAGCTTTCAAATCGATCTCAATCTCAATCACACTCTCACTCTCAATCACAATCGTAATCTCAATCTCAATCACAATCACACTCTCAATCTCTAGATGATATCAACGATCATAATACAAATTGAAACAAGATCACAATCTCAATATCATGGCACTTAACACAGATCCCGTTTCACTCTGCAGAGTAAATATCACATTGGTTTCTGCAACGTCTACAAAATAGCCAAAAGAACATACCCATGCAACCAATTCAATATAATAATGAAATTAAAAGAACATAATTTTGTACCATCATAGAAGAGTACAATTATTTCTTGATTGGATCAAGCAAAAAAGATATTACCTCTGTATATCTGTTTGTAAGATAACATGTTTTGTTGCTTGTAGGCTATCCTTCTCCTATTGGCAATTTGTTTCTGTCATAATTTTGTCATACAAACTAAGAATATAGACTTCCAAGTACTGAAAATGATGGGAACAGGTCTGATCTACAAGGCAACGTAAACAAAATTGCAAAAAACTTATTCTTTTGGATAAAAACGCAACTTTTAGGTTGTGACTCATAATGTTGAGCTTTATATATTATCTCTAGATATATATAGCACCTTGATCCCCTCTATATCATCTCATCTCCTGTAATCACTTGACACATTTTTGTGTTTGTAATTCTCGAGTCATCTCTCTCTCTCTCTCTCTCTCTCTCTCTCTCTGTGTGTGTGTGTGTGTGTGTGTGTGTGTGTGTGTGTGTGTGTGTGTGTGTGTCTCTATCTCCCCCCCCCCCTCTCTCTCTCTCTCTCTCTCTCTCTCTCTCTCTCTCTCTCTCTCTCTCTCTCTCTCTCTCTCTCTCTCTCTCTCTCTCTCTCTCTCTCTCTCTCTCTCTCTCTCTCGTCTACGAGTGCTTATCTTCCCCGAGTTCAACATGGTATCAGAGCCATGGATGTCAAAAGTAGCACTTTCAAGGCTACATACTCCCTATCTGCATAGCTATATTTTCTTAGACTTTTATCGCCATTACTGCTTTTTGACGTATGATGTTTTTTTTTAATTTCTTTGTATGCACAGGAGGAAGAGACCTCTTGGTCATGACGTTGAAGTTTCAAACTATTCACCATTGAGTCTCAAAAAGGGTAGCTTCTGAAACAATGAACTATGATTTGGATTTCTATCTAGTTATGACGTTCGGTCTGTATAGTTTGCAAGACTGGAAAACTGAGCAGTGCATGCCATAAACTTGATGTAGTGCAAGATTAGATGCAGCATAAGACACTGAAGCAGGAGAAGGATTAGAAGGAAAACTCAGCATCGCGCGCATAAGCCATCGAGACTTGCGGATGATAGTGTTGTTGGAGCTATATATGGCTCACTCTACTCAACTTGGTCTCACCTATATATTTGTATCTTGTCCTCAGTATGAATAAATCTTTGGGAGCGTACATGGTGTGTCTCTTGTCTCGTCTCTCTCTCTCTCTCTCTCTCTCTCTCTCTCTCTCTCTCTCTCTCTCTATATATATATATATATATATATATATATATCTCAACATGGTATCAGAGTGATAACGACCATGCGCCGATTCAATTCATAGGGACAAAACAGTATGTGTATGCGATTCACATATAATATTTAAAATTGCTACAAATTTTATTTTTGAGGATTGATTGTTGTTAGCTATGGTTGTTTTGTGTTAAGAAGAATATGTTTAGTGTTTTGTGTGGTGTTTATTGCTAATCAATATAATGATTCATTGATTACATTTTCTTGTTGATTTGTTTTTTGACACCCTGAACTTTGTCTCAATTTTTTAGGGTCTTCTGCTCAAAATTTGGAGAAATGAAAAAAGGGGGAATGGAGCACAACACAATAGCACTTTTCATCCAAAGCTTTTTAGTCTCCTTGAGCTCTTAAATTTGAGTCATAGGTTCGCAGCACAAAGTTATGTTGTTTTTACTGTAATTGAGCTTGACGTAGATTTCGTTCTCGTGCGTCTTCGTGAAGCATCAACGATCGTTTTTCTAATTTTGGTATCAACTTTTTTGAGTAAATTTATATTTTTGCTATTCGTATTGTGGCCGTCAATCTTGTGTCTCACGTCACTCTAATTTGAGAACTCTTTTTTAATTAACGTCTCCTTTTTCTTGCTTTTTTGGGTGACGTCTCTCTCACATCTTTGGACGTTTATTGAGCATCCTTCTTGCGTTTATCATTCACAGAACACAGTTGTCGTATTTTTCTTGTTCTCAATTGCAGCCTTCACCATATATGGTGTGCAGATTCTGTGATCTTATCTTATGCGTCTTCTCGCAACCAGGTATGGCTATTCTCGTCAACGGATTTCGTTCTGGCCAGTGTTTTGTTCCTCCTTTCCAAGGCCAAGGATTTCCAGGCAGGCATTAGGTGAAATTTGGACTCACAAAGGGGCCCTTTAATGAGTTTGACTTTACCTCTCTCTACCAAAACGAGCGCATGGATAAATTTTTGCAAACAAACTCCAAAGTTGGCGGAGGTTTGAAAGTAATAATTTCCTCTTCAAGCTCTATCTACTAATATATAGCACGCCATGATATTCCTCATATTTTAGAAGATTCTTTTTTTTATTTACTTAGATTCCAATAGAGTTATCACATCATAGGTGAATCAAAAAAACAATCTTCCAAAATATGAGGAATCTCATGGCGTGCTATATATCAGTAGATAGAGCTTGAAGAGGACATTCTAACTGTCAAACCTCCGCCAACTTTGGAGTTTGTTTGCAAAAAATTATCCATGCGCCCGTTTTGGTAGAGAGCGGTAAAGTCAAACTCCTTAAAGGGCCCCTTTGTGAGTCCAAATTTCACCTCATGAAAGCAAAGATGTTGTTAATTCTTGAAGGTGATGAACTCTCTAATGTTGTCCTTGGAAATCGTGTTTGTCTGCCTTAGCTTGTTGATACGAATCATGATAACGTGATTATCATTGAAGGACCTATATTTGAAGGTTGCAATGTTGCGTATATGGATTGGCAACAACGTTGGTGCAGCCAAAGTTGGTCCGCGGTAGAAAGTGTGATATGCAGTGCAAAGAGTGCTAACAGGTGGATGGTAGAGGGCTAAAGCCAGTGTGGGAGACCTCAGCAGGACAGTGGCAACAGAAATGCGTGCTTAAAGAGGTTTTTTAGGCCAGGGGAGCCTCCAAAGTGAGATAATGATGATGAAAAGTCAAGGTGTTCAAAACGCGGAAAATGAGTCCCGAAATGTGGTGTTCAAGATGCTCTAAAAGCTCGTCCAGATGGCTCGTCAAGCGAAGCTTCGGTGTGACAGATATGTCAGTCCAAAGTTAGAAGGCTTCGCAGCTCCCGACAGATATGGCAGGTACAGATAGGTGGTGAAAAATGAGATCAATGGATACACGTGTAAAGCTCAAGCTGTCGATCATGCCGGTCTTTTCGGTTTGCCATTCGGAGCTCAGACGGGCAAGTTATGGCCTGTGGAATATTTGTCAGGGGTCGGGTATGTGCTCATCGAGCAACGTTGATAGGCATGTTGACAAGGATATTTTTGAGCTCGCTCGGTTTTTGGAAAATTGCATGCAAGGTGGGGAGTCAGCTGAAATTTGTGGCTTGTTGGTCGAAGTCATGGTCAGCACGATGCACCCACTTCAAGCTGACAATCAATTGCGATAGGGGTACAACTCGATTTTTTTGCCACTTGCGACTTGGTGTTCGAGGGGGTGAACTGACCTAAAGCGGAAAAGTTTTCAAGGTTTGGGGTTGGCTGGGGCGGCTTGGCGAGAAAGGGTTTCAGAAAGCCCGAGCACACGGAGCACCGGCCACATGCGAAACGGATGCTAGGAAGGTCCTTCATGGTAAGTGCAAAAGGAAAGGGTGACTTGCTGAAGTTAAGGGGAAAAGAAAAAGGGAACCTTCAAAGCTAAGAGGAAAAAAAGAGGATAAGTGAGAGGAAAAAAAAAACAAAAGAAAGGCTTAAGTGAGGGCGCCACTGCCAAAAAAAAAAAGAAATTTTTTTCTTTGGCCTTGAAAAAACTAAGAGGAAGAAAAAAGGAAAAAAGAGGGGGCAACGGTGGGTGTGTGGTGCCGGTGTGTGTGAGCGTGTGTGCTCCCCGGACCCCCTGTGTGTGTGAAAGAGAAAGAGAGAGAAGTGTTGAGATGTGGAAGAGCTGGAAGCGTGCAAGATTGGTGTTGTAACTGTCCGAGGATTTTGCAAAGCGGGTGTGCATTGGGCGAAGTGCAGGCGAGGCCCTGCTAGTGTGAATTGTTCTTTTTTAAGGTGTTTTCTAGAGGACAAGGGTGTTGTGAATACCCTAAGCTATATAGGGGCAGTTGTTTGTGTGTCGGGTGTGTTCCCCATTCTCCCTCTCCATCTTCTGGTGCTCCCACGGAGGAGCAGTTTTTGGTGTTGGTCGACATAGCGTCTCGAAGCTATGGGCCAATTTTTCAGGTGAAGAAAATCCTGATGAATGGGTTGCAGACTTTGAGTTGTATATGCTGTCGTTGCGTATGCCGAACGAGGACAGCAAGATGCAGACATTTCCTTTGGTGATGCGCGGGAAGGCAAAGGTATGGTACGAATCTTTGGAAGGTGAGCCGAGGCATGCTTGGCCGGCTCTGCGGGCGCGTTTCCTACATGATTTCCACAAAGAGGCGTACCCAGTGGAGATGGATGTCAAACTGAAGGCACTCAAACAGGATGTAAGTGAAGAGTTCAATTTGTTTTTGGATCGTTTTGAAGTGTGCTGGGCAGAGTTAGCGAGTGCCATGCAATTGGCCAATGGTGACTACTTCAAGCTCGATAAATTCATGGCATGCCTGCATCCTAAAGTGAGGGAGAAAGTGGATTTTGAGAGCCCAGAAAACTATAATGGTGCAGTGGCCATCGCAAAGGCAAAAGCAGGAAAATAAAAAAGAAGATTGAACAAGGCGTGTCGGGTTATGAAGCGGTGGTCCAACCTTAGGGTCCGAGGGATATTGTTCATGATGAGAACCTTGCAAATCAAGGTGTAGCCGTTGTGCCAAAAATTGGGTGCGAACCGTGCAAGATTTGTCTAATAAAATGTAGGAATTGCGGCTAAGCGTGATGGATAGAGTTCAACCAAGAGGAGCAAGGGGCAGGGCAAGGCACTATGCGGTGAAGAAGGACACTATGCACCAGATTGCCCTCATCCGCTAAGAGAAAGAGGCGGTATTTATCCATTGTTTGGCAGAGGTAGAGGCCAAGCACAACTCAATGGCCCGAGGGCGCAGGTAGTTGAGAATCAAGTGCAACCAGCTCCTCCGGATGGTGGGTGAAGTCCCTAGGGTGAATATCATCAGAGTGGATAAGCAGGATGTTGAAGTTTTGGACAACAAAAGAGAAATGATGGAAAGAGAGACAGAAACCGAGTGGGAGACGACGGCCTGTAAAGGGAAAGAGAAAGTGTACGAAGGCAAGGAGCAGCCGAAAACTAGCAAGAAGAGGAGACGTCGCAAAATCAAGCAAGCAGACTTTCAGCTAGGGGGCGGCTACCCCGAATATGACTTGGTAAGCGATGTTCAAAATCAAAAGTCTAACATTACCTTTGGTCAGCTGTTGGCTTTAAATCCCAAGCTACGAAGACAATGGTCTACAAGTGTCACCACGAGGCTTCCAAAGGCTAAGGGAAATGTGCATGCAATACAAAACATGGCATTGAGAGTGGGTAGCCCGACGGATGTCCTTCCTCTAGTGGATGTGGTCATTGAAAAGAGGCTGCAAGTTCAGGCTTATATAGAGGGTGGAGCACAGATTTGCGTCATGACGGAGGCTGCTATGAAGGAAACAGGGGTCAAAGCAGTAGCTAAATCAAATGTACGCATGAGGATGGCTAACCATACCAAAGCGAGGTGTTTGGGCGTGGCTCAAGACGTAAGAGTGAAAGTGATGGGCATTGAGTGCCTAATCGATTTGTTTGTCATGAAAGCGGGTGATAATGCTTACTCAATGATCTTGGGTAGGCCATGGCTACTTGCAATAGGGGCTAAGCAGGATTGGGGGAGCACGGTGTTCACTTTGCCTGACAAAGAGAGAGGGAGACATGTGGTGCTTGATTTGAAGACCAAAGAGAGCTGTTTTCACCCTGTGGCAGAAAAAGACAAAGATGATACGACAAGCTATGAATATGAGACAGAGACAGCCTATGATATGGGCTACACAGATACTCAAGAAGAGGAAAGTGAGGATGATATGCCAAAGATAGATGCCAACCTGTTTGGGGTCACTATTGAAGGCTCCCATGCAAAAGGGCAGGTGCAGCCATAGGTTCATGGCATAGGTGTGGAGGAGGTAACTGCTATGCTAAGCGAAGATTTGACCAAGAAAGAGAGAGAAGGCTATGTTGAATTGTGTGCCTCTTTTCTGAATTTATTTGCGAGGACGTATGAGGATTTACGAGGAGCGAAGGGTGCAGAGCACGAGATAGTTCTTAAATAAGGGTGCAAACCAAAGGCGCAGAAGCTAAGGAGGTTAGGGGAGATTCAAAAGGAGGCTTTTTGGCAGGAGATTAACCAATTGTTAGATGCAGGTATCATATACCCCGTGAAGGAGTTGGAGTGGGTTTCTCCAGTGGTTATCACCCCTAAGAAGAATGGAAAATGGCGGGTGTGCATCGATTACAAGCCATTGAATGCGGAAACCAAGAGAAACCACTACCAGCTGCCGTTCCAAGATGAAATCTTAAATCAGGTGGCCGGTCATGAGAGGTACTCTATTACGGATGGATTTTCAGGGTACTTTCAAATAGTGATTTCTCTTGAAGATCAGTTGAAGATGGCATTTATCTCTCCATGGGGGTGCTTTGCCTATCGCAGGATGCCGTTTGGTTTGGTGAATGCCTACGCCACCTTCCAAGACTGGATGAATAGGGTGTTTGGTTCCTACTTGGGCAGATTCATTAGGGTTTTCATGGATGACATTGGGTGCTATAGCTCAAGGGCGGATCATTTGTCAAATCTCTGGCTATGTTTTCAAAGGCTGGACGAAGAAGGAGGTCAATTAAACCCTAAGAAGTGCAAGCTAGCACAACCTCGAGCACAATTGCTAGGTCATGTGGTGTCACAGAATGGAATTGAGGTGGATCCAAAAAAGTTCAAGGCGCTAATCTTGATGGAGCCTCCCACTCGTGCGCAAGGCTTGGCCTCCTTTGTACATAAACTAAAGTACTTGTCACATTTTTTTGGGATGCTGTCACAGTATGTGTATCCTGTCCAAAAGAGGGCTCAGCAGATGCATGGCTTTGAATGGGATGAAGATGCTCAAGAAGCTTTTGACAGGGTGAAAGAAATTTTATGTCAGCTGCAAACTGTGTGCCCTCCAAGCCAAGAGGATGATTTCTATGTGTCAATGACGATAGGTATCGTGGCTATTGGGGCGGTGTTACTGCAAAGGTAGGAAGGAGCTATAAGCCTATCTACTTTGAAAGCAGGGTGATAAGTCCTGGAGAGGTTACTTACACTGAAGCGGAGCAGTGGGTCATGGCATTGGTTTTTGCTTGTAGAAATTTCAAAGTGCACCTCATTGTGCATAAGTTTTATGTGTTGACGGCTAACAATCTATTGTCGAAAATAGTACTACACTTGAATCCAAGGAAGCGGATCATGAAATGGGTGATAGAGTTGCAGGAATTCGAGTTCGAGTTCAAGATTGACCATACAAGTCGGTCCCATTTGGCGGAGATTTTGGTCAGCAAGGCCGTAGATTTGCCAATTTATCCAAGAGTGGTGCGAGATGAAGCCAAAGAGGAGCCCGACCTGATGGGAGCTTTTACCATGTGGTTTGATGGTGCATATAGAAGGGTAATAAAGAGAGGTGGTGGAGGTGTGGTGATACACGATCCACACGGCAAGGTAATCTTCTCAAAAGCCTATGATTTGGAGGATGCTCATACGAACAATGAAGCAGAATATCTCGCCCTCCATCTAGGTTTGAAACAATGTGTCGAGTTCGGCATTTCCAGGTTGGTGGTCAAAGGTGATGCGTTATTGGTCATCAAGCAACTATTAGGCCAATGGCAGGTAAAACCAGAGTCCTTAAAGCATTGGTTCTTTGCCATCAAAAAGTTGTTGAAGTTCTTTAGAGAAATCCAGTTCAAGCATGTGAAGAGAGAGCACAACCAAGAGGCAGACCAGCTAGCAAGCAGTAAGGTGCAGGTACATGTCGCAGGTATATATGTGGCCCCGGCCACATACACAGGTAGGGAGTCATTGAAGGAGGTGGACGATTTTTTGAGTACCGGGCAGTGTCCTCAAGGTTTGTCTAAACTGCAAAGGAGGAGGATAGTTCAAAAAGCTCACAAATTTACACTAATAGGTGAAGACCTAATGACTTACGGCAGAGACGGGGTGCTAAGAAGAGTGCTCTATAAAGAAGAGATTAACTTGGTACTGGAGCAATGCCATGAGGAGAGTGGACACCAGGGGAAAGGTCAAGTACTGTTTCGAGTGTTGAGAGCGGGCTTTTGGTGGCCTTGAGTGGTGAAGGATGTGCACTATTGATGCAAGACTTGCCATGAATGTCAGAGTATAGGAGAGAGGCATTTGGTAGCTGAGTAACAGGGAGCCATTATTTCTCAGAATGCTTTTGAGAAGTGGGGTTTGGATGCCATCGGTCCACTCCCTAAGTCTGCAAGTGGTAAGAAATATGTTGTGGTAGCCATCGACTACCTTACTAGGTGGGTCGAGGCCAAAGCTGTGAAGGAGGTAAATGCACAGGTTGTGGCCACTTTGTTTTCGATAACATTTGGTTCCGTTTTGGAGTGCCGTGGGTGCTCATTTCTGATAGAGGGCAAGGATTCAGAAGCAAGCTTATGCACACATTGGTGGAAAACTAAAGATTCAGCATCGGTTTTCCTCGCCTTATCATCCCCAATGCAATGGTCTTGTGGAGAGTGCCAACGAACAAATCATCAAAATGCTCACGAAGTATGTGTATAAGCAGGAGATAGAATGGATATGAATCTATAAAAGTGTCTATGGGCATACAGGACGTCCTATAAAGTGGCGACCAACTTTACTCCATTTGAGTTGGTTTAAGGAGGCATTGCTGCCAGTGCATGCACATTTCGGTGCTTTGAAAGGTATGTGGCGCATCAATGCCACTCTACAAGCTATCTTACAAGATAGGATTGTCGGCCTTGAGGCATTGCAGATGGATAGAGAGGCAGCAACAGACTACTATGTGAAGTAGCGGGAAAGGAGAATGGCCAAAGTCAATGAGAGTCTGCCAGAAAAAAAGATAGAAGAAGGGGACCTAGTAATGAAGTATGAGAGCTACTTGGACTTCACCTTCCAGAAGAAGTTTAAAAAGAAATGAACGGGTCCGTACAAAGTGCAAAAGACCTTTTCGAATGGGACCTATCAGCTGGTGATAGCCAATGGTAAGCTTCTTAGGCATAGGGTAAATGGTGTATGACTCAAGTTGTACTTTGATAGGGGAGTGGTGCCCAATGTACATCAAATGGTGACCAGGGGGGGTGGGCAACCCACTTGAGGGGACTCAGGAGTAATAGACATGTAGTTTTGTACATATTATACATATTGTACATATGGTGGTGTGTTTTCCAGCGTGCTTGGGTGTTTGCAGAGTGTTGCAAGTTTCAAGTTCAATAAAGCTACTTTTGGTTGAACATGAATGTTCAACAGGCGGGTGGCCAATGATGGTGCAGCCAAAGCAGCCAAAGTTGGTCCACGCTATAAAGTGTGCTATGTAGTGCAAAGGGTGCTAACAAGTGGATGGTAGAGGGCTAAAGCCAGTGTGGGAGACCTCAGCAGGACAGTGGCAACAGAAATGCGTACTTGAAGGGGTTTTTTACGCCAGGGGGGGCTCCAAAGTGAGATAATGATGACGGAAAGTCAATGTGTTCAAAATGTGAAAAATGTGTCCCGAAATGTGGTGTTCAAGATGCTCTAAAAGCTCGTCTAGATGGCTCGTTGAAATGTGAAAAATGTGTCCCGAAATGTGGTGTGAAAGATATGCCAGTCCAAAGTTAGAAGGCTTCGCAGGTCCCGACGGACAGGGCAGGTACAGGCAGGTGGCGAAAAATGGGATCAACAGATACACGTGTAAAGCTCAAGCTGTCGATCATGCTGGTCTTTTCCGTTTGCCATTCGAAGCTCAAACGAGTAAGTTATGGCCTGTGGAATATTTGTCGGGGGTCAAGTATGTGCTCATCGAGCGGCATTGAAAGGCATGTTGACAAGGATATTTTTGAGCTCACTGGGGTTCTGAAAAATTGCATGCAAGGTGGGGAGTCAGCCAAAATTTGTGGCTCGTTGATCGAAGTCATGGTCAGTGCGATGCACCCTCTTCAAGTTGACAATCAATCGCGATAGGGGTATAACTTGATTTTTTACCACTTGCGACTTGGTGTTCGAGGGGGTGAACTGACCTTAAGCGGAAAAATTTTCAAGGCTTGGGGTTAGCCAGGGCGGCTTGGCGAGAAAGGGGTTCAGAAAGCCCGAGCACACGGAGCACTGACCACATGCGAAACGGATGCTAGGAAGGTCCTTCATGGTAAGTGCAAAAGGAAAGGGTGGCTGGCTGAAGTTAAGGGGAAAAGAAAAAGGGAGCCTTAAAAGCTAAGAGGAAAAAAAGAGGAGAAGTGAGAGGAAAAAAAAACAAAAGAAAGGCTGAAGTGAGCCAAAAAAAGAAATTTTTTTTCCTTGGCCTTGAGAAAACCAAGAGGAAGAAAAAAGAAAAAAAGAGGGGGAGCGGTTTCTAGGTTTTTTTGCTCCTTGGCTTTTTCTTGGGCTTAAGAAGAAGAAGAAAGAAAAAGAAGAGGCATCGTTTTGGGGGTGAAGTTTCTTTTTGGCTTAAGGAAGATGGAAGAACTTCGCACACTGGGTGAATCGAAGCCGCAAAAGAGGAAGGGGCTGCTTGGTGGGAGTTTTTTCTTTGGAAAAGGAAGCTAAGAGAAGTGACAGAGGAGGTGCTTGGTGAAGAAAAAGGAAGCTCTGTGCGAAATTGTGTGTTCGTGAGAGTCAAAGCTAGGTTTTTATTGTAGAAGCTTGTCATTACGATGGCGTTTTTCGAAGCATTGTAGAGGGTTTTTTGAATTGAAGCTGTGTCAGTTCTTGCCCTGTTTTGGTATCATTTTTTTCCCTTCCCCCTTTCTTCTTTGCTCTTCTCCAGGGTGTGTGGGACCGGTGTGTGTGAGCGTGTGCACCCCCGGCTCCCCTATGTGTGTGAGAGAGAAAGAAAGATAGGTGTTGAGATGTGGAAGAGCTGGAAGCAGGCAAGATTGGTGTGGTAACTGTCCAAGGATTTTGCAAAGCGGGTGTGCATTGGGCGAATCGTTTTTTTTAAATGTGTTTTCGAGAGGATAGGGGTTCTCTGAATACCCTGAGCTATATAGGGACAGTTGTTTGTGTGTCGGGTGTGTTCCCCATTCTCCCTCTCCAACGTGATAAAGCAGTTTGTTAATATATTCTTTCCGCTCTTACTGATTCCCTTTTGCTTGATGCGTTTTGTTCCTCCTTTCCAAGGCCAAGGATTTCCAGGCTAAAAAGCAAAGATGTTGTTAATTCTTGAAGGTGATGAACTCTCTGATGTTTTCCTTGAAAATCGTGTTTGTCCGCCTCAACCTGTTGATACGGATCATGATAACGTGATTATCACTGAAGGACCTATATTTGAAGATTGTAATGTTGCGTATATGGATTGGCAACAACGTGATAAAGCAATTTGTTAGTATATTCTTTCTGCTCTTATTGATTCCCTTTTCCTTGATATGTATGAACTGCCTACTTCCCATGACGTATGGAAGTACCTTATTGCAAACTTTCAGAAGAAATCTGTTACAAAAATCCTTTATTGGAGAGGGTTGCTTAACAAGTTACAATATGAAGTTGGTACTACCATGACGGGACATATTGAGTCTTTCAAATCTATTATTAATCAACTCGCTGCTGTGGGACGCATATTCAACCTCACCATCCTATCTTATTGCAGTATTAGCGAGAACCACAATTAATTTGTCAAACCATGGGACGAAGTTGACTCGACTAGTGCATAGAGGCTACAAGAGGTTGTCAATCTCTTGGAAAACAACTAGCAACTCACATCTAACTCAGGCTACACTCAAGTGACTGAAATCACCAAAAGACAATCGCTCATCGGCAAGCAAATCACATCCGTTACAGCATCAAATGACATCAAAACGTAACGAAACTTCTAGGGCAAGTTTACAAGACGTAAGCACACATGCCTATGGCCCCCACTTTAGGTCAAGTTTCAAAATTGTGAATATTAACCGCAATGGATTTTTTACCTAGTCGTTTTTGACCCAGAATGCATCTAAATGCTTAGAAATGATGCCCCAATATCCCGCCTATGCTTAGTTTTTTTTTTTAAAGTGTAAATTCCTAGTTATGATGAAATTAGGCCACGGGTAGGCGACGCCAAAAGCTACGAAATACTGTGAATGGCTTACGTCAATGCGTAGAGCTCTTACTTGCAGTTGTAATGCAACAAACACATTCGCAATGTGACAACCGGAGAGGGAGAGAAGTGAGCGCCATTGGCTCACGCTGTGTATTTCTTATCCAAAAACTTATAAAAAACTTACAAAAATTGGCTTTTATACCTTAGCCAAGGTTTTTTGGGGTGGTCAAAAGTAATAATCTGGAGTTCTACCAAAGCTGGGAATTGATTGGTTAATACAATCTGGAAGCTTATAGCCCCGGCTCATTAATTACAAAGTTTACTAGGAAAATAGGAGTTACAATATTCCCGATTTATCAAAATAATAATTGTTTTACAAGGAGAACTCCGAAAATGGTGTCTGTGTTAGCTTGCTGCTACCATTCCCCCGCTTCTTGTCTGTGTCGTCCCTTGACACACCTTTATGGATTGAAGTAGTCTTCGGGTTGATGGAGAGCGAGGTGGTCTTTCAGTGCTTCCAGTGCTTCCAGTGCTTTTTGGTATCTGATTTTGCGTTCTTTGTATGGCTCTTGCAAAAACTGCATGGTGACTATGTTTTTCAGCTCCACCACCGAGTATCCTACAAATCTTGACGTGAGGTTGCTGATCATCGGCACAAATATCTTCGTTCGCCAGGTGAAGAAGCCAGTGTAGAATGCCTCCTCAAAAGTGATCATATTATGCGAGGGCGAGAACATGCAGCGTGCATAAAATCCATAAAGAATCTCCTCAGAGGGTTGCCCACTTAGATCATAGCAAAGACCTTTGTTCCCTTCCAAGAATGAGAGCCAGGGGGTTCTTGTCTGCTCAGGATCATTGAAAACCTGTATGCAAGTAAGTAGCATCCTGCAGATCTTATATAGCATTGCACAGGAGAGATCTGACAGACTCTTGAAGAATGTCATGGCGCCCGTTAGGGTTTTCACCATGTATTCTTCTGATGCTTGGACTTTCTCTGGAGTTGGCAACCTGGGAAATTAAGCCATGTTGGCCTTTTCTTCTGCAGTGCTTCATATGCTTGCCATGTCCTTACTCGAGGTACAGGACAGAATGTCGGATCTTTTTGTAAGGCTGTAGGTGCTCTTGTGAGCAGAATCAGGTATCTTGGATTCTTGTTCAGCTAGCTTAGCCTCCACTTCGGGTGGTCTTTATCTGTGCCATCTTCTTGCATATCCTTGTATAATCTTTCCTTTACCTGTAAGACCACTGCAAGATCAATCTTGATGGCAAATGACTTTTCTGGAGAACAAATGAAACAATTTTTTTTGACCATCTAGGTATCATTTCCATGGAGAACAAATAGGCATCTGGTAGATCATCATCTACCCCTTTAGGTGACTCCCCTGAAACAATCCTTGACAAATGGTCTTCTCGTTGATGTGTCGTGCCTTTTTTTACAACCACAATGAAATCAAATTCGAGAAGAATGATAAACCATCTCACTATTCTCCCTATGCTGCATGGTTTGTTGACCAAATATAACAAGGCTTGGTGGTCCACAAAGAACACAAGCTTGTTGGCTAATAAGTAATGCCTATACTTTTTAACAACATAGATCATTCCTAGTCCTTCTCTTTCACTGGTGGTATAATTCTTTTCTGCCATATTCAATTGTCGGCTAGCATAAGAAATAGGAAAGTCAATTTTCCCATCTCCTGGTTGGGCTAGTATACAACCAATAGCAAAGTTTGAAGCATCTACGTGTACGTGGAATACCTTATCCCAATCAGGTGCTTTCAATATTGGAGCTGAGGTGAGATCTTGCTTAAGATTCATGAAGGATTATTCACATGCCTCGATCCATTCAAAGTGCGTAATCAAACTATACATGGGTTTTTCAATTATAGCATACATGTAGATGAACCGTCGGTAATATCCACAATGTCCCATGAAGGCTTGTACCTATTTGATTGTTGTTGGTCTGGGTAATTCAGCAATGGCATGAATCTTTTCAATATCTGTAGCTATGCCATTTTTAGACACTATATGTCCAAGTATTTTCCCTTGTCTTTCCATGAATGTGCACTTTTCAGGGTTTAAGCAAATCCTATAAAGTCTATGTTTCTCGAATACATTTTTGAGGTGTTCAAAATGATCAGCTTGGATTGACAAATGTATGCATAAATCATCCATGTATACTTCCAAGAATTTCCAAAGATACTCGTTGAAAGCATGGCTCATCAATCTCTGAAATGTGGCTGGAGCATTGGTTAATCTAAACGGCATAACCCGATAAGCAAATATACCTCATTCTGTTGCAAAAGCAATTT
The DNA here is from genome assembly GCF_014529385.1 of Adiantum capillus-veneris. Classification (NCBI taxonomy): domain Eukaryota; kingdom Viridiplantae; phylum Streptophyta; class Polypodiopsida; order Polypodiales; family Pteridaceae; genus Adiantum; species Adiantum capillus-veneris. The sequence continues at coordinate 141,659,643 of NC_140943.1, forward strand.
TATGCTGATCTTTTGGGTCTACCAAAAGTTGATTGTATCCCGAAAAACCATCTAGGAAGCTGTAAGCTTCTTTTCTTGCCACTCGTTCTAAAACATGCTCATTTATCAAAAGAGGAAAGTTGTCTCTAATGGTACTAGCATTCACTTTTTTGAGATTAACGCACACTTGTAATTTCCCACTCTTCTTAGGTACTACCACAATTGGAGACACCCAATCTGTGTGTTCAATTTGTAAATGAATTCGGCTTCCTTTAGTTTTTCAATCTCTTCTTTGATCTTTCTAGCAAATGTTTCGTTATAAGTGTATGGTCTCTGTCTACTTGGTTTCGCATCATCTCTCATGGGTATAGTATGTTGACAGATTTCTGGATCAACACCCTTGAGATCCTTGTAAGACCAAGCAAAGATATACCGGTATTCCTTTAACAAGATCAACAAAAGCTTTTCTTCTTCTTCTATTAGGTCATTTGCAATGTAAGCTGGTCTAGGCTCTTCTCTTGGTTCAACCAAGTCTACTCTTTTAGCGGTTTCAGGTCCTTCGTAAGACTCGCCTTGTTTCCACAATTCCCTAACAGGTTGTTCGATTATTATTTTCTGATCTTGGAGAGTATACTTTTTGTAATGGGATGGAACATGCATTACATCCTTACCATCCTCTTCCGTGGTTTCCATTTCGGTGGTGTATATCTCCTTTAGAGATTTTTTCAACTCTTGATATTTCGTTTCTCACTCGACTCTAGTCATGAGTGGTTGTTTATCCTGATGTTCTTCGTGAAATATTTTTCTCGATGTCTAAGACATTTTTGAGTTTCCGTTTGAAGGATATCTACCAGTTATTTTGTCCTTGACACAATCATTAGCATCTATCTGCATCAAGAACTATGTTTTACTAGAGACTGATGGCATAGGTCATGCTTTCACAATTTTACTGTCGCTCTTTCTTCTATACCATTTTTGTCTTCTTGATTTCTCGTTTGGAAAGTCAAAAAAACTTTTCCTCCCCTCCCTTTAAGAGTAATTGAGCCCTCATATGTTCTTTTTCTGATCTCGAATCTTATGAGGTAGCTAAGTATTCATCTAACTCATCAGTTGCATCGTAATAGAGGTCAGAAAAGACTTGTTGAGCTTTCATCAAGTCCTTTGTTTCCTCCCGAGTCTTGAATAAGTTGTACCTATCGTATGAAAGGTCTTCCCAATATGATTTCATAGTTGAGTTTTTTTCCAAAGTCTACTATGGTAAAAGTGTGTTGATATTCAATTCTACAGGAGTTGACTATCACTTTTTCTAGTAGCCCTAATGGTCTTTCAATGTGTTCGTCAGCCACCTGCAATTTCATTCGTGTTTGTCTAATGGCTGGTTGTCCCCAGGATTCCCATACTGCTTTAGTGGCTATGGCTATGCCAACTCCACTATCTAGTATTGCCATGGTTTCAATGTCATTATATTTCACTAGGAGGGTAGTGTTTCCTTCTTCCCCTTCATAATATTCTCCGAACTTGTTCATAGGAACTGATCGAATCTCTTTGTTTTCCGTTTCATTTCTTGAGTTTCCTAGATTCTTAGAGATTAACCCCGTTATACCCACCTTCTCTAGGGTTTTCTGTAAATCATTCCATAAGTATGGCCTGAGTTTCAACAGTTCTCCCAAGGTAAGAGTGCTTTGGATCGGTGTAGACATGATTGAATGAATGTTGTCTACTTCTAGGGTCTGTTTGGCTCTTTTTACTTGAGTGGTCTTGCGAATGATAGATTCATCTTAGTTATCTCCCAAGTAAGAAGGTAATGTTTTTAATATCATTGGTTTAGATATCCCTGAAGCCTTTGATCCGCAATCCGAGTATAAGGATTGTAAATCCATGTTCATATCAGGTGGTAGGTTATCCAACCAGACTTCTTCTATAGGAGATGACTTTAAAGTTAGGCTACCATCATTCATCTCTCTTACCTTTTCCCATAAGTGTCCTAGCCAGTCTTCCTCTATGAATGGAATTCCGTCTAAGACATCTTCGTTGTCCGGCACTATAAGCTCTGGTTCATTTGTTTTAAGGTGAGGTTCTGCCACCACATCGGATTTTTCTTTCGTTCCTTCTATCGCAAGCTCTTCCGGTTTTACAATACTTTCAAGCTTGGGTTTCTGTTTATCCAGCATTTCCTGCGTGATTCTTACCAAATTTTGATAAGCTTCCAGCTTAGCTGCTTCCATGTCTGGAGATGGATAGTTTTTCCATTTGTTTTCATGTTTTGGCCTGCTTTAAGTCCTACTTGGTAGGCTTCCAAGGAAGCATTGATAGGCGCAACAACTTTATCAACCAGAATGGATCCTCCATATTTCACAATTGTTTCCCTGAATTCAATGTCAGTTTCTTTCATCTTGTCCTAGGCTAGAATTTTTGCTTTCTCTTCGTTTTCAACCCGTTGTTTTTGTTTTCTCATCTCATATCTTTTGCTTCTTCTCCTTTTGATTCTTTGAGACAAAACTTGCATGTTCTCCAAATCATCAGAGGAGTTGTGTTTCTTTTTCTTTGCCTGGGCTCTAGTGATTACCTTGATTGGAACAATCGGTTCGCTCTCCGACGAGCTACTAGGCATCACTTGGACTACGTTGACTACAATTTTTGCCTTGTTCAAATGATTCTTAGGACAATCTTTCGGAAAGTGTCCTCCCTTTTTGCAACATTGTATGCAATAGGCTTCAATTGGTTTAAGGTTTTTGTCAGGCTCTAGACATTCGTTCTTCCAATGGTCATCAGCACCACAGTTATGGCAGTTTCCTGTTCTGGGCTTCATCACGGTTCTTCCCATGGGAGGTCTGGCACCTTGATTAGCTACATAGTACATTGGTGTGAGCTCTGGTGGAGCATAAGTCATGGTTTCCTCCATCGGTGGTGGATGTGGACTATACCAATCTCCCTCTACCATTACTGTAGATGGACTAGGCTCTGCATAGGGTGTAACAGGTACTAATGCTTGTTCATCTATGACTCCTTCTGAGTGCATGTCCTGGATAAGGAGGTTGTTGTCCCAACACAGGTTGAGGTCTCTCCATACCCATTGGTGGTCTTTGAACTTGGGCCATATTAGGTTGATATCTGTACATGGGTTGTCCCTAGGGCCTCATGGGCACGTATTGAACATTCCCATCATACTTTGGTGTGAAGTAGCACTCATGGGTCTCGTGGTTGCTCCATTTACCCTCGATTGCACACCATTTTTGTGGCCTAATTGGTTGTCCTTGTTAGGATATCCCCTGTCCTGGTCCTCTCATAGGTGCTTTTTGCATATTGTTCATCATGTCATTCATCCTTTTTAGCATATCGTCTATGGATGAGAGTGGTGTAGTAGCAGCCGTTCCCACTTGTGCTAGTTTTGTGGATGCTATCTTCTCGCTTTGGTTATCCTTAGGGACATCCGCTTCATTGAAGATCTCACAATTGTCTCTTAGGTCAATAGCATCAGACAAACATGCCTCTAGGGTTGTATGCTTTTTACTATAGAGTATATCATGAAGTTCTTTGTTTAGCAGTCCCTCTAGAAACAATGATACAAGTCGCTCTTCTGCAGGTATCTCCATCTCTGGCCATCTGGCAATGTATTGTTTCATTTGAGTTGCGCAATCCCTAGCAGACTCACCATGTTTCTGTTTAAAGTTGTATATTTGATCTACCATACTATGTTTAATCCCCGCTTTAGAACAAGCAGCTACAAATCCTTGAGATAATGTATTCAAATCCATGATTGACCTTGGTGGGATGTTTTGGAACCATGTCAAAGATTTTCCTTCTAATGTCATTCCAAACCCCTCGAATTGAGTATGGAAATGGAATATATGCTTTGCTCTTAGCACTTGCTTAAAGCTTGCTAAGTGGTCATATGGATCCCCTGATCCACTGTATTTTCTGACCCATTTTTAAAAATCAGCTGGTCTGACACGTCTATTCGGTTCAACTCCAGGTCTTCTGGGAGTTGGTCCCAAACCAGCTTGTTGGAAATAGTGACTCATGTAGCCATTGACTAGCCTTAATGTCACGTGGTTTTCTACGTGATGAGGTGGTTTCTGGTTTCTTCACATTACTCTCATATGATCTCTCACGATGTTCGTCTCTTGGAGTGGTTTCTAGTCCTTGTCCCAATATCCAATCCCGTATGGAATACCCCTGGTATTTGGTTTGTTCTACCTCCTCAGGAGTCATCATAACAAAATTGTTGTTATAAAAATCCCTAAACAAGTAAGTTGGTAGATCCGCAGATCCCTTATCTTTGATTTTGAAGATATAGATGATCTTCATGGCCGTTAATTGTCTTGGTCTAGCATGAGAAGTCCACAAAAGATCTTTTATGTTCCTATCTTCCCAACAATAGACTCCGATCCTAGGATTATCCGTACTAAGCCATTTCAAGGGCTTCAAGTCTACTTGATCGTATCCTTGAAAATCTAAAGTTGGTGGTCCTTCTTTTGTTGACATATGTGGGATTATAGTGTTAACTTCTAAGCCCCATTTGTCTACCACATCAGGATTTTCAACTTGTACATATTGAGTTCCATTTCGATCCATGTACATTTTTCCTTGTTTGTTTGCCCTAACCTCTTCTTCAAACTCAATACCATGATCATCAATGCGAATATAATACTCTTCGTTAGCATCCAAGTAAACCTGGGCACCATGACTATTAGTCTTGTAAAACGAGAGTATATACTTATAGCGCATTGTCGCTCCGGTTTCCGAGTGAGTCGAGTAAGAAGACATTTCGGATGTTGAATCTGAAAAAGTGTCCGAGAGTTCTTCAAGAATTGTGTTCGCAAGGAGTTGCCTTGATTTATTCTTTCTTCAGTGGATACTCTACTGGTGTTTTCTCCGAATAGGCTTTGATTTCCTAATACACGACCGGATCTAAGGTTCATATAGACTTATGAAGCCCTAGATTGAGTACTCACCTTAGATTGACTTGTCGTCAATTTCCACTTGATTCAATTGCAACTTTTTGTCAAGCCATTGATTCTTTGTCTGCAACCTGATTCCTATACAAAATTAATCAAACTAGCTATTTTTCTATAAGGAAAATAGAGCTCTTGAGAACCCTAGTGATTGGTCTCTGTATATCACTTTAAATTGTGCTATGGAAGTCAAAATTTTGACTTTTAGATTCAGCTTAGAAAATTCAAAGGTCTAATCTCCAATTGAGTGTATCTGTACCAAATTGGATCCAATTGAACCCAAAATTTCCCTATGGCCTTATTTTATGCTGGTCTAACACTGTATAAGCCCAAAAGTCAAAATTGAAGTCTCTGGATAGCAAAAGTAAATAATCGCGATTATTTACTTTTGCTAATTTTTGGCACTTTTTGGATTGGTTTGGCAAGTATAAAACTTGTTAAAGCCCTTGGGCAAGTTTCAACAAGTTTGGACAAAATTTGATCAAGTTTACCCACTGTTCTGTGTCCGTAGACTCTGATTTTGAGAAACTGGCTTAAGTCTCACTTTTGTGGTCCAAATTTCACCAAAATTGATTTGTGGAGTCTACTTGATGTGCTTGACCTTGTGGTATACTCAAATTTGCAAAATCACCAAGTTTTGAAGCAGAAGTAAATAATCGCGATTATTTACTTGTGACAAATTTTTGCAATTTTTTGTCCCAACTTTGACACAAATCTGTTAAGCCCCTTATGTTAAAGTCACTAGCCTATTTCTATCAAGTTTGGACAATTTTTGGTCAAATGGTCATCAATTCTCTGTCCGCAGACTAACTTTGCAATTTTTGTCACAATTTTCAATCCAATGATTCAAATCTTACCAAATTTTATTTGTGGGCTTATTGCAACATGGTAAATCTAGTGGTATGCCAACTTGGTCAAAAATGTTCAAAATCAAGGAAGATGTAAATGTTGAGATGTCGAGCTCTACATCTTGAGCTGGCATCCACTACGGGTCTTGGCCGCTTACGGCATTTACTCATTGGCGCGTTAGGTGACCGACACGGAGGATATCTGCCAGTGATTCTACAGCTGGAGTACACTTATAGTGCCAGCCTAGTACACTTCTAGCGAGTTCACACTTAGTGACCGCATGTACATATGTGCTACTTTTCCGTTTTAGCACTTAGTCATTTTGTACTCTCTTTTCTGTGAGAAGAAGAAGAAGCTTTCCATCTCTGTGTGCTTTGTGCTTATCTTGTGTAGCTCTCTTGCACCCTCTTTCTTTACATTAATGGAGAGAGAAGATGAGGCAAGACTTCAGTCTTTCTTCAAGGGAAAGTATGGCACTAAGATGAGTGTGTCACTATGAAATTGAGCTATTCTCACTCACTCATAACTTGCCCCCAATGAAGAGAAGGTTGCCCTTTTTATAGGTGAGGGAGCCATGTTTTACATAATCACTTGAGTATGCTAAAGAATAAACCGAAATCAAATGTTCTTTGGATATTTCTTAAAATGGAAAATATTAGGACTCAAAATATCATGAAATTCAGCATTTTTGGTCGTTGAGGCTCCATGTGGGTGCATGATGTATGTGGGCCCCACCTAGGCATCTTCTGTGTGGCTCCAGCAGGGGGTCCGAACTTGTGTGTCTTGTCCTTCAAGGCATCTTTGAGGTGTCACATTCACATGCTTATGTCTTTTATCCTCCAAATATCTTATTTTATGGAAAAAGAACAAGATTACCTCTTTTCACTTGATTCACCTGTTTACCATATCTTCTTGCAGTGTAGTTGTGAAAGGATTTTTCATTGTTTTCCTTGTAGCTTTTGACTTGTAACTCGGATTGACATGCTTCAAAAAGCAAAATTGGCCTACTACAAGAGCTTGAATTGGTTTTGGCATTTTCTCCACGCCCTTAGGTCGGTATTTTCAAATTGGGATGGTCCAAGAAGCTTTGGATCTTCCTTTTCATAAAGTCTTCTAATAGGCCCTTTCCTCTTGTATGTATCCAAGAAGGTATGCATTATTGAAGGGTTATATTATTAAATAAATGTGAAAAGAAGAAAATAATTTATATATGGTAGGGTATAGCTGAGATATTAGAAGAAATATACAAATTCTTTTCGTACAGGTTTCTGAACAGGTCTCCAAAGTGCAGTACACAGAGATTTATTGTACAAGTACAGTGGTTGTATGTACGCTTGATTGTGGACACTCGTTGAGTGTAGAAAGCGTTACAGGTACCACGATAGCAGGTTCAAAAAATTTGCAGGTTTTTGCAGATTGCAGCTATTTTGTCTTAGTGCTTCAAGATGTCTGACAGTTTCAGTCAGATTGTTACTGAGAAGCTTGAGAAAAATAACTACCCTGCATGGAAGTTCAGAATAACTAATTTCCTAAAAGGAAAAGGTTATTGGGACTATGTAGAAGGAGACAATGAAAAGGAACCAGAGATTCCCGAGGCAAATGCTACAGCAAAACAAAGAAAAGCTTTGAGGGACTGGCAACAAGGCCAGAGAAAAGTGATGTATTGGCTTTCTATGAGCATCACAGATGGCATGATGGGCGGCTATCTACAGGATGCTGAAACCCTCTCCATTGCATGGAAAAACTTAGGCAGAGTGTTCGAGGTGAACACTAAGGCCAGGAAGCTTCAACTAAAGTCAGAGCTAAATCAGGTTAAGAGGAACAACCTCTCAATCAATGATTATTCCTTGAAGATCAAGAGTATCATTGAGGCTCTTGGATCTATTAAAGTCTCAGTGGAAGATGATGACATTGTCCGTGCATGCTTGGATGGTCTAGGAGATGAGTATGTACATTGCAGGTCTTCCATGAATACAAGAGTTGACATCCCCGTGTTCCAAGATTTGATTTCTATGATTATTCTTGAGGAGAAGAACCTTGACACGTCTTCTTCTCATGGCAGAAATAATTCTGAACATGCCTTCTATTCTAACTCCAACAGAGGTAGAGGTAGAGGTCGTGGTCAAGGCCCAAGGGGTTGCAAGGGCCAATTTCAAGAAGGTCAATCAAATCAAAACAATACAAGTGGCAGGGGAAACCAGTCTCAAGGCAGGGGGAGTCAAAGAGGTCGTGGTGCAGGATCAAGCAGGCAGCAACAAACTGCAGATAGTAGAGAATGTTGGACTTGTGGTGAAAGAGGTCGCATATCACGTGACTGTCCAAAGGGAAAAGCAGGTGGAAAGAGAGAACAGGGCAACTATGCATCTACTAGCAGAGATGCAGATGACAACAAAAACGAGCGTATGTTTGTTATGCAGCATGTGATGAATACAATGACTGCAGAGAATTCCACCCAAGATGATGTTTGGTATGTGGATTCAGGTGCCTCTAATCACATGACTTCTCGTGGAGAGTGGTTTAGAGATATGCGCAAACCAGATATGTCAGGCTATGTGCAGACAGGAGATGACTCAGCTCACCCCATTGCTCATGTAGGGGACATACCTCTAAATATGAAGAGTGGGAAATCAAAGTACTTAGCAGATGTACTTCATGTCCCAAACATTACAAAGAATCTTGTTTCTATTGGACAAATGGTTGAGCAGGGTTTGCAGGTTCGCTTCAATCCCAATGGCTGTTATGTAGAAGATTTCCAGAATGGTTGTAAGCTGATCACAGAGGGCAAATGTGTGGACAGAATGTTTACGCTGAATGTAGACATGCCTGAGGTAAAAGCTGCATTATTTTCACAGGGCACAAGTGTTGTGGCTGATGTTGACATTTGGCACAAACGCATTGGCCATGTCAATGAGCAGAGATTGCGCATCATGCAATCAAAACAGATTGTAAAAGGTTTGCCCAAATTCAAGGTCGATGGTATGCATAAAGTGTGTGCAGCATGCCAGTTTGAAAAACAGTCAAAGGACTCATTTGCACATGAGCGCAATGTATGTAAAAAGCCACTTGAGGTGGTGCACACAGATGTTTGGGGTCCAACCGATACTGCAAGTATACATGGTTGCAGGTATTATGTCTCTTTCATTGATGACCATACAAGGAAAGTATGGGTCTACTTCATGCGTAACAAAAGTGAAGTGTTTGGTCACTTTCAAGACTTCAAAGTCATGATTGAGAAGGAGACAGATATGCAAATCAAGACATTGAGGTCAGATGGAGGGGGAGAGTACTTCTCCAATGATTTTTCAGATTTTTGTGAATGCATGGTATAAGCAGGCAGTTTACATGCAGATATACTCCACAGCAAAATGGGGTCGCAGAAAGAAAAAACAGGCACATTGCAGAGGTTGCACGTGCATTGATGAATGAGAAGAACATGCCTCATCATTTCTGGGCTGAAGCTGTAAATACAGCTGTGTACATTATGAACAGGACACCTACAACTGCAGTGCATGATGTAACACCTGAGGAAAAGTTTACAGGTACAAAGCCTGATTTGGCACACTTGAAAGTGTTTGGCTGCATAGCTTACGTGCATGTACCAGATGATTTGCGTAGGAAATTGGATCCTAAAGCAGAGAAATGTATTCTTGTGTGATATTCCCTTGAACAAAAGGGGTATAGGTGCTACAATCCTACTACACGAGAATTACGAGTGAGAAGAGATGTAGTCTTTGATGAGATGGGCAGCTGGTACAATAATGCACATGGCACTATTGGGGCTGATGTAAAAGATGATGTGGTTGTACAAAATGTGAGGCCACAGTCACAGGTTTTGAGTGGACCACAAGAGTCTTCTTCTCATGGATCTGTTGAGAAGCCATGGAATGGTAGACTACGTACGCAGGTTACTCCACTGGCAGGTACAGGGAATGTATCATGGAAAGGAAAGTAAAAGGTTGATGAACCTCCCTTTATGGCTGATGCATCATTAGGTTTTTCACATGTAGACATGGATTCAGATGGTTCTGAACAAAGTCTTGATGAGGAATTTGGAATTCCAGCTGTCAGGACACCAAGTGTAAGGAAAGTACAAGAAGATGCTAGAGGGCAAAGGAGTGACCCAGGACCGCGCAGATCTAACAGAGTTAGAAATTGACTTATGATGGGTATCTAGTGCATCACCAAGCCTACATGGCTAAGGTGATACAGGATGTGGAGCCCACATTTTTTGAGGATGCAGTTGGAGATGTGCATTGGGATGATGCAATGAATGAAGAGATGGTTGCATTGGTATCAAACGACACATAAGGCTGATGGTAACATTGAGCGTCACAAGTCAAGGCTGGTCGCAAAGGGTTATGCACAGACGTATGGCATAGACTATGAGGAGACCTTTGCTCCAGTGGCAAAGATGAAGACTGTGAGAGCTGTCATAGCAGTGGCTGCATCTAGAGGATGGATTATGCATCAAATGGATGTAAAGAATGCTTTCTTGAATGGTGAGTTGCCAGAGGAAGTGTATATGGATCAGCCACCTGGTTATGTCGATCCAGGTTACCCAGATTATGTATGCAGGCTTCTCAAAGTTTTGTATGGTTTGAAGCAGGGCTCTAGAGCATGGTATGATAGGATTGCCAAGTATCTTGTCAGTATTGGTTTTAGGAGAGCTCATGCTGATCATTCACTCTATGTACGTGAGAGTGATGTGGGGATTGTGGTCATTACCATATATGTAGATGACCTTATTATTGTGGGTGACAATGCTATGGAGATTGACCATGTGAAGGATCTTCTCAAACAGGAGTTTGAAATGAAAGATTTGGGCGAGTTGCGCTACTTTCTTGGCATTGAGATGATCAGGACTCCAGAGGGTGTATGGCTGTCACAGAGACAGTATGCTTTGGACATGTTGTCAAAGTATGGTATGGCTGATTGTAAGCCAATTTCTATTCCCTTGGATGTGAATGCAAAGCTGAGTGCAGAGAAGGGTGATGTTGTTGAGGATGTCAATATGTACAGGAAAATTGTAGGTAGTCTAATCTACTTGACTATCACGAGGCCAGACTTGAGCCACACAGTAGGCTTGGAGATTCAGTTCATGAAGCTTTCGAGGAAGCCACATTTGGATGGAGTACGACGCACACTTCGGTATGTGCAAGGGACTCTTGACTACGCATTGTTCTATGCAGCAGATGCCCCACTAGCATTGTATGGGTATACAGATGCAGATTGGGTAGGTAGCCTTGTTGATAGGAGATCTACAAGTGGCTTCATGTTCTCTTTTGGGAGTGCTTCTGTTACTTGGAGCAACAAAAAGCAGCCTACGGTTGCTTTATCGAGCACAGAGGCCGAGTACAGAGGTGCAGCAGTTGCGGCGTGTGAGGTAGCTTGGCTACGCACATTACTTGAGGACTTGGGAGTGCAGGTGGACCAACAGATTGTCATCCATTGTGACAACCTGAGCAGCATGCAGTTGGCTAGGAACCCAGTGTTCCATGCTAGGACCAAGCACATAGAGGTCCATTACCACTACGTTCGAGAGCGAGTGTTGGCAGGCGACATCGACTCGGTCTACGTCAAGCAGATAGCGGATATCTTTACCAAGGCCCTCGAAACTGAGAATCTTCGACGTTTCCGGACTATGCTTGGACTTTGCGACATGCAGAGCTCGAGGGGGAGATGTCGAGCTCTACTTCTTGAGTTGGCATCCACTACAGGTCTTGGCCGCTTACGACATTTACTCACTGGCGCGTTAGGTGACCGACACGGAGGATCTCTGCCAGTGATTCTACAGCTGGACTACACTTATAGTGCCAGCCTAGTACGCTTCTAGCGAGTTCACACTTAGTGACCGCATGTACATATGTGCTACTTTTCAGTTTTAGCACTTAGTCATTTTGTACTCTCTTTTCTGTGAGAAGAAGAAGAAGCTTTCCATCTCTGTGTGCTTTGTGCTTGTCTTGTGTAGCTCTCTTGCATCCTCATTCTTTATAGTAAATAATCGCGATTATTTACATTTGACAAAATTTTGCAGGTTTTTGGTCAACTGAGCATGTACACATTTTTATCACATCAATATAAGCCTATGAATCAAGTTTCATAAAATTTGGATAATTTTTTCCTGAATTCACACTCAAAGTTCAAAAAGTCAGTACAAACTTTAGTTTTTACCCAGGTTTTTGCCAATTTAGTGATCCAAATCTTTTGCGCCTTTACAAAATTTGTTCGTACACATGTAGTGAGTCAATGGTATGAGTCTTGGCTAATTTAGAGATAAAATTTAATAATTGCGATTATTAACTTGAGGCTTGAAATGAGCACTTTTTTGCAATTTTCTCAAAGACAGCCCTTTTATGATGTTTTTTAAGCCTATAAATCAAGTCAAAACTTAATTTGGCCTAAAATGTCAAGAAAAAGTAAATAATCTGAGTTTTTGTCAACTTCTTGAAATTTTTACCTCAAAGTGTCCTTGAGCTTATCCACTGGTTCGGACAACTCTTAGGCTTACTCCTCAGTTGGATTGAGTGAATTCGAGTCTTTTCGTGCTATTTCTAGCCGTAGACCTGAAATTTTGCAACTTTACATAACAACTCACACTTGATTCTTTTAGAGAGTGCAATGTTATGAAATCCACATCGGATCCTACTTACCCTACTCCTAGTTTCTCATGCAATGGGGTTGTGGAAAGTGTCCACAAACACTCATTTTCTTGTGTTTTTTATTTTTTTCAGAGTCTTGATCTTAAGACTTGTCTCGTCTACCAATCATTCTCCAAATCCTAATCTAAATCTACAATCCTACAGTCCTAAAGGTACTCAGCAAGTACGACTACTTCCAGGCTATCTCTACACAGCAAAAGACGATAATCTTAAGCTATGCGGTTTCTAAAAGAGAGTTTTTAACTCTAGGAAAACCTAGAAGAAGTTAAAGGACAATTACACAAGACGCTCTTGTTTTTCCCTAATTTAGGTCTCTTCGATCCCCGGCAACGGCACCAAATGTGGGACGCATGTTTAACCTCACCATCCTATCTTATTGCAGTATTAGCGAGAACCACAATTAATTTGTCAAACCATGGGACGAAGCTAACTCGACTAGTACATAGAGGCTACAAGAGGTTGTCAATATCTTGGAAAACAACTAACAACTCGCCTCTAACTCAGGCTACACTCAAGTGACTAAAATCACCAAAATCCAATCGCTCATCGGCAAGCAAATCACATCCGTTACAGCATCAAATGACATCCAAATGTAACGAAACTTCTAGGACAAGTTTACAAGACCTAAGTACACATTCCTATGGCCTTAAACCCCACTTTAGGTCAAGTTCCAAATCGCGATTATTAACAGCAGTGGATTTTTGACCTAGTTGTTTTCGACCAAGAATGCATCTAAATGCTTAGCAATGATGCCCCAATACCCCGCATATGCTTAGTTTTTGTTTTAAAAGTGTAAATTTCTAGTTATGATGAAATTAGGTCGTGGGTTGACGATGCCAAAAGCTACGAAATACTGTGAATGGCTTACGTCAATGCGTAGAGCTCTTACCTGCGGTTGCAATGCAACAAACACATTCGCAATGTGACAACCGGAGAGGGAATAGGAAGCACGAAAAGGAGAGAAGTGAGTGCCGTTAGCTCACGCTGTGTATTTCTTATCCAAAAACTTATAAAAAACTTACAAAAATTGGCTTTTATACCTTAGCCGAGGTTTTTTGGGTGGTGAAATGTAATAATGTGGAGTTCTACAAAAGCTGGAAATTGACTGGTTAATACAATCTGGAAGCTTGTAGCCCCGGCTCATTAATTACAAAGTTTACCAAGAAAATAGGAGCTACAATATTCTCGATTTATCAAAACAATAATTGTTTTACAAGGAGAACTCCGAAAAATGGTGTCCGTGTTAGCTTGCTGCTAACAACTACTGTCGGTGATCATGTTCCGCAAAAACAACTAATTACACTTCTCCTTCATACGGTGAAGGATTCTTCTTATGATAACATTGTTACTATTATCTCTAACAAAGATAATCTTGATTTTGACCAAGCGTGCATGTCTTTAATTGAATACTCTCAACGTCAAGAACGACTTAATGTTGGTCATGATATAACTATGATTTCACAAGAGGAGACTAAGTCACAACAAATGGAACGTGCTTTTTATGCTTGAAGACGTCCATTTCAACGAGGAAACTGCAGAGGTGGCCGTCGTGGTAATATTTTCTCTCGTCTAAAATTTCCTAATAAGTAATGTTCTTACTGCAACAGAAATGGCCATATTGAAGATGATTATTGGGCACGTCAATATGATGAAGAACACAATATTACCACGAAACAACCACGTTCATGTAGAGACTCGTTATGTTGATGCGGATATTGTATTTCTTACAACATTGATCGCAAGCATGATACTTCTAGCTAAAGCTCAAGTCATTACACATGAGATTTTTGAACAACACAATACACTCCAATCACCGCTAATCAATAGAAACTTACATAACGGGTCTTCTAAGCATCCTTTTGGCTTCCTAATGCCGAGTGTGTTGTGCTAAATAGTTGTACTTGGTTCTTGACTCTTTGTTTCTAAAATTCCACACCATTCTACACCTCCTTGATTGCTAGCACCCACTCCCTTTTATTCATGCCACCCAGTGATAAGAGATGTTTGTTGTGAGCTTGGACGATAGCCCTTGTCTAACACCTTATACGAGAGATCTTGTTGTTGAGGAACAATAGCACTTTTTGTTGTAGAGGTAGAAAATGAGGTTGGTGCAAACAAAGCTAGTTAAGGATAGGATTGGTGCAATGCAATGTTAGGGGTGTATATATTAGGTGCATGGCAAAGTGTTTAGGTAGGTTTGAAGACCCTAGGCAGAGAAAGTGTATGCTTAAAGAGATTTCTTAGGATAGTAAGGATCCAAAAGGGGCCAATAGGGATGGGAGTTCAAGGTGCCCAAAGTGCTGGTGGTATGCTCTTAAATGTGGTGTTTGAAATGCAGTACAATCTGGTCCAGATGGCTCCTCAAACACAGCTATAGGGTGAAAGCTAGGGCATTCAAACTTGGAATGCTTTGTAGAACCCCAAAACAGATAAGGAAAGTGAGGGAAGGTGGCCAAAGTGGATAGGGTTGTAGTGCTCAGGTTGTGGGGCATGCCAACCTTTTTGGATCCTCAATCGAAGCTAGCCAGTCAAAGATGTGTCGTAGGCTAATTATGGGCCAAATTTATTGCATTGATTGGCATGCCATCTGGAATTTTCTTGGGCCCACCTAGGTTGTGAAGGGTAGTAAGCATCATGTAGAGTCTATCGGAGTTGATGGTGTGTCAATGTGGATCATGAGTAACAAGTTATGCCACGGAAAATTTTGGGGCATTTGCTAGGGAGAAGATGCCATATGTTTTTTTTTTTTTTTTGTGGCTTGGATTTGCGAGCACGACAAGACCCAATTTCACCAAGGGATGGGAAGTTTGAGGTAGACAAAGTGAAGAATCGGGGGAATTGTACGGCTCGATCACAGAGACATTCTGCAAAAAATGGCAGATGATTGAAAGTAGACAAAAACCAACTATTTAAAAAAGTTTTGGGAGAGCTTTTGTGGTGAACCTTGGAGGGAATTTTGGAGGGGAGGCTCGTGGAGCTACCACATGTCTCATGGTTGACATTAACCCACTCTCTTGTGAATTTTGGAATTCACCCAGTCTTCCCTCTTCAACGTAGTGCAAAATCCACCTGCAACAATTCTCAAAGAACAAAGGAAACTAGAAGTATTGAGAGAAGAAAAGTAACAAGGAGCCAAAAAAAAAATTACCAGAGTCTCCTTCATAAAAGAAAACATTTTTAAATAAATAATAATTAAAACCACTCTATCTTGGGCTTCCACATGGAATTTAAGACAATGCAATGATAAGAAAATCAAGACACATATTTCTTTTTTTCTTAACGTGTAATAGGTGTTTGAGCTCTCTAATCATCCGCTTACAACCGGATGATCAGAGATCTTAACAAGTCCTATGTTTAATACAAGTTTGATACAATAGTTCAAAATAGGCAACAAAATCAATCTATTTTTCAAGACATAATTAAATACATTGTAAAATTCATATATAAAAAACAATCAAGACTTAGAGGTTTGTCAAAGACAGACAAATATTCTAGATATAAAAAGAAACAAAATTTGGATAGGATCTTTTTTGTTTTGGCATAAAACTTCCAATAAATTCTCCCACCTTCATTATGAGGGCCTCCACAGGAGAGTAAGGACATTCCAAACAATAGCAATAAGACAAATCTATTTTTTAAAACAATAATACGATTCAAATCTTTATGTATAGAGTGTTTGAGCTCTCTAAACACTATTTTAATACACCATTTTTCATTATTAGTTAGTGTATAGTAGGTGCTTGAGCTTTTAGATCATCCGCTTGCAAGCGGATGACCAAATAGCTCAAGCACCTCCTATATTTTATGTAATTTTAATACTATAGTTTAAAATAGTCAACAAAAATAATCTCTTTTCCAAGACACCATTTCTCAGTGGGAATAGGTAGTTGAGCTCTTTAATCATCCACTTGCAAGCGGATGATCAGAGAGCTTCACAAGCCTTGTGTTTTATATAATAATAAAAATAATCAAGACTTATGTCAAAGCCAAAAAACTATTCTAAGTATGATTTTTTTTTGCACAGAATCTCTTTTGTTTTGATAATAAATTTCAAAAATATCCATACTCTCTATCTTCATTACGAGGGCCTCAACAGGAAATTAAGGAGGAAAAACCACAACTAGTATCACTAAAAAGGGGGAAAATAGCTTTCCCATCATCCCCGTGCACACGGATGATCAAGGATCTTTGTCTTTTGTGGATGATGTTAGACATTTAACCAATTCCTTAAGGCACCAAATTGATGTCTTATATAATTCATATAATTTATAGTAGATGTATAATCTCTTTGATCATTCCCGTGCACACAAATGATCAGAGAGCTCAAAATCTCTTATAGATGAAAGCAGGTAGCAAAACTAATCTAATTCATGTTTCTCTTCAAATTTATGGTCCAAAAAGTGCTAATAATCCTTAGTAATTGACTAAAGTGGAAGACATTATCTAAAATAGAAAGAAACCTCTTGAATGGACATTTAATTTGCTAGCTAGAAGACATACCTTCCTTATAATCGGGGAAGGGAAGGCTACCTGCAAAGAAAAAAATTAAACAAAATTAAAAAACTAAGTAACACATGTGATACATCATTATGCTTTGCGTTCTCTCTACAAAGCCAAGGCAAAATAAAAAGGGGAGGGGTGGAGCCTCCTTATCTTTTTTTTTTTTGGCCCTGGCTCCGTAGAGAGAACATGGCCTAGAAAGAGACCATCTCTTCAAAGGAGATCTATTTTGATAACAAAGGGACAATTGAGTACAAAGTGGGCCAGTCTCTGGTGCAAAATATGTGGTTTACCTACTTGTCAACCAATGATGTCACCTTGAAGACATACGATCCTTCATATAGCCTACTCTCCTACAAGCCCTCATTGATATTTTGTGTGTGTCTTGAATAATTGGTTCCAATTTCTCAAATTTGATGCTACAAAATGTGATGCATTAGAGATTGACAAGGATGGTTATTATGCTAGTATACATGAGAATGAAATTTTGGTGTGCGCCTACCCTTGTGTGCTTCTCCTTGTGCAATCTATCTCGCATGGGGGCAAGATATTTTGGGATGTACAATATATTCTCCCCGGGATGGCTTGTCGACTATGGGGTTGTGTGTAACTGTGCTTGAAGACATACGTCTAAAGACTACTCTCCTTTATCATCTTTCGACAACCCTCCCTATGTAATGGGAATGACCTATGAACTTTGAAAATATTGGAATTAAGAGAATTAAAGTGAGCATTTTTGTGAGACTACTTTGAGAAAACACCTTCAAAGGTAGAGAGAGCTAGCAAGGAATGAGGGTAGGGAAGAGGAAGAAGAAACAGTCATAGGAGAAAGAAATGTTGACAAGACATAGAAACAGAAGAACTAAGAGATGATACCTGGAGAGTGCAACTCGAAAGTGTGTAGAATATGCACACAAGATGGTATATATATAGAGGGGACCCAGGGCTAGATTAAAAGTAGCTTCTTATATAAGATCAACAGCCCCGCTCAAACAAGGGTACCTAGCTGTGGATGAAAAAACCCTTGGGGGCTCAAGGGACAAACCCACGGGCCTATATATACCCACCGTTATATTAGTATATTGTTTTATTTACAAAAATGGCTTATAAGGAGTTACATCACTCGTGTTATATACAATGATAGCCTCAAAGGCTCAATGAAATGATTTTATTAACTCCTGAAATACTTCAAAGAATACTTTGCATAATCTTCAACGTACATATACCATTTCCGAGATACTTCACTTTGTCTTTGTATAATCTGTCAATATCACAAAATCAAATAGCACAAGATGGAAATAGTATCAAAGTTAGAGAAATACACTTACATAATTTCTTTGGAGATGGTTTGTAACACTTCAATCAATATTAAACCCATGTATATATTATACAATATTCTTAACTATAAATACCATGTAATATATGCACATATATACAAGGCCGGTACTCAAATTTTACCCTGGAAGTCTCTTATTTGTATAGACTCTATTCGATGTAAGTTTTCTTGATTATAAATTATTCACCATGGAATGGCATCACAGAGAAAATCTATGAAGAAACAAACATCTCAAGCATAGAAAAAATAGAAAACGAAGATAATGAAACAATATCATGACATCATAAAACGATAATCTCAATCATCATAAATCAACATGAGACAATATCATGGCATAATAAAGCAAAGCCATAAAATAATAATCATTTCAAGAATAATAATATATCAGGAAAAATCACCATGACATCACTCTTTCAATCATCATGGATTAACACCATGGTATCATGGCATAGCACTATGGTACACGAATCATTGAAATTATAAGAAATCATTACAAAATAATTATATGGAATAAAAACTATCTATATCACAAGAAATCATTATGAACGAACTTCATGGCATCATAAAATAAATCCATAGAATAATAAACATAACAAAATATCATGAAATGATATCATGAAATCACAAAATGATCATCTTAATCATTACATATAAACTTATAATAACAACATGGTATTATGAGTTGATTTCATGCGATAAAGATTCTTTCAACTATAATAAGTCATCATGAAAAAATATCATCGTATTAAAATGATTCTATCTAACAAAAAACTATCTCAATTATACTAAGTCATCCATGAACCAATGCTATGGAACAGAAAACCGTTTCAAGAAGAGACCACCAGTATCATAATTAAAAGATATTATGGTATCATGGAAAAACTCCACAAATGAATAAACTTCTTACTAACATACAATCAATTAAAATGACTTCTAATCATTACAAAAACATAGCATGTCTCATAGAACAACTCCATGAAAAAGTAACTCTCAATAAAACCGGATTATGAAAATGTTTCATGGCATCATGGAACAACTCTATAATTGAATTACCATCTTAGTAATAAATGATCAATATAAATGGATTGTAATATCACCATGAAAATACATCATGGCATTATGGAATAGCTCCATCGAAGAAGAACCATCTGGACTCCATCTGGATGAGAAACAATCTGTACGAATGATTTGTAATCACCATGAAAAATGCATCATGACATCATGAAACAACTCTATGG
The DNA here is from genome assembly GCF_014529385.1 of Adiantum capillus-veneris. Classification (NCBI taxonomy): domain Eukaryota; kingdom Viridiplantae; phylum Streptophyta; class Polypodiopsida; order Polypodiales; family Pteridaceae; genus Adiantum; species Adiantum capillus-veneris. The sequence goes on from NC_140943.1 coordinate 141,679,159, forward strand.
AATAATAATCATCTCAATGATAAACGATTAGTACAAATGATTTCTAACATATCATGAAATCATGAAACAACTCTATAAAAGAATAATCACGACGAATGATCAATATGAACATTTTCTAATCATCATGAAAACAAATCATGACATCATGCAAAAACTCCATGGAAGAATAATCATCTCAATAAAAAACGATCTTTACGAAAAAATTGTAATCACCAAAAAATGCATCATGACCTCATGAAACAACTCCACGGAATAATAATAATCTCAATGATCGATAAATGATTACTATAAATGACTTCTAACATATTATGAAATCACAAAATAACTCTATAAAATAATAATCTTCTTGGTCACGAATCCTTCTGGATAAGTCTATAAATGGCCTCCTGCTCAAGCTAATCCCACCTTGCAGTGGAAATCTCCAATTCTTAAGGCGTGAGAGGATTGTAGGTTTTGGTGTCGGGATCATACAACGTGCATCTACCCTTTGTCAGACGGATTTTCGCCAATTTATGACAATGTGAGGATGTGTGGATCCATCCCTCTACAAGGGTCTGATTTGTTTCGGTCCTAGCTTCAAGGAGGATCTCAACCATTTCTTTGTATTGTGGTCCCAGTCCTGGTTTAGCCATAATGGGTGAAAGCATGTATAGGTGGACCGCTTTTGCCACTATATAGTATATGGTTTTTGGGGTTGAGAAAATGGGTGGTTTAGGCGTTTGAAACAGTGGAATTAAATTCAAAATTTATGGAAAAAGAGGGTTAAAATTTGACGTGTACTAAGTGAAAGCGCTTACTCATTAATGATCACCTCAAGGTACGTTCAAGCACTTAATGCAAATATTCTCTCAAGTATCGTCCCTCCCACTCTGTCTCGCTCGTTCCTCCCCCCTCTCTCTGTCTCGCCAGCGCCATTCAGGTTTCTGATTTCCTCTTTCCTCCCTCCTTTGCGTTTCTCTACTAGCCGAAGCAACAAGCAGCAACATCACAACAACAGCAAGCAAATTCAAGAGGAGTACTTTTTGCTGGGCTGGTCATCAACTTCACTAAAAATCCCCTGCAGCAGCAATAGGTGTGTGTCATCATGTAGCTTGAAGCATTCTATCTCGAATGTTGGTTGAATTTGAATGTGGCTGGTTTTCCTAGGTAGCATTTCCAGGTAGCATTGATCCATGTTTTAACATGCTTCATGCAGATGTAGAAGCGTTGTATGCTTGTCTCTGAATGTGTGGCAAGATAACCAAAGGGGGCTTGGCCTAGTGGTTAAAGTGAATGGGTGGGTGCGTAAGGACCCAGGTTCAACCCATGGCGATATGGTCTGCCCTCTGTTGGGTGGCAAGATAATCATGGATTGTAACTATTAATGATGCATGTGTAAGTTTAGAATTTATTTCTGGAATGTATATGCATTGTGCACATCCCTTGTGAATGCTTTATAAAAATGCATCATGCAGCTTGAAGCATGAATGCATATTTTATCAACTGTGTGTGCATGCTTATACGAACGCATCATGCAAGTTCAAGCATGAATGCATTTAACTATTGATCTTGTATCCACGTGGCATTTGTGATTTTTTCAGGATGAAGAACCAAGCTACAAAAGGACCTTCAGACTCTGGCAAGGGTACACCTAGGAAGGGGAAGAGCTCTACGCAGGAGTCGCCTATCAAAACAGGTTAGATGCATCATGCATGCATTTCTAAAATTCGTTTTATGTCTTGTAAAATTTTTGAATTTTTTGCACATGCATGCTACAAAAAGAACTTCCGAGTCCCCCAAGGGTACACCTAAGAAGCAAAATGTTCAGCAAGTTAGATGCAAGTATTTCCCCCATGGATTCAATTAAAGTGTTGCTTTATTAGGAAAAAGTAGTGTGCACACCACTAGTAAATATCAAGTGGGTGAACCCCACTTTTTATGGGTACAGCACCACTGATAGGCCGTGTTGAAGTGGTGCACCTGCAGCACCCTTTAAAGTTGGGCAGAAACCATGGTTGCATCACTACATAGTTATGCTGATATGGTGCACCATCTCTTAAAAGTGATACTAGACCACTTTAAAGTACTGGGCAACACTAAAAAGAGGTAAGGTTCTAGTAAAAACTGGCGATACAATGGGTGCATCACTTTCCAGTGGAAAACCCTAACTATTTTGTGGTGAAGCATCACTTTTAAGCGAAGCATCACGATGGTGCACCACTTTTCAGTGGTTTTACACACTTTTAAGGTACCGAATAACGTTCCAGTTAAGAAGCACCACTTTCTAGTGGTAAACACAACTATAAAGTGGTGCTTCTTAACTAGAACTTTATTCGGTACCTTAAAAGTGTGTAAAACCACTGAAAAGTGGTGCTTTTTAACCTGAACGTTATTTGGTTTAAAGTGGTAAACACCAATAAAGTGGTGAATATCACTATAAAGTGGTGAACATCACTATAAAGTGGTGCTTCTTAACTAGAATGTTATTCGGTACCTTAAAAGTGTGTAGGACCACTGAAAAGTGGTGCTTCTTAACATGAACGTTATTTGGTATAAAGTGGTGAACACCAATAAAGTGGTGGTCACCACTTTTTGTGGTTCAAATCACATTTAAGTGGTGGTGAGTGATGGTCAACCACTTTCAGTGCTATAGAACCACTTTTTAGTGATGCTTTACAAAAGTGCAATAATCGTTAGTTCTGCATCTTTGCTAAAAGTGGTGGTTAAGTGCTTTTAAGTGATGAAGATTTACAAGGAGATACCACATTCTATTGGTGTAGCACCACTTTTTAGGACTGTAGCACCAATTTTAATTAGTTGTGTACAACAATTCACATCGGTGTAGCACAACTGAACAGTGGTCGAACAACCCACTTTTATGTGCTGGAGCACCACTTTAAAGTGGTGAAGAAACACCAAAAGGGGATGTATCACTAGAACATAGTGGTGTAGCAGGACTTTTTAGTGTTACCTAACCAGTTTTAAGTGGTTGAGAACCATTTAGTGGTACACCACCACTTAAAAATTTTCCAATACCACTGAGAATGGTGCAGAAATCATTTCAACCACTTCTTATTGTTGATAAAACAAGTTTATTTATGGCTCATTACATACTAACATGCATTCTTACATGTTTTTACAAGGAGGTGGACACGAGTGGCCTTACCCACTCAAACAAAATTTTGCTTCACCAAGGAAGATTTTTATACCGAATATGGGCTATGCTTGGTTGGCGAGGATCCGAAGCTCCTATGTGATGATGATTTCTCAGATGAGGAGTGGCTGAGTGTATGGCTTTACAAGAGCCACCAGAAGGAGAAGATGCATTTAAAGGGGCTGAGGCCTTAAATGTATGAAGAATGTCTCCTGCTATACCACAAAGTATATCAGGGATCTCCCCCAAACAACGAGGTAGGCGTGCATTTTGCACATGGATTTACTTGGCAGAAGTGCAAGGCCGCTGCAGATTCTGAAGTTTTAGTTGCATGGGCTGTGTATGCTGGAGGTGTTATCAAAATGTTACGCCAACAGAAAACTTTAAATAGGAAATTGGAGAAATGGAGGTCCACAAACGGTCCATGTCTTTGAAGCGAGTGGAAATTTAATGTAGAAAATATGCCTAATTACACTGACAGTACTGGTACAGGCTTTGACTGGAAGACATACTCAGGTGGACATCAATTTTTAGGGCAGGCTAAGGAGGAATTTCTAAAGAAGCGGGCCTTTGGCTCGATGGGAACATTTGGAATGTCAAATGTTTCCTCGACTACATTTTCTGTGTCAACGGCTGATGTAGCAGCTATTTCTAACATGAAGGCTAATGCTGCTGAAAAGTTAAAAGAGAAGCAGCAATGTCTCGAAGCAATAAAAATTGTTTTAGATCAATCAAAGACAAAGAGAGATGAGCAGGTTGGTTTGATGCGAGGCACTGCCAAGATCGTAGAGAGACTGAACAAGGATATGGAGGAACTCAAGTTGCATAAGGCTGGGCTTGTACCAAACAAGGAAGCAATGGCAAAGCTTGAGACCTTGATTCAAATCAGAAAGGAGGCTCTCAAAGACATGGGACTTGATATTGAAATGCACAATCTCGATAACCTAGGTGAAGAGGCAGCACAGTTACAGGTATGTAAGCTTGATTGATTCACCTAGTAGTAGTTGATATTACTTAAAAGTGGTTAAACTCTAATTAGGAAAAAATGGTTAGAGACCATTTATATGATAAAAGACCACTTAAATGTGTTTATATAACACTCTTAAGTGGTACCACATAAAGTGATGAAGACTCTTGAAAGTAATGCACAAACACTTCTATTGTTTTATAAAGTACGCAATGCTATTTTTTTACAGGGTCAGCATGACACTTTGTTATGGGAAGTAGAAGTGGCGACAGGGCATCTTCAATTTGTGGAAACGATTATTAATTTGTTCAAGTCAAGAATGCCTATGCTTCCTGTCAGGCCGCCTATTCATTTGGGATCGGAAAATAGTTGTGTGCAGTTAGGTCATTGTGTTGCTTGTGGGATGTCTATCATGTAGACTGTTGTTACCGATGTCTACATGCTCCGGTGTCAACATCCGTATCACCCACTTTTTTTTGTAACTGCCTGTAAGTCTGCTGGGCGGCCAGTGTCTATTTCATGGATGTGAGGAACCTTTAAAAGATGCTTCGAAGCTGCTGGCACCTGGAGAGGCAAACATGGATGAGCATGTTGGTACAGGTAATCGATGTTTTTATACCTTATGATATGAAGCTGATTGTAGATTCATTTCTTGACCATTTTGTTTCTTTTCTCCATGTAATTGCAGAGAAAGATCCAATGGAAGGCATCTTTGGATCTCTTGTTGATGGAATTGGTAATATTCTGTGGAACATTCTTTTCTTTGAATGTTCACATAACTTAATATTGAGTATTATTACATTGTCTTTTATGTAGCACACTCCCAAGCTGGGTCATCACACAAGCCCAATATTGATAGCATGTGTGGTGGGTACGGGGATAAGAATGCATCCCAGAAACAAGCAGGTGAAGACACTCCGGACCAACAAAAGGCAGAAAAAAGGGCTGAAAAAAGAGCAGATGTAGTGGGAGCTCAAGGTGACGCATCCAAGGAGTCAGCCGAGGTGCCTCTGAAGCTAGAACCTGCAATGAACAAGGACGTAGATCTGAGAAGCCAATTGAAAAGGATACAACAGTGAACTTGTCTGATGAGGACTCATAACTTCTTATTTCAGAGGTTTGTGCAGAGATTTTGGGGCATAGGAAAAAGAGGAGCAACACTGAAGAGCGCGCCACACCAAAGAAAAAAGCTAAGGTTGCATCCGAGCCTCCAGAGCCTACTCCAGGAGGTAAAAAATCCAAGGAGCCTTCATCTGCTCTGAAAAAGACTAACCTCCAAGAACCCAACCTTAAACCTCCCAAACCAAAGTCCCGCAAGAAACTTCTGTAGCCCCTATTAACCTTTTGTGCTTTGTAGCCTCTTTGTAATTTTGTCTTTGTACGCTCATTTTGATGATAATGAAACGACGGCTTTATTTTTCGTTCACTAGTTGTTTATTGCTCATTGTTTGTCTATTTATTCTACTCATATTGTTCATTGACTGTCTATTTATTGTACTCGTATTGTTCTTTCCCACATTATCATGAGCATCTTCAAGTAGAGCTTATTTTTTCTCTCCAGTATCTCCTACCAAGTGGACTGTTGCCATAGAAGTTCAAGAAATTAATGAAATGGAAATCAATAGCCTGGAAGGTATACTTTTCAAGTGTATTTTGAAAAGGTTAATATGTCAGTCTGATTGAGGTTTTTAAGGCATGGTACTTGTCTATGGTAGAACTTAGCTGGATTGGAGATGTTCAAGAACCAGATGACAAGGTTGAAGACATAGAAGCTAAGCAGGATGCAGAGCAGGATGCAGATGTAACACCAGATAAAGTAGAGGAAGACCAGGAACCAGCAGTTTGTCCCGAAATTGAGGAGATTTCGCCAAACTGCCCTGGATGGGGATATCTTGTTTCAAATTTCTGCAAGATCAAAAATCTCATCATCCTTGATCTCGATGGACTATTCGTGAAATGAGATGTAAGCGAACGTGATCCAAAGACTGGACAACTTAAACACCCTCCGCATCCAGCTTCCGACAGAGTTAAACTAAAAAGAGTGGACGAGAAGTTGTGGATCTACTATCGTAGAGATGTTGAGAAATTTGTTTGGGATTTGAGGCAAATAGCAGATGCAATGATTTGGAGCACTTGTACTGCTGCTAACATTGAGCATATCCTCAGTACATGTTGGCCAGACATATGGGAACATAGGACTTATTAATTTAGGGATCTCTTCTCAAACTGGCAATGTGAAAAGTGGTCGTATTTTGAAGAGATTGCTGGAGCTCCAAGAGACCTTGCAGGTGAACCTGTGTCTTTCAAGCCCCTTTACCATGTTTGGAACAAGTTTCCAGAATATGACTCCTCTCGGACATTGCTGGTAGATGACTCCATATATAAAAATCTGCGCAATGTCTGGGACAACTGTATATGTCCACCCACCTTTGATCCTCTTGATGAAGAACAAGACCCTGATTACCTCATGCGCACATTGTTGCCATGGCTGTGCAGATGGGCACTAACCCCCAATACCCTGGAGTATACAAAGGCAAACCCCATCAACAATCCCAAAGATGAACTTTTGAGTCTAGTCTTTGAGCACTTTGTTATAAATGGAGATGAATGAGAGTGTACATCCAGAAACTGTGCCAGAAAGGTTATATATTGTACATTCTGGGTGGATATGTAGACGTTTCTAGATAATTGTTGTAATATACTTTTTGTAATATATGGAATTTCTGGCACTTTACTGTCTCTGCACTATACATGTCTCTACACTTTTGAATGTCTCAGAACCACTTTTTAGTGGTGCTAAACCCCTAAAATGTGGTTAAATTTTTATTATGTTATTGCAACAGCTTTTCTGGAACTGCAACACCATTTAATGGTGATGTTTGGGGGGAGTGGTGAAGCATTCTTAACCACTTTTTAGTGGGGCTAAACCACTTTTTAGTGGTGCTAAACCACTTTAGTACCACTAAAAAGTGGTAAATTTTTATTGAGTTTTTCTGAAACTGCAACACTTTTTAGTGGTGATGTTTGGGGGGGGAGGGGGGAGTGGTGAAGCATTCTCAAAAACCAACATGTCAATTCCATCGTACGTTTACACCAATTCCATCTTGTTCAATCTTTCACTAGATGATATAAAATCAGATTTGATTTACAATTCAAAGGGCATGCTATTGTATATTGCCTCATGGTTTTCATTGAAAAGTTCGAACACTTCTCCTATGCCATCAAGCACTATAGGCTCCATAGGGAACTTTATTGCCCTTATCAAGTGGGAATATATGAAAACTAATGGCTTGTTATCCCACAGCTCATACAAGTTTACTTGTAGGGATTTATACCAATGGCCCGTGACCATATAAGTATGCTTCTCTATCTTGTTTCCCCATGCATCAATTTGCTCGTTAGTTGTTAGGCCCTTAGCTACTACACACTTCAAAATGTAGAAGTCAACAGCCTCCTCATTATTCTCTTCAAAAGTGACATCAAAGTTGTCTCCAAGTGTGAGAGCATCGCTTAAGGAGTCATAATGACCTGCATAAGTGACACCATGGAACTCCTCATCGTCTGAGTCTCCGTATGACTGGGAATCATTAGCAAGTGGCTCCAAAGTGTGATATTGCCACGTCTCCACATGTGATCTATTCATACACTTTCTCCAATGGCCAAGCCTACAAGAAAAACAAAAGCATGACAACCGTTTTGATCGCAATGCACAAGTGTTGTTCTCAGAATACCCATTCACACAGTGCATTGCTCTTGAGCCCTTCAATGGTTTGCAGTCCCATTGATGGGATCGCTGAACATCGCCTAGATTGACCTCCCAGAACACCCTACTGACCTACCTCTTTTGCTTGTCATACATAGTAGTTGCTCCAGTACTGAGATGCATTCTCAGAAAAGAGACAACTTCAACTGCACAAGTCAACCGCACGCTATTTTGCTTCAATTGCTCATGAGTTAGAGCCCTTTTAATGACATCCCCAACCCCATCATGTTCCCCCTTTCCATGTCCTGAGCAAAAAAAATTCCAATTCATTTCCATGCTAGTAAGGCTCCAATATCTAGCAACAAAGTAAAACGGTCGCTTTGCTTTAAATTGTGAAGCTGCGCCATCTAACCAAACCCAATGTTTTTTAAAGCTTAGCCCTTGATCTCTCAACCATTGAGCATGTAAGAGAAAAGCATGTTACACAAATAAGGTGTCATGTTGTTTATCATCTGAGACAAAAAAGTGCATGGTCTTCTTCATTGCACCTGATGCGATGCGGAAATAAGTAATCAGGACAAAGATAGTGACTTGCTTAGTGTACCAATGCATTGATTGGATCTCATTTTGCTCCTTGAAGGAGTAGTTCTCTGCAAAGTCAACGATGGAGACAACCACATCATCTGGAAACAAAGAAATGTAGTCCTTGAACTGTTGTGCTTGCCACCTAAATATAAAATTGTGAGTGACATACTTCTTCAAGTGGTCTTGGTACACTCGCAAAAGTTCTCTAGGCAGCATTTTCTTGTGGACAATTTCTTTCATAGTGCTCTTTATAGCTTCATTGTTTAATCCAGTAGCACCCACTATATTTTCAAAAAACTTTACAGATACTTGCTTACTCTGCTCAACTTCTTCTCTTGGACAGATCTGAATATTACCTACACCGCATGCATTGCATGTTCCCATTAAGCATTGGTAGCTATGGAAAATATGTTCTGCAAGTATAGGGCAAAGTATAGACTCCAACAGTGAAGTGGTACTCATACTTGCATTTTTGTATGCAAGACATCCATGGTTGACAACTTCATCATGATGAAGGCATATAGGGCAGCTGCACATGCAGCAAGAATCGTGAAGATCAAAACTTCGAGTCCGCATGTGATTTACTGCCTCTTTAAGGAAAATCATTTGTACATGCACAATACAACAGCAGGTGTAGCGATCCCTCAATTTTCGGACAAAGAACGGTTTCATAAACTTGAAGCAACGTTGCAAAATCTGAATATCTGCATACTTTGTCTTGAATCTTAAATAAAGCTCCACCTGCAATATACATGTATACAAATGTTAAAAATAAACTTAGCATTCAAAACTGGTTAAATTGTTTCAAAACATTCAAAAGTGATTCTATATCACTAAAAACTGGTGTGCACCACTAAAAACTAGTAATGATACATTCAGTAGTATTGTTTTACCTATGAAAATAATGCACCACAAATACAAATTAGTGTAGAAACTAGTAACCATACAAAAAGGTAGAATATTAAGAGATTGTGTGAGGACAACTTAATAGTAGTGAGAAACCGCATTCAGCGTAACTAAAAAGTGGTTTGGCACGACTTAAAAGTGAATTCAAACCACTTGACGGTGATGAACCGCCAATAAAAAATGGTGTTCACTGCTTGAATATGGTGAGCAACGATTAAAAAGTGGTGAGTAAGGACATGAAAGTTCTAGGGAAGTTCAGAACTAGCACTTAAAAAGTAGCTGGGGGGGACAAAATACTAGGCGACAGACCATCATTAGCACTAGATAGTAGTCCAACACAACTTGAAAGTGGAGGAGCTCTTGTGAAAAGTGTTTGATGACCACTTTAGAGTGGTGAGCGACTAGTTCAAAGTGGCCAGTCACCAATTAAAATCTAGCACTTAAAAAGTAGCTGGGAGGGACAAAATACTAGGCGACAGACCAGCATCAGAACTAGATAGTGGTCCAACACAACTTGGAAGTGGAGGAGCTCGTGTGAAAAGTGCTTCATGACCACTTGAGACTGGTGAGCAACTACTTCAAAGTGGGCAGTCACCACTTGAACGCGGATTCTGGTCACTTGAATGCGGTTTCTGGCCACTTGAAAGCGGGAACTTGCCGCTTGATTGCAGTGACAAGGTTTTAGCTACCACTTGAAAGTGGTGTCTTGCCACTTGGAAGTGGTGCCTCATCACTTGCATGGAGTGATGACTGACGTAGTGACTTAGCACATGAAAGTGGTGTCTCACCACTTGATGACCACTTGAAATTAGTGAGCAACTACTTCAAAGTGGGCAGTCACCACTTGAACGCTGATTCTGGTCACTTGAATGCGGTGTCTGGCCACTTGAAAGCGGGAGCTTGCTGCTTGATTGCAGTGACTAGGTTTAAGCTATCACTTGAAAGTGGTATCTCACCACTTGATGACCACTTGAGAATGGTGAGAAACTAGTTCAAAGTGGGAAGTCACCACTTGAACGCGGATTCAAGTCATTGGAATGCGGTGTTCGGCCACTTGAAAGTGGTGTCTCACCACTTGCATGGAGTGATGACTAACGTAGTACTTTGCACATGAAAGTGGTGTCTCACCACTTGATGACCACTTGAGAGTGGTGAGAAACTAGTTCAAAGTGGGCAGTCACCACTTTAACGCATTTTCTTCTCACTTGAATGCAGTGTCTGGCCACTTGAAAGCGGGAACTTTCCGCTTGATTGCAGTGATAAGGTTTTAGCTACTACTTGAAAGTAGTGTCACACCACTTGGGAGTGGTGCCTCACCACTTGCATGGAGTGATGGACTGACGTAGTGACTTAGCAAATGAAAGTTGCTTCTCACCACTTGAATGCGGTCAGACACCACGTGAAAGTGGTTTTTATACGTGTAAGTGTTGTGTGCACCGCTTCATTGTGGTGTGATAGCACTTGTAAGTGTTTACTAACAAAATGTGTTCAAACTCTACTAATATGGTTTTGGTTACCATCATAAGGTGGTGGGAACCATTCATGTAGCAGCAGTAAAAAGTCTATGGCACTACTATAACTGTTGCACCATGACTAAAAGCTGCTACATCACTTGGAAAACATGAGCTGCACCACCAAAAACGTTTGCACCTGTAACACCCCTACGAGTTTGTAAAACATGTCTGTTAGCATTGGGTAAACAAGACTTTTTAGTGGGTGAACACCACTTTGTAGGGTTAACGGTGAAACGTTGGTGCATTTCTAGTAAAAACTGTTTCTTAAACATTAAAACCTGTTGCAAAACATTAAAAACTGGTTCAAACACACTAAAACGTGGTGTGGAAACACAAGTAAAAGTGCTTCAAAAACATTTAGAACTATTTATCAAATTTTAGAAGTTGTTCAGATACAATTAGAGACCAGTATAGTAATGTTTCACCACTTTTTAATGTTGCAGTGGTGCAAAACACCAAAACAAATTGTAGCACTAATAAAAAGAAGTATAGAAACATAATGTTGTGGCAGTAATGAGTTGTAGCACCAATAAAAGTGGTATAGAAACATAATGTTGTGCAGGAATATGAGTTTTAGCACCAATAAAAAGTGCTAAAAAAATATATCAATTACCTGAGGCTCCTCAAGAAGGTGGATTGGATGCTTTACATATGAACATCTAGCTAGTCTCTTACTGTAAACATCTTTCTTGTTGGGAGACACCCTCGTCTCATCCATCCAAAATTGAAAGACTATGTCTTTAACAGTTTGAGTGATGTGAGTTCTCTGTGCATCATCTCTATGACACGCAGATGCAGGGAACGAACCATCAGATTCACTTGACACTATTAAGTGATGTTTGGCTGAATATAAGTTTCTTTTGTGGATCCCCATAAGCTTGGCAGCTTGCGGTATGCTCATGTCAGTGTTTTTCTCCTTGCTTCCACCATTCACCAACATCATCATTGCTGATTTCTTCACAAAAAACTCGTATGAAGATCTTGGGACCTTCACATGATTCAAGGTGTTGCGGATGTTTCTCAGCATAATTACTTCCAACTCTTTGGATTTACTTTGCATAGTAAGGAAGAAAGGATGTTGAAGAAGTTCATCAAAGATTTCCTTCCTACCACTTGCATCCATTCCCACGGTTAATGTATCAAAGTTTTGTACCATAGATTGACATATCCTTCGTTTCTTTTTTTCATCCATCGCCCCTGTATTGCTTTCCGTCACAAAGTTGACAGTTGCCTTACGTTGCTTTCGTTTCTGAGCAGCCCAATATTCCCTCATTAATTTCCTGCGTTGAAGTTGAGCTTCTCTACTCAATGACGATGAGCTGATAGTAGACAGTTCTTCACTGTGCTCCATTGTTGCAGTACTTTCAAAGGATTTCTCTACAAGAAATACAATACAAATCATAACTACACGCTATACTTTTAATTAATACATGGCACTTCTTGCACTAACTATCAAGATACTAACAAAGCATAATAAGTGTTTACATACCTCAAGAATCATCAAGTAGAAGAGGAACCTATAGAGATAGAGTTTGTGAGAGACAGAGAAAGAGTGCTAAGAGAGAGAGAGAGAGAGAGATGAGCGCGAGCTCAGACACAAGAGGAGCCATGCTTAGAGAGAGAAAGAGAGAGAGAGAGAGAGAGAGAGAGCCGGGGGGGGGGCTGAGCGATATAGAAATCTCAACAAGAGCTCTGTGAGAGAGAGACAGAGAGGATCTAGATAGAGCTCCAAGAGAGATCTCAGAGCTACCTATTCCCCTATTGTGATTTGAGTCCGTGGTCCTTTACTGCTGGAAGTCTGATATTCAATAATACCTTGTACCCTTTGTTCCAAAACTCCTTTGGCAATTTTCATCCGAAGTAGAACTTCCTTTAGTTGATTCCTAACTTCCTTCATGCATTTATATGAAGGCATGTTTCCAAGTACTAAATCCAATTCAAGGGCTAAAGAGTGTCTGTGTGCAGTAGATTGTCGTTGTCGGTGTGGATTGACCATCTTTTCATCAGAAGTTAGTGCCCACTCAGGTACCCTTTCCAAAATCTGGATGCTGCTGGGATGCACAGGTAGTTGGCACAACTTTTGATCATGGAAATCAACTGATTTTCAATGCTCAATAATTTCTCTAGTGTTGACATATAGACTTTGAAAGTGTTCTAGATCAGAGAGAAGAAAATCATCCTCCAGATACATCCTTGTAATAGGAGCTTGCTGATGTCTTTGTCTCTTGTTCACTGTGATGAGCTGTAATGAATGTTGCTCATCACCCTTCAAGGTCTCGGTAACAGCTTTAGCTTTTCCTTTCACATCTGAACTGTGATGTGACTGACGTACTGGGGATTCTTAAGTGTTTCCTAGTTTCTAATCATCATCTCCTTGGTCTCTCGACTGCTGGTCCATGTACTGATATGGTTGGTCTTTGCTGGGATGACTTCCCCCTGTGGCAGTTGATCCACCAACACCAGATCTTGAAGGTGGAGATGAAGGAGAGTCATTATCATCATCATGTTTGTCTGCTGGTTCATCCTCCCTCTCTTCATCCTTCTCTTTTTCTTTCTCAAAATCCTCATTGAGGTTGTTCTGCCTCTCAATGTAGTCCAACATAGCTTGGTTTGCTAAAGCACTATTATATTCAGAAAGATTATCTTGCAAATCACTCTGCATATTTTCCATGAGTGCCTTCAAATTTTTCATATTGAAAGTGACATTGTTCTCCGGATTCAAAATATCAGCCAAGTTATTATATATATCTCTCTCTGTTAAAGAGACTTTTAAGGCAGTATGGCTAGTCAGCAATGTGTTGAATTCAACCCTCTTCATTCTCAACATAGTCTCAAATGTGTCAGCAACTCTCTCAGCCTCTCCCTTGTCTTCAGTTATCCACCTATTCTCTAATTCAAGCTTTAACAGCTTATTTTCCAATGTTTGAATTTTCTGGCTGACTGATTTTCATGAATAGTATGCCACAAAGATTCCACCCCTACATCATGTTTCAACTCTTGAACTTGCTACTCACTGATCCTCAGTTCTTCTTTTAACTTTTCATCAGTGGATGCTGAGGCATCCATCATTTGTCCCAAAGCATTGAAAATCGTATTCCAGGATGATTGGATAAGCACTGAGCAATCATAAGAGGGAACTGGCTCGTAAACCGTAACAGGGGCCATATATGGTAATGTTGTAAACTCAGGTTTCTGCAGAATTAATCGTCCTGTGAGGGGGTGATTATGTAGCTGCTGTATTCTGTCCTTTTTGGTTAAAGCTAAAGCCAATTTTTTGAAAGGGATAGGAACTTTGCTAGCTACACTACTAAAGTACAGTTTTTTGCTAGCTACACTACTAAAGTAGCTAGCTACACTACTAAAGTACAATTTTTTGAAAGGGATAGGAACTTTGCTAGCTACACTACTTTGAAAGTATTAAAGTATAGTTTTACGTAAAATTTACTAATTTTAGAAAAGTATAATTTTTATTTTTGAGCTTCTCATGTATATTGTGTATTTATGAACCTTTTTCATATCTTGAACCCATAATTAAGAAGTTTCACGAAATTTTCATGTCATATACAAAAGTTATGTTTCATTGACTAGAATCCTGATGTGAGCCATCTTTGTGGCTTCAGCCAGATTTGTGGCTCATAACAAGTCTAGTGTCAAAGTTTTCCACCACAATCCAGCTTGTAAAATCTTCTTGTAAGTAATATCAGTGGAGAAATATCCTCCAGAATCCCCATCATGTGCCTAAAAAATAACTTGCATTCTCCCTTCCATCGGCACACACCTTCAAAGAATCCCATCTACCCCCAATCTATAGAGCATTCCTCCTATGATGGTGAGATTCTGACTCTTAATAATTAGAGCTTTCTTTTGATAGTACAGTTTTTTGGGAATCCTCCTTTAGAAAGGAGCTGATATACCTCATACCATTCTGGATTTGTGTTTTCTTGAGTTGTTACTTGAAACAATTCTGCGTCCACTGGCTCATCTCTTAAGGATACCTCAGAGTAGCCAAAAGTACTCCTAGATACGATATCAACACCACAATGGGTTTTACCGGGCATAGAAAAATACAAAATTGAAACTCCATCAGAAACATCATCCATCTTATCAGTCTGCCTTGAATAATGACTTTGTTTTACATAAATAGCTTGCCAAGCAAACAGAGTGAAAATTTAGTAGCACTGAAAACCTTTCCTAGGACTTCTCTTTCAATAGTGGTATATCCCTGTTCAGCATGACTAAATCTCCAACTCGCAAAATACACTGGATAATCAGTCCTCCCTTCTGGCTAAGCTAATATTGCTCCCATCGCCAGTCTTGAAGCATCAACATGCACATGAAAAATAACATCCCAATTCGGTTGTAAAAGGACTGGCTGACTGATACTTGCATTCTTCAAATTTTGAAAACTCTCCTCACATTCAGCAGTCCAAATGAACTTGCTGTTCTTCTTTGTGATCTCATACAACGGTAATGCCTTGGAAGCAAACATATGCACAAATCTTCTATAAAATTTGATTTATCACAAGAAAGAACTTAACGCTAATGCAGTGTGTGGTGCCGTAGCTTGTGCACACACTCGATTTTGTCATTGGCCATATCTATTCCATTTGTGGACACTGTATGTCCCAATAGTTGTCCTTTCCATACCAAGAAAACAGGTTTGAATGGATACACACACATCCGCTTTTCCTTGCAACGCTAGAAAACCATTTTCAGAAAGAGAAGATTCTTCTCCTCGCTGGAATAGACAGTAAATTTATGTAACATTTAATGGCCTAAAACCTTGTGTGTAGCGGAAATTAGCATGAACATAGTGGGCATTTCATTAGAATAGATTCCCAATGAGAATTACAAGACTGCTTCAATGGAGAGAGAGCAACAAAAGGCATAACACCTACTTAGATAGCATGAACAATACTTTCAAAAGAGAGAGAAATTAAGCTATTGACAACAGTTGAGGACTAGATTTGCATGGAGCCGGTTCCCCCTCCAAAAGGCTTTGTATTATGGTTTCTCCCATCAAGAGAGACATTGTACAATACAATTCTTTGTGTTCCTTCAAGGCTACCTAGTGCAATGAAGATGAAAGCTTCATGCACTAAGCAAAACACTTAACAAACACAACATCAATTATCCCCGCTCTCAGACCCAAGACCTCACACACCTTCAAAGATGGTGAGAGCTAGCAGGGTATGAGAGTAGATTGAGAGGAAGAAGGAGTATCTTACGAGAAAGATGTACATCTCCTCACATAATCACTCATATTAGCATAGCTTAGCTTAGTAATTAGCATGGTAGAGGAGATGAGCATGCATTGAAGCTTGGCTCTTTGTTGGATTTGCATCCACATGCCAAGAGTGTGTCGATGTAGGCTTCTATCTCACAAGCTTGGAGTAGGTGATGAGCTCTCCATTGAAGCTTGGGAAGAGATAGTCTTTTTCTTGCTTCTCACATAGACTGTGTGAGAGTGTGTGTGATAATGCCTTGCAAAAATCAGCCCCCTCTCTCTCTTGGGCGAGCCCTCTTGCTCTACCCTCATTGGACCTCCCCAGGCCTAGCCAATGGTAATTAAGTAGTATAAGTGATAGCCTTCTGACATGTTTCCCCTTTTGTGAGAGCTTTAGGTAATTTATTAATTTAATTAAACTCTCATTGGACCCCTTTGCCTCCTGACCAATAAGAATCACGCAAGCCATTGGGGTATTGAATGCTCATTGGACCCCTTGGGAGACTGTCCAATAGTCTTCTAGAGGACTTAATTCTCATTGGTTCTTTTATTAAGTGTTTTTAAATTAATTAAACTAGATTTAATCTAGCCTAATTCTCATTGGTCCACCTCCAAGGCCATCCAATAGGAATTGGGTACACCTTGTGGGCATCTAGGCTAGGGAGCTGACATGTGTCCCTCATTCCCTTTGTGTAAAGGGAGCTTGTGTGTGTGTGTGTGGCTTTCTCTCTCATCCCCTACAAGAAAGGCTCGCCCCCTCCTAAGTAGGGATTGTAAAGACTTTTTTTGTACACACACAAAGCATCCAATTCCCCTAGGGTTGACCTTTGGACACAACCTTTGAATTTTGGAACCTTAGCATTTTGGAAGTCTTAATGGGCTGAACCTTAGGGTCTTTTTAGCCCATTGTTGCACATGGCTCTTTTGCATATGGCCCCCCCTTTGGATCCCTATTTTTCCTCCTTTGGATCCCTATTGTGGCCGGTCTACTAGCTTAACCAATATTCTATCTTTCTCTCCCCTTGCACTTCCCCATATTAAATGATCAGTTTAACATGAGAAAATCATTTAGGAGAATTAGATATTGATTATTATGACATTACCTCTCTCTTGAAATCCTAGTCATCCTCGACTATGGTGTAGAGAAGATAAAGCATATTCATGAGTCCTTTTCTTTGCGGGTAGAGGATCCCTATGTTACCCTACGACATCATTCCACAATGGATGACTAGTCCATTTGGCGCTTGAGAGCCTGAGGCTGCCGCAAGCATGTCTGCACATTAGTCCTCTCAATCTTCCATAGTACAGTGACAAGCTCTACTTGGTGTTTGGGAGACGTGGTCTCCGCAAACTTGGTCTAAGCATGCATACTACTTCATTTTTGTGCACAATAGAAAAAAAATAAAAATCTTATAAGACAAAAACTTTGTTCATTTTGTACATTTGCTTACTCTTGGGAAGCATTGTAACCATTGACAAGGTTTATTTTATCCTTTAATTGTATGCGTTGCACCATCTAGCATCTTCAAAAGGATAATTTTTAAACTTAATAAGATATCATCGGATAGTCTTACCGCCTCTTAATACCTTGTCTTCATGTCGGAGAATGGACTCGGGCTGCAGCACCTCCTCTTAGTCCTCGATCTCTGGTGGGTCTTCAATAGTTGGTTCTTGAGGTGGCTCTCCTTTGTAAGGATTTAATAGGCTCGCATGGAAAGCATTGTGTATGAGCCAATGATTGGGAAACTTGAGTTGATAGGCCATCTCATTGATTGGCCTAAGAATCTGGAAGGGACCATAGTACCTTTTTGCTAGTTTAGCATAGTACTTTTGGTGTCCCGTAGGATTCTTGCCCGTCATGTGCCTTAATCGAGCCTTGGGAAACTTTAATAAGACCCAATCATTTTTGTAAAAGGCTTGGGCTCTTCTGTGCTTGTCAGCAGCAGCCTTTTGCCTTTGCTGTGAGACACAGATAGCATCCTTAATCTTTTGAAAATATTCTTGTAGGTCTCCGCTATACTCATCTGCAGCGAAGATCTTCCCATGTACCTCAAGTAGCAAGGGACTTTTTGATCTTCCCTCAATTACCTCGAAAGGTGCTTTTCCCGTGGAAGTATGTACAGTGTTATTGTAAGCATACTCCACTAAGGGTAAGTACTTCTCCCATTGGGATCTTTGATCTACTTCCGTTACATAGGCTTTTAGTAGATTGAGAATGGTTAGGTTAGCCATTTCACTTTGGCCATCCGTTTGTGGATGATAGGCCAAAGAGAAGTTTAGCCTTGTCCCTAAATTCTCAAAGAGACCCTTCCAAAAATTACTGGTCATTCTAGGATCTCTATCCGACACTATGGACATTGGCAAGCCATGGTACTTTAAAATTTGTGAAATGAAGAGGGTTTCCATTTGATGGGTCTTGATAGTCTTTTTGACAGGTATAAAGTGAGCTTGTTTACTGAACCTGTATACTATCGTCCATATTCCCGTATTCCCATGGATAGACTTAGGCAATCCAAAGTTAAAATCCATGGATATGCTCTCCCATGGTGAATTAGGGATTGGCAAGGGTTGAAGCAATCCAAGTCGCTTCCCTCTATCAAATTTTGTCTCTTGGCATACCACACATTTAGAAACATACTCTTGTATGTTCACTTGCATGGTAGGCCAATATAAATATGTTTCAATTCCCTTTAAGGTAGATTGAATCCCTCTATGCCCCGCATAAGGTGGAGCATGAGATTCATACATTACTTTCTCACGTAGTGAGTTAGTAACACATAGTCTATTTCCATAGAGAAGATAACCATCTTGTAAAGTAAATGGTTCTTCTTTCTTCCCTAATGCAAGGGCTAAAATCACATCTCTAAAATCGGGATCAATAGCATACTCATCTATCATTGAAGATAGATCATTGTGAGTTGCTATGGAAACCGCATTCACTTTCGGCCGTCTTGAGAGTGCATCAGCTACTTGATTATGCCTGCCAACAATGTGAGCAATATGAAAATGAAATTGCGAAAGCGAAAGTAAATTTGACCACCTCATTTGTTTGTCGCAGAGAGCTTGGTCTGCATCATGAAGTACTTAAGACTTTGGTGATCCGTTCGCAGAATGAAAGGAGTCTCCACTAAATAGTGCTTCCATGAGTCTAAGGCATGTAGAACTGCAAGGAGTTCCTTTTCATACATGCCTAGAGCTTGCTCAATAGGGTCGAGCCTTCGACTCTCATAGCCTATGGCGTGCCCTTCTTGAAGAAAAACAGCTCCAAGGCAATCCCCACAAGCATCACATTGGACCTCAAATGGTTTTGAGAGATCCGGTAGTGTAAGCACAGGTTGAGGGATAAGCTTTTCTTTAAGATTTTCGAAAGCATTGTTCTCCTTAGCAGACCATGTGTACCTAACGCTTTTCTTTTTTAGGTCATGTAATGGTCCCGCAATTTGTGAGAACTTTTCTATGAAGCGTCTATAGTATGCACACATACCTATAAAGTTTCTTAGTTCATGAAGATTACTTGGTTTAGGCCATCCTTTTATCACCTCTAACTTTGATGGATCCATTTGGATGCCATCTTGAGAGATAATATGACCTAAATATTGAATCTCTTGCAAGAAAAATTCACTTTTCTTTCGATTAACATAAAGTTTATCCTCTCTTAAAACTTGAAATATTACCTGGAGGTGTTGCTTGTGTTCGTCTAATGAATTAGAGTAGATAATAATATCATCAAAGAACACTCCAATGAAGGTTCGATGAGGCCTGAACACTCCAATGAAGGTTCGATGAGGCCTAAACAGCTTCTCCATCAAGCGGTTGAATGTGGCTGGTGCATTGGTCAAGCCAAAAGGCATGGCGATGTATTCTTAAAGACCAAATGTGGTGCGAAATGCGGTCTTTACAATGTCTTGATCAACTATCCTTATTTGATGATAGCCACTTTTTCGGTCAATCCTACTGAAGTAGGTCGATCCTTGTAGCTTATCAAATAGGTCTTCTACCCATGGAACAGGAAACCTATTCTTGATAGTGATCCTATTTAGTGCTCTATAGTCGACACACATACGATGTGTGCCATCTTTCTCTTGCACTAATAGCACAGGTGAGCAAAATGGAGATGACTAACTCGACTAACTCAATGCCCTTCTCAACTAACTCATGCACTTGCCGCATAATCTCCTCTTGTTGAGCTTGAGAAACTCTATAAGGAGGTTTGTTAGGCGGTGAAATTCCTGGAAGAAGTTCAATTGCATGGTCATCATTACCTCGTTTAGGAGGTAGCTCACAAGGGATGTCGTCAATAAAAACATCTTGAAACCCCTTGAGAAAATTGGATAACTCTAATTCCTTTTGGTTGCTTTTATTTTCTTTTGCTAAAGCATTAGGTTCATTTTGAGAATCTTTAACAAAAATCATGTACACGGAAATAGAGCTCTTTATTGACTTGTTGAAAGCTCGTGTATGTACAATGGGGATAGTGTTACCCATTTCCTTAGCATCTATATACATGTCTTTTTCCCTGAACTTAAAGGAGATTCTCCTTTCAGGAAATTTAACATTGGCAGCCAAGCGGTCAAACCATGGTGCCCCTAGGATTACATCCTCATGCTTGAAAGGAGAGATAAAGAAGTCCTCTTTGTCCACATAGCTTTGAACATGAAGCCTCAATTTCCCAATTAATGGAGTGACTGAAGCTTCTTTCTCCTTGAAAGCACTGTCTGCAGGTAGGACATCTCCCATCTCGTAGGCTTGTATGCCTAGCTTGGTGGCCAACTCTATAGATATAAAATTGTGAGTAGAACCAGGGTCAAAGAGAATAAAAGCATCATGTTCTCTTACCTTTCCCCAAGCATGTCATAGAGGAGATCCTTTGTG
Source organism: Adiantum capillus-veneris (assembly GCF_014529385.1). Lineage (NCBI taxonomy): Eukaryota > Viridiplantae > Streptophyta > Polypodiopsida > Polypodiales > Pteridaceae > Adiantum > Adiantum capillus-veneris. The sequence goes on from NC_140943.1 coordinate 141,700,066, forward strand.
GTGAGTTTGGTGCGTCTCCTCCTCTTGGATTTCAACCAAGGAAGCTCTAGGAGGATCTTGGCGGTTGTTCTTTTGAGGACAAGCGCGGTACGCATGCCCTTGTTCGCCGCACTTTAAACACCGGTTATCCTTGCGATAACGCTCAAGCTCTTGAGGAGAGAGTTTGTTTTTACCTTTGTAAAGTCCCTTCTCTTTAGCTTTGTTGGAGTTGCCCTTAGGAGACTTTTGGACATTGTCCTTCCCCTTGGGCTCGTTGGAACCCTTGTTTTTTGTGGGCTTAATATTTCTTTTAGCCCACGTTTGGAAATTGATTCGAGAGGCCACCATAGTATGGTGTATTACCGCTGATATGTTACGTAGCCTTTGGGAGTTGACATACTCCGCCATTTCTTCGGTTAAGCCTGCACAAAATTGTTGCTTTTGCTCTCCAAAATCCAACTTTTTGAAGACAGTGGCTTTGAGTTGTAGGTCCCAAAACTTGTCTACATATTTGTGGATGGATTCACAGGGAGAGAGCTTTAAGCTTCGCCATTCGGTGAGTACTTTGTCTTTGGCATCGGTGGCCAAAAATTTCCTCATAATGGAAGCTCTTAAAGCTTTCCATGTTCATGGAGCTTCACCATTGGCTCGTAGGCTAGACCACCATTGCCTGGCGGACTTTTGAAAGTGCATAGCTCCATGGCGTAGCTTAGAGGACTCCGTGAAGCCCTCATCTCCAAACGTCGCATCGAGCTGTTGGATAAAGGCCAAGACTTTGTCCGTAGCACCAAATGTGCCATCATAGGTAACGAAAGAGATGCTCTTCCCTCCCTCTTTGAACTTCTTGAGCTTGGACGACCTCTTCCAGGCGGCATAGGATTTCCTATGGCCTCTTCTTTTTGATGGTTCAAAGGTTGCACCATCACTTTCTTCAGAAGGTGAAGAATTTGAAGAAGGTGGAGAAGAGGGTGACCTCTTTCTCGCCTTTTTCTTGTCTTGATCTTCATTGTCTTCACCATCACTTTCATAAGAGGAAGACGATGAAGAAGATGGAAAAGAGGGTGTCCTCTTTCTAGCCTTTTTCTTCTCTTGCTTTTTATCATCCCTCTTTAAATTATGATGTGGAGAAGGGTGCGATGGTATTCTCCACTTTGGTGGTGATGGAGAGCGTTTAGCCTGCCGTCTTCGTGGAGCCATCTCCGCCGAGGTGGCGGGAGACTCACTTCTTTCTCGTTCCTTCGGTGGAGGCTCTTGAGTTCTCCTTTGGGAAGGAGATGCATCATCAAGAAGTAAATTCTTGAGCCCTTCATTTGAATTCTCTTCTTCTTCCCGAATCGGAGAGAGACCTCTTTTGGGAGTCTCACAAGGAGGCTTCCTAGGTGTTCTCTCGTCATGGTGATGAGCTTGGAGAATCCCGTGAGCACGGAGCTGCCATTGCACTTCACTTTGGAGAGATGGATTTCCCATGGCTTGTTGAAGCCTAGAAACAAGATAGTTAACAAGCATCGGAGCATCATTAGTAGCTTGCTCATTAGCAAAATCAAAGTTATCAACATTAATTTCACTCTCTTTACTATTGTCAGCCATTCTAACAACTTTTAGGTGTAAACTTTCTAGGTGTAATTTGGCACTTCAAGCCCTAATTGCTACTCCTCTTTACCCCTTTAGAAAAAGCACTCAAGCTACTGTACCCGTGGCTCGAATACCATTAATTGCAAGGAATAGAAGAGAGGGTCTTTCAACACTAAAACAACACCGGCTCCTGTCAAGCTTCTAATAGCTCAATAGTGGTTAAGCCGTAGGCAAGCCCTTTAGGACTCCACTATTAAGACCATAGCTCTCGACGGTGATTCCCCGTTAACTGCACGAAGGCAGGCACACTGCAAGGATGAAAAATCCCTATTCTACTTACTCACAGGCAATTAATAATACCAACGATTTATAGCTAGCTTGAGGACCTCCCTTCTTGAGCAAGAAAAGAGAAACCTTGTGCTCTAATACCAATGTAACATTTAATGGCCTAAAAACTTGTGTGTAGCGGAAATTAGCATGAACATAGTGGGCATTTCACTAGAATAGATTCCCAATGAGAATTACAAGAGTGCTTCGATGGAGAGAGAGCAACAAAAATCATAACACCTACTTAGATAGCATGAACAATACTTTCAAAAGAGAGAGAAATTAAGCTATTGACAACAGTTGAAGACCGGATTTGCATGGAGCTGGTCCCCCAAACTTCTTTGAAAAATCCCTCAATAGGTATGTGATAGATGTACCAAGCTTTAAAAACCCATACACAAAGATTGTCAACTTTTTTTACTTCTCCAAGTTAAGTGTTAAAGTACAGTTTTACGTAAAATTTACTAATTTTAGAAAAGTATAATTTTTATTTTTGAGCTTCTCATGTATATTCTGTATTTATAAACCTTTTTCATATCTTGAACACATAATTAAGAAGTTTCATGAAATTTTCATGTCATATACAAAAGTTATGTTTCATCGACTAGAATCCTGATGTGAGCCATCTTTGTGGCTTCAGCCAGTTTTGTGCCTCATTACAAGTCTAATGTCAAAGTTTTCCACCACAATCCAGCTTGTAAAATCTTCTTGTAAGTAATATCAGTGGAGAAATGTCCTCCAGAATCCCCATCATGTGCCTAAAAATTAACTTGCATTCTCCCTTCCATTAGCACACACCTTCAAAGAATCCCATCTACCCCCAATCTATAGAGCATTCCTCCTATGATGGTCAACTTCAGACACTTAATAATTAGAGCTTTCTTTTGATTATGAGTCCAGTTTTTTGGGAATCCTACTTTAGAAAGGAACTGATATACCTCATACCATTCTGGATTTGTGTTTTCCTGAGTTGTTACTTGAAACAATTCTGCGTCCACTGGCTCATCTCTTAAGGATACCTCAGAGTAGCCAAAAGTACTCCTAGATACGATATCAACACCACAATGGGTTTTATCGAGCATAGAAAAATACAAAATTGAAACTCCATCAGAAACATCATCCATCTTATCAGTCTGCCTTGAATATTGACTTTGTTTTACATAAATAGCTTGCCAAGAAAACAGTGTGAAAATTTAGTAGCACTGAAAACCGTTCCTAGGACTTCTCTTTCAATAGTGGTATATCCCTATTCAACATGACTAAATCTCCAACTCGCAAAATACACTGGATAATCAGTCCTCCCTTCTGGCTAAGCTAAAATTGCTTCCATCGCCAGTCTTGAAGCATCAACATGCACATGAAAAATAACATCCCAATTCGGTTGTCAAAGGACTGGCTGACTGATAATGGCATTCTTCAAATTTTGAAAACTCTCCTCACATTCAGCAGTCCAAATGAACTTGCTGTTCATCTTTGTGAGCTCATACAACGGTAATTCCTTGGAAGAAAACATATGCACAAATCTTCTATAAAATTTGATTTATCGCAAGAAAGAACTTAACGCTAATGCAGTGTGTGGTGCCTTAGCTTGTGCACACACTGGATTTTGTCATTGGCCATATCTATGCCATTTGTGGACACTGTATGTCCCAATAGTTGTCCTTTCCATACCAAGAAAACAGGTTTGAATGGATACACACACATCCGCTTTTCCTTGCAACGTTGGAAAACCATTTTCAGAAAGAGCATATGCTTATCCTTGGTGGAATAGACAGTAAAGTTATGTAACATTTAATGGCCTAAAAACATGTGTGTAGCGGAAATTAGCATGAACATAGTGGGCATTTCATTAGAATAGATTCCCAATGAGAATTACAAGAGTGCTTCCATGGAGAGAGAGCAACAAAAAGCATAACACCTACTTAGATAGCATGAACAATACTTTCAAAAGAGAGAAATTAAGCTATTGACAACAGTTGAGGACTAGATTTGCATGGAGCCAGTCCCCCCTCCAAAAGGCTTTGTATAATGGTTTCTCCCATCAAAAGAGACATTGTACAATACAATTGTTTGTGTTCCTTCAAGGCTAGCTAGTGGAATGAAGATGAAAGCTTCATGCACTAAGAAAAACACTTAACAAACACAACATCAATTATCCCCGGTCTCAGACCCAAGACCTCACACACCTTCAAAGATGGTGAGAGCTAGAAGGGTATGAGAGTAGATTGAGAGGAAGAAGGAGTATCTTACGAGAAAGATGTACATCTCCTCACATAATCACTCATATTAGCATAGCTTAGCTTAGTAATTAGCATGGTAGAGGAGATGAGCATGCATTGAAGCTTGGCTCTTGGTTGGATTTGCATCCACATGCCAAGAGTGTGTTGATGTAGGCTTCTATCTCACAAGCTTGGAGTAGGTGATGAGCTCTCCATTGAAGCTTGAGAAGAGATAGTCTTTTTCTTGCTTCTCACATAGACTGTGTGAGAGTGTGTGTGATAATGCCTTGCAAAAATCAGCCCCCTCTCTCTCTTGGGCGAGCCCTCTTGCTATTTGCTCTTGATCTACCCTCATTGGAGCTCCCCAGGCCTAGCGAATGGTAATTAAGCAGTATAAGTGATAGCCTTCTGGCATGTGTCCCCCTTTCCCCTTTTGTGAGAGCTTTAGGTAATTTATTAATTTAATTAAACTCTCATTGGACCCCTTTGCCTCCTGGCCAATAAGAATCAGGCAAGCCATTCGGCTGTTGAATGCTCATTGGACCCCTTGGGAGACTGTCCAATAGTCTTCTAGAGGACTTAATTCTCATTGGTTCTTTTATTAAGTGTTTTTAAATTAATTAAACTATATTTAATCTAGCCTAATTCTCATTGGTCCACCTCCAAGGCCATCCAATAGGAATTGGGTACACCTTGTGGGCATCTAGGCTAGGGAGCTGACATGTGTCCCTCATTCCCTTTGTGTAAAGGGAGCTTGTGTGTGTGTGTGTGGATTTCTCTCTCATCCCCTACAAGAAAGGCTCGCCCCCTCCTAAGTAGGGATTGCAAAGACTTTTTTTGTACACACACGAAGCATCCAATTCCCCTAGGGTTGACCTTTGGACACAACCTTTGAATTTTGGAACCTTAGCATTTTGGAAGTCTTAATGGGCTGAACCTTAGGGTCTTTTTAGCCCATTGATGCACATGGCTCTTTTGCATATGGCCCCCCCTTTGGATCCCTATTTTCCCTCCTTTGGATCCCTACTGTGGCCGGTCTGCTAGCTTAACCAATATTCTAGCTTTTTCTCCCCTGGCACTTCCCCATATTAAATGATCAGTTTAACATGAGAAAATCATTTAGGAGAATTAGATATTGATTATTATGACAAGTTTTCCATAAATATGGCAAGAAATCGGTGGAGAGATTCACTGAAAATTTCCATCATACATCTTTGGAAGGTCGTTGGAGCATTGCAAAGACCAAACGGCATAACCAGATACATGAATGCTCCCCACTCAGTAATAAAAGTAGTTTTACTCATGTCTTCAAGAGAAATCTATAGCCACTATAGCCATCCATAAAGCTATACATCTCTTGGCCTGCAATTTCATCAAGGAGCATGTCTGTAAATGGTAATGGAAAAGGATCCTTAATGGTTATCTATCTCTTCCTTGACCTTCTTGGCATAATATGAATTCATTCTATGCTGTTGCAGTATCATTGGTCTGGCATCCGATTTTAGAGGTATTGTATGCTTATAGACTGCAGGATCTACCCCTTTCATATCAGTATGTTCCCATGCGAATACGTCCTTGTACTTATGAAACATGTCTCGGGATTTTTCATTCATTCCTGGGTCTAGATGTTTGTTGACTTTGATCATCCTAGGATTTTCGTCAAAACCCAAGTTCCATTCTTCAATTTCCTGATCATCTGGGAGCAACCATTAGGCCCACCTCCCTTCCTTTTGGTTGACTCTTCTGCATAGTCCCAAGATGGACCTTTTAGTTCTGAAGCGTCATTCAGTACTTCAGTAACTTCTTCAGAGTGCCCTTCTTCAGTGTCCACTGGTACACTGGAGTCTGAAAATTCTTCCTTGGACTAAACTGGTCTCTCTGGACATCCATCAAGTTGAACTGGTCATTTTCTGGGATTCAATTTAATGAACTAATGTGGAAATTGCTTCTTTTGCTTCTCAACCTAATCTTTATCCAGTAGTGCTGTGTTTAGATTTATCTAGCCCAGTGGAAAAATATTCATTTTTTCTAGAATCCTCTCAATTTTCTTCACCCCATACTTCTGGCAAAGCTCTTCTGGTTGCACTGCCTTTCTCCATCTCTGAGTGTTATTTGTCTAAATTTGAAATCTTCTACTGGCGCCTTGTATTGTCAGAGTCTGATTGGCATAGTCTTGAATAGCCTATGCCGTTTGCAACCATGGGCGCCCCAGTAGCATCCCATATGCGCCTTGCATATCTAGTACTAGGAAGCTGGCCTTGAAGTTTTCTTTGCCCACCCTTATTTGCATACTTTCTATCATCCCAGTTGCCTACACAACTTGATGATCCGCCATTCAAACTTTGAAAGGTACTGGTTTCAGGTTTGTGATACCCATTCTTTGCTGAAGGTGTGCCCCCGAGATATTTACTCCTGCTCCTCCATCTAGTATGACACCAGATAGTGGATCCCACTATTTCCTAACCTTGTAGTCTACCTAGATCACCGGCACTTCATCATCTCTGACAGCAGCCAAGTCAACTGCTCTGGCTTCCGTTTTAGCCTTCCTTCGCTGTCTGATGAATTTCACTGCTTCAGGAAAAAATTTTCTACTGTCATCTAGTTCAACTGTTAGTTTCTAAATTCTATCACAAATCTTGACATGAATTTCTTCTCTCTCTTGATCAAAGTTATTATCAAAACTTGAAGAATCTGGACTATCCGCATAGTGCCATTCCTCTGTTCTAGTTCAGTGTTTCTTGTTGCACTTGTATCTGATTTAATGTTCCCAAGCCTCCTCCACCAGTCACACTGAACTGCATCCACCATAGTCTCAGGAATCCTAGACCCTCACTGATCTGGTTGTGCTTTCTCAGAAGACTGGGCTGGTATCTTCTGATCGAATGACCCTGGCATCAAAACTTTCTGGCTGCTCTGACAGCTTCTTGGCTAAATCTTATGTGATCTTAGCCGCCAGTTCTCTCTGCTCCTGCCATTCATCGACTACCTTTTCTTTACCCTTTGCCTTCCACACCTCTCTCTGATGAGCCCATCTGCTACTTTCAGGACTGACTGGTTTTACCGGCTCATATGGAATTTCCTCAATGTCTACCCATTGCTACATGTAATTGCTCGTACAAGAACTGGCTCTAGGGCTTTTGCCTCAGCAGCTGCAGTGGTAGGTGTTTCTGGACAGTGAGCCACAAAATGCCCATACTTTCCCCAAGTATAATAGTTAGGGCTTTGATTCTAAAGATTACCACGATCCCGGCCCCGGCCAGTACCTCCTTGGTACCTACCGTGCCCAGTACCAGTACCACTGGTACCTGATTTCTCCTCTTAGGGTACATTGGTTTTCTCCACTCTGGTTGGTTCAGTATTGGTAAATGCCACTACAGACAAATCTTTTCCCTTCTTGAAGTGATGAATGTGAATGGCACAATTGTTCCATAGATGACCATATGCTTTGCAATAGGTACATTGTGGACACTCATTGGAAACATGATCTCTAGATTTGCATCTTGAACACCAAGTTTCCATTCTTCTAACTGGTTGTCTGGGCTGGGTGATTTCAGAAATCTACCGAGCCATCTCATCAATCTTCCTAGACCAAGACCCCTTCTTGGCCTTGTCTTTTCTCTTTTCATGTGAGCTGCTTTCAAAGATACTGGAGGTCTTACTAGAATCAGAATTCTCAGTGGAAGAACTGCTACTACTGGACCTCCGCTTCTTGTGACTCCTCTCCTTCCTAGCCTGTTGTTCAAGCTTCAATGCTCTCTGCACCAAATCATTAAATTTCTTTGTTGGTGGAGACACCTCCTGTTCTCTATGCTTCTTATTGGAGGAACCCATTTAGAAACCATGCATGTAGCCATTTTTTTATGGTGGCTCCTGCAGAGCTGCATGGTTAATTCTTTGATTTTCTCAACATAACTTCTCATTGACAATTTTCCTTGTTTAATCTTTTCTAGCTCATAGAGGATGTCCTCATCTCCCGTGTTGTCTGAATATTCCAGTCTGAAAGCCTTGAGCAATTTGTTGTATGATCTGAGTTGGCAAGCTGGGTAATGGTAGTACCATTTTCTCGCTACATCCTTTAGTGTGTCTGGGGAAAGTATTTGCTCCAGTCATCTTCATCAATATTCTTCAGCTCGGCATATTGTTCAAAAGCTTGGATATGAACATTTGGATCATCTTTCTTCCCACCTTTGAACACTCGGAAAGAAATTTTCAATGAAGAGGTATAATCATGCCGACCAGCATCCTCTCTACCTCTTCTGACCTTAGGAACCTGACTCTGTCTTGAAGACTTCTTATAGTGGTCTATATTAGCATCCCAATCAATCTCTTCTTTGGTCTCAGTTTCTGTCTCTTCTCTGGCTCTCCTGCTAGAACTGTGACAACTACCCTTGCTGCCTTTGCCCCAACATCCTTATACGTGGTTCGAGAACTCCTGGCCTTGTGTTCTTCCCGCTTAGCCCTTCTCCTCCTGGACTGGCTTGAGTGCTGAGAGTCCTTGGCCTCATCAGCATGATGGTGCTCCTCTTGAGCCTAAGTCTCGGTCACCGAGTCCTTAGGATCAGACTCTCTTTTTGACTCCTCAGGAATAGGGTCGACGCGGCTGGAATCAATGCCTGACTTGGTTGACAGTTTTCGACCACGACTGGTGTTTGGCGCCATTAGTTCTGCTGAAAATTCTAACTAGGAGATACTAGTAGTCTAGTTGAAGAGCTAACGGCTCTAACCACTGTGATTGCCAAAATGGAACTGGAGTTGATATCTTAGATAGCTGATTCCAGTGTTAGAATTTAACACTAGACTTGTAATGAGCCACAAAACTAGCTAAAGCCATAAAAATAGCTCCCATCCAGATTTTAGTAAATGAAACATAAATTTTGTATATGACATCAAAATTTCATGAAACTTCTTAATTATCGGTTCAAGATATAAAAAATGTCTTTAAATACACAATTTACATGAAAAGCTCAAAAATTAAAAAATTGCTTTTCTAAAATTGGCAAATTTTACGTAAAACTGCACTTCACTACTTAACTTGGAGAAACAAAAAATGTCGACAATCTTTGTATATGGGTTAATAAAGCTTGGTACATCTATCACATACCTATTGAGGGATTTTTCAAAGAAGTTTTGGCTTGCTTAGCAATGATTTGATTTACTTTCAAAAGAAAATATTAAAAAATTATCCATCCGCATAAAATAGTTGTAGAGAATGGCAATGGAAAGACACCTTTAGACCTTCATTTAGCTCTGTACTATTTTTCATCAGCTCATACTGAGTGTTGGTCATAATTCCTTGAAACCATTTTCTCTTTGGATAAGTAACATAGTGTTGGAAAATATTTTACAAAGGTCTCCAAAAGCCACAAAAGTGGTTAATTTTTTACAGGACTAGTGTTAAAGCTACTGGTAGGTCGTCAGTTCAGTTAGTGGAACTGGAATAGAGAACTAAGAGTGGACTAAAATAATTAACTGAACTGAGATTTTACAGCGAGATGAGAGACATACCGAATGACTGGAAAGCATTTGCAGATTTAGATTCATGGTTCAAGGACAATCAGCACAATGTGTGATAAGATTGGACTCAATTGATTACAGCAGTGATGATTACAGAGTGAAGCTAGAGATAAAAGGCTCGTAACTTGAGAATGCTTGGAAAGATAAAGCCGCAAGCTAAACAGCTAAGCCAAGAACTAAGAAGTACAAAAGCAAGAACCCAATTACAATGTAACGGGTCCTATTTATAGCTTCCAGAAGTTACTGTAGTAACAGTCCATGGTAATTATTGACGTGTGACTGATCCACTGTTCGGCCTTCCCATAGACAGCTCACGCCTGCTGGGACTGTCTTCGCCTTCTACACAGGGCATCATGGAATGGTTCTTCTTTCTTCCCTAATGCAAAGTCTGTAATTACATACTTAAATTCTAGGTCATTAGCATCATACTCATCTATCATAAAAGATAGATCATTGTGAGTTGATACCACATTTACCCTTGCCAGCAATGTGAGCAATATGAAATTTAAATTGCAAAAGAAAATTTTCCACCTCATTTGTTGTCAAAAATCTTGGTTTGCATCATGAAGTTCTTGAAGCTTTGTGATCCATTCGTAGGATGAATGGAGTCCCTGAGAGATAGTGTTTCCATGTGTCTAGGGCATATAGAATAGCTAGTAGCTCTTTTTCGTATTTTCCCAATACTCACTTATCGGAGTTGAGTCTTTCACTCTCATATGTTGTGGCAGCCCTTCTTGCAGCAAAGTAGATCTAAGGAAATCACCACAACCATCACATTGGACCTCAAATGGTTTTGAGAGATCTACTAGTGTGAGCACAAGTTGAGAGATAAGATTGTCCTTAAGCTTCTCAAAAGATTCTTCCACTTTTGCAGTCTATGAATACTTAGCGTTCTTTTTTTGTTAAGTCATGTAATGGGCCTTAGTGAGAATTTTTCTATAAAGTGTCTATAGTATGCACACATACCTATAAAGCTTCGTAGCTCCTGTAGATTCCTTGGATTAGGCCATCCTTTTATTACCTCTAACTTTGCTGGATCCACATGGGTGCAATCTTTAGAGATAATGTGACCTAAATATTGAATCTCTTGTAGAAAAAAGTTACTTTTATTTTGATTAATGAAAAGCTTATTCTCTCTCACAACTTGAAAGATTACCTGGAGGTGTTGCTTGTACTCCTGAAGAGAATTTGAGTGGCCTGAAGAGTTTTTTCCATCATAAGTTTGAATGCGGCTGGAGCATTTGTTAGGCAAAAACTTGTAACTTACCAAATAGACCTTCTACCCACGGCACGGTTTTGTTTATTTTTAAGTGTCCTGAAGAGTTTTTTCCATCATGAGTTTGAATGCGGCTGGAGCATTTGTCAGGCAAAAACTTGTAACTTACCAAATAGACCTTCTACCCACGGCACGGTTTTGTTTGTTTTTATAGTGATCCTGTTTAGTGCTCTATAGTCGACACACATGTGATATGTGCCATCTTTCTTTTTCACTAGAAGTATTGGTGAATAGAATGGAGAAAACATATACCTCACCATACCTTTTTCCACCAATTCATGCACTTGCCTCATGATCTCCTCTTGTTGAGCTTGTGAAGCTCTCCTGGTATTGCTAGCTTTACCATATTTCATGCTTGTTGAGTGCTTGACACCCCTATAGTTGTAATTCCATGGGTGTCCAGCCAAAGAAATGCCAACACCATACTGAAAAATCCACCGTCTCATTCTCAAATTGGCTGGAAAAATCCACAGTCTGATTCTGAGAATGGCTGGAAAAATCAACCATTAGATTCTGAGATAGAACTACCCAGTATCCTTCAAATAAACCCACTTCCTCTTGCCCTTCGGTCATGCTGGTGTTTCCGAAGTCCCAGTGGGAGCATTTTCCTTCCGGATAAGTCTGTAAATGGCGTCCTGCTCAAGCTGATCCCGCCTTTCTATGGTCGTTCCTACTTCATAAGGCATGAGACGATGGTAGGTTTTGGTGTCGGGATCATAGAGTGTACGTTTGACTTTTGTTAGACGAGCTCTGGCCAATTTGTGACAATGCGTAGCTGTATGGATCCATCCTTTTGGGAGAGGCTGATTTGTTTTAATCCTAGCTTCAAAGAGAAATTCAGCCATCTCTCTGTATAGTGGTCCTAGGCTTGGTTTAGCCGTAACATCCTTTTCATGAATTTTAGAGGACTCCACAATAAGTTGTAGCAGCAGCTGGTTTGTGATCTTGGTGAGACCTCTAAGTTGAATTTTCCATCGCCCCATACACAACTTAATTCTCTGTATCTCCTCTTTTAATTCCCCCTGATCATTTAATTGAAGAGCATCATTGAGCAGTGTTTGCTAGGTTTCTATTCTACAGTAGATTGCTCATACCAATCCCGAAGATCATCAATAATATTGTAGCATGTGAGCCGATCTACTGGTTATGGATGTTGCAGATACAGTGCTGAGAAAAACCTAGGCAGCTCTACTTCTCTGGTTGGTAAGGCATACAGGAGGACTGGAGAATCGGTGCAAATTCCAAAAAATTAAGGACAGCTTGATTCTCCTGCTGCATCATCTTTCTAGTTACTCTGACCAGGTGAAACAGTCTTCGGAGAGCAGTTGCTTGTTCTCTGACTGTCATTTGAGTTGAAGGTCCTTTACTGGTGGTAGCCTAATCTTCAAGAATAGCTTGGACCCTATGAATCAGAACTCTCCTGGCAATTTGGACTTGCAGTAAAACCTCTTTCAATTGACCTCTGACATCCTTTATACATTTATAGGTTGGCTTGTTTCCCAGCAGGAGCTCTAATTAAATGGCTAAGGAATGATAGTCTGTAGTAGACTGCCTCTGCCAATGTGGATTAACTATTTTGTCATCAGAGCTTAGTACCCATTCAGGTACTCTTTCTAGCAGTTTAATTATGTTAGGATACTCAGGTAGTTGGCACACCTCTTGGTCATGGAAAGTAGATGATTTCCAATGTCGGACCATTTCGCTGGCTCCGACATACAGTCGCCGAAACCATTTTAGATCAGACAAAAGATCATCATCCTCCAGATACCTCCTGGTTAAAGGAGATTGTTGATGTCTTAGTCTCTTATTCAGCGTGATGAGCTGCAATGAATGTTGCTCATCACCTTTCAGGACCTTAGTCACAAATTTGCATTTCCCTTTCTCACCCGTATTGTGCTGTGACTGGTGCACTTGTGAATTTCTAGTGTTGCTAGGTTACTGAGCTCCAGCTTGTTGATTACTCAGCTGCTGACCTTCATACTGGTCTGACTGGTCTATGTTGAACTCATTTCCTCATGTGGCCCCTGCTCCACCAGCACCATATCCTGAAGGTGGAGATGGAGAGAGTCATCATCGTCATGCGTTTCTTCTAGTTCATCCTCCTTCTCGTCCTCTTTTGCTGCCTTATCATCATCCTCATCGAGGCTGCTCTGCTGGTCAATATAATCCAAGATAGCTTGATTTTCCAAAGCACAGTTGTATTCAAAGAGTTTATCCGGCAGATCACTCTGCATTGTTTCCATGAGTGCTCTCAGATTATCTATATTGAAAACAACATTCCCCTCTAGATTCAATACCTCAGCTAGATTATTATAGATATAGCTCTAAGTTAAAGTCGCTTTCAAGGCAGTGTGACTAGTCAGCAAATGAGTTGAAATCAACTGTCTTTATTCTCAGTATAGTTTTGAATCTGTCAGCAGCTCTTTCAGCGACTTCCTTTTCTTCTTGAAGCATCCTCATCTCAAAATCCATCTTAGACAACTTGTCTTTTAAATGTTGAATGTTCCTAGCTGATTGATTTTCAAGGACACTGTGCCGCAGGGACTGAGTTTCTCTCTCCTACTCCAACTTTTCAACTTGCTGATCAGTCTCCCTCAATTCAGCTTTCAACTTGGTCACTTCATCATTTGACACCAAGGCATGCAACATTTGTCATAGGGCATTCACAATAGTGTTCCTGGATGACAGAATAAGTACAGAACATCCATCATTCATTGTGGCTAGGTCACAGGTAACTGCCTCGTAAATTGTGATAGGAGCCATATATGGTAGTGTAGTGTAATCAGATTTGTGGAGGAGTAGACATCCTATGAGAGGATGAGTCTGCAACTGCTGTAATCGATCCTTCTTGGAAACCTTACCCACTGGACTCGAAGGTACCGCTGGCCCTTTTCCATTATCAGTCTGACCTGCTGGCTGCTCAGCACTGGTCCTATCTGACTGGTCTTTTTCTGCACTGGTGGTTGCGTAAACTTTCCCTGATGTCTGACTGATCCCACTGGTGGTCTGGACAAGGGGTTGTTCTAACTGACCAGCTGAAGTCTCTGGTCTGCTGGAGTCTTTTCAGCAGTCACTATTTTTACCTGACTTTCCAGCTACCTAAGGAAAGCACTGCTTTTGTCCAATGTAGTTTTTGGCCTTTTTGAACTTCCAACCTCCTCTTGCGTGGCTTTTCTCTTTTGCCCAGTGATGGCTAGCTGGTTATCTGGGGCTTCCTCATCTGATGACAATTACACATTGTTAGTTACTAGAAAGGGCTTCTGGCTCCAAGCCATCCTCCTTACCTGGTCATGAGCATTCGGAGAAGTCGCCCAGTAAAGGAACTGCCAAACATACTAGGCTTTGAACACATTTTGAGACTTCAATTTAGCAGTATGTTGAAGTACATTATGTGACAAAATCTGACATAGATTGATGGGATCTGTGGCGTCCAATCTTTTTGCTAATAACATGGCAAATAATGTTTTTGAAACATAAGTTGGGTTGTTTTCGAGACTCCCAGTTTCAGCTACAAAGCGATAAGCAACAGGAATATCCTGACCTGCTACTAGAACCCCTTACGTGCTGGCTTTGCATTTCTTCTTCGCAGCCTCATCTTCTTTCAGCATTGCACTGATCTGTTCTATTGTTACTACAACTGGCTTTGGCTCATTTGGCATTTTGAATGCAAAAGCAATGTTCTTAGGTGTTATCGACACCTTTCTACCATAGACCCTAGCACTTCCATCCTCCACATCAAAAGTATCAAGGACCTCTCTAATGATAGCTATGTCAAAATCAATCCTTGTGGCTTGCACAACCACATGCAAGTCCCACTGTTAGAGTAACGCTTTGGATTGTTGAACACATACAACTGTATTTTAATGTGAAGAATAAATGGAAGAGAAGATTTTGCTACAGCAATAAGTGCTTGGGTTACCTCTAAAATTTCTTTCATTATTTTTGACATTTTCTTCCTACACATACACCATGAAGACGATGACTCAGTAGAGGAAGAATAAGAAGACTTACTTGAAGCTTAAAATCCATATCCTGGTGTAGCTGGTAAAGATAGACAGTAATCAGTAGTTTCCTTAGACGGAGAAGTTTGTGGTTGTAGTGACAAAACTTCAGAGCTTGGCGATGGCGAATGGATAACAGGAGGCAGTCGTTGCGCAGGAATTTACGAGAAAAAATATCGATGCGCCTTACTGTTATACGCATCCGCGCCATAAAAGCTCCACTACTTACCATTCCTAGAGTCCTATGGACCGCAAATGATGTGGCACACATGCATTAGCTAGTTCTCTCCATCTTCTCTGAAATGATTACTACTATTAGTCCAACTGACCCTTTTTCCCATAAACATTGATATTGATTTCGACACTTTACTGATTCTGATACTGCCATGGTGTTATTGTACGGAGATTTTTCTGACGTTTTGACTAGTTCTAGAACTGGCTGTACATGGAAAAGGCTTAAAATAGCTGATTCTGGAATTTCCTAGTCCTCAGTTTACAGATTACCAGTACCCTGATTTCTAGAATTCTCCCTGTCTTCTGAATAATAAAGCTTGATTTTAACCCCAGTATATACCCTTGGGCAGCAGTAATCCAGACAAATCTTTCAATCTAACTGTGCCATTGGAGAACACCCAATCCACTTCGTATGGACCTGCCGAAGCTATTTTTAAGTTCGGTTTCTTAGAGCCTAGCTTTGACTGATATAATAGAACCAAATCTCATTTCTAAAACTCCCTTACTCTGATTCGTCTATCATGCCAGTGTTTCCTTCTTTGCTGAACAATTTCTTGTTCTAGCATAGCATTCTGCCTTAACTCATCGAACTGTGTTAACTCCTCCAGTCTCTGCCTCATATTGTGATTAAAATCTAACCCATACTCAATTGCCATCTCGAGGCTCGGTATGAAAAATTCCATAGGCACAACAGCTTTGGTGCCATACACCATTCTAAATGGTGTCAATCCCATGGTGACCTTATAAGCTGTGCGATATGCCCATAGAGCTGTTTGAAGTTTCAAGTCCCACTTATGTGGATCTTGATGATTTGAAGCTAGAAACACACTAAAAAAGAACAAAACTCCAGCCATGAAAGCTTCACTTTGAAAAAGAACCAAGATTAACTCAAAACTCTTGTGTGTGTGAAGATTAGGTGTAGCCTCGCTCCCAATTGCAAAGATGCAGAGCTCATTCAACATGTTGTAAACCTTAAATATACGCTTCGATTCTTCATCCTGACCATTTCATGGAAGCTTCAATACTTCATTCAAGAAGCTCAAGTAGTTATTTGAGGAGGGGAAACCCTAATTGGAGGCCTCATAGCCTCAACCATGTAGTGGAAGCAGCAAGGGACTTCACTAGCACCCTGTAAAGGAATGGCTATATCTCCTTGCTCATGTGCCCAAATGAGCTCATTCTTGGCTCTAAAATTTCTCACACAACTTGAGCAACGACGACATCATTGGTGATGTGGAATTTTGAGCTATTTTGAGCTTTTTTAGGATATTTTTGACCATTTTTTGTCCAAAAATATATCCCTTTTTGTCTGTAAAAAGCCCAAACGAGATAGGAAAAATCCCTAAATTTGTGGAAAATTCCAAATTTCATTTTGAACCTCATTTTTCCACTTGGTAAGCACTTTGGACACGTCTTTTATGCCCGCGTACGAAACCTACTATTTTTGGCCAAGATTGTCCGCATTGAACTTTCGAGGCAAAACGAGCGTGCCACTTCGAAACACTTGACATTGGTACATTCCTAAAAAAAATTAGGCATGCTTTAATGTGTTAAAACATGCGACGGTGCCACATCCCCGGCCTCGCCCGCTCCACAAAGTATGTATACGCCTTCAATTATGGCAACCGTTTTCCCATATATCACACTATGCACATCATAGCATTTGGTCCCACGTAACAAAAGCATTGAGAGTGAGGTAGATATTTTGATTTCACATTATGGACGTGCCATGGCACGACAACGCTCGCTCTCTTTGTCACAACTCATCTCGCAGCACGTTGTTTGTGAGCAGGTCGCAAGCCTGATTTGTTGAGGCAATGGTGGGAGCGGTAGCTTACACACAATATAGTGCAAGCAAAAAAACCAAAAAAATGACTTTACTGTCATTTTTTGACGAGGTTTGGAGATTGATTGATGAGAAAGTGTGTGTGTGTGTGTGTGTGTGCCTCTCTACTCAGTGCTCAACTCATCCTGGATCTGCTCATGATGTCAATGTCCCCTCACTCTTGTACCTACTTGCGTGATCTTGCCTTTGATTGTTGCTCAATTTCCTACAGAGAGCTTTGAAGTTCTCTCAAAGATTACTCCTTGATTTGGCTTACCTACTTGGTTCTTTGCACTACTCTTGGTCCAATTGTTTTTTCATCTCGCTGCTCGATTAGCCATTGCAAGACTGATCGAATCCATCTTGCTTGATTTTCTCCCAAGCCTCACTTCTCGACTCTACTAGACACTGTCCAAGAGGCCTTCACGCCTTCAATATTTGCTTCGATTACGAACCTACTATCAAATGCCTCCAATTGCTTATGATTCTTTGTTGCTCCCAGAAACTCTCTCCTCGCTTGCTCTGATGCTCTACTGTAGATTGCGAAGCTCCCAAGACTCCTTGTTCGACTGGGAGTGTTGCACACGTAGGGTAGCTGGGACTGCCGATGAGCTCTTTGAGCTCTGATACCACTTGTGGGGAAACCGTGCAATGAGTGCAAGAGAGGGAAGGAGAGAAGGGAGAAGGAGAAGACACACAATATTGGGTGGAGCCTTAGAGAAGAAGAAATTTGTTCTCCTTATTCTTTCACTATAAGCAAAGAATGGTAAGTGGGTGGGACCCTAGCCATAACCAACCACATGCCTTAAAACCTAACGGGGGGGGGGGGGGGGGGGGGGGGGGGGGGGGGGGGGGGGTGTGTGTGTGTGTGTGTGTGTGTGTGTGTGTGTGTGTGTGCGCGCGCGCATGCGCATGCGCATGCGTGCACACACACACACACACACACACACACACACACAGAGAGAGAAGTAGAAGGAGGAGGAGAAGAAGAATGGAGCTATTAATGTCATACAGATAATTTCAAGAGACCTCAAAGATCGATATGACTATATAGACCTAAGAAGGAACTGAGAAGGAAGTAATGAGTAAAGCATATCAATTGTGTGTATGTACTTTGTATCAACGTTTCAGGACACTTGAAAAGTAGAAAGAACTCCCATTGGGTAATCCCAAAAAAACCCTTTTTGTACGATAACCTTTTAATTTGCTACAGGATATACGAATCTGGAGAACCTTAAAACAATTAAGTTGGAAACTTCCCATACTGAGGTTGGGAAAATTCCAATGGAGGACAATGAGAAAGAGAATACAGAGCAAGATTTTCTTGAGGTGGAGGATTTTGTTCCACTATCCCAATGATGGAAGCTATTGCTATCCTGACTCATGCAACATGAAGGGATTAAAAACATGGAAGTAGAACACCCCTCTTCTGGGATGAAATTAGGAAGGATATGGAAGTTAATTGGTAGGCCATCCAAGAGCATCACTTGGATGCTTTCAACAAGTGGGAAAGAAGCTAGTATTGTATGGAGAGGGAATAGATGGGTGCAGTGGAATCCTCACCATTGTGGATAGGGACCTAGAGCCAAAGGTGGTCTTGAGTCATCCCTCCGAGAGAGCCCTAGGAGTGAGTGAGGTTCAATTGGGTAGGTCATCCAATCACCATTATTAGAATATATGGAACTTGCACTACTAAGAAAAGAGCCAAATTGTGGATACATTCCCCTATACAAAGGGAATGGTTCTTGGTAGGAGACTTTAATATGGTGGACAAGAGAAAATGCTAGAGCAGGTTTCTAAAGTCTCCTGATAGGATTGACAAAAAAAATGATTGAGCATATATAAGAAATGGGCATTGATGGACACGTGGGAGGTTGGTCCTTGGAATAGCATGCAAGGCTTCACATACACTAGTTTGTAGTATGCCCAATGCCATCTCAACTCGATAGATGTTACTACTCCAATCAAGACAATTGGATTTTGTTGCTTATCAAATGAAGGTGTTGACTTCATCACACAGTATGTTAGACCACTTGCCGCTATACATGAAACTTAGAAAATCCAAAGAAGAAAGACAGTACCCCAAAGGGTGTAAGAAGATGCTTATCACGAGGGTACACCTTTTCAAAGACCCACTCATCCAAAGCCTGGCCAAAAAAGCTCTGAGAAAGCTTAATCAAGAAGTTGATTTGGAAAACCCTAGATCTTGGTATATCTTTGCCAAGAGTGTTCAAAACACGATTAAAGTGCATGCCCAAGAATATAGAAGTCCTGCAAGGAGTATCTAGAACAACTTAAAGATAAAGTGGAACACAACAGGTGTCTAAAAGAAAAAACAAACCTGGTTGAACAAAAACTCAAGGAGGTTAGGTAGGCAAGATTATTATACATAGATACCTACCTTTAGCCAGAGGCTACCTGTCACGGGAACCGAATAATAGAGATCGATACCAAAAGATAGAGAAAGAGATCTTTGTATTGATGAATCTTTGTAGAGTTTTGATACAACAGAGGAGCAAAATATATGGGCGCACTCCGTTGTACGGAGCTCGAACCTCCCGACCACCCCCGAGCTTCAGTTCGCTTGCATGCAGCGTCTCACTCGCACTCGCACTCGCACTCGCACTCGCACTCTCACTCTCACTCTCACTCTCACTCTCACTCGCACTCGCACTCGCACTCGCAGAAGAAGAGATCGGTGAATGATCCCCAAACGCACCACCCGTCGTGCTTTTATCCTTCTTTTCCTCGAAAAGCCTGCACGATTTTCGTACCAAGTATACCTGCGAGAATAATATAAGAACGTGATCGCTAAGCGATCCGTAAAGGTTAGATTTCTATCATGACACTTTGCACAGATCGTGTTTCACACATTGATTTCTGCATCGCCTACAAAATAGCCAAAAGAACATACTCGTGCAACCAATTCAACATGATAATCAAAGTAAAAAACATAATTATATACCTTCATAATCTCAATTGCCATACTCTACCATGAAGAAACAATCCACTTCTTGGTTGATAGCAGGGAGAACTGTATGATGTTGTAGGTCTGTCTGTCCCTGTGTACATTACACTGCTGCTGCCTTCTGTTTGTTTTCATCATAACTTTTACAAACGAACTCAGAACAGAGCAATCCAGGTACTCAAAACGACGGGAATAGGTCTGGTCTACAACGCAGCGCGGACAGAATTGCAAAAAACGTCTCTGTTGGGCTAAAAACGCAACTTTTAGGTCGCAACTCATAAAACCTCTATTTTTGGGTATCCACTACTTTTACAACTTATTTTAAGCCTACCCATGCATTTTAAGCTAAAACATATAAATATAAAACATTGATATTAATAAAAATCTCAATTTTACTGTTCATAGACAGAGTATCTGTTATTCGTTAATCTTTATCAAATCCGTTTTTAGTGTATTATTTAAAAAAAAAGAATATATGTTCTCTCTTAATATTTCAACTCATTCGTATAAGCTCTATTTAATAGACTATTCAACAATCTTTCAAATCGTGTTAACGAAAGATATGCCCTGCTACATTCTTTTCGACTTTAAGAACTTCAAATATTAGTCCTATTACACTACCAATCCATCATACTTCTTTAGGGACCTCAAAGTTCAGAGGATTCAGGACCTTATCTATTTTCTCACAAATGGGGAAGGGAATGCAGTGCAAGACCTAGATGGTTAAGTTGATGCTTGATCACTTATGCCAAATCATAGAGGCCACCCGGAGGCCCTCCCCCTTGAAGTAAATGAAGCCAAAGAAATTCTTTTAAGTAGAGCCAATAAGATGGTTTCACAATTGTAAGCAAACCATTTCTAGAAGGGTTTTTATCAAGGATGAATGCTCACTCATGTTATAAACATTAGGCGAGGAAAAGTTCCCTAAATTGCATGGATTGAGTATCGACTTCTTGAAAGAATTTTGGGGATTGTAAGTCTTCAATTTATACAATTTTGGGGATTGTAAGTCTTCAATTTATACAATTGGCTAACCAAGCCCCCGTCGAAGGAATATTGGATTCAAGCATAAAAATGGGCCTTATAAAACTTATCCCTAAGAAAATATGTTTCTTTCAAGTGAAAGACTAGAGGCCCATCACTATGGTGTCAGTGGCATATAAATTTATTTCCAAACTTTTCGTCCTCAGGCTCTCTCCCATCTTGGACCAATCCATTACACCCCACCAACAAAAATTTTATCAAAGTAAGGTCAACTATTGACAACATTCTAACATCAATGGTCAGCATTGAGTATGCAACCCTGGACAGGCAAGAGTGTAGCCTACTTTAGGTTGACCTTGCCCAAATCTTATGACCAGATCACATGGACTCTCATAGAAGATATCATAAAATTGTTGGGCTTTGGGCCGCGGCTATGTCAATTGATAAACTTCCTTTGTGTTGACGGCCAATCTAAGCTCCTATTTAATAATAGAATTGTGGACACATTTGAAGTCAAAAGATCGATCAAGCAGGGCTTCCCACTGGCCCCTTTGCTATTTTCCTTTGGTTCTCCTACCCTGCTTATGCTACTTGAAGCTAGTGCTTGTTAAGTATGGAGTCTGATTTACCCTTGTAATTTTCTATGGTAAAAGCGCACATTTTTAAGGCCCCCATTATGAGGAGAAGCCATCGTGCGTAAAGGAAAAATCACTCGTCGGAAACCAAAATTTTCACCACCAAAAATCATGGGCAACTTTACGGGCCTCGCCGGAATATTCCCTCGCCGGAATATTCCTTTTCGTCGAAATATTATGGCCAGAAAGCAGCCGGAAAGTGGTCGGAAAACAACCGTCGGTTGACCGGTGGCCGGTAGTCAATGGCCGATGGCCGGTGGTCGGAAGTCAATGGCCGGTGGCCGGTGGCCGAATTCAAAAGCGGATTTTTCTACACAAGGGCGGCCACACATGGGCGGATTGGAGGGTCCGATTTGGACTTATTCACACAAGGGCGGCTACACATGGCTGCCTCTGATAAGAGAGGGCAGTCCTTTTGGCCTATAAAAGGAGGCCATTTCTACACACATTTCATAGTGTGAAGTTGATGCAACAAGGTGAGTGTGAGGTGGTGAGACTGAAGCAAGGCGGGAGCTCCATTAAGGTTATAATTCCTTTGTAAACTACTTCTCGTCTTGAAGTACTAAAGCCATTGAGTGGCTGCTTTCCTGTGGACGTAGCCCACATTGGGTGAACCACGTATATCGTGTGTACTCTCTCTCTCTCTCTCTCTCTCTCTCTCTCTCTCTCTCTACTCTATAATCTCGTGCATGTAAAGTTGTCTCTCTCATTAAGTAATCTACTCAATTATCTATTTAGCTACGTCTTATTTCCTAACAACTGGTATCAGAGCAAGGTTTGCTCGTAGCTAAATTATCTCAAGGAAAGGATTCCTTGAATTGAGTGGGAGTTATGGCCGAGGCAGGGAAGCTCAAGATTGAGAAGTTCAATGGCAAAAACTACCAACATTGGAAGATGCAGATTGAAGACTATCTCTACGAGAAGGACCTGTATTTGCCACTAGGCGGTCTTGCGAAGAAGCCCGTAACAATGGCAGATGAAGCATGGATTGTCCTTGATCGAAAGACACTAGGAACAATCCGGTTAAGCTTGGCGTCAATGGTGGCCTTCAATGTTTCGGAGATGAAGACCACGGAGGACTTGATGAAGTCACTTGACGACTTCTACAAGAAACCATCGGCATCCAATAAGGTATTTCTTATGAAGCGCTTGTTCAATCTAAAGATGGCAGAGAATGGTTCAGTTGCAGAACACCTAAATGACTTTAACACAAACATAAGTCAACTTCGATTGGTGAAAATCAATTTCGATGATGAAGTGCGAGCTCTCCTTATACTATCATCTCTACCGAATAGTTGGGACAGCCTTGTGATGGCTGTAAGCAATTCTATTTCTGGCACAAATACTCTTAAGTTTGATGATGTTGTGGGTGTTCTCCTAAGCGAGGAAATACGAAGGAGAAGCACGGGAGAATCATCAAGTGAAGCACTGTCAGTGGAAACAAGAGGAAGGCCTAAGGAGAGGTTCAAAAACCAAAAGGGTCGTGATCGCTCAAGGCGGAGCAAGTCACGCACAAAGTCAGTTCTTGAATGTTGGAACTGCGGCAAGAAGGGCCACGTCAAGAAGGATTGCTGGTCCAAGAAGAAGAAGGAGACAAAGTCTCAAGACAACAAGCCAACATCGGAGGCCAATGTGGCAGGTAAAGTAGAGCAAGATGCTCTAATTCTCTCATTAGACAATGTGTCTAATTCCTGGATAGTAGATTCCGCGGCTTCATTCCATGCGACACCACACAAGCAACATTTCCAAGACTACACCAAAGGTAATTTGGGGTATGTATACTTGGGAGATGATGAAGCTTGTATGATTTTCGGCAAAGGTACAGTTTTTGTCAAAACTCCTAACGGAAATGAATGGAAGCTTAAAGATGTTAGGCATGTTCCTTCTCTTCGCAAAAATTTAATCTTTACAGGACAATTGGACGATGAAGATCACAACATTGCATTCGGAAACAAATGGTGGAAGATTTCAAAGGGATCTTTGGTGGTTGCCAAGGGAGAAAAGGTCGGTACACTTTACTTGTGTACTGTTAGCACGCAACCTTCAGCTTGTGCAGCAACAACAGAAGTTGACAGTGCAGTGTGGCACTACCGGCTTGGGCATATGAGTGCCAAATGAATGCAAATCCTTCAAACAAAGAAGCTTCTACCAGGTTTGAAAGAAGTGGACTTAGAGTTCTGTGAAGATTTTGTTTATGGTAAACAAAAGAGGGTAAAATTTCAAAAATTAGGAAATGAAAGAAAAAATAAAAAACTTGAGTTGGTTCATTATGATGTTTGGGGTCCTACGAGTACACCATCACTTGGTGGCTCATTGTACTATGTAACATTCATAGACGATGCGACTAGAAAAACATGGGTTTATGTCATGAAGAATAAATCCGATGTATGTTCCATATTTCAAAGGTGGAAAGCCTTTGTGGAGAATGAAACAGGTACCAAGGTTAAATGCCTCAAATCCGACAATGGAGGCGAATATTGCAGCCAAGCTTTTGAAAGCTTTTGTGCTAGCAATGGCATTCGGAGGCAAAGGACAACCCCAAGGACACCTCAACAAAATGGGATTTCAGAAAGGATGAACAGGACAATCATGGAGCGAGCACGAAACATGCGGCTACATACAGGCCTACCGCTTGAGCTTTGGGCGGAAGCTGTAAGTACGTCAGTGTACTTAATCAATCGGTCACCCTCAACGGCATTGGATGGGGGAGTTCCAGAAAGAGACATGGACAGGTAAACTGGTGAATTATGCATTTCTTAAAGTATTTGGGTGTGAGGCTTTCATGCACATATATAGAAGCCTAAGATCAAAGCTAGATGCAAAGTCCAAAAAGTGTTTCTTCATTCGCTATGGAGAAGGTGACTTTGGGTATCGCCTATGGAATCTTGAAGATGGTAAAATCTTAAGGAGTAGGGATGTAATTTTTAACGAACAAAATATGTACAAAGATTACTTGGAAAGAAAACAAACAGAAGAAACGGGTGATGAGTACATGGAGCTTGAGGACGGTGAAGACTCAAGAACTGCAAACGGTGACAATGTGCAACAACGTCAACCAAATGAGGAGCCTCAACCTATTCCCTGAAGATCTACAAGAGCAAGTAGACCTCCAGAAAGGTTTGTTCCTTCCTTCAACCATCTCTTGATCCCAAATTCTGGAGAGCCGGAATCATACAAAGAAGCTATGCAACATGAATCCAAAGAAGAATGGACGAAGAGCATGCAAGTGGAGATGGACTCACTACATCACAACCAAACATGGAAGTTGGTTGAGCTGCCTAAAGGCAAGCGGGAACTTCAAAACAAATGGGTGTACAAGCTGAAGGAAGAAGAAGGTGGGAAGGAAAGTTACAAGTCTAGGCTTGTGGTAAAAGGGTTTTCTCAAAAGAAAGGTATTGAATTCAATGAAATATTTTCTCATGTTGTAAAAATGAACTCAATTAGGCTTGTCTTAAGCCTTGTGGCTGCTCAAGATCTAAATCTCGAGCAAATGGATGTAAATACGGCATTCCCTCACGGTGACTTAGAGGAGGAAATCTACATGCTTCAACCAAAGGGGTATGAAGTAAAAGGTAAGGAAAAAATGGTTTGCACATTAAAGAAGAGCTTGTATGGTTTAAAGAAAGCATCAAGACAATGGTACTTGAAGTTTGATCAATGGATGTTGGATCATGGATTCACAAGATGCAACTCGGATCACTGCGTCTACACGAAGAATTTGGGAGATGGGAAATTCATCATCCTAATATTGTATGTTGATGACATGTTGATTGCAAGTGCTAACATGCAGGACATCAAATACCTAAAAGAGGAGCTGTCTAAATCTTTTTTAATGAAAGATTTAGGTGCTGCAAAGAGGATACTTGGTATGAAAATATCAAGGGATAGGACGAAGAAGACAATAAAGCTATCTCAAACAGATTACATCAAGAAGGTACTAGAAAGGTTTGCAATGCAAAATGCAAAACCAGTTTCTACACCTTTGGCTGGTCATTTTAAACTAACGAAGGATATGTGTCCAAAGACACAAGAGGAGATAGCCTATATGTCTAAAGTTCCATATGTTGCAGCGGCGGTAGGTTCTCTAATGTATGCAATGGTCTGGACAAGGACATACATTGCACACGCAGTGGGAGTTGTGAGTAGGTTCATGGACAACCCAGGTAAAGAGCATTGGCAAGCTGTGAAGTGGATACTTAGGTATCTAAAAGGGACAACAACAAATGCTTTCTGTTTTGGAGGAACTGATATTTTTCTAGAAGGGTATGCTGATACAGATATGGTAGGTGACAAAGATACTCGAAGGAGCACTATTGGCTATGTGTTCACGATTGGAGGCACAGAAGTAAGTTGGGCTTCAAAGCTACAGAAAGTGGTCTCACTTTCTACCACGGAAGCAGAGTATGTAGCAATGACGGAGGTAAGCAAAGAAATTATGTGGCTTCACAGATTCTTAGAAGAGCTTGGATTCAAACAAGACAATTGTGTCTTGTAAAGTGATAGCCAAAGCGCTATCCATCTTGTGAAGAACTCAGCCTTTCATAGAAGGACAAAGCACATTGAGGTGAGATATCACTTCATACGCACTCTTTTGGAAGAGGGACAGCTAAAGCTAGGAAAGGTGCATACAAGTGAAAATCCTGCAGACATGTTTACAAAGGTGGTCAACAAGGATAAGTTGAGCTTTTGCTCATCTTCAATCGGCATTCAAGGATAAGAAGCCAGGATGGAAGCAGTCACGGGTTTGGTTTGGAGATCAGTCTCCAAGTGGGAGATTATTAAGTATGGAGCCTGATTTACCCTTGTAATTTTCTATGGTAAAAGCGCACATTTGTAAGGCCCCCATTATGAGAAGAAGCCATCGTGCGTAAAGGAAAATCACTCGTCGGAAACCAAAATTTTCACGGCCAAAAATCAGGGGCAACTTTAGGGGCCTCGCCAGAATATTCCTTTTCGCCGGAATATTATGGCCAAACGGCGGCCAGAAAGTGGTCGGAAAACAACCGTCGGTTGGCCGGTGGCCGGTAGTCAATGGCCGGTGGCCGGTGGTCGGAAGTCAATGGCCGGTGGCCGGTGGCCGAATTAAAAAGCAGATTTGTCTACACAAGGGCGGCCACACATGGGCGGATTGGAGGGTCCGATTTGGACTTATTCACACAAGGGCGGCTACACATGGCTGCCTCTCATAAGAGAGGGCAGCCCTTTTGGCCTATAAAAGGAGGCCATTTCTACACACATTTCATAGTGTGAAGTTGATGCAACAAGGTGAGTGTGAGGTGGTGAGAGTGCAACAAGGCGGGAGCTCCATTAAGGGTATAATCCCTTTGTAAACTACTTCTTGTTTTGAAGTACTAAAGCCATTGAGTGACTGTTTTCCCGTGGACGTGGGTGAACCACGTATATCATGTGCACTCTCTCTCTCTCTCTCTCTCTCTCTCTCTCTCTCTCTCTCTCTCTATTTCTTCTATAATCTCGTGTATGGAAATTTGTCTCTCTCCATCAAGTAATCTACTCAATTATCTATTTAGGTACGTCTTATTTCCTAATAGTGTTGCAAGAGGAGACATCAAAGGATTGACCTTGCCTAACCACAATCAACTCCTAGTGGCAAAGCTTTTATAAATGACTCCATTCTCTTCATTAAAGCTAGCCCTCTCATAATCAAGAAGGATTTGAAGATTTTTCAAACGCTTTCCATAGCCTTGGGGTGGAAGTGCAATATTAATAAATCAAGATTGATCTCACCTTCGAAAAACAACTCATTTGACCCATCTGTATAAACTGGAGAGATTGTGTCAAAAGGAGAGATTTTTCAACACTTGAGAGCCCCACTAGGGCTTGACATCACACACAAACAAAGGTTCTAGATGTTCTTAGATAAGGTAAGGTGCAAGATGCAAAGGTGGAAGTATGACTCATTTATGCTCTCATACACAGCCTTCACTGATCCACTCCTCAAGATGTCCAAATGCAATTGGAAAGAATTCTTGAAACTAGTGAAAAGATTCTTGTGGAAAAATAACACCAAAGACTCAATGCTGCAATAGGAAAAATGGGAGTCTATCACTAGACCAATGGATCAAGGTGGTACCAAGATCCTCAACCCTATTATTCATGCACATTCCTTGTGTGCCAAATTTATGGTCTCAATCATAAAAAATCAAGAATAGGCATGGACCATTATGATAGGGGATATGATTGACAAGGCGAAGCTCTTTTCTCAAGGTGGCCTACAAAAAGAGCTAAAGGTACATGAAAAACTATTAGTCCATCGATGGTCTAGCCTAAGATTAATATGCATAACAAGCGAGCTGGTACGTAAGTATACCACAACATGGAATGCACTGGACTGAGGAGAGACAACCAGATATTTTCAAGACTCCATAACACATTGGTCCCATTGTCTCTCTAAAGCACGAAGCAAACTATTGAACCCATTCAGGAGAGATATTTCTATAAATTTCACCAACAAAGGACTCTGACAACCAATCCATTTTTGCCACAACAAGAGCAAGAGCTCGCAAGAAATAGACCAATCAGCTACCTAGTTTCACCTCAATAGTACTGAAAGACTGCTGATTAACAGAGATGTAGAAGGGTTGGGCAATTCCTTCATGCCTATATGTGAGTCACATTTGAGTGGAAAGCATGGTGGTGGCCCAAGAGAATACATTTCTATAAACTGTAACCTAAGGATATCTATCACACTCTGATGATCAAGAATGGGTGGTCTAGACACAAGCAACGGGGTAAGCAATGGCTTGAATCAAGATAGGTGGCAAGAGAAAAGAACATCTAAAATCTATAGTGGAATCTTTTAATGAATACTTTTTTGTGGAAGGTTCTATGGGGGCTAAGTTGATAGACGTCAAGATTCAAGCCAAAGGTATTGGCTCAGATAGGTGCTCGGGGTCCAAAACAATAGCGAGAAATTCCATCCCTTGTTCAAGAAGTGCCTAACTACTAGAGGCCTTGCAAGAAGATTTGCAAATGGATTCAAAAGACTTGAAAGATAGGGTTTTTTAAGAACAATTTATTCTTAGGAGGGAAGGTGATACATAACCAAGCGCTTCTAATATGTACACAAATTGTTGGATTCAACTACTTTCAACAACTTTGGAAGATTAGGAACCATCGGGTATTTGAAAATGACCTGTCGACAGCTAGCGCCATGGAGATTATCCAAGAGAATAGGGAAGTGATTATAGCCATTGGAAAAAGAAAGAGCTCAGATGAGTGGAATCGGGAAGTTACTACCATCATGACCTTAGCTCGCTTACTGTGTGTAGGGGATTATACGTAATGACTTGCCTCTATCTGGGATTGGGTAGCTTCTTGATGTATTGCATGATCCATCAAGGCTTGACACGAGATTGAGAGTAATTTGTACATTTCTTTATGGAAAATTTAATAAATCCACTCACAATTGTGAGTTTGGTGAAAAAAAAGCATTTTCAGAGAACTCACAATGTCACCTTTTCAAGTATGTAGGTGTGATTGTCATTTAGTGGATATCTTAGGGATGCAGGTATGACCAAGTGGCTACCTGAGGGAGAAAGACGTACATGTGACTTTTCTATTTAAATACCAAACAACAACGAGCCACCAAAAATTACTCGGGAGCTAGCTATCTGCCACGTCTCTCTCTCTCTCTCTCTCTCTCTCTCTCTCTCTCTCTCTCTCTCTCTCTCTCTCTCTCTCTCTCTCTCTCTCGCGCGCGCTAGGGGATAGGTCATACACTTGTTTTTTTAAAGACAGGGCATCATACCTCCCGTGTGTAGCCTCTTGCAGTGGAGTATACTAAAACCCCACAAGTACTCTCTTGCAATGAAGTGGCTTAGCACATAGCCATCAGGTGTTTGAGTTAGATTTCATCTTGGTGCATGGTAATTTTAGTGTAATTTGTGACAAGCGCACTTTGGGAGAAACTCTATGGAGGTTTCAAGTACTGAAAAACATGCACGATGACTCAGGGAAGAAAAACAAGTTTACATGTACTATTTTACATAATTGACAAAATCAAAGTTTTGATGGTACTTGCATTTTGTAAAGAATTTTGAAATAAGAAAGTTGAAAAGAAAGGAGGTAGTTCACTTGAACAAAGTAGAGATCAATTATACACAATAACATAAGGCAAAAATACAAAGGAAGATAAGATGAATGGTCAAGGTGTCAAAGATTGATTTGTTGGGTATTGATCTCAACCGTCACACTATAATCCTTGTCCAAAATCTTTAATACTACTTTGGTACCAAAAACGATATTTTTCACGAGTTTAAATAAATGGTACATGAGATCTGGAAAGCATCTCAAAAAATGCTTTTGCAAACTTATAAAATGTTAGCCAAAAACGATATTTTTCATGAATTCAAATAAAATGGTACATGAGATCTAGAAAGTGTCTCAAAAAATGCTTTAGAAAATTTTTAAAATGTTAGCCAAAGTACTCTTGAAAGTTATAATCCCTCACTTCTATACACAACCTCAATAGTAACTACACTCGTGAAAGGCACCTATAAAATGTTAGTCAAAGTGCTCATGAAAGTTATAATCCCTCACTTTTGTACACGTACTCA
This sequence comes from Adiantum capillus-veneris, assembly GCF_014529385.1. Classification (NCBI taxonomy): domain Eukaryota; kingdom Viridiplantae; phylum Streptophyta; class Polypodiopsida; order Polypodiales; family Pteridaceae; genus Adiantum; species Adiantum capillus-veneris. Next base: position 141,730,176 of record NC_140943.1, read on the forward strand.
ATAGTAACTACACTTGTGAAAAACACCTATACAAAACAAGTGTTGATGTTTTATTACAGCTCGTACCCTAATCCAGGAAGAAAATGAGTAGAGTGCATGCAATAGTCCATGGTAGTACGTATATATGTGCTTGACATTTTTGCAGGTCTTATGTGAACAAAAAATTATGTGACTATAATTAAATCTAGAAGGTTGTATGGGTCAAATATGTAACACTTGTAAATTCAAGTAAGGACCACATTACGCATGTAGTTCATTTAAATTTTCAATGTATATCTACTACTTGAGTACTTGAGGTGATACTATTTGATAGTTATGCTAGCCACGTTTGGTGATCTACTTCATATCCCAAAAATTGGGCATGTTAAACTTATTTTTCATTTATCAAAGATTATCCTTAAAAAATAGTATACTTTTGAAAGTACACAAATACCTCATATGGACACAATTGGAGAATCTATATGCATGGTTACATTGGTTTTTAATAGCAATGTTTGTTTTGCAAAAAATTATGCACTATAATTTCCTTTAATGAGCTTAATTGAGACCTTGAAAAAACCTGAGGTGAAGGGTGTTGGCCTATAGATACATCATAGACCTTAAGGTTTTCCCCATACCTTCAGACATAGTGTTCGACTTTACTGTCATATACATGTGATTTTTTCCAAAGTCAACAAACGTCTTAGTGGAGCATCCTGGGCTGACACTATACCTATTGATGCGGCAAAAGAAAATCACTTATATTCTTAAAATTATATCTTCCCTCTATTTGAGTTCTTGAAAGTGGAAATCCAAGAGGTCACCTTCTTGTTGTTCTACCTTGGAATCACAGTGCTACAAATGTTCGTGGTGCAAATCAGCTACATCAATAAGTTGTAGAAAGATAAGGGCTAAGAGCAAATTTGCCTCACATTCTTCTATCTCTATCTATGTTTTAAGTTGTGTACACAAGGTATGCATACCTTTAGCAAAAAACATCATAGAATCACAACAATGCATATGCATAGAATGCATATGCATGCTACTACTATACAAAACACATTCTTTATAGGTGTATTCAAAGCGCAATTTGAACTTCAAACCCCGATGGAGATGAAAGCAAAGAAATTAAAGTTGCTTAAGTATTTATCTTTGCAAGTGTTTCAAGCATTATATTGATTTAAAGGGCATACCGTGTGTGTGTGTGTATATATATATATATATGTATATATACTTTCTCTCTCTCTCTCTCTCTCTCTCTCTCTCTCTCTCTCTCTCTCTCTCCGTCCATCCAAGAAAGAGTTGGTGAGACAATCTGAATGACCAATCAAATGATCAAAAACTATTTGAAGCCATCAAGCATTGAATTTTTTAACGGTCACTTGGGGTGCATTGAATGTCAAATCTCTTGGATGAGCCAATGCATGTTTGCCACATCAATATGTCGTTTTGCCAAAGTGTAGATGGAGTGGAAAATTCATGGGTCAAACTAGAACTACAATAAGACACATTCATGACCTTAGGTTATTTCATCACTCATCTCTTCACACACAGAATTATCTCCACAGGAACTCTTACTTGCACCCATTGTGCAAGAAATAGTATCTTCTATCACCCTACTTCCTTCTTCAATCAATTCACATCATTCTTCAAGTGAGTTTTCTTTCTCCACACAAAATATACCTCGCTCTTTTCCAATGGGGAAGCCAAAAGATAGCTATGAAGCAAGCTCTAGAGAAGATTCTAGAGAAGAGAACGATGTCATTTCCTACCAATCTATTGATAAATATGTGTTTGAAGGTGCAAAAAAGGAACTACTCACTAACTAGGGTATGAAAATCTTTCTAGAAGTGGCAAAGATTCCCATAGATATGCCAGCAATTGAGCAAGTGTTGGACACATTTGACGAAACAAACATAGCCATAGTCATAATCAATGAACAAGAGATACGAGATACACATTACTGTTGCTTTGATTGAAAATATCTTCAAATTATCCTATCATCACAATCGCAAGGCTTCAATTCTTGAAGAAACAATTTCTTTTTTTAAGGAAACTCTAGAGATAAAGACAAAGAGGAAGTCTGGAGGGCAATATACACCAATATAAGCCCTCAAGAATAAGGCAACATATAATTTCTTAGTAGAAGCATCTAAAAACAATCCTACATATGTGTTTTAAAATATCTTCAGCATGTTGTTGTCGGGGCAGGGATAGATCTTTTAGATCGTCACTCCCCTCTCTTGTAGACCTATGAGGGCATCTCCAATCTTCATGGTAAGTCCCTTTTTCAAAGACAACTGGCCATCTTGACCCTTATCATAAATAAGAGGCGGCTCTCACCTAGGTCATGACCCCTTAGCTTCAAGTGCAAGCGTGGCGTCTGTCGAGCTATAGGATATGTCATATTCCTTCCCCCTTAAGATGAATTTTTTTCTTTGAAAATTTCACTGGGAGGGGCAATCCTAAAGTCGGGGGAGCGTTTTTGCAGAGTTTACTCGCTCCCATGTTGATTTGTCTTCAGCACAATCTTTCCACTTAACTAGACACTCTTTAAATTGTATTTCTAGTTCTTGTTTCTCTAATGTTTAGTATTTTCTCTAGTTCATGTGGAAGAGATTGAGTATCTATGAGTTCCACTATCCAATCATCTTGAATAAGATTATCAGATTGATCCAAATTTTTTTTGAGTGTACTAACGTGGAATAGTACTAGATGTGTGCCACTTGTCTCTGGTAATTGGAGTTTGTAAGCCATATCTCCTCCTTTCTTTAGTATTGTGTAAGGTCCACAATACCTTGGTGATAATTCTGGACATGCTCTCGTCTTCATAACTTTTCATGCACTTTTAAATAAACTTGCTCCCCTTCCTCAAAGGTAAGAGTCCTTCTATGAAAATGAGTATATGTCTTTGCTCTATCTTGAGACTTTGTAATGTTGTCTTTAGCAAGTGTAAGCATTTCATTCATATCTTCTAGAAAATATTTGTCTACCTGAACTTTTTTGATTTTGCAGGCATAAGGATCTCTTGGTTGAAACCCATACATTAACATGAATGGACTATATCCGGTGGAAGAGTGCTTGGCACTATTATATGCAAACTCTACTATAGGTAAGTACTCTTCCCGATTAGTTTGCCATTTACTAACATATGCTCGTAGAATATCTTCAATAATTTGATTAAAACTTTCAATTTGACCATTAGTTTGAGGATGCTTAGCTGTTCTCATGCTTAGTTTGGTTTCCAACCTCTTAAAAACAGCTCTCCAAAAATGGCTATTAAACTTCTTGTTTCTATATCTAACACAATGTCTGCTAGTAAATCAGAATTCCCATCTAGAGTGCGTACATGCCCCACTATTGACTTGTATAGAGCCGTGATCCCCCAAATCAACTCTTTGGATACCCCATCTCTTGCAATATGTGCATCAATCTAGTTGTAGGCATTGTATCGAAGGCTTTGCGGAAGTCCACAAAGCAACAATAGATAAGTCTCCCACATAATCTCCCCTCCTCAATAATGGCTCTTAGTGTCAAAATATAATCAAGAGTAGAGAAACCTCTCCTGAAACTTTCCTATCCGCTACCAGTACACCCTCTCTCTTTGCCCATCTACTCAACTGATGCTCAAGGATGGATGTGTACAATCGTGCCAATGTGTGTCCAATCATGATAGTGCGGTAGTTCACAGGCTCCATAGGGTCCCTTCACTTGAAGATAGGTACGATCCTGGAGAAACTCATAGTATCAAGTAGGACCTCACACATGGCACGATTGAACATCACTGCTAAAAGCTCTGCAAGTAAATCTCTAGCATGTATAAAACTCTCTGCTACCAAGCCACGGTGATCATATGCTCTCCTAGTCTTCATCTTTTCAATGGATTTCTTTATCATCTCGACGATAAAGAAAGCACATGCATGTGGGCATGGCTTTGGAGGATCTTAAAAGAGGTGGTTGCCCCGAGACTGTGTAGAGAGATGATGGATACTGACCCCCTATCTATGAGTAATGACTCCTAGAAGTACCTCCCTCTGAAGTCAAGCTCTGGTCTCTCTGGACTCCTCATCATACAAGCTATTTTGAGGTGTGTTTCTAAAACATTTTTTTTTCCCAGGTTCAGTGTGTGGGTATGACTTTGTGTCTCTGTCAATATATAACTGAGCTCCCCTAAAGGTCTCCCCAGATCATCTGTGCATAAGAGTCTGTAGATACCATCTATGTAGACAAAATCATTCTCGCAGGTAAAAGTGTATTGGGTATGCGTAGGTGTCGATGCCAGTTGATTTGTTTGTGTTGAATTTGAATGAGACGATAAAGGTGAGGAAAGCATGATCTACTGCTACCCCAACAGGCATGGGCTTGACTGTAAAATCTTGAATAGAGGGTATGAAATTGGGCTTCCAAAACATATTCCACTGTGTTGGCCCCATTTCTATGAGTAAAACAAGTGAACCCACTCTATGCTAGAAGTATCTATGTGTGTGTGTGTGTGTGTGTGTGTGTGTGTGTGTGTGTGTGTGTGTGTGTGTGAGAGAGAGAGAGAGAGAGAGAGAGAGAGAGAGAGAGACGGCGAAGCATTTAACTCATATAAATTTCATAAGAACACATATTTTTCTATATAGAAACTAGAATTTATTATATCCATTGATCTACTTGCACTAAACTACTAGAGAGCAAATGTGTAGCAACTATTACTATGTAGGAAATGTTTCACCCAATGCCTTACTATACAATAATCACAAAGAAACTCCATTTTTCTAGATCCATCTAGCATCTAGCAAGGAAATTAGATTACTATATAGAGATCTTGTAGGAAGTATGATTTTACTAGTTCTATCTACCAAGTACATAGCAAGACCTCACTTTTGCTAGTTGCATATGCTATATTTGCTATAGATTTTCTAGTTCAATCAAACAAATCAATGAAATGGGATGATATTTACTAGGTGGAAATTGGTCTAAAGCTCCTTATGATCAGTGCCAACTGAAGCAAGGCAGGGCGGCCTGACAAGAGGGAGACTAGTGTTGCAAGTAGCCCCCGGTGCGATACTGCATGGTGGGCATGTCTTGGAGTCGGCTACGTACAGCCGTGCTTGGCACTTGGGGAAGGGCTCCAATCTCGAACATTGAAGAAGGAGTTGAGGAGCGCAAGTAGACAAAGCAAGGTTGGAACAACTCTATGGAAGTGAGAGAGGAACAGCTTACAACTCTGGTACCAGCGTAGAGAGCAGTGACTAGTCATTATTATGAAGTCTAGCGAGCTATAGAGCTTGAGGCTCAACACCGTGATGGTCCCGCTAATATTATGCATGTTAAGTCCCTTTTCTCAAAGACACATTTCCATCTTTATCGTTATCATAAATAACAGGCGTCTCTCACCTAGGTCACGATCCCTAAGCTCCAAGTGAAACCATGGCATGCGCTCAGCTATAGGATATGTCATAACATCTAAAGACAAGTAGGTTGAAGGGCTAGCTGAACTTGCAGGTGGATCACCAATCAACACTGCCATAGTATCCCTACCAGGTACTACTCAAAAAATAGCTATTGAACTATATCAGGACCCACGCAAGACAAGACAAATTATAGAAACACAATCATTTGAACTAGCAGCAACTAGCACTAGTACAATACAAGCTACCACAACCACTACAATTGTTGTTTGATAGGCTATATGCACTATATAGACAACCATTGGTGGGAAAACTATAGTTGGATACTTCAGGCCAAGTGCTTGGTCAGCCTACCAGAGTGATGGCACACTTATCCATCCACCTTACTTACTAGTGGTTCACACTTAGCCGTTATACTAGTTTCCCCTTATGTTGTATTCTTTCTTTTTATGCATTGTAGAATTTTTATCTTGAGTGAGTGAAGAAGAAGAAGAAGAAGTTTTTCTTCCATGTATGTGTATGTGTGTGCACTTGCAAGAGCACAAGCTATTTCCTTCTGTATCTTAGTAACATGATATAATTGCCCTTACATTTGGATTCCAGATGACTGTTTGGTTTGTGTCAACAAGTAATACTTTTCACTCTGGCCTACCTGAGGATGGCACATTATCCATCCACCTTACTCACTAGCGGTTCACACTTGGCCATTGTATTACTTTCTCCTTATGTTGTATTTTTCTTTTTATGCGTTGTAGACTTTTTATCTAGACTGAGTGAACAAGAAGAAGAAGAAGATGTTTTGCCTCCATCTATGTGTATGTGTGCGCGCTTGCAAGAGCACAAGCTCTCTCCTTCTGTATCTTAGTAACATGATGTAATTGCACTTCCATTTGGATTCCAGATGACCATTTGGTTTGTGTCAACAAGTAATACTTTTCTTTCTAGCAATTCGAATAGTATGCGAGATAATATATATTTTTTGTTAAAATATACATAAACCCATGCAAAAAGCCTTCCATGAGGCCCATCAACTACAAAAGAAGACTGTCTTTAAAGGAAGCCACCCATTCATACATACCAAAAACAAAAAACAAAGGGACAGGAGACAAGCCTTGACAGAGTTTCCACAAGAAACCGCCATTCAGGAACCACCCCACTTCCAACAAGGAACCGCGAGGCCATCCAAATGCCCGAACAAGAAGACCAAGAGTTCACACACAAATCCAAGCACAAAAAGAGGACCAAGTAGACATTGGTTTCCACCAGGCTTTCAAGCATCTCCCACCTATGCAAATCATGCCAAATGTCATGGAGACATCACCTAGGACCACCCATTGCTTCCAAGAGGGTGGCACTTCAAATAATGCAATGTTGGCCAGCACAAGCATGATCCCAACCACAAGAGCAACCCCAAGTAGTTCCAACTATCGAGTATCGTGCTAGAAGAACACCATGTAGAACAAACAAGCCATGGCACTAGGGTTTCTTCTCCAAGTGAAGGGTAGAGAGGTGCCGCCTCCTAGCTTCCAAGAAATGGATGTGCACATACAAAGACCCAAATGCAACCCAAATTGAAATCAAGGGCCAATGATCTTGCAATGATGATAGCTTTAAAGTTGCTTCATCTACTTGTATCTCTCTCTCTCTCTCTCTCTCTCTCTCTCTCTCTCTCTCTCTCTCTCTCTCTCTCTCTCATAAGCATGAAAACTCTAGGCAGTGAACATAATCAAGTAAGAGTTTGGCAATTTAAATTGTAGATGTTTCTTTCTCTTCAATGATGGCAAGGGGAAATGTAGATGAAGCTCTTTTCTCTGACACAAAACTTCTCTATGGCATCACACCTAGCTTGACAGGTTCATAGGAGACCCTCTTTCTTCCTCTTCCTTTATCTCTATTTATACAAATCCCCCCCCCCCCCCCCCCCCCTCTCTCTCTCTCATGGAACGGGTTAGCATTGTAGAGTCAGAGATGGAAGCTTGCATAGAGAGGGGCTTCTCTCTCGTGTGCTTGCAAAGATGTACAATGTCAAGACTCATTGAATAGTGGATGTTGTAGCACCATTATTCAGAGATGTAGACCAAAGCTTGCACTTACATTCACCAAAGCAATGTGGGAATCCATGGTGCAATAGGAGAAGACATTCTCTGCTTGTTTTTTTTTTTGTTTTTTTTTTTAGGGGCCAGGGGGGCTATATGTAGAACCTATATCGCGTGTTTTCGAGGACTATTCATAAAATCTTTTAAATGTGAATTTCTCACCAATAAAGAGACTCTTTTTCCATTCAACCTATAATTTTTTTCAATATCATTTTTTCATCCCATTTGTATGTGAAAATGTGAGAGAATATAGAATAAAATGTGAGAAAGCTAGTGGCTATATTGCATCACAACCATTTGGGATGGTGGTGTGATTGGCATGCCTCTAAATTTTTTGCTAGTGCTTTTTTTGAATAAAGACCATTTCAATGGTGGTGTGAATAGCATGCCTCCCTAGGAGTCATAGCCACATTAGTATGTGGGCACAATTTTGGACCCATTAGTTTGAGGTGAATCTAAGCTGATGCGTTGATCATCAAAGAGTAAAATGCAAAGGTAACCCAGTTGGCGAGAGACAAGCAAGAGGTTGCAAGGCACACGTCTCACAAGGGGTCACATATGTGTCACAAGGGGTCGCAAGCAAGTAGCAATTTATATGAGGAGAGCTAGGAGATATTTGGGATGCATGGCAGGAGCTAGAAGCAAGGACTCAATCATAGAATCTCTCTCTCTCTCTCTCTCTCTCTCTCTCTCTCTCTCTCTCTCTCTCTTTCGCTTTTTAGCAGTATAGTGTGTGGGGGCTATGAGAAGAGATGAAAACTGGCACAAGAGATTGCAAGGGGTGTGTGTGGGTGGGGGGGTGGGATTTTCTCATATTAAAGTGATCATTTAATGTGGGAGAATATACGGGAACAAGGGTTAGAATATAGACATGTGGGAGAATAGATGGGAACAAGGGTTAGAATATAGACATGCGCTTACGGGTCTATTTCAACACGGGGCCAATGGAAAAGGGGTCCAATGAGAGATGATCGGTCAAAGATCAAGGCTAGGTAATGGAGCTTAAAGACGTTAGGGTAAGCTTTATTAAAGACCTCCAAAGGTTAGTGTTAAAAGTCCTTTGACCTTATGTAAGCTAGGGTTGTGCTTGAAGTGGGAACCCAGCCCAAGCTTGAGGTGCTTGTCGTGCTTGCTGACTAAGGTGCTTGAGGTGCTTGTCGCACTTGCTCACTAAGGTGCTTGAGGTGCTTGTCGTACTTTCTCACTAAGGTGCTTGAGGTGCTTAATGACTAAGGTTCTAAGGTGCTCCATGACTAAGGTGCTTGAAGGGATAAGGGTTCAAAAAGTCAATGCATGATCCCTACTCATGAGGGGGCGATCCCTCTTTGTAGAGGCTAGAGAGAGAACACATACACCTTCACATAAGGCATCCTTGGTACAAAGAAAGCAGCAGCGAACCTGACCCAAGCTTGAGGTGCTTGTCGTGCTTGCTGACTAAGGTGCTTGAGGTGCTTAATGACTAAGGTGCTAAGGTGCTCCATGACTAAGGTTCTTGAAGGGGTAAGGGTTCAAAAATTCAATGCATGATCCCTACTTATGAGGGGGATAGCCCTCTTTGTAGGGGCTAGAGAGAGAACACATACACCCTCACATAAGGCATCCTTGGTACAAAGAAAGCAATAGGGACACTTGTCAAACTCCTCTTCATGTTACCCTCATGGTGTGACTAAAGCCTATTGGTTAGCCTCCCACGGGGTCCAATGGTAATTTAGTTGATTTAATTAATTGTTTTTGCATTTATCAAGTCCTCTCTCTCAAAGGGGAAAGGAGGACACTTGTCCCAGGACTACCCTTGTTGCTTGATATACAGCATGTGATTGGACAAGCTTGAGGAGGTCCAATCAAATTCCAGAGATTGCTAGAAGAGGGGGTCGACCAAAGCAAGCCAGAGAAATTGTAGAGGAAGTCAAGATTCACGTCGTACAAGACTGAGGCTGCCTTGGGGCGAGGTTTCCCGCTGGCCTATGTCCTCCTCCTCTTGTGGCTTCGTTGACAAACCCATGTTTTGCTACAGGGCTAGGCAATGGACCCCTCTTTGTTGTGAAGAGATTCGAGCTCGCCACAAAATTAGGGCTTGGGTGTTGTGGTCTAGATTGCCTCACTTTCCCGATTAGTGTGCTTTGGCATGATGTTGTGGGTCTATGGATGGTGGTTGTGTATGATCTCTCCTAGTTTGTTGTCGATCGTCATGAAGCCAATGCCCTCTTCATGGTGGCAACGATTGGTCCTTTTAACTCCAAGGTGTGTGCTTGGCTCTCCTTAAAATCCTAAAGATGGTCTCTTCTATTGCTCTCTGGTAATGGGACGAATGTTGGATGGTAGGAGAGGCTCCACCCTTGAAAGCGACGGTATGACTTCCTTGAGCTTATTGTGGTGATGGTCTTGAAGGGGTGGCTTCCCTGTTTGTTAGCCACACATGGGATATGTTAAATTGTTAGTTTATGATCATGCTGTAATTCTTTCTCACTGCACTTTGATTGTGGGGAGCTTGTAATGCCTCTATGTCTCTCCCCCCTTTCCCTCCCACACTGCACAACCTTGCATGTTGCAAAACTGCATTGCAATAGAGCAATGAAAAAATCTTTTCTTGTATCCCCTTGTCGCCATCACACATGGCATAATATTCTCTCTCTCTCTCTCTCTCTCGCGCGCGCGCGCGCCATGTCCCCCTTTTCCCCCTCACAAGCAAAAAGAGCATCTCTTCAATTCGGGTTACTAAGACCCCAAAAAAAGATTTGGCCCCCCTACCTGGTCTTTATACTTCTCTAACTTAATCTCTCTCTTTTTTTTTCAAACTCACAAAAGTGAGTGGATGTATTGTTTTCCGAAATTAAATGTACAAAGAGACCTCAAGCTCGGGACAAGCCTTGAGGGATATCAAATAACAACGATAAGGTGACAGGCCTCACACAGAGACAACCAATAGTCCATTTCCTAGTTAGCTCTAGCATGTGAGTACTACAGTGATGGCCCTATACCCTTTCCTTTTACCAATGGTTACAATCAATTCCCTGCATTCTTGAACGATCTCCGTGAAGTTAGTAGTTATAGGAGTATTCTCAAACACCCGACTGTTTCAGGACTTTAAATTAATCTTTCCACTCGCACTTGTGATATTGTGATTATTGCCCTTTTTTTGTTAAGGGACCATAGTACAACTCTTTTTGAGCGAATTCATTAATTAAATGGAATATTATGTTCTCCTACCCCCTTGATAGGGAAATTCCACCTCGTAGCCCCCATTCCCACGCCTCATAACAATATCCCGTCACTAGTGGTTGTTGGATCCAAACCCGAAATTGTCCCAGTTGAGTCTCTTGCGCAACTGCTCCCATTTGCCTCCCTCGCTCTCTACATGTGCCTCCTTCATGCACAAAGCACAAAACACACACACACTCGAGCAAGATAGGAACAGAAGCACCTCCTAGACAAAGAGACACGAACACAAAAATATCTTTATTTCTTGCACCCTTCCCAAGCGGCATCTTCCAAGATTCTTCAAAAGCAAATCGTTTCGGACAGCTCCAATCCTGAAAGCAAAAGGAAGCAAACCAAAGAAAAAAGGGTCACTTTTCATTGTTCACCACAAATAAATTAATGCACTTCCTATGAATTCTGGATACCCTTGAAGATACTTTTCCAAAACCAATTTTTCGTAATGGGTAATCTCCCCACTTAAATCTCTCCAGCCCCCTTCCCTTTTCAGCCTGAAAGGCATATTCCAAAACATCGAAACAAAGGTGTAGGCATAGAGAAGGTGGATTCAAGAATATATAAAATTCCATTTGATCGACTTTTGTGTTGAGTTGTCAAGCCACGCAACTTGCAAGGTCGCCCCCTCCTATGTAGGGCTTGACAACGACTTTTTGAGACACACTCAAAGCATCCAATTCCCCTAATGTATGACCATTGGACACAACCTTTGAGTTTTGGAACCTTAGAATTTTCGATGTCTTAATGGGCTGAACCTTAGGGTCTTTTGAGCCCATTGTTGCACATAGCTCTTTTGCAGATGGCCCCCCTTTGGATCCCTATTTTCGCTCCTTTGGATCCCTACTGTGGCCGGTCTGCTAGCTTAACCAATATTCTAGCTTTTTCTCCCCTGGCACTTCCCCATATTAAATGATCAGTTTAACATAAGAAAATCATTTAGGAGAATTAGATATTGATTATTATGACATTACCTCTCTCTTCAAATCATAGTCGTCCTCAACTATGGGGTAGAGAAGATAAAGCATATTCATTAGTCCTTTTCAAAGCGGGTAGATGATCCCTATGTTACCCTACGACATCGTTCCAGTATGGACGACTAGTCCATTTGGTGCTTGAGAGCCTAAGCTGCCGCAAGCATGTCTGCACATTAGTCCTGTCAGTCTTCCATAGTAGAGTGACAAGCTCTACTTGGTGTTCGGGAGACGTCGTCTCCACAAACTTGATCTAAGCATGCATACTACTTCATTTTTGTGCACAATAAAGAAAACGAGAGTCTTATAAGAGAAAAACTTTGTTCATTTTAAACATTTCTACATTTGCTTACTCTAGGGAAGCATTGTAAGCATTGACAAGGTTTAGGTTATCCTTTAATTGTATGCCTTGCATCCATCTAGCATCTTCAAAAAGATAATTCTTAAACTTAATAAGATATCGTCGGATAGTCTTACCACCTCTTAGTACCTTGTGTTCATGTCGGAGAATGGACTCGGGCTGCAACACCTCTTCTTGGTCCTCGATCTCCGGTGGGTCTTCAATAGTTGGTTCTTGAGGTGGATCTCCTTTTTAAGGCTTTAGTAGGCTCACATGGAAAGCATTGTGTATGAGCCAATGACTGGGAAACTTGGGTTGATAGGCCATCTCATTGATTGGCCTAAGAATCTGGAAGGGACCATAGTACCTTTTTGCTAACGTAGCATAGTACTTTTGGTGTCCCATAGGATTCTTGCCTGTCGTGTGCCTTAATCGAGCCTTGGGAAATTTTAATAAGACCCAATCATCTTCTTTAAAGGCTTGGGCTCTTCTGTGCTTGTCATCAGCGGCCTTTTGCCTTTGTTGTGAGATAGAGATAGCATCCTTAATCTTCCCGGCTATACTCATCTGCAATGAAGATCTTCCTGTGTACCTTAAGTAGTAAGGGACTTTTTGATCTTCCCTCAATTACCTCAAAAGGTGCTTTTCTCATGGAAGTATGTACAGTGTTATTGTAGGCATACTTCACTAAGGGTAAGTACTTCTCCCATTGGGATCTTTGATCTACTTCGTTACATAGGCTTTTAGTAGATCGAGAATTGTTAGATTAGCTATTTCACTTGGCCATCCGTTTGCGGGTGATAGGCCAAAGAGAAGTTTAGCCTTGTTCCTAAATTCTCAAAGAGACACTTCCATGAATTACTGGTCATTCTAGGATCTCTATCCGACACTATGGACATTGGTAAGCCATGGTACTTGAAGATTTGTGAAATGAAGAGGGTTGCCATTTGATGGGCTTTGATAGTCTTTTTGACAGAAATACAAATGAGCTTGTTTACTGAACCTGTCTACTATCGTCCATATTCCCGTATTCCCATGGATATACTTAGGTAATCCAAAGATAAAATACATGGACATGCTCTCCCATTAGGGATTGGCAAAGGTTGAAGCAATCCAGGTTGCTTCCCTCTATCAAACTTTGTCTTTTGGCATACCACACATTTAGAAACATACTCCATGTTTGCTTTCATGGTAGGCCAATAGAAATATGTTTCAATCCCCTTTAGTGTAGACTGAATACCTCTATGCCATGCATAAGGAGGAGCATGAGATTCATACATTACTTTCTCACATAGTGAGCTAGTAACGCATAGTCTTAGAGAAGATAACCATCTTGTGAAGTAAATGGTCCTCTTTCTTCCCTAGTGCAAGGGCTGAAATCACATCTCTAAAATTGGAATCAATAGCATACTCATCTATCATAGAAGACAGATCATTGTGAGTTGCTATGGAAACCGCATTCACTCTCGGCCGTCTTGAGAGTGCATCGCGGCTACTTGATTATGCTTGCCAGCAATGTGAGCAATATGAAAAAAAAATTGCAAAAAGAAAGTTTGCCCACCTCATTTGTTTGTCAGAGAGCTTGGTCTGTGTCATGAAGTACTTAAGACTTTGGTGATCTGTTTGCAGAATGAAAGGAGTCCCCAATAAATAGTGCTTCCATGAGTCTAAGGCATGTAGAACTGTGAGGAGTTCCTTTTCGTATATGCCTAGAGCTTGCTCAACAGGGTCGAGCCTTCGACATTCATAGCCTATGGCGTGCCCTTCCTGAAGCAAAATAGCTCCAAGGCAATCACCACAAGCATCACATTGGACCTCAAATGGATTTGAGAGATCCGGTAGTGTAAGCACAGGTTAAGAGATAAGCTTTTCGAAAGCATTGTTCTCCTTGGCAGACCATGTGTACCTAACGTTTTTCTTTGTTAGGTCATGTAATGGTCCTGCTATTAGTGAGAACTTTTTTATGAAGTGTCTATAGTATGTGCACATACCTATAAAGCTTACTAACTCATGAAGATTCCTTGGTTTAGGCCATCCTTTTATTTCCTCTAGCTTTGATGGATCTATTTGGATGCCATCTTGAGAGATAATGTGACCTAAATATTGAATCTCTTGTAAGAAAAATTCACTTTTCTTTCGATTAATATAAAGGTTATTCTCTCTTAGAACTTGAAATAGTACCTGGAGGTGTTTCTTGTGTTCGTGTAATGAATTAGAGTAGATGATGATATCATCAAAGAACACTCCAGTAAAGGTTCAATGAGGCCGCAATAGCTTCTCCATCAAGCGGTTGAATGTGGCTGGGGCATTGGTCAAGACAAGACGCATGACAATGTATTCGTAAAGACCAAATGTAGTGCAAAATGCGTTCTTTACAATGTCTTGATCAACTAACCCCCTTATTTGATGATAACCAATTTTTAGGTCAATCCTACTAAAGAAGGTGGACCCTTGTAGCTTATCAAATAGGTCTTCTACCCGTGGGACGTGAAACCCATTCTTGATAGTGATCCTATTTAGTGCTCTATAGTGGACACACATACGATATGTGCCTTCTTTCTTTTGCACTAGTAGCACAGGAGAGCAAAATGGAGATGAGCTAGGCCTAACCATGCCCTTGTCAACTAATTCATGCACTTGCCGCATAATCTCGTCTTGTTGAGTTTGGAAAACTCTATAAGGAGGTTTGTTAGGCGGTGAAGGAAGAAGTTCAATTGCATGGTCATCATTGCCTCGTTTAGGAGGTAGCTCACAAGGGATGTCGTCAATAAAGACATCTTGAAACCCATGAAAGGAGAATCTAGTTTAAGCTCAGGGTAAAATATATGTATATAGATGCTAAGGAAATGGATAACACTATACCCATTGTACATACACAAGCTTTTGACCCTAGGATTACATCCTCATGCTTGAGAGGAGAGATAAATAAGTCCTCTTTGTCCACATAGCTTTGGACATGGAGCCTCAATTTCCCGATTAAGGGAGAGACTGAAGCTTTTTGCCCCTTGAAAGCATTGTCTACGGGTAGGACATCTCCCATCTCGTAGGCTTGTATGCGTAGCTTGGTGACCAACTCTATAGACATAAAATAGTGAATAGAACTAGGGTCAAAGCGAATAAAAGCATCATGTTCTCTTACCTTTCCCCAACCATGGTATAGAGGAGATCCTTTGTGGTGAATATCCTCCTCTTGGATTTCAACCAAGGTAGCTCTAGGAGGTTCATGGCGAGTGTTCTTTTGGGGACAAGCGCGGTATGCATGCCCTTGCTCGCCGCACTTGAAACAACAGTTATCCTTGCGATAACTCTCAAGCTCTTTAGGAGAGATTTTATTTTTGCCTTTATAAACTCCCTTCTCTTTCGTTTTGTTGGAGTTTCCCTTAAGAGATTTTTAGGCATTGTCCTTCCCCTTAGGCTCATTGGAACCCTTGTTTCCCATGGGCTTAGAGTTTCTTTTATCCCCTGTTTGGAAATTCATTTGAGAGGCCACCATTGTGTGGTGTATAACCGTCGATATGGTGTGTGGCCTTTGGGAGTTGGCATACTCCGCCATTTCTTCAATTAAGCCCGCACAAAATTGTTGCTTTAGCTCTCCAAAATCCATCTTTTTGAAGACAGTGGCTTTGAGTTGTAGGTCCCAAAACTTGTCTACATATTTGTGAATGGATTCGTAAGGAGACAGCTTTAAGCTTCGCCATTCAGTGAGTACTTTGTCTTTGGCATCGGTGGCCAAAAACTGCTTCATAATGGAAGCTCTTAAAGCTTTCCATGTTTGTGGAGCTTCACCATTGGTCCGTAGGCTAGACCACCATTACCTGACGGACTTTTGAAAGTGCATAGCTACATGGCGTAGCTTAGAGGATTCCCTAAATCCCTCATCTCCAAACGCCGCATCGAATTTTTGGATAAACGCCAAGACTTTGTCTGTAGCACCAAAAGTGCCATCGTAGGTAAGGAAAGAGATGCTCTTCCCTCCCTCTTTGAACTTCTTGAGCTTGAATGAACTTTTCCATGTGGCATAGGTATTCCTATGGCCTCTTCTTTTTTATGGTTCTAAGGTTGCACCATCACTTTCTTCAGAAGATAAAGAATTTGAGGAAGATGGAGAAGAGGGTGACCTCTTTCTTGCCTTTTTCTTTCCTTGATCTTCATTGTCTTCACCATCACTTTCAAAAGAAGAAGAGGATGAAGAAGATGGAGAAGAGGATGTCCTCTTTCTTGCCTTTTTGTTCTCTTGCCTTTTGTCATCCCTCTTTGATGTATGGTGTGGAGAAGTATGCGATGGTCTTCTCTGTTTTGGAGGTGATGGAGAGCCTTTAGCCCACCGTCTTTGTAGAGCCATCTCCGTCAAGGTGGTAGGAGACTCACTTCTTTCTCGTTCCTTTGGTGGAGGCTCTTGAATTATCCTTTGAGAAGGAGATGCGTCATCAAGGAGAAAATTTCTGAGCCCTTCATATGGATCCTCTTCTTCTTCCTGAATCGGAAAGAGGCCTCTTTTGGAAGTCTCGCAAGGAGGCTTCCTAGGTGCTCTCTTGTCATGGTGGGGAGCTTGGAGAATCCCATGAGCAAGAAGCTGCCATTGCACTTCACTTTGGAGGGATGGATTGCCCATGGATTGTTGAAGCCTAGAAACAAGATAGTTAACAAGCATTGGGGCATCATTACTAACTTGCTCATTAGCAAAATCAAAGTTATCAACATTAATTTTACTCTCTTTACTATTGTCAGCCATTCTAATGAATTTTAGGTGTAAACTTTTCAGGTATACTTTGTCACTTCAAGCCCTAGTTGCTACTCCTCTTTACCCCTTTAGAAAAAGCACTCCAACTACTATACCCGTGGCTCGAATACCATTAATTGCAAGGAATAGAAGAGAGGGTTGTTCAACACCAAAATAGCACCGACTCCTGTCAAGCTTCTAATAGCTCAATAGTGGTTAAGTCGTAGGGAAGCCCCATAGGACTCCACTATTAAGACCATAGCTCTCAATGGTGATGCCCCGTTAACTACACAAAGGCAAGTGCATTGCAAGGCTAAAAAATCCATATTCTACTTACTCACATGCAATTAATAGTACCAACCATTTATGGCTAACTTGAGGACCTCCCTTCTTAAGCAAGAAAAGAGAAACCTTGTGCTCTGATACCAATGTAACATTTAGTGGCCTAGTAACTTGTGTGTAGTGGAAAATAACATGAACATAGTGAGCATTTCATTAAAATAGCTTCCTAATGAGAATAACAAGAGTGCTTGGGTGAAAAGAGCAACAAAAAGTATATCATCTAGTTAGATAGCATGAACAATACTTCAAAAGAGAGAGAAATTAAGCAATTTGAGGACCGGATTTGCATGGAGCCGTTCCCCCCTCCAAAAGGCTTTGTATTATGGTTTCTCCCATCAAGAGAGACATTTTACAATACAATTCTTTGTGCTCCTTCAAGACTAGCTAGTGCAATAAGCAGAACACTTATCAAACACAACATCAATTCCCTCATGGTCTCAGACCCAAGACCTCACACACCTTCGAAGATGGTGAGACCTAGCGAGGTATGAGAGTAGATTGAGAGGAAGAAGGAGTATTCTTACGAGAAAGATGTACATCTCCTCACATAATCACTCATATTAGCATAGCTTAGCTTATTAATTAGCATGGTAAAGGAGATGAGCATGCATTGAAGCTTGTCTCTTGGTTGGATTTGCATCACAAAGCCAAGAGTTGTTGGTTTTATGCATCGCTTCTCACAAGCTTGGAGTAGGTGGTAAGCTTTCCATTAAAGCTTGAGAAGGAGAGAGAGTCTTCTTTGCTTCACAAATGAGGTTGTGTGAGTGTGTGTGTGTGATAATACGTTGAAAAAATCATCCCCCTCTCTCTCTTGGTCGACCCCCTTGCTAAATGCTCATGTTACAGCCCTATTGGACCTCCCCAGGACTAGCCGATGGAAATTAAGCAGCATAAGTGATAGCCTTCTGACATGTGTTCCCCTTTTTGTGAGATCTTTAGGTAATTAATAAATTCAACTAAACTCTCATTGGACCCCTTTGCCTCCTGGCCAATAGGAGTCAGGCAAGCCATTGGGCTGCTGAATGCTCATTGGTCCCCTTGGCAGACTGTCCAATAGTCTTCTAGAGAGCTTAATTCTTATTGGTTCTCTTATTAGGTGTTTTTAAATTAATTAAAATAGATTTACTCTAGTCATTGGTCCACCTCCATGGCCATCCAATAGGATTTGAGTACACCTTGTGGGCATCTGGCCTAAGGAGCTGACATGTGTCCCTCTTTCCCCTCGTGTACAAATGAAGCGTGTGAATGTGAATGGTTTCTCTCTCATCCCCTACTTCTTGGTCTTTCCTCCTCCTATGTAGGGCTTGACAACGACTTCTTGGGACACACTCAAAGCATCCAGTTCCCCTAATGTATGACCATTGGACACAACCTTTGAATTTTGGAACCTTAGCATTTTGGAAGTCTTAATGGGCTGAACCTTAGGGTCTTTTGAGCCCATTGTTGCACATAGCTCTTTTGCAGATCGCTGCCCCTTGGGACCCCTATTTTCCCTCCTTTGGATCCCTACTATCGACGGTCTGCTAGCTTAACCAATATTCTAGCTTTTTCTCCCCTGGCACTTCCCCATATTAAATGATCAGTTTAACATAAGAAAATCATTTAGGAGAATTAGATATTGATTATTATGACATTACCTCTCTCTTCAAATCATAGTCATCCTCGGCTATGGGGTAGAGAAGATAAAGCATATTCATTAGTCCTTTCGGTAGCGGGTAGATGATCCCTATGTTACCCTACGACATCGTTCCAGTACGGATGACTAGTCCATTTGGTGCTTGAGAGCCTAAGCTGCCGCAAGCATGTTTGTACATTAGTCCTGTCATTCTTCCATAGTAGAGTGACAAGCTCTACTTGGTGTTTGGGAGATGTCGTCTCCGCAAACTTGATCTAAGCATGCATACTACTTCATTTTTGTGCACAATAAAGGAAAAGAGAATCTTATAAGACAAAAAGTTTGTTCATTTTAAACATTTGTACATTTGCTTACTCTAGGGAAGCATTGTAAGCATTCACAAGGTTTAGGTTATCCTTTAATTGTATGCCTTGCATCCATCTAGCATCTTCAAAAGGATAATTCTTAAACTTAATAACATATCGTCGGATAGTCATACCACCTCTTAGTACCTTGTCTTCATGTTGGAGAATGGACTCGGGCTGCAGCACCACTTCTTGGTCCTCGATCTCCGGTGGGTCTTCAATAGTTGGTTCTTGAGGTGGATCTCCTTTGTAAGGATTTAGTAGGCTCACATAGAAAGCATTGTGTATGAGCCAATGACTGGGCAACTTGAGTTGATAGGACATCTCATTGATTGGCTTAAGAATTTGGAAGGGACCATAGTACCTTTTTGCTAACTTAGCATAGTATTTTTGGTGTCCCGTAGGATTCTTGCTTGTCGTGTGCCTTAATCGAGCCTTGGGAAATTTTAATAAGACCCAATCATCTTCTTTAAAGGCTTGGGCTCTTCCGTGCTTGTCAGTAGCAGCCTTTTGCCTTTCCTGTGTGATAGAGATAGCATCCTTAATCTTTTGGAAATATTCTTGTAGGTCTCAGCTATACTCATCTACAGAAAGCGAAGATCTTCCCGTGTACCTTAAGTAGCAAGGGACTTTTTGATCTTCCCTCAATTACCACAAAAGGTGCTTTTCTCGTGGAAGTATGAACAGTGTTATTGTAGGCATACTCCACTAAGGGTAAGTACTTCTCCCATTATGGTCTTTGATCTACTTTGTTACATAGGCTTTTAGTAGAGCGATAATTGTGAGGTTAGCTATTTCACTTTGGCCATCCGTTAGCGGGTGATAGGCCGAAGAGAAGTTTAGCCTTGTTCCTAAATTCTCAAAAAGACCCTTCCAGAAGTGACTGGTCATTCTAGGATCTCTATCCGACACTATGGACATTGGCAAGCCATGGTACTTAAAGATTTGTGAAATGAAGAGGGTTTCAATTTGATGGGCTTTGATAGTCTTTTTGACAGGTATAAAATGAGCTTGTTTATTGAACCTGTCTACTATCGTCCTATTCCCGTATTCCCATCGAAATACTTAGGCATTCCAAATATAAAATCCATGGATATGGTCTCCCATTAGGGATTGGCAAAGGTTGAAGAAATCCAGGTTGCTTCCCTATATCAAACTTCGTCTTTTGGCAAACCACACATTTAGAAACATACTCTTGTATGTTTGCTTTCATGGTAGGCCAATAGGAATATGTTTCAATCCCCTTTAGTGTAGACTGAATCCCTCTATGCCCTGCATAAGTAGGAGCATGAGATTCATACATTACTTTCTCACGTAGTGAGCTAGTGACGCATAGTCTATTGCCATAGAGAAGATAAACATCGTGAGAAGTAAATGGCTCCTCTTTCTTCCCTAGTGCAAGGGCTGAAATCACATCTCTAAAATTGGAATCAATAGCATACTCATCTATCATAGAAGATAGATCATTGTGAGTTGCTATGGAAACCGCATTCACTCTCGACCGTCTTGAGAGTGCATCGGGTACTTGATTATGCTTGCCAGCAATGTGAGCAATATAAAATGAACTTGTGAAAGAAAGTTTACCCACCTGATTTGTTTTTCAGAGAGCTTGGTCTGCGCCATGAAGTACTTAAGGCTTTGGTGATCCGTTGGTAGAATGAAAGGAGTCCCCAATAGATAGTGCCTCCATGAGTCTAAGGCAAGTAGAACTATGAGGAGTTCCTTTTCATATATGCCTAGATCTTGCTCAACAAGGTTGAGCCTTTGACTTTCATAGCATATGGTGTGCCCTTCCTAAATCAAAATAGCTCCAAGGAAATCACCACAAGCATCACATTGGACCTGAAATGGCTTTGAGAGATCCGGTAGTGTAAGCACGGGTTGAGAGATAATCTTTTCTTTAAGCTTTTTGAAAGCATTTTTCTCCTTGGCAGACTATGTGTACCTAACTTTTTTCTTTGTTAGGTCATGTAATGGTCCTGCTATTAGTGAGAACTTTTCTATGAAGCATCTATAGTATGTGCACATACCTATAAAGCTTACTAACTCATGAAGATTCTTTGGTTTAGGCCATCCTTTTATTACCTCTAGCTTTGATGGATCCATTTGGATGCCATCTTGAGAGATAATGTGACCTAAATACTGAATCTCTTGTAGGAAAAACTCACTTTTCTTTCGATTAACATAAAGTTTATTCTCTCTTAGAACTTGAAATATTACCTGGAGGAGTTTCTTGTGTTCGTCTAATGAATTAGAGTACATGATGGTATCATCAAAGAACACTCCAGTAAAGGTTCGATGAGCCCTGAATAGCTTCTCCATCAAGCGGTTGAATGTGGCTGGTCAAGCCAAAAGGCATGACAATGTATTCGTAAAGACCAAACGTAGTGCAAAATGCGGTCTTTACAATGTCTTGATCAACTATCCTTATTTGATGATAGCCACTTTTTAGGTCAATCCTACTGAAGTAGGTGGACCCTTGTAGCTTATCAAATAGGTCTTCTACCCGTGGAGCGGGAAACCCATTCTTGATAGTGATCCTATTTAGTTATCTATAGTTCACACACATACGATATGTGACATCTTTCTTTTGCACTAGTAGCATAGGAGAACAAAATGGAGATGAGCTAGGCCTAACCATGCCCTTCTCAACTAGCTCATGCACTTGCCGCATAATCTCCTCTTGCTGAGTTTGAGAAACTCTATAAGGAGGTTTGTTAGGCGGTGAACTTCCTGGAAGAAGTTCAGTGGCATGGTCATCATTGCCTTGTTTAGGAGGTAGCTCACAATGGATTTCGTCAATAAAGACATCTTGAAACCCCTTGAGAAAATTGGATAACTCTAATTCCTTTTGATTGTGTATGTTTTTTTTTCTAAAACATTGGGTTCATTTTGAGAATCTTTAACAAAAATCTTGCACACAGAAATAGAACTCTTTATTGACTTGTTGAAAGCTTGTGTATGTACAATGGGTATAGTGTTACCCATTTCCTTAGCATCTATATACATATCTTCTTCCTTGAACTTAAAGGAGATTATCCTTTCAGGGAATTTAACATTGGCAGCCATGCGATCAAACCATGGTGCCCCTAGGATTACATCCTCATGCATGAGAGGAGAGATAAATAAGTCCTCTTTGTCCAAATAGATTTGGACATGGAGCCTCAATTTCCCGATTAAAGGAGAGACTGAAGCTTCTTGCCCCTTGGAAGCACCGTCTGTGGGTAGGAAATCTCCCATCTCGTAGGCTTGTATGCCTAGCTTGGTGGCCAACTCTATAGATATAAAATTGTGAGTAGAACCAGGGTCAAAGAGAATAAAAGCATCATGTTATCTTAGCTTTCCCCAAGCATGGTATAGAGGAGATCCTTTGTGGTGAATTTCCTCCTCTTGGATTTCGACCAAGGTAGCTCTAGGAGGTTCATGGCGAGTGTTCTTTTGGGGACAAGCGCGGTACACATGCCCTTGCTCACCCCACTTGAAACAACGGTTATCCTTGCAATAACGCTCAAGCTCTTGAGAAGAGAGTTTATTTTTTCCTTTATAAGCACCTTTCTCTTTAGCTTTGTTGGCGTTGCCCTTAGGAGACTTTTGGACACTGTCCTTCCCCTTAGGCTCATTGGCACACTTGTTTTCCATGGGCTTAGAATTTCTTTTAGCCCCTGTTTGGAAATTGATTCGAGAGGCCACCATAGTGTGGTGTATAACCGCCGATATGGTGCGTGGCCTTTGGGAGTTGACACACACCGCCATTTCTTCAGTTAAGCCCGCACAAAATTGTTGCTTTAGCTCTCCAAAATCCAACTTTTTGAAGACAGTGGCTTTGAGTTGTAGGTCCCAAAACTTGTCTACATATTTGTGAATGGATTCGTAAGGCGACAGCTTTAAGCTTCGCCATTCGGTGAGTACTTTGTCTTTGGCATCAGTGGCCAAAAACTGCTTCATAATGGAAGCTCTTAAATCTTTCCATGTTTGTGGAGCTTCACCGTTGGCCTGTAGGCTAGACCACCATTACCTGACAAACTTTTGAAAGTGCATAGCTACATGGTGTAGCTTAGAGGATTCCCTGAAGCCCTCATCTCCAAACGCCGCATTGAATTGTTGGAAAAAGGCCAAGACTCTGTCTATAGCACCAAAAGTGCCATCGTAGGTAAGGAAAGAGATGCTCTTCCCTCCCTCTTTGAACTTCTTGAGCTTGGATGACCTCTTCCACGCGGCATTGGATTTCCTATGGCCTCTTCTTTTTGATGGTTCTAAGGTTGCACCATCACTTTCTTCAGAAGATAAAGAATTTGAGGAAAATGGAGAAGAGCGTGACCTCTTTCTTGCCTTGATCTTCATTGTTTTCACCATCACTTTCATAAGAGGAAGAGGATGAAGAAGATGGAGAAGAGGATGAAGTCTTTCTTGCCTTTTTCTTCTCTTGATTTTTTTCATCCCTCTTTGAAGTATGGCGTGGACAAGTATGCGATGGTCTTCTCCGTTTTGGAGGTGATGGAGAGCGTTTAGCCCGCCGTCTTGGTAGAGCCATCTCCGCCGAGGTGGCGGGAGACTCACTTATTTCTTATTTATTCGGTGGAGGCTCTTGAATTCTCCTTTGAGAAGGAGATGCATGATCAAGGAGCAAATTTCTGAGCCCTTCATATGGATCTCCTTATTCTTCCCGAATCGGAAAGAGGCCTCTTTTGGAAGTCTCGCAAGGAGGCTTCCTAGGTGCTCTCTAGTCATGGTGGGGAGCTTGGAGAATCCCATGAGCACGAAGCTGTCATTGCACTTCACTTTGGAGGGATGGATTGCCCATGGCTTGTTGAAGCCTAGAAACAAGATAATTAACAAGCATTGGGCCATCATTAGTAGCTTGCTCATTAGCAAAATCATAGTTATCAACATTAATTTCGCTCTCTTTACTATTGTCAGCCATTCTAACAACTTTTAGGTGTAAACCTTTTAGGTATACTTTGTCACTTCAAGCCCTAGTTGCTACTCCTCTTTGCCCCTTTAGAAAAAGCACTCTAGCTACTATACCCGTGGTTCGAATACCATTAATTGCAAGGAATAGAAGAGAGGGTCCTTCTGTCAAGCTTCTAATAGTTCAATAGTGGTTAAGTCGTAGGCAAGCCCCATAGGACTCCACTATTAAGACCATAGCTCTCGACGGTGATGGCACGTTAACTTCACAAAGGCAGGCGCACTGCAACGCTGAAAAATCCCTATTCTACTTACTCACATGCAATTAATATTACCAACCATTTATAGCTAGCTTCAGGACCTCCCTTATTGAGCAAGAAAAGAGAACCCTTGTGCTCTGATACCAATGTAACATTTAATGGCCTAGTAACTTGTGTGTAGCAGGAAATAACATGAACATAGTGAGCATTTCATTAGCATAGCTTCCTAATGATAATAACAAGAGTGCTTGGGTGGAGAGAGGAACAAAAAGTATATCACCTAGTTAAATAGCATGAAAAATCCTTCAAAAGAGAGAGAAATTAAGAAATTACAACAATTGAGGACCGGATTTGCATGGAGCCGGTCCCCTCTCCAAAAGGCTTTGTATAATGGTTTCTCCCATCAAGAGAGAAATTTTACAATACAATTCTTTATGTTCCTTCAACACTAGCTAGTGCAATGAAGATGGAAACTTCATGCACTAAGTAAAACACTTATCAAACACAACATCAATTCCCTCATGGTTTCAGACCTAAGACTTCACCCACCTTCGAAGATGGTGAGAGCTAGCGGGGTATGAGAGTAGATTGAGAGGAAGAAGGAGTATTCTTACGAGAAAGATGTACATCTCCTAACATAATCACTCATATTAGCATAGATTAGCTTATTAATTAGCATGGTAGAGGAGATGAGCATGCATTGAAGCTTGTCTCTTGGTTGGATTTGCATCACAAAGCCAAGAGTTGTTGGCTTTAGGCATCCCTTCTCACAAGCTTGGAGTTGGTGGTAAGCTTTCCATTAAATCTTGAGAAGGAGAGAGAGTCTTCTTTGCTTCACACGTGAGATTGTGTGTGTGTGTGTGTGTGATAATGCCTTGCAAAAATCAGCCCCCTCTCTCTCTTGGTCGACCCCCTAGCTAAATGCTCATGCTGCAGCCCTATTGGACCTCCCCAGGCCTAGCCAATGGAAATTAAGTAGCATAAGTGATAGCCTTCTGACATGTGTCCCCCTTTTCCATTTTGTGAGAGATTTAGGTAATTAATAAATTCAACTAAATTCTCATTGGACCCCTTTGCCTCTTGGTCAATATGAATCAGGCAAGCCATTGGGCCGTTGAATGCTCATTGGTCCCCTTGGGAGACTGTCCAATAGTCTTCTACAGAGCTTAATTCTTATTGGTTATTTTATTAAGTGTTTTTAAATTAATTAAACTAGATTTACTCTAGCCTAATTCTCATTGGTCCACCTCCATGGCCATCCAATAGGATTTGAGTACACCTTGTGGGCATCTAGCCTAGGGAGCTGACATGTGTCCCTCTTTCCCCTTGTGTACAAATGAAGCTTGTGAGTGTGTGTGGGTGTTTCTCTCTCATCCCCTACTTCTTGGGCTCGCTCCCTCCTATGTAGGGCTTGTCAAAGACGTTTTGGGACACACCCAAAGCATCCAATTCCCCTAATGTTTGACCTTTGGACACAACCTTTGAATTTTGGAACCTTAGCATTTTGGAAGTCTTAATGGGCTGAGCCTTAGGGTCTTTTGAGCCCTTTGTTGCACATAGCTCTTTTGCATATGGCCCCCCCTTTGGATCCCTAATTTCCCTCCTTTGGATCACGACTGTGGCCGGTCTGCTAGCTTAACCAATATTCTAGATTTTTCTCCCCTGGAACTTCCCCATATTAAATGATCAGTTTAACATGAGAAAATCATTTAGGAGAATTAGATATTTATTATTATGACACCTCCAATGGTGCAACAATTTCCACCACCTCCGAGGTACCAAATAGGAGACAACAATGCAGCACAAGGAGGAAACAAACCGCCACCTATGTTGGGCCAATAGCCAGGTTTGACTCAAAAAAATTGAGCTATTATTCAATACATTTAACCAATAGAACCACTCATGAGTACACCAATGATGCCACCAATAGTTTATTTGCAGGAGTCTACAGAGACTTACATGAGAGAGCCTGAGGGTGTAGCATATGTCAATGAGGATAGTCCATTTTGCACAAGTGCAGATGAATCTACGGAATCTCATATGTTGCTCAACCATCAAAAAACCAATTCACAATGGAAAGAAATACACTCACGCTCATAGCAATTACAAACCTAGAGGATATCCTCCTAGGAGAGAACACCCAATGGAAGCACCACCCACTACCCAGTTAGAAGGTCCATGCTATAAATGTGGAGGTGACCATTCGATATGAGGTTTTCCAAACAATGAACAATGAACAAACATTTTTGGATTTTGTGATAGATGCACCATGGATCACGTCATACAACACTATGCTAAAAGCCTATACAACTAGGGAAAAAGCGATACTGAATGTCATTAGAGTTTTACATTGTTTGATTGGATCGGAGTCAGAGTTGCCATCGTTCCTATGAAAGTGTGACTAGAGCTTAAGCTCAGGAAGCAATAAAAAATAAGCCAGTGGCATACAGGCTAAAACTTCCAGAACAAACTAAGTTTGAAAGTGAAAGTGGGTTGGTGAGGACTCAACAGAACTCATGGAAAGCAAAAAGAGACATAATGAAAGCAAAGAGGCTAAGGGAAATGACAAAATTAGAGATTGAACTAAATCAAACAAGGGAAAAACGTGAATAAGAAAACAAATAAAATGCCAAAGGAACGGAAGAGTCAAAGACTACATTAAAAGGTTAGATTTTGGTTGAGAAAGTAAACGAGCACTTGGATGCTATGTTGTAAGCCTACAAGGCGAGGCAAAAAACCAACCAAATGTTGGAACAAATAATGTCGACCTATCGACATCTTGAAATAGAAACAAAACGAATGGAAATATAAAAAATGCTCTAAGAGACAACTTAAGCTCTAATGCAACTTGAAACGTTGAAAGTCCATCAGGTAGTAGTCCATGTTCCAGAAAAGGGAAACGCAAGCGCACTCAAGGAAAATACGACGATTAAACCAACCATAGTTGAAAAGGAAGGACCATTCGATACGAGGGTTGTTGCAAACTTACCGAATGAGGCCAAATATCACGAGATGCCGCCAATTTCTGTGTATGAGCCATGGCCACAATAATTATGGAAGACAATCACAAACAAAAAGATGGAAGTACCACCAGTGTATTTTTTTTGGACACCGACCTTGAAATATTACTCAATTTTTTGGCAAGAAAATGAATCTAAATTTATGAATTTGGCGAGCAAAATATTTTAAAATTAAATTTATCATTTTTTCAACAAAATTTTAAATTTAGACCTTAATTGGTCATTTTTTCCAATATCACATGTAAGGATAAAAGGAACATCTCTTACAACTTTTTATATAATAGAAAGAAGTGATGTAAGTAGTGCCACCTAGACTTTTCAAATAAGTATCAATGTTACGACACACCTTATATGTACTAGGGTTTTGCTAGGAGACAACATCTTGTTGAGTAGGGTAAGGTCTTTGAAATCTAGATGGAAACTAAATGAGGAAGTGTGAAGATCTCAGACCTCCTACATAAAATCTAGTCAATCAAACCTACTTGGCCCTCAATCTCCCCTACCATCAAGTTCTTCAGTGGGCATATCTTTGGCGACTAGCTACCCCAGAATACAAAACCTTATAGCCAAGTCTGGCGAAAAAAATCTTAAGGTCTACACCAATGAGAGCCAAAAAAAAAGCTTCAAGATTCGGCAAATTGGTGATTTTTACCCCAAAAAAAATACATTGCGTACCACTTGCTATTAGCACCAATTCCAAAGATAAACATGGACCATGAGATCGATCCTCGGGATATACAGCCATTGTACAAAGATGGAGGGACAAAAGTATCCATCGAGAGTAAACCAACGATCCTAAGAACATTACCTTCCTTTGTAGGGGAGCACAAGACAAAATCCGAGGTAAGGGTTGTGCCATCTCAATCGAATCCAATTCCAAAGAGGACAGACACAAAAAGCCTACACGATCTGATGTCGTCTCCTATGTGACCCTGTATAGATGCCATTAGGATTGAGGCTACTCCAAAGAGTCCAATAGAGTGGAGCTTGGTGAAGCATTTGCAGTCGTTTGAAAGAGACCTTTTATGGCTGGAGTTTTTTAGTTTTGGATGGTTTTTCTTGTATATTTTGGTCGTGTGATTCTAAGTGTCGATCAACTCAACTCACCTTCTAGTGTCTACATGCAGGCAAGGGCTTGTAGGTCGAGGTGTTTGGAGTTTGTTTGCTAACTTTGAGTGCACACGCTTGGTATGCACATTGTGAATGATGCAGCAAAGATTCATGTATTTCCTCTTGCACTCAAAGGAGAAGCTCGCAAGTGGTTTGAAGGTTGAGAGGAAGAAAAAAAGCAAACATGGGAGCAGGTGAAGCACACAATTTTTGACGACTTTGGTAAGAGAATAACAGTGACAGAAGCAATGACAAAATTGAGAGGTTTGCAACAAGATGTTCATGCTAACTTTCAAGTGTTTTTTCAGCACTTCAAATGTCTTTATGTGCAATTGGAGGCGGCATCCCAAGTACCTCCAGGGGATTTCTTTAAATTGCATCAATTTATGGATTGTCTCCATCCAAGTGTAAGGGAGAAGGTCGATCAAGAGGATCCTACTACATTTGAAAGAGTTGTGGAGATTGCCGAGGCCAAGAGAAAAAGATCAAAAGAAGGTGGGAGCAAGGCATGACACATGCTGAGCCAGTTGTGGTGCAACCAATGGTTCCTATGGGAGTGGATGATAGAGTGGAGTGAGTGTTTCAAGGCCTAGATCCCGTTACGGCTCGGGTTTTTTAGGACCTTGCTATTCAATTACAAGAGATAAGAGCGGCCAGCTAGGAGCGGTAGGGGATGGAGGCTACAAGGCAGATGCTACAATTGTGATCAAGAGGGTCACTACACCCCTAATTGTCCTGAACCTCCAAGAGAGATAGAAGGGATGTACCCCTTATATGGGCGTGTTCAAGGGAGAATAGAAGAAAATCATCAAGAGTGGGCACTAGAATCACTACCTCCACAACAACCACAATCGTTGCCTGCAAGTGGAGAAAGTAGGGCTATCAACATCATTTCCCTAGAGCATCAAGATGTGGATGTTTTGGCCAATAAGAGAGCTAGGCATGATAGGGAGAAAGAGACAAAAGAAGAGAGGGAAACGAGCGCAAGAAGGGGAAAGTCAAAGTAGAAGACCACCAGAGAGTAGCAAGAGGCGACGACAAAGAAAATTAGGTCCAAAGGTTTACCTTCTTGGACAAGGTGTCAAAGACTATGATATTGTTGACGACATAAAAAATCAAAAGGCCAATATATCTTTTGGTTAGTTGGTGGATTTAAACGCTAAATTGAGGAGATAGTGGACCAAATGTGTGACTACGCGACTTCCTTCCAAAAAGGAAAGCATCGAAGCATGGTGTCATCCTTGAGGGTTGGTCACCCGGTGGATATGGTGCCAGTAGTTGAAGCTAGAAGACAAAAGTGCAAGCATATGTAGATGGTGGTGCTCACGTGTGTGTCATGACTGAGGCTATCACAAAGGAAGTAGGTGTCCAGATGCCAGTGAATGCTTTGAACCGTATGAGGATGGCCAACCACAAACATGTTTATGGTTCAAAGCATACGAATGGAAATATGGAGTATGAGAAAGAAAAGAAGGAGTATGAAAACATGTTTATGGAGTTTCCAAAGCTATTCGGCACTGAATATACAAAGTTTCAAGGAGAAAAATGGGTCGAACATAGAATCTCTCTAAAAGAAGGTGCCAAGCCAAAGGTTCAAAAGCTTGGGAGGCTGGGGGTCATTCATGAGAGAGCACTTCGTAAAGAGGTGACAAATCTTTTGGAAGTAGATTTCATCTTTTGAGTGAAGGAGTCTGAATGGGTCTCTCCAGTTGTTATTGTGCCCAAGAAGAACGGAAGATTTAGGATATGTGTTGATTTCAAACCTTTTAATACTGCCACAAAAAGGAATCATTATCCATTGCCCTTCCTGGATGAAATCCTCAATCAGGTTGCAGGTCATGAATGCTACTCAATCATGGCTGGATTTTATGGCTACTTTCAGATCTTGATAGCGATTGAAGATTGATTGAAGACGATCTTCATTACTCCTTAGGGTTGTTTCGCCTACAAAAGAATTCCTTTTAGGCTAGTTAATGCATATGCTATCTTCCAAGGGTGGATGAATAGAGTGTTTGGTCCCTACTTGGGTAAGTTCATTTGAGTTTTCATGGATGACATTGGATGTTATAGCTCCAAGGTTAAACATTTGGAGAAGCTGATGTTGAGTTTTGAAAGGTTTCAACAAGAAGGTGGGCAATTCAACCCAAAAAAAGTGTAAATTTGCTCATGTTAGAGTCCATTTGCTAGGACATGTGGTTTCCCAAAATGGAATAGAAGCCCAGCCAAAGAAAGTTAAGGCTTTATTGCTTATGGATCTTCCGAGCAACACAAAGGATTTGGCATCATTTTTTCATAAGCTCAAGTACCTGTTGCCTTTTTTTGGATGCTACATCAGTATGTGTATCCTCTCCGGAAATTGAGTCAAAGATCTCAAGGGTTTGAGGACATGCAAAAATCTTTTGATGGTATCAACAAGGAGGTATTGTGTGCTTTACCAACAATGATTCCTCCAAATTTGCAATCAACTTTCTATGTATCTATTAGTGTGGGGTCAGTAGCTTTTGGGTCGGTGCTCTTACAAAAGCAGGGAAGGAATTTCGAGCTAGTCTATTTTGAGAGCAATATGAAGAATGTAAGCGAGTTCTCCTACACAAAAATGAAACTGTGGGTCTTTGCCTTGGTTATTGCTTGTCACACGTTCAAAACATATATGTTGCCCCAAAAGTTCTATGTGCTCACCACATCAAACCTTTTTCCGAATGTAGTACAACATTTGAGTCCTAGCAAACGCATCTTAAAGTGGACTACGGAGCTTCAAGAGTATGAATTTGAGTTTAAAGTGGATCATTCTGTTAAAGCTCACCTAGTAGACATAGTGGTACATAAGGGAGAGTAGCTGCCATCCTACCCAAGAATTGACAAGGGTGATCATCATGAAGAGGAAGTGGATATTACAGATGCGTATATGATGATGTTCGATGGTGCATACAGGAAATTTATTCAAGAGGCAAGTGGTGGGGTGATCATTAACAACCCAAAAGGCGGTGTTATCTTTTCTAGAGCTTACGATCTTGATGAAGCTGATAATAACAATGAGGCTGAGTATCTCACGCTTTTCCTTGAGTTGAAGCAATGTGTTGAGTTTGGATTGAAGAGGGTCATTGCAAAAGGGGATGCGTTGTTAGTCATGAATCAATTTCTTGATTTGTGGAATGTTAATAAAGACAATTTGAAGAAGTGGTTCTATGGCATCAAGAAGTTTTTGCATGAGTTTGAGAAGATACATTCTAAGCATGTTCCTCATGAGCACAATAAAGAATCCAATGAGTTGGCTAGGGACAAGTTGGATTCCTTGGTAGCTCCTGTAAAGTTCAAGGAAGTCATGTATATAGGAAGGGAATCATTGCAAGATGTAGAAGTATTTCTTGGTAAAGGGAAATTTCTAGAGGGCATGTCAAAGGTTCGACATAAGAGAATAGTTGCAAACGATAGAAACTACACATTGGTGGTGAGGATCTTATGTTTTATGGTAATGATAGCATTCTGAGTAAAGTGCCATACAAAGAAGAAATGGGCTTGATTTTGAAGCACTTCCATGAAGAGATAGGCCATCAAGGTAAGGATCAGGTTGTCTTTTGTATTTTGAAAGCGGGTTATTGTTTCCCTCTATGATGAGAGATGCTTATTTTTGGTGTAAGGCATGCCATGAATGCCAAATGTTTGGAAACCAAAAGCTTTTAACTAAGCCTTAAAAAGCTATAATGTCTTTTGATGCATTTGCAAAATGGAGAGTGGATGAAGTAGGTCAAATTCCAAGGACCAACAATGGAAAAAAGTATATCCTTGTGGCTATGGACTATTTGACAAAGTGGGTGAAAGCAAGAGCGGTAAAAGATGTAACAGCATAAAGAGTGGCCTCTTTTTTGTATGAACAGGTGTGTTGCAGGTTTGGAACCCCTATGGTTATCATTGTTGATCGTGGACCAGGCTTCAGGGGAAAACTTTTTGGTGCTCTCATGGAGAAACTGAAAATTCAGCATATACATTCTTCTCCTTACTACCCACAATGCAACGGGCTGGTTGAAAATTGCATGGTCAAATTGTGAAGATGCTATAAAAGTATGCCAGAGAGAAACTTTTGTGGTAGTGAACTTCGAAAAGAGCAACAAGTTTGATGTTATTTTGGGATGACCAATCATGCGTCAAAATGGTTCAAGATTACAGCTATGGCTATCTCTACCTACAGCATAAGGGTATCACAACCAGGATCAACACAAAGCACCATAATTACAAAGACATAAATCAAACCACAATGGAAGATTTTGGTGTGACTACAGATTTTAAAACACAATTTCCTACTTGATAGATGAAGGGAGCGCATGTTTGGATGTGCAGAGTGTTGGCATGTAGAAGCCTAAAATGGGAAGATTGTATCCTAGAGTGCTCAATAGAAGACAAGTACTATATGAAAGATCCATTTCCAGAGGATTTGTTTGAACCCTTTGGATGGGAAAAAATAATGGCAGCTCTAGATGTTTACGTAAGCGAGGTAACCCCCACAACATTTTGCGATAAAGATGGTTACAACATTATGCCCTTCCATATGGTAAGTGCTATCTTGGCACAAGAAGAGGAGACTAAAACAACAAAAACCAATGAGATAATCTATTGCAAACGCGTAGTGTATGCAGTTTCTATTTGAGATCTTAGAGACGATTACGAGGATGAATCCCATGATTCGCGGAGTGATGACTTTGGGAACGGTATTGAAGACAAGCTCATCAGTGGCTCAGAAAACGTAAATGCCCAAAAACAAGATAGCCAATCTTCTACAAGTTTCCTAACCAAAAAAAGACCGCACGATAATACTTTCTACCGCAATGCACCACACCATCTCAAGATCGATCTAACATTTTATCCCACCAATACAAGGAGACCATCCTGGGATAACTACTACAGTTGGCAAAGCAGAAGGCTGCCGATATTGAACTACCCTGTTTTATCAACGTCAACCCATGATTTTTTGCCAGCAGAGAGCTACATGGTTTATATCTTACAAACAATGATAACACAGATGCACGATGTCCTGGATCTAACATGTGAGATGCTAATAAAGATCCCAAAGATGATTATCATTTGCATTGAAAAGTTTGAGGACATTGAGGTAGCAGAGCATCCGTGGTAGGTATTTCTTGAGGGAACAAAGGGTATATATGGAATATAAAAACATAAGTTCCTAGTCGTAATTTGATCATTGGGTTGTTTGCTAGAGACATGTTTTTGCCCTCACAATACCTTAAGACATTTGAAGCATTAGAAAATTTTGGAGGTCTTTTGGAGGGCCTTCTAGTAGAGAGATAAAAAAGAGCTCCACCAATGAGAGAAGGGACAACGTTACGTAGAAAAATAGGTTGATATTAACAAAAATATGAAAAAGGTATCACCTACTTATTCAATGAGACAACGATCCTCAAAAACAGTCACCCTTTCATTAAATGCAATTGTCTTTTGTACGAGCTTGGCACCACTCATTCAATACGGATTTCAACATCATTGAAATTCAAAAAAATCACAAAATTGTCAACTAGTGTCAAAAATTGATGATTTTGACATCTACAATGCATCTAAAACACCCAAAAACTTATAAATCGATTGTCTACTTGCCCTGTTCTAACACTCGAAGAGGGAGAAAATGTCCAAAAACTACTAAAAAAGATTTTAGCCAAACGGCGCGTGAGGGGCACTTTAACTTCTAATGGAATGGCCACTGTGCACCATCCGGCTAAAACCTCATTTTAGGGGTTTACGTATATATAAAGAACTTCTCACTATATATATAGTGAGGAGTTCTTTATATAGACATAGTGAGAAGTCCTTTATATATACATAAACCCCTAGAAGGAGGTTTTAGCCGAACGGCGCGCAAGGGCACTTTAACTTCTTGTGGAATGGCCTCTGTGCACCGTTCGACTGAAACCTCCTTTTAGAGTTTATGTATCTCACTTCTCACTATATACATACCTAAAAGATGGTTTTAGTTGAATGGCGTAGAGGCCATTCCACAAGAAGTTAAAGTGCCCCACGTGCAACGTTCAGTCAAAACCCTTTTTTAGGGGTTGTTGACATTTTCACCCTCTCTATGTGTTAGAACAGGGCAAGTAGACAGTTGATTCTTAGGTTTTTGGGCATTCCGGACGCATTGGTGGTGTCAAAATCATCAAATTCTAACACAAGTTGATAGTTTTGTGATTTTTTAAAATTTCAATGATGCCTAAAGCCACATTGAATGAGCGGCACCGACCTCGTGAAAAAGACAATCGCATTTAATGAAAAGGTGACCGTTGTTTTTTAAATGCCAAAAAGTTAGGTTTACTTTTCAGAACACCTAGTTGTCATTTTGGACGTACTCAATAAGTACAAAGGCATTTTAAGAAGATTTTCAAGAGAGAAAAATAGAATTTCTTAGAAGACTCTCCAAATGACCTCCAAAATCTTTTAATGAGGCGTTCATGATGGGATTCTTTGAGATGGATTCCACCATCTTCAGCCTCATGATGAAGCACCTATCTACTTGTCACATTGCTTATCAGAGCACATTAATGAACGATCCATTCAAGGATTTGGTAATCCAAGCAGAGATCAAGGCTCGAGCAGAGAAGTTCAGACGCCTCCTCATGAAGACACTAGAAAAGAGGACTTTCAACTACTAAGACTCAAGCGAATCAACATTAAGACCAGCTTTTGCCAAAGACAAAGACAAAGCTTGCACGAGGGTGTGCAATGACTAGGAAGAGAGGAATGTTAGCATATAAACCAGATGGGTGCCCTCTTAGTCAACCCCTTCATCATGTGCCACAATTTTTTGATGGCTCATCATTATTTTTTCAAAAAAGCCTTGTAATTATATGAGAGTATTTGATTTTAGCCAAATGATCTCTGGGCTAGTCTATGTAAAATCCGATTTGCAAAGTCTTATTTTGAGTTTGAGCCTTGTAAAGTCGGCCATTGGCCAAAAGAGCCCTAGGTATAAAGCCTACTTTTGTAAGTCTGAAAGGTCACAATTATCATTATCACGTTTTTTGATGTTTTGGAGCGTATGACTGAGAGCAGCTACTCTATTGCACATTGTAATCCATTTTTCTTGAGCTCTGGTAATCCGAATTCAATTTGGACACTTGCATTGTGTTCCTTGTCTGTTGCTCTTTGATTTAAGTGTAATCATTGTCAATTTTGTTGTGGTTCTCTACTATGCATTAGCGAGCTAAATTGGCTATTTTAAACGTTTCAACCATAGAAGAGTGTTGCTAGACCATAGGGCGACCTTTTTGGTATGTTTTGTTGCAGTTTTCAAGACCTTGATCATGATGGATTGTGATTTTGGTACCTTGTCAAATTGCTCGCTAACAATAGGTTTCTTCAACAATGATCTTTTCATGGAATGGAAGGTGATGAAAAGTCAAGACCTGCTTGTGTGTATGCAAACTGATAGATTTTGTTACTTTAAGCACGTATGGAAGGCTACGAGAGCTCACATATTTGATAACAGATTTGGAATATATAGCTTCACGAAGAAAGCAGGGAGGTGATTGTCACAACTAGGAAATCGAAGAACTCTGAAGAGTGGAACTGGGTAAGTGGTGCCGCGATGGCTGACTTACACCTGTGGTTCGGGTCTTTCTCTTGTTAAAGTGTGCTCCCTAAGTAACTAGTCTTTGATTTGGTAGCCATGTGTTTGTGGTGGGGTGGATCAGCTCTCAGTCGATGTATCCCAAATGGTTTTGTGGCAGTTGGAAGTCTCCATGGCTTGAATTGAGCATGGCTTCTATTTGTAAATCTTTGTGGTTATTCTAATTACACTCACCTTTGTGAGTTTTGAAAAAAAAAAAGGACAGATGGGGTGAAGAGTTAAAACAAAGATGTGGGCAATGTAGCATAGACAAAGATGTGAGTGTAGGCTGAGATGAGGTCGTGCAGGTAGTGGGTTTGGTGTGAGTGTGTGTAGTTGGTGTCGAAAGGCTCACAAAGTGGATCCATTGTTACATCTGAGCCAAGTGATTTTTGCATCATGTGGTGCGCGTTGTGGTTGTGTGTGTGTGTGTGTGTGTGTGTGTGTGTGTGTGTGTGTGTGTGTGTGTGTTAGTTAGTGAGGGTAGGTGCTGCTTACAAGCCGGTGTGGTGCCCTACTCCTATTGTTTGCAGATCGTCTAATGCTACAGCTACAACGCGCTTATTCTCTAGACTTTCTTAGCACACTCACTTTAAAGAAACTTTTAACGCGATTTTTTCAAGGTGCCTTTGTGCTAAGGGGGCAAGGGGTTACACCCACTATCGTTTCCTGATATGGCAAAAGATGATGGCCTTCGTATGGATTTGGATGCAAAAGTCTCTAGTCATCCAAATTTTATCTTTCTATATGAGGGAGAAAACGCGACTACAATTTCTCCTATGCAAGGTGCCTCAAGAAAATCCTAAAGCCAACCCCTTTTGATGAGTGCACATGTCTCAGCAGATGCTTCATGGAGTGAATGCGCTCAGCCAAAGTAAGCGTGTCGATGGCTTTGCAATGCAAGTGGGCTATAATCCGGACACTCCCTTACGAAGCTTCAAAGAATGTTGTGCAAAATCAATAGTTTGTACTTTATGGGAAGATGGATGACAACCCAAGGCTTATGGGATTGGCAGCTGCTGCTTTCAACAGTAGAGCTGAAGTACAAATGCTAACTACATATAGCAAGAGACTGCCCAATCTCGTAATAACAAGGTGGTGCTAACTTCTTTTTGGGCCAAGAGACATGTTTAGTGAATCTCGTTTACCATAATCGAGTAGTATAGACAAGACATTAAAGATGATGTGAACTATTTCCCAAAGTGGCCTACATGTACATGTACAGAAGACAATGCTTAGTTAATGCCTCTCTTATAAGAATAGGAAGATTGAAATAATTCCATCATTAACTTTTCATGTGGTATTAGTCAACAACCTTTACGTAATGCTCCATTATTGCTACCAAGCGTTCCATGCTTTACTAAGGCCTTCTCTTTTTGGGGGGAGGGAAGGAAAGGGGAAGGCGCCGCCCCCCCCCCCCCCCCCCCCCCCCCGCGGGGCGCGGCGCCAATTTTTCAGGTCCCATGAAGATTCTAAGAGACGTCAAAGCTCAAAGATCACACAAAGAGTGTAGCTCTATTGATTGTGCTTTTATGATGGAGCTCCAAGGTAGAGTGCTCGAGGCTCAAGGTAGCGTTCGATGGGTGCTACCAACTTTCACATTGGAAAAGTTGTTCCCACAATATGACCCCTTATGGATGTAAATGTAGAATAATGTGAGCTAGTAGAATTCATGTATATTTATGAATTCTCCATACTTCCTTTTCATGTTTTTGTGGGGGAAAAAATGCTCAAATATCTATCATGTTCTTGCATGCACGTGTGTGTGTGTGTGTGTGTGTGTGTGTGAGAGAGAGAGAGAGAGAGAGAGAGAGAATCAATTTCACAAACATGCAAAATTTCCTTTAGTGTAGATCCAAAGAGAAAATATGTAAGATAGCCGACATTTTTTGCAATTTAATTCTATTATCTGAAATTTCCCAAGTGGATTTTCTCCTTCTCCGGTTGATTTTCCAAGACCAAGCTAAGGCAGTCAAAGGGGATTGCACGTTGTTTAGGATTTGATTAATACTTATCTCCTTGCATCAAAGTCCAATTTGATTAATATATCGTTTCTGTGTGAGAGAGAGAGAGACAGGGAGGGAGGATTCGAGGAAGCAAACTGAAAGTCAAAAGGAGATTGCATGTTTCTTGGAATTTGATTAATACTTAATACTTATCGCCTTCCAAACTCTCCACTTTTCCAGCACGTACACCATTAAGGTACGGTTTGCTACGTCATGTCCTTATAGAAGTATTGGCAAAATGTGTTTTGGTATTACAAAGTGGTCCATCACTTTTATTTAGGACAACACAATTCTTGTCTTTTTCCATTTCTAATAACAAGCCTTAGTGAAGAAGGAAGTTATATGCATACACTTGACATAACTTTATATATATAGTAGTATGGCCGGCCGCCTTGACGGCCCCCCCCCCCCCCCCCCCCCCCCCCCAAAAACCCAGCCCCCCCAATGTTCAGGGAA
The DNA here is from genome assembly GCF_014529385.1 of Adiantum capillus-veneris. Classification (NCBI taxonomy): domain Eukaryota; kingdom Viridiplantae; phylum Streptophyta; class Polypodiopsida; order Polypodiales; family Pteridaceae; genus Adiantum; species Adiantum capillus-veneris. The sequence goes on from NC_140943.1 coordinate 141,768,579, forward strand.
AATGTGTCTAAGCTTAATATCGTGCCATTTTCAATTTCAAAAATGCCGGTTGAGAGCAAAAGGAACGAGAGAAAATTTGCCCCAAAATTTAATAAAAAGTGCAAAAATCCAAAAACAACCTAATTTTTTACAATTTCCTCTTGGGAAATTCAAGGAAATAATTTTTGTGAGTTTAGAAAAATGATTTTTCCCGAACACTGCGAGTCACCATATGATCAAAAGGCAATCCCATAGTGTGTTGAGGCAAAAGCTTTCCTTAGTAATAAAACCGAGCCTACACTTTGAGCAACTAAAATTTAAAAAAACTTTATTCAGGGATGTTTCAACTGATCACGCCTAGATTGACCTTGTTTAGGACTCGAGTAGAGCTGCGTCTTGCGTTTCAGGTTCCAAGCGAGTAGGGAGGAGACCATAGAGCAGAGAGCTCAATCAGCCCCGCCACCACTTGGAGCACAGAGAGAGAGAGAGAGAGAGAGAGAGAGAGAGAGAGAGAGAGAGAGAGAGAGAGAGAGAGAGAGAAGCGGGCATGAGGGGGAGGGCTTTCGCCACCACCTGGAGCAGCTGAAGGGTCTTGGGGCCGGGTCGAGGGAGAGAGAGAGAGAGATTACTTTGCGCCAGAATGAGAGAGAGAGGCGTCAGGATGTGCGTGTGTGTGTAAGAGAGAGAGAGAGAGAGAGAGAGAGAGAGAGAGAGCGCTTACTTTGGGCCAGGATGTGTGTGTGTGTGTGTGTGTGTGTGTGAGAGAGAGAGAGAGAGAGAGAGAGAGAGAGAGAGAGAGAGAGAGATTATTGCAAAGGGGAGCTTAAGTTGCAATAGCCTGCAAAAAAAAAACCTTGCAGCTCAGGCCAACAGAGGCGGACAACAATCTCTCTCTCTCTCTCTCTCTCTCTCTCTCTCTCTCTCTCTCTCTCTCTCTCTCTCACACACACACACACACACACACACACACACACACACCGTTGCGTTACCTGAGCCGTTTCGATTCGCGCCTAGAAAGAAGCATCAATTGAGGTATGGCTTTTTATAGCCTCACCATATTGCAGCCTGCGCCCCGCAACCCGACTCTTCTTGCCCGCAACCCGACGCAAGCGTTCCACGTAGGCTGCCCAAACTGCAAGCACTCCACATAGGTTGCTGGCAAGCGATTGTCGAGGGCTGGCTGCAGCTCTTGCACGGATTTGCTGCCACGTGGAGATGACCTCTGCCTTTTTAATAAAGATATAAGATATATATATATATATATATAAGGATAGGAAAGATATGTGGAAACCTTTATATATACTAGTCTCGTGGGTCGCTTTCGATGGCCTCTCTATCTTTTCGTGCAATGTCTTTCTCTCTCTCTTTCTCTCTCTAAGTGTGTTGGCCACCTACATTGTCGGATTGCAAGCCACACTCGTCGGATGAAGGTGCTTGCAACACATGCTTGAGTGGAGGAGTTGGAATCCCTTCTCCCATTATAGTAGTATAGATCTGTATATTTACAATCAAACTTGGTATACACATTACACCCACCCACAAGGGGCCACATTGTGGGCATGACTTCCCAAATGGAGAAGTTTGGTAACACCCACCATCGATCATAGCCCATGAGCCTCAAACCCTCAACCTTGGGGTTACATGAGTCCTTTAACTTAGGGTGGGTTCATACAACCCGACGGTGGAGAAGAGTTGTCTTACGTGGGCTATTTTGATTGGCTACAAAAAATGGGAGTTTCCGGGTCCACCGTTCCTTTGGTGACCTCCCCCCTTCGAAGGTGAGAAGTTACTATGGCAGAAGACTACATATATATACCATGCATACAGTGTCGTGATGCTCCACGTCCACATCGAGAAAAAGTAATGAATAATGTGTTTACCAGATTCTGGTGAAAGTGTGACATAGTTTAGCCTTAGGATGATTAGGAAGTTTTGGGTTGATTTTATGTGTAGCAAGAGACTATTTTTTGCTAATTGATATCATGTATGCTCGCACTAATGCTAGACAATGTCATTGTGGAAAATATGTCATGCTTGGTGATGCCTCGTTTGATATGTTGGGATTCAGGCCAACTAGCCGGACATCCCACTTACTACTAACCCATCTACTAACTTAACCATTCTATGCTTATTCTTTAATACAACAGAATAAGGAGCTGCAAACAACAGGATAACGTTGTTGTGTGCTCCACTGAAAGCAGGTCTCTCTCTCTCTACTCTCGCACTTGCACTCGCACACACTTTCCGCGGCACCTTCAACTGGTATAAGAGCAGGGTTTGTGCTTGCCGTTTTCGCATCCGTGCGCGCGCACTTTCAAAAATGCAAACAGGTTTTCGATTTCGGCATCGGCAAATTCAGCGTTCCGAGAGCGTTTCCAGCAAGTGTCCTGCAGTTTTACCCCCCTTTCGAAGTTGTTCCTGCAATTGAAAGCTTCATCCGAGCTACGCTTCAGGAGTTGTATTTTTCAACTCCACTTTTGCTACAACTACAGGTATAGGTACAGGACACAGGTGCAGGTTGTTCAGAGACTATTTTGGGATTGTATATAGCTATTTTATGGCTATTGTGTGCTATTGAGACGGTGTTTATGGGCTGATTAGGAGCACTTTTCGGCATCAACATTGTCTTGGGTTTTTCAGGCATCCATCTCCTCACAGGTTCTTGCATACTATACAGGACATCCACGTTTCTTACAGGTTGCAGTGTTTAGCATCAGCACAGATTTCAGTGGGAGTATTTGATGCACATATACATTGTTTTGGCACTTTTGATAGTGCTTGAGCTCTTTTGAGAGCGGTTTTACTCCCCGCAGGGATTTGTTTACTACTTGCACATTTCGTTTGGCGCCTGTTTGAGCGTGTATACTGCACCTTGCAGTATTGTTGATAGTGGATGTATGTTGAGTTGCGGAAACTACCATATGTACCTTTTGTGGAGCCGATTTGGCTTGTTTTTGGCAGTCCTGACCGTTTTTGAGACTCGGTTTGGAGGCCCTTTCTGAGACTGGGCTGGTTTCTTGTCTGCATAACCTTTTGTGAGGGTCAATAGTGTGAGGTTTTCTTGAGTTGGGGGATTCTCGAAGGTTGAGATCCTTTGGGTGATACAGGTTGCTAGAGTACCCTTTTTTTGAGGCCTCGCCATAGGATATGTATAGAGAGGGCTAGGTGCATTTGATGCCGTGTTGGCAGTCTTGGGTCAGCTTTTGACTTTTTTATGCACAGTTAGTGGTGGATGCGCCTGTCTTATGCTCTGAGAGCATTACTATTGAAGCGTTACTTATCTCTTGTGACAGTTTTGGATTGAGATTCTGTCAGTTTTTCTGGGAAAACTCTGCCGAATTTTTCTCAGAATTACCGGTGTTTATCGCCATATTAGCTTTAGCTTGCAGCCATGTTATCTAGTGGTGAAAAGGATATTTACAATATCCAAAAATTTGATGGGACGAATTTTGCTATCCGGAAAGAGAAGATTCAAGATGTTCTTATACAAAAAGGCCAGCTGGATCCTATCATGGAGCGCCAGAGGGCGAGCATACAGATGTTGAGTGGGAGAAACTTGATGCTAAGGCCAAATCTACCCTTCGTTTGCATTTGGCCGAATCTGTGTACTTTACTATAGTTGGAGAAAGAACTGCTAGAGATGTATGGGATAAGCTGTGTTCCAGTTATGAGAACAAAAGTGCCACAAATAAGGTTTTCTTGATGAAGAAGCTATTTGACCTTCGTATGAAGGAAGAGGGCACTATTTCTACTCACATTAATGCGTTCAATATCATTTTCACTCAGTTGACCACTCAGGGTTTGGTCTTCAATGAGGAAATCAAATGTATCTTCTTGCTATGCAGTTTACCCTTGTCTTGGGATACGTTTTGTACTGCGATTAGCAACTCAGCACCTGGTACCACTCTAGTGTACAATGACGTCCTTGGGAGTCTGTTTACCGAGGATATTCGCAGGAAATCTCTCGAAGGCAAGAAGGATGGTGATACGTATGTTGCTAGTGATAGATAGAGGGGTCGCACTCAAAGTCGTGCCAAAAGCAAGGAACGTGGGGGATCACGTAGTAAGTCTAGGGGTTCTATGCGTAATGTCGAGTGCTATCACTACCATAAAAAAAGGGCATGTGAAGAAGGATTGCAGGAAATGGAAACAAAGCAAGAAGGATAAACAATCCGATGAAACTTCTAAGCCTAATGATTCAAACAAGGGCAAAGCAAAGTTAGAGGAGATCAATGTGCTAGAGTCCTCAAATGCTCCTATTGTAGAGACTCTTCCAGTGGTTGTTCTCTGTTCTGATCAAGGGGGGGAGTATATGTCTCATGAATTTAATGCATTTCTAGCTAGTCATGGGATAAAAAACCAATGTACATTCCACTTACCTCTGACGTATTTGTCTTCACAGCAGATCTACATGTCAAGGCTCTTGTTACAGAAGATGCGGAGTATGCACATAATTGGATAGTAGATTCTGGTGCGAGTTTCCATGTGACACCACATAGAGAGTGGTTCTCTACTTATTCTCACTCTTGTGGAAAAGTGAGACTAGGTGATGCTTATGAACTAGACATTAAGGGTGTCAGAAACATCAAATTGCATCTAAGGAATCGCACACACTTTACTTTATGTAATGTTAGATATATGCCCAAGTTGACTAAAGCTTGATTTCTGTTGGTCAGCTTGATGATTTGGGCTACAACATCACATTTGGCAATGGTTCGTGGATAGTACGCAAAAGTAATCTTGTTGTACTCAGAGGTCAGAAGCATGGTACCTTGTATTCCATGCATGTGTCATATGTTAGTCATGATTACATATCTATAGCCGAGCTGCCGTCTACTGAGTTGTGGCATTGTCAGCTAGGTCATATTAGCCAAAAAGGAATGAGAACTCTGACTCGTTTTGGCTACTTACCTGTCTTGTCTTATGTTGACTTTCTTGTTTGTGAGCACTGTATCTATGGCAAACAGATTAGGTCCGTGCACTTACCATTGGGTCAAAAGGGAGCTGAACCTCTAGATTTAGTGCATAGTGATGTTTGTGGTCCTATGTCAACCAAATCTCTAGGGGGGGGCAGCTATTTTGTGACATTCATAGATGACTCTACTCGAAAGGTGTGGGCATATCCTTTGAAACATAAGGATCAAGTTCTTCCTGTGTTCCAGAAATTTTTAGCACTCGTTGAGAATCAGCCTGGCAAGAAACTCAAGAGGTTGCGGACTGACAAGAGTGGAGAGTATGTCTCCAAGGAGTTTGAAAATTTCTGTGCTAAAAGGGGGATCAAAAGGCAATTTACTGCACCATACACACCAGCTCAAAATTGAGTTACTGAGCGCATGAATCGTACGATTCAGGAAAGAGTCACAGCCATGATTTCTAGGGAAAATCTCACGCAAGGCTTTTGGGAAGAAGCTGTCTTGACCGCAGTGCACATTATAAATCGTTTGCCTAGTACACCATTGAATTATGAGATTCCAGAAGAGCTATGGTCTAAATGTTAGCCCCACTATGACCATCTACGTGTTTTTGGTTGTGAAGCTTATGCTCACATGCCTAAACAACTTCGACACAAGTTAGAGCCAAAGTCACACAAATGTATTTTCATTGGATATGGTGCAGATGGAGAGATGGGATATCGTCTCGGGCACCCAGAATCTCGTCGAGTCATCCGTAGTTCAGATGTGATCTTCAATGAGTCGAAAATGCATAAACAACCTATCAAGGAAATAAAAGTTCGGAGAGTCACTTTTGAGGATGTTGCCTCAGAGACAGTGAAATCAACTCAGTCGGCTAGTGATGTACCTTCCACTAGCAATGCTCTAGAGGGATCGAATAGCAATGGTCAAGGAGTGAGATGGTCTACTAGAGTCTCTCGTCCACCTGCCCGTTTCGAGCCAGGTCTTGATTACATCATTTTGACGGATTGCGGTGAGCCAAGCTGCTACCAAGAAACCATGATGACGGATGATGTGGTGAAGTGGGAGTAGGCTATGCAATTTGAGTATAACTCAATTTTGGCTAGTGACACTTGGAACTTGGTAGAGCTGCCAAATGATGCGAAAGATTTACCTTGCAAATGGGTTTACAAGAATAAATTTATCTCAGGTGATCCAAATCCAAAGTACGAGGATAGACTTGTAGCCAAAGGGTTCAAACAACAAAAGGGAGTCGATTTTGATGAAATCTTCTCGCCTGTGGTCAAGATGACAACACTTAGAACCGTATTCGGTCTTGTAGAGATTGAGGACATGGAACTTGTCCAAATGGATGTAAAGACAACATTTCTTCACGGGGATCTCGATGAGGATGTTCACATGCAGTAGCCTGAAGGGTTTGTTTAGGAGAAGGCATCTCGTGAGGAGCTAGTATGTAAGCTCAAAAAGGCACTTTATGGCTTAAAGCAGGATTCAAGGCAGTGGTATCATAAATTTGATGCATGTATGAGGTCTCAAGGATATAAAAGGAGCGAAGAGGATCACTGCTTGTACACAAGAAAGCTAGATGATGGCTCGATGATCATTCTAGTTTTGTATGTTGATGACATACTTATAGCTGGGAAATCCATTGCGGAAATTTCCAACTTGAAGAAAAAACTTAGCAATAATTTTGCAATGAAAGATTTAGGGGATGCTACACACTTTCTTGGCATGTGAATCAGTAGAGATCGCAAACATTGTATTCTTGAGTTATCTCAAGAAACATACATTGAGAAAGTTTTGCAGCATTTCAATATGCAGGGGGGGAAAGCATTGAGAACCCCAATGCAAGCATTCTTGAAACTCGGCAAGGAAGATACACCCAAATCTGATGTTGATAGAGCAAAAATGGCTAAGATACCATATACTTCGGCAGTGGGCAGTTTCATGTATGCTATGGTGGCCACAAGACCAGACATTGCTTTTGAAGTGGGAGTGGTGAGCCAATATATGGCAAATCCTGGTAGCAATCATTGGGAAGCAGTGAAGCACATTCTTAGGTACCTCAAAGGTACGGTCGGCAGGTGTTTACGCTTCGGAAATAGTGATGCATCCATCGTGGGTTATGCAGATGCAGACTATGCGGGTTGTGTCGACAATAGGAGATTAACATCTGGCTATGTATTCATATTTGCTAGAGTAGCAGTATCTTGGAGGTCATGTCTTCAAGATTGCACGTCGTCTTCCACTACAGAAGTAGAGTACGTTGCATTGTTGGATGCAAGTAAAGAGGCTGTATGGTTATCTTGATTGGTCAAAAATCTTGGCATTGATGAGACTCCAATGATATATTGTGATAGTCAGAGTGCTCTTGCATTGGCAAGGAATCCCGTGTTTCACTCCAAATCGAAACACGTTGAAGTCAGGTATCATCTTGTGAGAGATTTCTTGGCCAAAAAGCTCATTGATTTGGTCAAGGTACACACTGACGACAACCCAGCAGATGCTTTGACAAAAGGCTTAGCTTTGGAGTGGTTTACACATTGCAGTGAGTTGATGGGTATAGGTTGAAGCCACTAGATTGCTTCATGGTTGTACATACCAGGTCACATGGGCTGCGTTGTGAGAGATTTCTTGGCCAAAAAGCTCATTGATTTGGTCAAGGTACACACTAACGACAACCTAGCAGATGCTTTGATGAAAGGCTTAGCTTTGGAGTGGTTTACACATTTCAGTGAGTTGATGGGTATAGGTTAAAGCCACTAGATTGCTTCATGGTCGTACTTACTAGGTCACTTGTGCTGTGTTGTCCTTCAAGTGGGAGTTTGTTGAGATTCAGACCAACTGGCCGGACATCCCACTTACTACTAACCCATCTACTAACTTAACCATTATACACTTATTCTTTAATACAACAGAATAAGGAGCTGCAAAATAGGATAACGTTGTTGTGTGCTCCACCCAAAACAGGTCTCTCTCTCTCTCTGCTCTCGCACTTACGCTCGTGCACTCTTTCCACAGCACCTTCATGATATACAAGCGAAGTGATGTGTTCGGTACTACTTTGGTCCAAAAGTATGCCAAATGTGGTGCACTTAAAAAATGACAATAAGTGTTGAAGGAGAATAGTGCCCGGAATATTGTCACTTGGAGTATATTGATATGGCAGCATGGCATGAGCAAGGAATCTTTGAGTTAATTATTTTAGATCAAGGCGGTTAGAGAAAGATGTTGTGCTTGGGAGAGCCATGATCGACATGTAAGCTTTGAGTTAATTATTTTAGATCAAGGCGGTTAGAGAAAGATGTTGTGCTCAGAAGAGCCATGATCGACATGTAAGCCAAATGTGGTGTGCTTTCCAAAGCACAATAGGTTCATTATGAGCTTTGTGATCGGCATGTTGCCTCTTGGAGTACATTGCTAGCGGGGATATACTCAACATGATAGTGACAAGGAAGCTTGAGTTGTTTTTCTTTTACCAGGGCTATTGGAGACCGATGTTGTGATTGGTGATGCTTTGGTGGATATGTATGCTAAATGTGGTGCACTTCAGAGATCACAATAAGTGCTTGGGGAGATTCTTTCTCACAAGTTAATCCCTTGGAGCACATTGCTTGCAAGATATGCCCAAATAAAACGACAATGTCTAAGTTTTTTAACAAACGCTGCCCAATGGCTAATAGGAGGGTGCCAAAGATTAAAGAAGAAAAAGAGAAGAAAATTTCTAACAACAAAATGATGTCGACAATGAAGAGAAGAGAGAGCACAGGAGATTTTGGAATTGGTGGCCACTACAAAGGCTGGATGGTGGCGAGCAAGAAACATGAAGTGCTGTAGAATTTGGGGTGCAACTTTTTGAGCCATAACCGACGATATTGGTGATGGACCAACCACATGCTACCACATTATCATAGGACTTCTCACATGGGCTTGAAAAGAAAAAGCCTTTGCTATTAAAAAGGGAGGTCCACACTAAGTTAAGAACAAGATTACAAGGATTACAAGTTTTTTGCAGTAAAAGGGGATTTATGGTAATTTTTTGGGAGTTTTTTTGGGGAGAAAGAGCATGAGCAAGGGAGTCTTGAAAAATATTTTTGGAAATCTTTTCAAGAGGTGATTCTCTTAGTCGAGCAAAAAAAAGGGGAAAGCGGACAATTTTTAGGGCCTTCGAGAAGAGGTTGGTGAGTAGTAGAAGAGCATTCACGAGTAGCAAGCGAGAATTTGGAAGAGTACAGAAAGAGAAGAAAGGTGAATATGCTAGTAGCAAGGTGAAATTATTTATTCAAGCAATTGATTCACACCTTCAAAAGGGTTTGGTGCAGCTACTTGAGGATCTAATGGGTGAGTTAGGCTTAACTTCTAATTGGAAAATGGTTTTTAAAGTAGGTAACATGATTGTTAAGCGATAAAAGAGGGTGGGCAATCTAATAGTAGTTGACCCTATGGATATGTTGAAGAATAATCAACGGAGAAATCAAAGACCAAGTTGGAAGAGCAGGTTCTTGACAAACTGGTAAAGGTATACAAGAGTTGAATTTAAATTTGAAATCTTTTAAACTTGAAGGGTTTAAGTGCAAGTGGATCTACATTGGAGCCCAAGCAACACCCTCCATGGAGGGACTAGGATGGTCAACTCATGTGGTGTGATAGTTTGGATCATGAACATAAAGACTGTGAAGATTTCAATGATAATTACAAGAAAAATGCATTTTTTTTGGAAAGACACAAGGATCCAGCTTAGGGAAACTCGGAGCCCATTTTCTTGAACTATGGGAAAGGTGGTATGAAGAAGCTGGGATAAGGGATGCAGCATAATGTTGCTCTAATTGAAGTAGCAACCTTTGGGTTTCTGGTGTGCGGTAAGGAGGATGATGAAAGTGTTAAAGCCAAGAGCAATATATGGCCTTATGCTCTAAAGACATCTGAAAAAGGTAAAATGGCCCATAAAACATTATTTCAAATAGGGAATTGTATTCGAGAAACTATAGGGTTGTCAGAACCTATGGATTATCTTTCTATGTATGATTTCCTCGCAAAATCTTAGAATAATGAAGTTATGCTGGAAGAGAAGTATAAGAGAGATGAAGGCAATATGGGATTTTCAAAGTGAGCTATAAGGTCTAGCGGCAAGAAGGATGAAGCATCTACTTCCTGTTGGAAATAGGATTGCAGGGAAAGACACACAGCTTGGAGAAGACAAAGGAAGCTGAAGGCACACAATAGAGAGTAGTATCACTTAGTGTGCAATGGAAAGATCGCCCTAGAGTGATGGGTGTATATACAATGCACGGGGGGAAAAACCTCCTAGTGAGGGAAAAAATGCATCGGCAGTCCTAAGTGTGTTCACACACATCACTACCACATGTATATGGTAATAAATCCCCCCTATGAGTGATGTGGTGAACGAGAGATGGCACACAGAGTATAGGGAAGTTTGATGCCCTAAGGACATGATCAATTCACAAACAGGAGTAAGCCCAAATCTTTGCGGAAAGCTTTGAACTTCTCACGAGGAGACAATGCCTTTGTGAAAAGATCTTCAATGTTGGTACATAAGACAAGATGATCTCTCCTGCTGAGATTATCTTCCTACATAGTGGTAATCTACCTCAATGTTCTTCATGCAAGCATGGGAAACTAGGTTTCTTGCGGCTAGGTTTCAAGCCCGCTTTTAGTGGCATCAGCCCGTGGGATCACCTTCCCTGACATGCAGTTAAGAGAAGCAGTTTTCATGGCACACATTTTGCTATATATTGTAAGTCTTTACAAAGGAAATAATAAACAAAGCATAGCATTATTTTGCAATACTGTGTTGAATCTCTCTCTCTCTCTCTCTCTCTCTCTCTCTCTCTCTCTCTCTCTCTCTCTCTCTCTCTCTCTCTCTCTCTCTCTCTCATTCAATCTCTTCTGCAGCTCTTCTCTCTCGCGATGACCTGCATCCAGTGGCACCCACCATAGCTCAGAGCCCATCACTTGCAACTTCCAATGCACTCTAGCAGTTAGTGTAGATGATGGTGGCAGTGTCCTGTCCAACACCCAAATCAGCCGTAAGGCATCTGAGCCATACACACTCAACCGTAGCTGTGAAGACTACACTGTGCTTAGCCTCACAACTCGAAGTGGCCACAATATGTTGCTTCTTACTCAACCACGATATGCATGAACTGTTGAGCATGAAACAAAAAAAAATTGTGGACACTCATCTATCAAATTAGCCACCCCAATCTGAGTTCAAAAAATCATGTAAATCTGGCGGCAATGATCTCCCCTTGGGATAAAACAACCCAAGATGTAAAGTTATGCTCAAGTAACAAAACATCCACTTGATAGCCTACCAATTCTTAGACATTGGTCTATGCATAAATATGCTAACCTATGAGATTGAAAACTAAATATCTTGCCTTGTGTTGCATACATAAATTAAGGCATCCAACAATAGGTAAAGAGTGACATCGGTATGATTACCAACATCATGAAGACTCAATTATGAACCAACTTCCATGGGATTGGCAATAGATTTGCAATCTCAAATCCAAACTTACATAGCAATGTCCATATGTATTTTTTCTGACACAAGGCAATACCACCATCACACTGCTTAAATTGTATTCCCATATAATGATGCAATAGACCCAAATATTTCATCTTGAAAGTAGCATTGAAATCAGCCTTAAATTCAGCAATATGTGACTCATTTGGACCACTGATCAACAAATCATCCACATATAGAACGAAAATGAGAAGTGCATCACCCTCACACTTTACATACCAAGTGCTTTCTATTGGACTGTTATGAAAGCCTCGTTTGACCAAATGAGTGTTACCTTTCTCATACCAAGCACGATGAGAGTGTTTAAGCCCATACAAAGATTTCTTACATTTGCACACTTTGTCCTCTTGTCCTTTCTTGACAAAACCGTGAGGCTGCATGACATAAAATTCCTCAAATATGTCAATATTCACGAGAGCAATAACAATGTCTGATTGATGTACATCCCAACCAAAATGAGATGCCAATACACATAGAAAGCACGCAGTAGTCATACGACAAGTGGGAGAAAAAGTCTCTTAATACTCTATGACTTTCTATTGTACATAGCATTTTGCAACAAAAGTCGAGCCTTATAGTGACCAGTCTCACCATCTGGCTTGTGTTTCAACTTGTAAACCCACTTCGTATCAATGGCTTTTTTTCCAGGAGGCAAATCACATAAAGTCCATGTGTCATTTTTCTATAAGTGCATCATACTCTGATTGCATGGCATCCATCAATTTTTCTAAATAATGTGCTTCATCAAAAGAGAGAGGTTCATCTACATCACATAAGATAGAAACAGCCAAAGCATAAAAATTTGATGCATAACATGCATGGGGAGAACCTGACTAGACAAAGATGCATCCAATTTACTATCACGCAAACTATGCACTAGCCATTTTAGCATACCTCTAGCTTGCTCATTCTGAGCCCTTTCCACATCAAGTACATCTGCATCAATAATAGGCTAATCTGTAACATTTTCAAAAACTCCCTCGGGCTGTACATTTGCATCGTTCAAATTTACATTCAAATTTCCACCACTGAAAAGAGGCAACCAAATTTCATAAATGTCCTCTGAGCTTACATTACTATCTTCAATACATGACAGCAAGGGCTCAACAAAATCTTCCACAAACACAACATCCCATGAAACCAAGATCCACTTTGTTTGCGGATGGTACAACCAGTAACCTTTGCTCTCAGCATTATAACCAACAAAAATGCAATTGACATCCTTATCATCCAATTTTTTCTGTTCTGTTTGTGGCACCAAAGCATAAGACAAATAGTCCAAAAACGTGTATGTAATCAATATATGGCTTTCTATCATGCCATGCTTCATAAGGAGTCATAGAATACAAAGATTTTGTAGGACACCTGTCAAGTATGTAAGTGGCACATATGATAGTTTCAAGCCAGAACGAATGTGGAAAAGCTTGACTTTGTACCATACATTGTACCATTTCTATAAGTGATCTGCTTTTTCTTTTAGCAATACCATTTTGTTGAGGTATATATGGCACTATACATTGGTATTTTATCCCACGTCTAGCCAAAAATGCATTAACACTAGGTTGGTAATGGGACACTTTTATGTCCTGGGACACTTTTATGTCCTGTTAAGTGACCATTTTTCTTGAATTATGTCAAGAGTTTCAAAATGGATTTGGAGATGCTATCTATCTAGAAAGTTGTCTCATGAGCTGAAAAAAACTCGACATTTTTTTGGAATATCAATTCCATCTTTAACCTTGTCCTTGCACAACATTTCACAACCTAAACTGTGTGAAAAAACGGGTCCTGTTTTTGGCTTTTTTCAACTTTTTGCAACTATACCACTCTAGAATTCATGTTTGTGAGGTCTATAATGCTAGAGAGCTATCTTTAGTAGTCCTCAACATGTCCTGATGCTTCTAGGGAGAAATAAATGTTAAAGTTGTAAGTTATGACCAAATTACAAAAATTGTCAAATCCTGTTTTTTAGCCAATTTTAGCTCTTCTATGATTTTTTTGGTGGCTTTCATGATATCCTAATGTAGTTTTGATTTTCTATGTCCCATATTGTAACATAAAGCTAATATTCCTTGAGTTTTGGGGCACCTAATACCTTGTTTTGCATAGTACAGAACGATGGTTGATTTTTTCTATTATAGAAGAAAACGAAACATTCTAGTATATCAAGTATAGCTTTTTCAATATTGCTAGTTTCTTGTGAAAACTATATGCATTTTGTAGGTAGTAACCATATCTAGTCATAAGGATCAAATTTGGCTAGATATTCAATAGTTTCTATGGGATTCTACAACTCATAATGTTGAACCTAGTTTTTTCATGTTTGCTGTATTTAGCACTTCATCTTTGTCCCCAAGATTCCCCTTGGTAAGAGATGTATTATTCTTTTGACATGCTCCATGGCTCCTTATGAACCTAAAGGACAATAGGGAACTAATAAAACATGCATATATTATTTGTATTCAGCGTGGCTATAGAAACTTTGATGATAGGTTTGCAGAATGGTAAAAATTCAACTTTTTTGTACCTATTTCTTTTGGAAAAACAAAAAATAGTGAGTGAGAAGCAATCATATGTTCTGATCACCAACCCATTGAAGTTAACTAGGGAATTTATCTCAAGTCCTACAAAAATCCCTAATCTTAATTTTATACAAAAAAACGTAAGAAATGACTGTTTTGATGAAAATGTACTGATCCATCAACTTTGGAGGCTTGGTGTGACCAAAAGATGATACATTTTACAAGTCTCTTATTTTTTCCACGTGTAGTAGGCCTTGAACTATAACCTCATGAAAGGATTTTACAAAATGAGTGGATCTACTATGGTTTTGGAGGTTTTTATCAAAACCCTAAAAGGACACTTTTATGTCCTATTAGGTTACCAACCTAGTGTTAAATGCATGAGACATATACTTCCCCCCTTGATCAAAACGAAGGGTTCCCATAGTACATTTAGAGACATTTTCAGTCACTTCCAAAAATTTCTTGAAGCTTATAAGCACTTTCGACTTCTCTTTAAGCCGATACACCCATGCATTCTTGGAGTAATCATCAATGAAAGTCAGGAAGTGAAGGTAATTGCCCAAGGACGGAGTCTTCATGGATCCACAAACATGCACAAGTTGCAAGCTGCATGTAGCCCTAATTGAGCCATCCTTTGGAAACTTCAAACAATGCATCTTACCCAAAATATAGCCTTCACAAACATGCTCCATAGGCGCTTCAAGAGGCAGCAAAGAAGAAACCATATGCAAACGCAACAAACTAGCAAAATTCAAATGTCCAAAAAGTACATGCCAAAGTTTCACATCTGAAACAGCCTTTGAATCCATAACTGCATTTGCAAAATTTTTCCCACACTTATCATACAAAATGAGCCTATATAGCGCACGACATAAAATGCCAGATACAACATTTTCATCATGAAAACTGAGATCATGAATTGTACATCTATCATCCACAAATTTGACAACAAGGCCAAGTCTAGTAAGTGCAAATACAAACAAAAGGTTCTTCTTGATCCTAGGTACATATAGTGCATCAACAAGTGTGAAATAACTACCATTTGCAGTAGTCATCATAATCTTTCCAACTCCCTTGACTGGATACAAGGCATTGCTAGCATAAGTGACAGTATTCCCATGAGAACGTCCTCGAGAGAGGTAAACAAGTCATGATGAGAGGTAATGTGTTTTTGTTACCATATACATGTGGTAGTGATGTGTGTGAACACACTAAGACCGCCGGGGCATTTTTTCCCTCTTTAGGAGGTTTTTTCCCCCGTGCATTGCATATACGCCCATCACTCTAGGGCTATCTATCTTTCCATTGCACACTAAGTAACACACTCTCTATTGTGTGCCTTGAGCTTCCTTCATCTTCTCCAAGCTGTGTGTGTTTCTCTGCAACCCTAATTCCAACAATTGGTATCAGAGCAGGTCACGTCCTCCCGAGCTTAGTCGCCAGCTGCTCTAGCACACGCCTGCTCACTTTCTTCGATTTCAGTGAGCTTTGGCGAGCGTTTGTAGAATTTTGATTTGGGCTCATTTCGGCCTCCGTTTCCACTACAGGTAGTACTGCATAGTCTATTTCGTCATTTTGTGCAGAATTTCTGTCAGTGCCGTTTTCTGCATAACAGGTGCCTTATAGTCTTCTACGGTTTGTGCTATATAGCACAGGTTGTTCCCGCTCCATTTCTCCTATTTTCGGGCATTTTCACATCAAGTGCAGCATTTACCATGGCTGACAACAACAACACAGATGTGTTCAAGATGTTTGTTGCTGAGGACAGGTTGGATGGGGACAACTACCCTATGTGGGCTTATATGATGCAACATGTTCTTGTGTCAATGGGTGTCTGGAACATTGTGTAGGGCATTGATGTACGTCCTGGTTCTGAGGATGTAGGCGATGTTGAGGATGTTGCAGGTCTTGGTGCAAGGATTGCAGCTGTTAAAGTTGTTTTGCCTATGGCAGAACAAGCTCATTGGGATGTTAAGGATGCGTAGGCTCATGCATTGATTGCGTTGTTTGTGAAGCGCACCATTGTTCCTCACATCCGTTCAGCAAAATCTGCAAAACAGGCTTGGGATATTCTAGCAGGTCTTTATGCAAGCCGCAATGAGGCTAAAATTGCTTTGCTGTGTAAAGAGCTGGAGTCGAAGATTATGCATGAGAAAGATGATATGGACACTTTCCTTGCTAGTGTCAAGGATATCAATAATGAGCAACTCATTTTTGCAGGTGAATTCATTTCGAACAGTTCCCTTGTGCAGACTGTTCTTGATGCCTTACCAGATTCCTACCAGACTTTTGCTAGTACTTGGAGACTTATGATCCAAGAAAATCCTGAAGTTGTCAAGTTTGATGCATTATGCACATTGCTGTTGCAAGAGTCACTTTCTAGAAAAAACAGGACTAGATAGTGTGCAATTGAACAGGCTTTTATTTCTTCTCAAAGAAAGGGTGGTAACAGTAATGCAGCCACTTCTTATGGTTTTGCTGCGAGTGGCAAAAATTCTGTTCCTAATGCTTCTGGTGGCAGTACTTCGTCTGGCAATTCTGGTGATAAGGGCAAAAAGAAGATGCGTTGCCATTATTGTAAAGCCAATGATCACTTGATCAAGTCGTGTCCTAAGTTGAAGGCCAAAGAGGCTAAAAAGAAAGAGTGTGGTTCGACTGCAAATGCTGGTTCCACTACAAATGCAGCCATTGTTGAGTCTTCTATGAAAGGAGACTGTGTTGCTGATGTTGATGACAGAATGGGTTTTTAGCGCAGAGTGCACTTACAATCCTACTGTCCATGATGCATGCTTGTCAGTTGCTGCATATTCACATGTGTGGTATTTCGATAGTGGTGCTACAAAACATATTACCTCACATCGTGAATTGTTTACCTCTCTCGAGTCTGTCCCTCATGGGAATTCAGTCACTTTTGCCAACAATGCCTCTTATCCAGTTCAGGGAGTTGGAAAGATTGTGCTCACTGCTGTTAATGGCAGTTCCTTCACACTTGTTGATGCACTTTATGTACCTGGGATCAAGAAGAATCTCTTGTCTGTATCCGCACTTGCTAGACTTGGACTTGTAGTCAAATTTGTGGATGACAGATGTACAGTTCATGATCTCAGTTTTGGTGATGAAATTGTTGCATCTGGGCTTTTGTGCCGTGGGCTTTATAAGCTCACTTTGTATGACAAGTGTGGACAAAATTTTGCAAATGCTGTTGCAGATTCAAGGGCTATTTCAGATGCAAAACTTTGGCATGCACGTTTTGGTCATATGAATTTTGCCAGTTTGCTGCGTTTGCAGAAATCTGATATGGTTGCTTCTTTGCCACCTCTTGAAGCACCTGTCAAACATGTTTGTGAAGGCTGTATTTTGGGTAAGATGTAGCGTTCTAAATTTCCAAAGGATGGTTCAGTTCGGGCCACATGCAGGTTGCAGCTTGTGCATAGTGATGTTTGTGGGCCCATGCAAACTCCGTCCTTGGGCAATTACCTGTACTTCGTGACTTTCATTGGTGATTACTCCAAGCATGCATGGGTATTTCCGCTTAAAGCAAAGTCCAAAGTTTTTATGTGCTTCAAAAAATTTCTGGCTATGGCTGAAAATGTCTCGAAATGTACTATGGGCACCCTCCGTTCCGATCGATGGGGGGAGTATATGTCTCATGAATTTAATGCATTTCTGGCTAGTCGTGGGATAAAACACCAATGTACAGTGCCTTATACACCTCAACAAAATGGTGTTGCTGAGAGGAAAAATAGGTCACTGACGGAAATGGCACGATGTATGGTCAAAAGTCAAGCTTTACCGCATTCTTTTTGGCTTGAGGCCATCATGTGTGCCACTTATGTACTTAACAGGTGTCCTACGAAAGCTTTGCATTCTATTACTCCATATGAAGCATGGCATGATAGAAAGCCTTCTATTGAGCACATGCGTGTTTTTGGCTGTTTGGCATATGCTTTGGTGCCACAAGTGAAGCACAAAAAATTGGATGATAAGTCTGTCAAATGTATTTTTTTTGGTTATAGTGCTGAAAGCAAAGGTTACATGTTGTATCATCCGCAAACAAAACGTATTCTCGTTTCACGGGACGTAGTGTTTGTGGAAGATTCTGTTCAGCCCTTGCTGTCATGTACTAGAGACAGTAATGTAAGCTCACAGGACATTTATGACACTTTGTTGCCTCTTTTTAGTGGTGGAAATACAAATGTAAGTTCCAATGAGGCAAATGTACAGCCTATGGGGGTTTCTGAAAATGTTTTAGATCAACCTATTACTGATGCAGATGTACATGATGTACTTGATGAGGAAAGGGCTAAAAATGAGCAGGCTAGAGGTATGCCAAAATGGCTGGTGCACACTTTGCGTGACAGTAAATTGAATGCACCTTTGTCTAGTTGTACTCGTTCAGGCTTTCGCCATGCATCTTATGCATCAGATTAATATGCTTTGGCTGTGTCTAGTTTACATGATGTTGAGGAGCCTCTGTCTTTTGATGAAGCACAGAATTCAGAAAATTGGGTGGCTGCCATGCAATCAGAATATGATGCACTTATAGAAAATGACACATGGAATTTATGTGATTTGCCTCCTGGCAAAAAGGCCATTGGTACGAAGTGGGTTTACAAGTTGAAACACAAGCCGGATGGTGAGATTGATCGCCATAAGGCTCGACTTGTTGCAAAGCGTTATGCACAGCAAAAAGGCATAGATTATGAAGAAACTTTTGCTCCCACTTGTCGTATGACTACTGTACGTTTTCTATGTGCATTGGCAGCTCATTTTGGTTGGGATGTACATCAATCAGACATTGTTACTGCTTTCTTCAATGGTGACATATTTGAGGAAGTTTATGTAACGCAGCCTCGCGGTTTTGTCATAAAAGGACAAGAAGACAAAGTGTGCAAATGTAACAAGGCTTTGTATGGGTTGAAGCAATCTCCTCATGCTTGGTATGAGAAAGCTGACACTCATTTGGTCAAACAAGGCTTTCGTAACAGTACAACAGAAAGCACATTGTATGTAAAGCGTGAGGGTGATGTATTTCTCATCGTGGTTCTTTATGTTGATGATTTGCTGATCACTGGACCAAATGAGAGACATATTGCTGAATTTAAGACTGATTTGAATGCTACTTGCAAGATGAAAGATTTGGGGTTATTGCATCATTACTTGGGTATACAGTTTAAGCAGTGTGATGGTGGTATTGCCTTGTATCAGAAAAGTTACATAGAGACGTTGCTATGTAAGTTTGGACTTGAGGATTGCAAACCTATTGCCACTCCCATGGAAACAGGTTTGAAGTTGAGTCTACATGATGCTGGCGATCCTGCTGATGTCACTCTTTACCAAACTGCTGTTGGCTGCCTCATTTATGTATGCAACACGAGGCCGGATATTCAGTTTACAGTCTCACAGGTCAGCAGATTTATGCATAGCCCAAGGTCTAAGCATTGGCAGGTTGTCAAGAGAATTTTCCACTACCGTGGTGTCACTTTACATCTTGGCTTGTTTTATCCCAAGGGGGGATCATTGCTGCCAGACTTACATGCTTTTTCGGACTTAGATTGGGCTGGTTGTTTTGACACGCGAGTGTCCACATCAGGTTTTTGTTTCATGCTTGGAAGTTCATGTATATCATGGTTGAGCAAGAAGCAACCTACTGTGGCCACTTCGATTTGTGAGGCTGAGTATAGGGTAGTCTTCACAGCTACGGTTGAGTGTGTATGGCTCAGATGCCTTATGGCTGATTTGGGTGTTGGACAGGACACTGCCAACACTATCTACACTGACAGTCAGAGCGCATTGGCAGTTGCGAGGAACCCAGTTTTTCATGCTCGCACAAAGCACATTGAGGTGCATTGCCACTATGTAGGGGAGAGGCTCTCAGCAGGAGAGATCAGCTTGGCTTATGTGCCAACACAGGACAACCTTGCAGATCTTTTCACAAAGGCATTGTCTCGTGAGAAGCTTGAAGCTTTCCGCAAAGCTTTGGGCTTACTCCCCTTTGTGGACTGATCATGTCCTTAGGGCATGGCACTTCCCTTTACTCATGTGCCAGCTCTCGTTCACCGCATCACTCCAGGGGGGATTTGTTACCATATACATGTGGTAGTGATGTGTGTGAACACACTAGGACCGCCGGGGCATTTTTTCCCTCTTTAGGAGGTTTTTTCCCCCGTGCATTGCATATACGCCCATCACTCTAGGGCTATCTATCTTTCCATTGCGCACTAAGTAACACACTCTCTATTGTGTGCCTTGAGCTTCCTTCGTCTTCTCCAAGCTGTGTGTGTTTCTCTGTAACTCTAATTCCAACAGTTTTGTAGCACCACTGTCAAAGTACCACACAGTACATGAGAATCTACAACAACTGGCCCATCCTAAGCATGCATACTTATTAAATTTTGTGCACAATAAGAGAAAAAGAATGAGTGTTATAAGACAAAAACATTGTTCATTTAAAATGCATTTTCATTTGCTTACTCTAGTGTAGCATTGCAAGCATTGAAGACAAGGTTCATATTATCCTTAAGCTAGGTTCCTTGCATCCATATAGCATCTTTAAAAGGATAATTCTTTGTTGTGGGTTAGGTCAACACATGAACATCATACACAGCAAGAATAACCATCTACTCCACCATACTTCATCAACAACAATTCAGACACAGTAAACATAACTACTCAAAGAATATCAGAGTAAGCAGAGACAATACACTGAATAGTTGCTGCACTGCACCATCATCATCACATTCATATCAGAGAACAGATACATCGTGCACAGATACATTCCCCACTTATATAGATAAATCCGACTTAACTACCCAGTCACAAGACATTCAGCAGACTGCAACTGAAAGACAGTTACATCCGACTTAGCAAAATATAGCTCAATAAATATCCGATAAGTCAAAATCCGACTTAGCTATTCAGAGTCAGTTTCTAACATGTGCCTCTCAACACATGGCACGTCCCGGTGGTAGATTTCGCAAAAATCTGACCCGGATCCACAGATCCCTTGATCAGGAATCCACCCTCTGCTGCACAGCTTCTTCCTTACTCTGGTCCTTAGTATTCACTTTATGATCCACCAGCTCTGCTTCCTTTACTGCAACTGACTCTGCTGCATCAGCTTTTCCCATTTCCACCTCTTGTGCTATATCTGCAATCACAGTATCAATCTGCTCTTCTGCAACTTTCTCCTCAGCTACATCCTGCATCAAAAAACTATTAGTAAAATTCTCCTTTTTCTTTTCTGCCTCTGCAAGCTGCTGTCTCTGATTCTCTTCCATCTGCTGAACTTGCTGCTTTAAACAGTCTCTCTCCTTTTGCAATTCCTCCACTTCCTTCAACAATTGTGCTTCTACCTCATGCACTAACCCTGCCTTTATCACCTCATATGGATACTTAATGACAAATCTCATTCTCTCCTTGGTCTTTTGCCACATCTCCTGTGCAACCAAAGCTAACTGCTGCTTGAGGATAGACACTTCTCCTTCTTTCATTAATACTGCACTCAAGCTAATTTCCTCCTGTGCCAACATCTGTTGCTCTAGTATCTGCAAAGGTTCCAATCTCAACCTCTGCATCTCCACAGTGACCTGTAACTCTGCATTCCTCTTTGCCATGTCTTCCAAGTCCAAAGCAACAGCTGCCTCCACTTTCTCAGTCCATTGCTTAAACTCCCCCAATGATCTCTTCACTTTTGCTAACTCCATCTTCTGTTTCCCCACTGTTTCCTCCATATCCTGCTCATAATTTACTTTCATCATAGCTATCTGCTCTTCAAACTCTTTCACCTGTGACACCTGTCCTTTAAACTCCATCAACTTTTCTGCATTCCTTTCAGCTTGCATACTCTGAACCTTCAGCATATTATTCTGCTGCCTCACAAATTCCTGCACCTGCTGCAGCATCTGAACTACTTTATCACTGTCCAATTTCCCAGTATCTACTGATACTCCAGAGACTTCCTCAGCACTAAATTCTAATCTGTAAAACACTCTGCTGACTGGTTCAGACTTCTTCCTCTTGTTGGATAATGTGAAAGCCTTACCAAGCTTTATTGGTGTTTCCTCTGCTTTTACCTGCATTGGTGAATCAACATCCATGGTGCCAAAATCTGCAAACTGCATTTTTGCTGTGATTTCTTCAAAGGCCTCTCCTGGAGTATATTTGGCTTTCACCAAATCCTCATAAGCCTCCATATGCTTAGCATTAAACTTCACAAATCCTATCTTTTCAGAATGCACCATGATAGGCTGCTCAATCTGAACTGGTTGCTGCTTCTCGTGCACCAGTTTTTCTGCTTTCACAGGCCACCTTGCTTCACCACTCTGTACTCTCTGTGCAAAAAAGAACAATGCTGACAAGTAACCACATAACCTACTATTTGCCTGTGTCTTCCTTTTGTCTGAAGAATGAATCTCTGCTGCCAACTTTTCATACACCCAGTGAGCCCAGCTCACTTCTCCTCCTTGCTCTTCATAGCTCAATGGAGCAAAGTTTTCTTTTGACATATAGTCAAACTTCACAATAAAGCATAGCCTCTCCAAGTACCACTTAAGCTGCTCTCTCCTAGCATATGCCACATTCTTTAACATGTAATACTGCCTGCCTCCTTCTCTTGGACCAAACTCCTTTTTCAGTGCTTCCTCTGAACACTTTGGAATAGGTGTATTGGGATACAAAGGCAGCTTGAACACCTCAGACACCAACTCCACACTGAGTATCACATGCGGTGACACTCTCCCCTTAGTCTTCCTAAGTATTTCCAATTGAGACTTTGCATATACATTGTTTCTACATTCTTCCCAAGGCAGAATCGCAAACTCATACAATCCTACCTGCTGCAACCATATGGCGTTGCGCTCTGCCTGACAATCTATGTCAACTTTGAAGTCCATAAAAGGGTCCATTAATGCTTGCATTACCTTACCTTCTGACACAGGAGTCGGCGTTGGCGTTTCCTCTTCTGCAGAGTCACTGTTTTCGTCTGCACTACTTACGTCAAGCCGCATTGGCAGAGCTTTGCTTCTCAAACGTCGCCCTGAACCTTCGGTCTGCTCCTCATCAGGCTGTGGTTGCATGGCCACCAATTGCTTTGCTTTCGGCATGGCAGGACTGAATAAGGCTTCTTCAAGCGAAAACCCGAATCCTCTGCGCTGCTGCATGTGAACTAGACGTACTGAACTTTTGTTGCATGTATGATTATACTCGCTGCACCATGCACACATATCTCCACCCGGTATCCTTGAAGTGCTACGAAACTTCTTTTCAGCACGCTCCCCGAGGCTATTAATCGGGCCTAATAATTTCTTATTAAAAATTCCGACTTGGTCAGTTCCGACACAGGTACTCTTCCAACATCTGCAATGCTGAATCGGATGTGCACTTTGGAACTGCCTACTTCCTCCAACCTGTGAATTATATGGGATACTATGAAAAGACCTCCTAAAATCCATGCAAGCCAGCATTTTGCCTTTTCCTTTTGCTGATTCTGAATCTCCTAGCTGTAGGGGTATTACAGTCATACAGGCTACACTTGGCCAGTCCAAATGAGGTGGCTTTCCCTGAAATTTCTTCAGCCTGAAACCATTAACTGCCTTTTCCACTCTTGTACCAAACACATCAACTATGATGAATGTCCCTTGTCCTTTATCCTGCACAATCTGATATGGTCCCTGATATCTCAATGACAATTTACATGGATGTGGTCCCAGCTTAGAGTTGTACAACATTACCCAATCTCCAACCTGAAAGATCTTGAACTTCACATTCTTGGTCACCCATGCTTGTCTTCTTCTTTGTATGACTTCAGTAATGTAAGAGCTTACCAACCTATCCTCCTCCAGATGCATCAGATATTTGTTCCTGTGTAGTACTGACAACTTTGGAGACTGCTTCTCTGCTGAGACTCTTAAACTTGGTACCACAAACTCCATAGGCACCACAGCTTCCAGCCCATACACCAGCTTGAATGGTGTCATACCAGTATTGACTTTGAAAGCTGTTCTGAAGGACCATAAGGCAGAATCCAACTTATCATCCCAATCCTTCTGATTCTCTGTCACAATCTTTTTCAAAATCCTTATCAGTGTTTTGTTGGAGCTCTCAGCCTGACCATTAGCCTGTGGATGATATGCTGTAGACTTCTTGTGCATAATCATATGTGTCCTTGTTAGCTCTGAAATTACTTCATTCAGAAAATGAGTTCCTCTGTCACTTACCAGCTCCACTGGACACCCAAACCTGGTCATAATGTTATGATAAAGAAATCTGGCCACACTTGAAGCTTTATTATCCTTCAATGCTACTGCTTCTACCCACTTAGTGCAATAGTCTGTAGCCACTAAAATGTATCTGCATCCCCTCTTGGAAGTTGGTTTAACAGGTCCTACAAAGTCCAAACCCCACTTTTGAAAAGGTTCCAAAGGCAAAATAGGATGATCCCCCATCCTATCCCTGTTTGAATCAGGTTGACCTGTTTTCTGACAAATTACACATCTTTTGGCATAATCATGTGCATCCTTTAAAACTGTGGGCCACCATAATCCAGCCTGCAAAATCTTCTTCCCTGTAATATCTCCAGAGAAATGCCCTCCTGCTGTGCCTGAATGTGCTTCCTGCAAGACTGCACTTTGCTCAAATTCTGGCACACATCTTCTTATCACTTGATCAATTCCTTTCTTATATAGTGCCCCTGCAATAACTAAATAGGGTCTGGTTTTCAGTGCAAATTTTCTTCTCTGATCAGCATTGAACTCCCTTGGTATAGTTCCATCAGTCAAAAACATCAGCAACTGATCATACCAAGAATCAGTCACAGCAGTCTGCACATCAAACAGCTGAGCATCAGGAAGTGCATCATCTACCCCAGTAGGTGCTTCACCTGTTTCAATCCTGCTTAGATAATCTGCAATTACATGCTCCTTCCCAGGAGTATGCTCAATCTGAAAGTCAAACTCCTGCAACAACAACATCCATCTTGCAAGCCTTCCAGTAAGAAGTGGCTTCTTGATCAAATACAACAAGGCCTGATGATCAACATGAAAAACTATCTTGTTCCCCAACAAGTAATGCCTGAACTTATTCAATGCATATACCATCCCTAAAGCTTCTCTTTCTGTCACAGGATAGTTTCTTTCTGCACCTGTGAGAACCCTGCTTGCATAATACACAGGTCTGAACCATCCCTTCTCCTTCTCCTGCATCAGTACAGCTCCTATTGCTATATCCGAGGCATCAACAAACACATGAAAAGGCAATGACCAATCAGGTGGCTGCAAAATTGGTGCTACTGATATCATTTTCTTCAACATCTGAAATGATTTCTGCTGAGGCTCATCCCATACAAATGCCACATCCTTCTTTGTTAATTGAGTTAATGGCAAGCATACATTAGACAAATACCTCAAATATCTGGAGTGCCACTTTGTCTGTCCAACAAACCTCATTAATTCTTTAACATTGGTAGGAACTGGTGCTTCTTGAATGGCTTCTATTTTCTTGACATCTATGGCCATTCTTGCTTCTGACACCACATGTCCTAAAAGTATTCCACTCCTCACAGCAATTACACTTTTATAAGGGTTCAGAGCCATCCTAAATTGTCTACATCTTTCAAAACAGAGCTTCAGATGTAGCAGATGTTTATCCTTCTTTCCAAACACTGAGAAATCATCCACAAAGACTCTCATAAAGTCCTGTAAGTAAGGTTCAAACACCTTATGAGCAACAAAATTAGATGAAGGTGGTCCATTGGTTAACCCAAAACTCATCACTGTGTAGGCAAAGGCTCCCCATTCAGTTATAAAAGCTGTTTTATGCTGATCCGACTCAGCAACACTAATCTGATTATAACCAGAAAAACCATCCAAAAAGCTGTACATTTCATGACCAGCTACTGCATCCAACACAGCATCACAAAATGGCATAGGAAAGGGATCAGTAATGGTTGTTGCATTCAATTTTCTATAATCCACACATACTCTTAAGGCTCCATTTTTCTTTGGCACAACCAGTATAGGAGACAACCATGATACTTCATGTACAGGTTTAATGAACCCTACTGCCAGGAGCTTATCAAGCTCCTCCTTCACCTGTTTGGCAAAGTTAGGATTCATTCTATATCTTTGCTGCACAATTGGTTTTGCACCCTCTTTCAAATTAATCCTATGCTGATGTAGTGCTGGGTCAATGCCTCTCACCTGAGAATAATCCCAAGCAAACACATCCTTATAATCAACCAATAATTGCAACAGCTGTGCCAGAAATTCCCCTTGAATGTGTGCACTCACTTTGACCATTCTTGGTTCTGCCTCTGTTCCTAAATTCAGCTCCTGAAGTTCATCCTTTTCTACCCTGCTAGATGCCCCAAACTTCTTTTCATAAATTTTCTCAGCCATATCCCTGGCCTCCTTTTCTTCCTGCTGAATCTGTTCCTTATCAGAGATAGCATATTTATGGTCCACCAACTGTAACAGTTCCTTACCCTGCACTGTCTGTCCTGGTGCTAAACCTGTATCTGGCTCATCCTGTTCCTTACCTTGCTGTAACATGCTTTCCACATCTACTTCAAACACAGGTACAACAGTTGGATTGGCATTCAAGAACTCTTCCTCTTGGTCATCTGTGACCTCATCAGCAAAATTAATAGTCTGAGCAAACAGTGGTTTCTCACTTAATGGAACCATCTTCCTTCCCCTCATAGGTATGGTTACTTTCTTCTTCCCTTTCTTCAATATGACAACATTTTCTCCCCAGTCCTGTCTTACTTTAGCCAATCTGAACCAAGGTCTTCCTAACAGCATTTCATATGCAGCTGCTGAGTCTGACATTCTGAGTACAACAAAATTAACAACAAAGGATAATCCTGACACCTGAATTTCCTGTGCTTTGAGAATTCCCAAAGGTTGTACCCTAGATTGGTCTGCCATTTTCACCTGAAAAGGTGCTGGAGCCAGAGCTCCCAACTCCATTCTTTTGTACACTGCCTCTGGTAAAATATTCACCCCAGAGCCTCCATCCAATAACACATCATCAAAATTTTCTCCAAGAAAGTGTACTTTAATAACTGGTACCACAAAGTCCACATCTGCTGGATCAATTCTATTTGCTACTGCTGGAGACAACTGCCTGTCCATTGTGCCAAGTCCATTCAGGTTCTGCAGCTTTCTGAACAATCTGTCTTTGAAAGCTGGAACCAATTGCAACAACTGATCCAAAGATAATTGAAGAGGTGAGCTAATAAGTATTTCAAACCAGTCCTTATCCTCTTTATTCTCCACCTCCTTACTCCCATTATTCTGCTCTTGCTTCTCATTTGGGTCATCCTCAACATCCACCTGCTTTGCCTGGTGTTTAGCAATCCTTTTTGTAACCTGATCTCTTACCCCTTTTTGCTCCTTCCAATCCAAAGGTGCTTTATCCTTAGACCTAGTCACTGCTAGAACTTCAACATGGTCCTCCTGCACACATTGGTTACAGTCACAAGCCCATTGATGTTCCTCTTCATTCCCTTGCTGCTCCTGTTCTTGGTCAGTATCTTGAATCTGCTCATCCTGAGAAAACACATCAAACAAGATTACATTTGCCTGAGCTGCTGGCTGATTTTGCTGCTGCTGCTGTTGCTGTTGCTGATTTCCAGGTTGATTGGGCTGATTATATCTCACAATGGGCATTCCCCTTTCTTCCCTATGCTTCACCCATAAAGCACAATTGGGACCTACCCAGTGATCTGGTGCACCACAGTACACACAGGGTCTCCTATTATTATTGTTCTCCTGCTCTCTCCAAGGAGGTCTAGGAGGTCTTGCCCTCTGAAATGGTGGTCTTCCCCTAAATGGTACTGCTTGATTGGCTCCAGCTTCTGGTCTTCCTCTTCCTATGTTAGGTGCTGTCTGCCCTCTATTCTTTGGATTGTACCAACAGCTAGCAGTGTTATGTCCATCCCTTTCACAAAAGTGACAATACACTTTTTCTTTAGGTGCTACAACAGAATAACCAAACTTTTTAAGTTTGCCTACCAAATCTTGCTCAATGCTCTGCTTTTGCTTGACTTTCTTCTTCTTACTGCTCTGTTTCTTCTTTCTTTTTTCTGTTTCCTCATCACTGTCTGATGGTGAGTCTGAATCTGAGTTCCCACTGGAATCTGTGTCTTCAGATGCTTCTTCTGAATCTGAGTCACTGTCTTCTTTTCCTTTTGCCTTGGTCATGCCAAGTCTCTTCTCCACCCTTGCAGCAGCAGTAACAAGGTCATCCAGACCTCCAGCAATATCAATGCTAGCTACTGCTCCCTTTAAGCTGTTTCTCAATCCTTTCAAAAAATAACCTGCTAACATTTCATTAGTGGGTCTTTCATTCCCCTGCAATCTTTCTACTAAAATTCTGAACTTCTGTGCATAGTCTTCAACCAGCATCTTATTTTGCTTAATGTCTCTGAGTTTTCTCAGGACATCAGTCGGAGTCTTCTCCTTTCTAAATCTCTGCAGAAATGCCTGCTTCAAAGCATTATAAGTAGCAAAATGTGCAATGCCATATTGGCTGAACCAACTCATGGCCTTTCCTTCCAATGTGGCAGCAAACTGTTCCATCTTAACTCCATCAGCATACATCACCTGATAGCCACTTGCCTGCCACTTAGTTTCAAACTGTGCCACATGACAGTCAGCATCTTCCTTACTCCCTGCTCTAAACTTGGCTGCCTTGACCTTTGGGTTGGGTGGTGGTTGAGCCATTGGAATGGGTTGTGGTGGTCTCCTAGGTCTTTGCCTGGTAGCCCCCTGAAGTGGGTCAAACTGGATCCTTCTCCTGGTGGTTCTTCCTGCCAGGAATAAAGCTTCAATAAATTGCCTCACTCTCTCTTCTCCTGCTGCTCCTGATCCTACCCCTCCTTGGTCTACAGGTTGCTGCCCCTGAGCATCGGGTGATTGCTGATTGTCATGATCATAGTTAAATGGATCAATGTTTCCAGCCTATGCTTGAGCCCTTGTGTAGTACACTCTTCCTACTCTCCTGTCTCCCTCTGACATACATCATTACTTGAAAATAAACGTTAACCCAGCGGATCGCCAAATGTGTTGTGGGTTAGGTCAACACATGAACATCATACACAGCAAGAATAACCATCTAATCCACCATACTTCATCAACAACAATTCAGACACAGTAAACATAACTACTCAAAGAATATCAGAGTAAGCAGAGACAATACACTGAATAGTTGCTGCACTGCACCATCATCATCACATTCATATCAGAGAACAGATACATCGTGCGCACATACATTCCCCACTTATATAGATAAATCCGACTTAACTACCCAGTCACAAGACATTCAGCAGACTGCAACTGAAAGACAGTTACATCCGACTTAGCAAAATACAGCTCAGTAAATATCCGATAAGTCAAAATCCGACTTAGCTATTCAGAGTCAGTTTCTAACATGTGCCTCTCAACATTCTTAAACTTAACAAGATATCATTGGATAACATTACCGTTTCTTAGTACCTTGTCTTCATGTCAAAGAATCGATTAGGGTTGCAATACCTCTTCTTGATCTTTGATCTCTGGCGGGTCCTCCATTATTGGTTCTTTTGGTGGCTCTCCTTTGTAAAGCTTGAGTAGGCTCACATGGTTAGCATTGTGAATAAGCCTATGGTTGGGAAAATTTAACTAATAATCCATCTTACTGATTGGCTTTAGAATTTAAAAAGGACCATAGTATCTTTTTGCTAGTTTAGCATAATACTGTTGGTGGCACGTAGGATTCTTGCCTGTAGTATGCCTTAGACAAGCCTTGAGAAACTTTAGCAAGACCCAGTTTAAAAAGATTCTTGTGAGTCTCGGCTATATTCATCAGCAGCGAAGATCTTCCCATGTACTTTAAGTAGTAAGGGACTTTTGGATCTTCCCTCTTTACCCTCGCAAGGTGCTTTCCCCATAGAAGGATGTACAATGTCATTGTACGCATACTCTATAAGAGGTAGGTACTTCTCTCATTGAGAACGTTGATCTACTTCCATGATATAGGCTTTTAGTAGATTCAAGAATTGATAGATTAGTTATTTCACTTTGGTCACCCATTTGTGGACGATAGGCCAAAAGGAAAATTTAATCTACTTCCTAGATTCTCGAAGAGACCCTTCTAGAAATTACTAGTCATTCTAGGATCTTTGTCCGATACTATGGATGTTGGCAAGCCATGATACTTAAAAATTTGAGATCTAAAGAGGGTTGTTGTTTGATGTGCCATAATAGTCTTTTTGACAGGCATAGAGTGTGTTTTTTTGCTAAGCCTGTCGACTAAAACAATCCAAGTTGTTCAAATTTCAATTTTTGGTACCACGCATTTTGAAACATACTCTTGTATGTTTGTTTTTCATGGTAGACCAACAAAAATACATTTCTAGTCCTCAAAGAGTAGATTATGGAGTCCCTCTTTGCCCCGCACAAGGAGAAGCATGGGATAAGATAACCATCCTTCAAGGTGAATGGTTCTTTTTTTTCCTTTCCTAATGCAAAGGCTGTAATTACCTACTTAAAGTCTTGGTCAGTAGCATACTCATCTATCATAAAAGATAGATCATTGTAAGTTGCTATAAACACCACATTTATCCTTGGCAGTTGTGAAAATGCATTGACCACTTGATTGTGCTTGCCAACAGTGTGAGCAATATGATATTTAAATTGCGATTCCACTTCATTTGTTTGTCAGAAATCTTGGTTTGCGTCATGAAGTTCTTGAGGCTTTGTGATCCATTTGTAGGATGAATGGAGCCCCCAAGAGATAGTGCTTCCATGTGTCTAGGACATATAGAACAACTAAAAGCTCTTTTTTGTATACCCGTTCACTCGGCATTGAGCCTTTGGCTCAATGAGGCTCATATGCTATGGCATGCCCTTCTTGAAGCAAAACTACTCCAAGGCAATCACCACAAGCATCACATTGGACCTCAAATGGCTTCGAGAGATCCGGAAGCATAGGGACTAGTTGGGAGGCAAGCTTCTCTTTGAGATTGTTAAAAGAATTTTTTTCTTTAGTAGTCCCTGAGTACTTAATATTCTTCTTTGTTAAGTCATGCAATGGTCTTGCTATTTGAGAGAATTTTTCTATGAAGAGTCTATAGTATGCACACATACCAATAAAGCTTCTTAGCTCATGTAGATTCCTTGGATTAGGCCATGCTTTTATTACCTCAAACTTTGATGGATCAATATGGATACCATCTTGAGAGATAATGTGACCTAAATATTGAACCTCTTGTAAAATTCACTTCTCTTTTGATTTATGAAAAGCTTATTCTCTCTCACAACTTGAAAGATTACTTGGAGGTGTCACTTGTACTCCTCAAGAGAATTTGAGTGGCCTGAAGTTTTTTGTCCATCGTGATTTTGAATTCCACTGGAGCATTTTTCAGGCCAAAACTTGTAACTTATCAAATAGATCTTCTATCCGCGGCCACGAGAAATCTTTTTTTTTATATAGTGGTCCTATTTAGTGCTCTATAGTTGATACACACGTGATATGTGCCATCTTTCTTTTGCACTAAAAGTCCTGGTGAGTAGAACAGAGAGGAGCTAGGCCTCACCATCCCTTTTTCCACCAATTCATACACTTGTCTCATGATCTTCTCTTGTTGCGCTTGTGAAACTCAATAAGGAGGTTTATTAGGCGTTGAGATTCCTAGTAGAAGCTATATTGCATGGTCATCATCCCCTCATTTTGGAGGTAGCTCACTAGGGATGTCATCAATGAAAACATCTTGGAGTCCATTTAGGAAATTAGACAACTCTAATTCCTCTTGATTCCCTTTATTGCTACTTGTGAAAACATTAGAATCATTTACAGATTCTCTAACAAAAATCATATACGCAAAAATAGAGATTTTCATTGACTTATCAAAAGCAAGCATATTTACCAGGAATATGGTGTTCTCTGAATCATTAGCATCTATGTACATACTCTTTTCCCTGTAGGTGAAATAGATTCTCTTTTCAAGGAACTTCATGTTGGCAGCCATGCGGTTGAACTATGGTGCCCCTAGGATAACATCCTCATGTTGGAGAGGAGAGATAAAAAAATTCTTCTTTGTCGATGTAGCTTTGGACATGAAGCCTCAACTTCCCAGTCAAAGGAGTAACGGAGGCTTTCTACCCCTTGAAAGCTCTATCTGTAGTTACAGTATCTCCCATCTCAAATGATTGAAAGCCCAACTTGGTGGCCTTCGTTGATATGAAGTTGTGAGTGGAGCCAGGGTCAAAAAAGATGAAGGCATCATGTTCCCTTACCTATTCCCAAGCATAGGAGAGTGTTGAGCCTTTGTAATGAGTATCCGTTTTTGGAGCTTGAACCATGGAAGCTCTAGGAGTGTCATTGAGTACATTTCTTTTGGGGAAAGAACGATAACCATGTCCTTGCTCCCCACACTTAGTAGCATTGACGTAAAAAGTGGCTATCATCAAATAAGGATAGTTGATCAAGACATTGTAAAGACCGCATTTCACACCACATTTGGTCTTTATGAATACATTGTCATGCCTTTTGGCTTGACCAATGCACCAGCCACATTCAACCGCTTGATGGAGAAGCTGTTCAGGCCTCATCGAACCTTCACTGGAGTGTTCTTTGATGATATTATCATCTACTCTAATTCATTAGACGAACACAAGCAACATCTCTAGGTAATATTTCAAGTTTTAAGAGAGAATAAACTTTATGTTAATCGAAAGAAAAGTGAATTTTTCTTGCAAGAGATTCAGTATTTAGGTCACATTATCTCTCAAGATGGTATCCAAATGGATCCATCCAAGCTAGAGGTAATAAAAGGATGGCCTAAACCAAGGAATCTTCATGAACTAAGAAGCTTTATAGGTATGTGTGCATACTATAGACGCTTCATAGAAAAGTTCTCACAAATTGCGGGACCATTACATGACCTAACAAAGAAAAGCGTTAGGTATACATGGTCTGGTAAGGAGAACAATGCTTTCGAAAAGCTTATCTCTCAACCTGTGCTTACACTACCAGATCTCTCAAAACCATTTGAGGTCCAATGTGATGCTTGTGGTGATTGCCTTGGAGCTGTTTTGATCCAAGAAGGGCACGCCATAGGCTATGAGAGTCGAAGGCTCGACCCTGTTGAGCAAGCTCTAGGCATATATGAAAAGGAACTCCTTGCAGTTCTACATGCCTTAGTCTCATGGAAGCACTATTTATTGGGGACTCCTTTCATTCTGCGAATGGATCACCAAAGTCTTAAGTACTTCATGACGCAGACCAAGCTCTCCGACAAACAAATGAGGTGGGCAAATTTCCTTTCGCAATTTCATTTTCATATTGCTCACATTGCTGGCAAGCATAATCAATTAGCTGATGCACTCTCAAGACGACCGAGAGTGAATGTGGTTTCCATAGCAACTCACAATGATCTATCTTCAATGATAGATGAGTATGCTATTGATCCCGATTTTAGAGATGTGATTTCAGCCCTTGCATTAGGGAAGAAGAGAAGAACCATTTACTTTACAAGATGGTTATCTTCTCTATGGCAATAGACTATGCGTTACTAACTCACTACATGAGAAAGTAATGTATGAATCTCATGCTCCACCTTATGCGGGGCATAGAGGGATTCAGTCTACCTTAAAGGGAATTGAAACATATTTCTATTGGCCTACCATGAAAGTGAACATACAAGAGTATGTTACTAAATGTGTGGTATGCCAAAAGACAAAATTTGATAGAGGGAAGCAACTTGGATTGCTTCAACCCTTGCCAATCCCTAATTCACCATGGGAGAGCATATCCATGGATTTTATCTTTGGATTGCCTAAGTCTATCCATGGGAATACGGGAATATAGACGATAGTAGACAGGTTCAGTAAACAAGCTCATTTTATACCTGTCAAAAAGACTATCAAAGCCCATCAAATGGCAACCCTCTTCATTTCCCAAATTTTCAAGTACCATGGCTTGCCAATGTCCATAGTGTCGGATAGAGATCCTAGAATGACTAGTAATTTCTGGAAGGGTCTCTTTGAGAATTTAGGGACAAGGCTAAACTTCTCTTCGACCTGTCATCCACAAACGGATGGCCAAAGTGAAATAGCTAACCTAACCATTCTCGATCTACTAAAAGCCTATGTAACGGAAGTAGATCAAAGATCCCAATGGGAGAATTACTTACCCTTAGTGGAGTATGCTTACAATAACACTGCACGTACTTCCACGGGAAAAGCACCTTTCGAGGTAATTGAGGGAAGATCAAAAATTCCCTTGCTACTTAAGGTACATGGGAAAATCTTCCTTGCAGATGAGTATAGCCGAGACCTACAAGAATCTTTTCAAAAGATTAAGGATGCTATCTCTATCTCACAGCAAAGGCAAAAGGCTGCTGCTGACAAGCACAAAAGAGCCCAAGCCTTTAAAGAAAATGATTGGGTCTTATTAAAGTTTCCCAAGGCTCGATAAAGGCACACGACGGGCAAGAATCCTACGGGCCACCAAAAGTACTATGCTAAACTAGCGAAAAGGTACTATGGTCCCTTCCAGATTCTTAGCCCAATCAATGAGATGGCCTATCAACTCAAGTTGCCCAATCATTGGCTCATACACAATGCTTTCCATGTGAGCCTATTAAAGCCTTAAAAAGGAGAGCCACCTCAAGAACCAACTATTGAAGACCCACTGGAGATCGAGGACCAAGAGGAGGTGCTGTAGCCCGAGTCCATTCTCCGACATGAAGACAAGGTACTAAGAGGCGGTAAGACTATCCGACGATATCTTATTAAGTTTATGAATTATCCTTTTGAAGATGCTAGATGGATGCAAGGCATACAATTAAAGGATAACCTAAACCTTGTCAATGCTTACAATGCTTCCCAAGAGTAAGCAAATGTACAAAATGTTAAAAATGAACAAAGTTTTTGTCTTATAAGACTCTCTTTTTCTTTATTGTGCACAAAAATGAAGTAGTATGCATGCTTAGATCAAGTTTGCGGAGATGACGTCTCCCAAACACCAAGTAGAGCTTGTCACTCTACTAAAGAAGACTGATAGGACTAATATGCAGACATGCTTGCGGCAGCCTCAGGCTCTCAAGCGCCAAATGGACTAGTCATCCATTCTGGAATGATGTCGTAGGGTAACATAGGGATCCTCTACCCGCTAAGAAAAGGACTCATGAATATGGTTTATCTTCTCTACACCATAGTCGAGGACGACTATGATTTCAAGAGATAGGTAATGTCATAATAATCAATATCTAATTCTCCTAAATGATTTTCTCATGTTAAACTGATCATTTAATATGGGGAAGTGCCAGGGGAGAAAAAGCTAGAATATTGGTTAAGCTAGCAGACCGGCCACAGTAGGGATCCAAAGGAGGGAAAATAGGGATCCAAAGGGGGGCCCATCTGCAAAAGAGCCATGTGCAACAATGGGCTAAAAAGACCCTAAGGTTAAGCCCATTAAGACTTCCAAAATGCTAAGGTTCCAAAATTCAAAGGTTGTGTCCAAAGGTCAACCCTAGGGGAAATTGGATGCTTTGTGTGTGACCAAAAAGTCTTTTCAAATCCCTACTTGGGAGGGGGCGAGCCTTTCTTCTAGGGGATGAGAGAGAAAGCCACACACACACACACACACACACACACACACACACACACACACACACACACAAGCTCCCTTTACACAAAGGGAATGAGGGACACATGTCAGCTCCCTAGGCCAGATGCCCACAAGGTGTACCCAATTCCTATTGGATGGCCTTGGAGGTGGACCAATGAGAATTAGGCTAGAGTAAATCTAGTTTAATTAATTTAAAAACACTTAATAAAAGAACCAATGAGAATTAAGTCTCCTAGATGACTATTGGACAGTCTCCCAAGGGGTCCAATGAGCATTTAGCAGCCCAATGGCTTGCCTGATTCCTATTGGCCAAGAGGCAAAGGGGTCCAATGAGAGTTTAGTTTAATTATTAAATTACCTAAATCTCTCACAAAAGGGGAAAGGGGGACACATGTGAGAAGGCTATCACTTATGCTGCTTAATAGACATTGGCTTGACTTGGGGAGGGCCAATGAGGGTTGAGGAAGAGCAAATAGCAAGAGGGCTCGCCCAAGAGATAGAGGGGGGTGATTTTTGCAAGGCATTATCACACACACACTCACACAATCTCATGTGTGAAGAAAGAGAAGACTATCTCTTCCCAAGCTTTAATGGAGAGCTCATCTCCTACTCCAAGCTTGTGAGATAGAAGCCTACATCGACATACTCTTGGCTTGTGGATGCAAATCCAACCAAGAGCGAAGCTTCAATGCATGCTCATCTCCTCTACCAAGCTAATTACTAAGCTAAGCTATGCTAATATGAGTGATTATGTGAGGAGATGTACATCTTGCTCGTAAGATACTCCTTCTTCCTCTCAATCTACTCTCATACCCTGCTAGCTCTCACCATCTTCGAAGGTGTGTGAGGTCTTGGGTCTAAGACCGGGGATAATTTAAGTTGTGTTTGCTAAGTGTTTTGCTTAGTGCATGAAGCTTTCATCTTCATTGCTCTAGCTAGTCTTGAAGGAACACAAAGAATTGTATTGTACAATGTCTCTCTTGATGGGAGAAACCATAATACAAAGCCTTTTGGAGGGGGGACCGGCTCCATGCAAATCCGGTCCTCAACTGTTGTCAATAGCTTAATTTCTCTCTCTTTTGAAAGTATTGTTCATGCTATCTAACTAGGTGTTATACTTTTTGTTGCTCTCTCCACCCAAGCACTCTTGTAATTCTTATTAGGAATCTATTCTAATGAAATTCCCACTATGTTCATGTTAATTTCCGCTACACATAAGTTTTTAGGCCATTAAATGTTACACAGAAAACCATGAGGAGGATTAGAGGTTTGTCAAGCTCAATGCTCGTAATAATACAAGATGTCAATGTTATTAATTGTTTGTTGTTCCAATTTTTATGTTTCAAAAAAAAAACAAAACATGCAAGTTTCCTTGCACGAGGGAGTTTGCATAGTCCTCCCCAATTTTTATAATACGAGGGAACATGCCATTCCCACGGCATCATGCAATTCTCAGTGTGTTCATTAACTGCGTTCGCAGTGTCAAAAATGTCAAAAATCACAGAATGATAATGCGCGATTGAATGTCTGTCGTTGATGCGCCTTGCATCAACGATG
Organism: Adiantum capillus-veneris; assembly: GCF_014529385.1. Taxonomy (NCBI): domain Eukaryota; kingdom Viridiplantae; phylum Streptophyta; class Polypodiopsida; order Polypodiales; family Pteridaceae; genus Adiantum; species Adiantum capillus-veneris. The sequence goes on from NC_140943.1 coordinate 141,805,718, forward strand.
CTGGGCATCTCCTGATCTTAACCCGATGCAAGAGACGACAATGGAGGATGAAGGAGATAAGCTTGTGACTATTTGGGTGGAGGAACTTTAGGAAGAATCAGAAATTTTTATATTTCATCTTGTGTCAATTCAAAGCCTATCAAAATTCACTCGTCACTTCATACGTCCAAATCTGGTGGAAGCAAGAACGATGGTGCTCAACTGTGAAAGGCACTTTGCATCTGATGAAAACAGCCAAGCACTTGTTGGCCCTGATCTTGTTGGGCATATCCTGCAATCAAAGCATTCCAAGAGACTGCATCCCGAACATAAAGCTCGTCAAGAACTTGTTGTGCTTCAGAAAGTACACTACACTTGGCATACATGTCAACCGAAGCATTACCAAGCACGACATTTTTGTTGAACAGTCCCCGACTAACAAGCTCATCATGAATTTGTTTTCCTGTGTCGACGTCTTTCAAAGTGCCACATGCCTTCAAAATGCAAGCATAGGTGACTGCATCTAGAGAGAAGCCCTCGCTTCGCATCTGCTAGAAACATCCCAATGCTTCTTGGCCCTGCCCCTATTGGGCATAACCTACAATCAATGCATTCCAACAGACTGCACCTCGATCAGGAAGGTCGTCAAGAACTTGTTGAGATTTCAAAAGTACACCACACTTGGCATACATGTCAACCAAATCATCGCCAAGCATGACAGTTGTTTACAACAGCCCCTGATTGACAATCTCATCGTGAATTTTTTTGCCCATACAATGTCTCACATAATGCCACGTGCCTTCAAAATGCAAGCATAGGTGACTGCATCTGGAGAGAAACCCTCACTTCGCATACAATGGAAACAATTCAAAGCTTCCTGGCCCTTGCCTTGTTGGGCATATACTGTAATTAATGCAGTCCAAGAGATGACATCTCGGTTGGGAAGCTCGTCCAGAACTTGTTGTGCTTTCCAAAATACACCACAATTAGCATACATGTATACCAACGCATTGCCAAGCACGACATTCTTCTCCAACAACCTCAATCATCGTTTTATCTTTCTCTAGAAGGAGAAAATTCCACCTGTAATTACTAGCATAAACTGCACTTAATTAAATAAACAACGAACACGGACCAACTTCTTTGTATTGCTTTCCATCACCAGATCGGGGTCCATGAGGTCGAACAGGGGAAACCCCCCGCACCCAAGCTCAAGCAAGTCCCCGCCTCTATCGACTCCTACAAAGATGTTTCTTTCTTTGCTTCAGGCAACCTTCAACGAAGCAGCGCAATTGCTCTGAGAGCCGAGAACGGTGGCAATGGATTCTCATCTTCCAGGCTTCTGTTACGACAATGAACCCATTTGCACTCACTTTCTCTGCATGCATCAGCCTACAACGTCTATACTCTATCTATGCTTCCGTTTCCATGGTTTTCGGCTTTGCTTCACAAGAACAGGGGCTGTGAGGGCCCGGCATGAGTGCGCTAAGGGAGACCATCTACCCCCTTGTACCCAACACGCTGTTTTTCTTAGAGCTTTTGAGACAAAGCTAGCGTTGTTTTTTTTACAGCTTTTAGAGGCAAACCCGGCGCTATTTTTTTTAGAGCTTTTGGCTGGCTATTGAGTGCTGGAGCCACGTGGGCTATTAACGGGCCAAGGATTGAATTATGCCCACTATGCTAATGAAGTAATGAATCTTTGAAAATGATCATTCCATGGCCAGCTTCAAAGAGATTATTCAAGAAAGCCACGAAGTGATCATCTCTATTGAAAAACGCAAGAACTCTGAAGAGTGGAATCACGCAATGAAGGCCATCAGTTCTGAAGTCAACCAATCCACAAATTCTAACTACTTAAAACGCTCCCACCTGTAAGGGGATGTGTAGCTCTGAACCTTTATGTTATGATCCCTCAAGGCACAAAACGTGGTTGAGGATTATTGTTCATTTCTTTATGGTTTAATTCAACACCTCCAACCTGTGAGTATGGCCCAAAAAAAAAAAAGTAAATGCAAAATGATAGTGAGGATCAAGCAACGTGGGCCTCCACTTTCCAAGTGTTTTTGCTGCCTCCAAGCAAAGGTGTGCATGGAAATTTGGAAACGGTGAGATTGAAAGATTAAAGAATATACAAAAAAATTGTGCGTTGAGTTGTCAAGACACGCAAAGTGAACGAATTGAAAAGGGCTTTTAAATGGATCCCAATGACGTGTGAGTGCGTTGGAGTTGCTAACTCAATGGGGACAACATACTTAGCATCAAAGGTGACAAGTTACAATTTGAAAAGGACTTTTCTCCATTTCTTACGTGAATGAGAATGTGATTGCTTCATTCACTGCAAACTAGTGGATCGTCGCGACTTGTCGGAGTGTCGCAACTTGTGGCCAGGAAGGTGCTATGTGGACACACTCCACCTGCATTGATTTTCTGGTGTGAGTTGTAAGTTGTGTTTCTTTGCCGAGCAAAGTCCCCCACAAAAATTCTAACAAATTCATATAATTTTGAGCATTTTAACTTCTTTTTGGTGTGACGTCCTTGCAAACAATGTCAAATAAGCCAAAATGTGGACGCCATCCTTGACAAATAAGCCTAAAATATGTTGCAATTGAGCACGTACCACAAAACACAATCATTAGCTTTTGTATGTTTGTGTGTGTGTGTGAGAGAGAGAGAGAGAGAGAGAGAGACGGTAGCCTGACCAAATACCAATGTTTGCAAAAGGTCATTTCCCATGGCGATGAGCTTTGGTACGGAAAATTTGAAAAATTGAGCTATTTTCCTCAAAAAGTAGGCGGGCTATTTCATTTTCTCTTGCTTTCGATCAACATTTTGAAATTCCTAAGCAGCACGATTGTAAGTTGACACACACTTTTCTCGAACACTGCCAAACAATGCGTTGGAGAAAAAACAGAGGAAGGGTATATGTTTCACTAATTCAATTTATCCACTCACATTAGTATGGCAAAAAAAGTCACTTTTTAAAACCATCACCGCCCGGAAGGTAGTACGGAGAAACTTTATCTATACTATAATAAAAGGGGGAGGGATCCCCCCCCCCAACCCCACACGCGTCAACAGCAGATTACTCCAGCAGTGCCCTCTGTAGTCTCGGTCGCATAGGCGGACAAAGAGAGAGAGAGAGAGAGAGAGAGAGAGAGAGGTGGCCTTCGTGCCAAAACCTTTGCAAGATCCTTTAAATGAGGGCGGATTAGCCTGACAAGCTTCCTTAAAAGCAGTGCGGGGTTCATTTGATGTGGGAGCATTTTGAATAGGCGCTCTGCCTTTCCAGAGTTTTCAGAAGCCGCATCATGCACACACACACACACACACACACACACACACACACACACACACAGGTGGCCTTCACGCCAAAACCTCTGCAGAGTTTGGGAGCCCTGTTGCAACGATCTCCTCTCGAATCTGGGACCGTGTGCTTCGATCGAAACTGAGCTCCACGGTAGTGCAAGGCGCCCTTCTTCCCCACCTCGACGAGCAAGATGCGATCCATTGCGGGCAAGAAAGCGGAGGGCCATTTCATGCGATCAAGTTGCCATCGCCAGACACCCCCCCCCCCCCCCCCCCCCCCCCCAAAAAAAAAAAAAAGGGTGAAATCTTCAGAGGCCAAGCGGGGTTTTTGGTGGACCTGGCTTTGGAACCTTGATGGATAATCACACTAAAAATTATCATATTGTAACTAAAAATTCCATAATTTGAATCGGCTTGAGAATCTTCTTCCCCAACTTTGAGCCGATCATTTTTCATTTTGAACGGGCGAACCTATCTTTTCCCGAGCCCCGAGGCCAAGTTACGAGTGAGTTCGTTCGTATCTATCTATATCTATCAGAATATCTATATTTATACTCTATACTATCATAAAGCGGAAAGTGATTCTAGTCCCCCTCTTGGCCACGTGGTAGCAGGAGAATCCTCCGGCCAGTCTCCGACCAGTGTGGCATGTAGTGGACGCAGAGAGAGAGAGAGAGAGAGAGAGAGAGAGAGAGAGAGAGAGAGAGAGAGAGAGGTGTTGGAACTTGGGTCGTGGGCTCCGGCTGTGTCTATATCTATACTCCATACTATCATAAAGCGGGAAGGGATTCCGGTCCCCCCCCCCCCCCCCCCCCCCCCCTCGGCCACGTGGTAGCAGGAGAATCCTCTAGCTAGTCTCTGACCAGTGTGGCATGTAGTGGACACAGTGCAAGCGAGAGAGAGAGAGAGAGAGAGAGAGAGAGAGAGAGAGAGAGAGAGAGAGAGAGAGAGAGAGAGAGAGGTGTTGGAACTTGGGTCGTGGGCTCCGGCTGTGTCTATATCTATACTCCATACTATCATAAAGCGGGAAGGGATTCCGGTCCCCCCCCCCCCCCCCTCGGCCACGTGGTAGCAGGAGAATCCTCCAGCTAGTCTCTGACCAGTGTGGCATGTAGTGGACACAGTGCAAGCGAGAGAGAGAGAGAGAGAGGTGTTGGAACTTGGGTCGTGGGCTCTGACTGTGTCTATATCTAGACTCTATACTATCATAAAGCGGAAGGGATTCCGGTCCCCCCCCCCCCCCCCCGCTGACCACGTGGTAGAAGGATTATCCTCCGGCCAGCCTCTGACTAGTGTGGCATGTAGTGGACATATTGCGTGAGAGAGAGAGAGAGAGAGAGAGAGAGAGAGAGAGAGAGAGAGAGAGAGAGAGAGAGAGAGAGAGAGGTGTTGGAACTTGGGCCGTGGGCTCCGACTACGTCTCTCTGTGTCAACACGTGCATGCGTGAGAGTGAGAGAGAGCGAGAGGTGCGTCCGTGCGGTCCATGCCTACTCTTGGGACCTGGCTCCACCTTTAATCCCAGGTGCTGCATGTGTGTCAGCACGCACGAGAGAGAGAGAGAGAGAGAGAGAGACTCCACGGTCGTGCAAGGCGCCCTTCTTTCCTACCTCGATGAGCAAGATGCGATCCATCGCGGACAAGAAAGCGAAGGGCCATTTCATGCGATCAAGCTGCCATCGCCAAACCCCAAAAAAAGGTGAAATCTTCAGAGGCTTAGCAGGTTCCTGAAACATATTTGGTGGACCTGGCTTTGGAACCTTGATGGATAATCACACTATAATTATCATATTGTAACTAAAAATTCCATAATTTGAATCGTCTTAAGAATCTTCTTGCCCAACTTTGAGCCGATCATTTTTCATTTTGAACGGGCGAACATATCTTTTCCCGAGCCCCGAGGCCAAGTTACCAGTGAGTTTGTTCGTATCTATCTATATCTATCAGAATATCTATATTTATACTCTATACTATCATAAAGCGGAAAGGGATTCTGGTCCCCCTCTCGGCCATGTGGTAGAGCAGGAGAATCCTCCGGCCAGCAGCCTCCGACTAGTGTGGCATCTAGTGGACGCAGTGAGAGAGAGAGAGGTGTTGGAACTTGGGCCGTGGGCTTCGACTGTGTCTATATCTATACTCTATACTATCATAAAGCGGGAAGGGATTCCGGTCCCCCCCTCGGCCACGTGGTAGCAGGAGAATCCTCCGGCTAGCCTCCGACTAGTGTGGCATGTAGTGGACACAGTGCATGAGAGAGAGAGAGAGAGAGAGAGAGAGGTGTTGGAACTTGGGCCCTGGGCTCTGGCTGTGTCTATATCTATACTCTATACTATCATAAAGCGGGAAGGGATTCCGATCCCCCCCTCGGCCACCTGGTAGAAGGATAATCCTCCGGCCAGTGTGGCATGTAGTAGACATATTGCGTGAGAGAGAGAGAGAGAGAGAGAGAGAGAGAGAGAGAGAGAGGTGTTGGAACTTGGGCCGTGGGCTCCGGCTACGTCTGTCTGTGTCAGCACGTGCACGCGTGAGAGAAAGAGAGAGAGAGAGAGGGAGAGGTACATCCGTGCAGTCCGTGCCTGCTCTTGGGACCTTGCTCCACCTTCAATCTGACGTGCTGCATGTGTGTCAGCACATGCGCGCGCGCGCGAGAGAGAGAGAGAGAGAGAGAGAGAGAGAGAGAGAGAGAGAGAGAGGGGGGGGGGGGGGGGGGGGGGGGAGGTGGGTGCTGGAAAAAAACTTTTGTCTAATAACTTGGCAAACCTACCTATAAGAAATTTCAATGGTAAATTGAATAAATTTGAAGGTTTATACACCAATTTACACGAAATTCCTCAAAATTTTGTAGGTGGGCATTGGGATTACACTAAATCTAGGTTTGTAGGTGGGATTCAGTGTTCGGGAAAAATGTGTCTCTGCCTAATATCATGCCATTTTCAATTTCAAAAATGGCGGTTGCAATTGGAAAAGGAGAAATTCCGCCCCAAAAGAGAGAAAAAAGTGTAAAAATCCAAAAAAACAACCTAATTTTATAAAATTTCCTCTTGGCAAATTCAAGGAAAAGAATTTTGTATGTTTGGAAAAATGATTTTTCCCGAACACTGGTGGGATTACACTAAACCTAGGTTTTTTTCAAGCAATGTTGCCATTGTGCCCGCTCCTGGGACCTAGCTCTACCTTTGGTCCGACGTCTTCTCAGAAATCCACAACATGCTCATATGGGCAAAAGAATTCAAGATGATATTGTTAGACTGAGGTTGTTGAAAGAAAACGGCGTGCTTAGCACTGCCTTGGTTGACATGTATCCCAAATGTAGTGTACTTCATAGAGCACTAATTGCAGGATATTTCCAAGCTCTGTGCTATTTTTGGCAGATGCAATCACATTCGCTTGAATCTTAAAGGAAAACATGACAAGGTGAAGAGGGGGGGTCTACAATGAGACGTCTGAAGCTCGGGCTCTACAATGGGGGAAGGAAAGGCAAGGGTTAGGGTCACAAAGCTCGGGGCTATTTTCGAGCAGATGTAGAGAGAGGGCACAATCACGTACACTTGCACTTGGAGGCATGTGGCATTACACATGAATTCACGATGATATTGTGAGAGTCGGGTTGTTCAAAAAAAAAGTCGTGCTTAGCATCGTCTTGGTCCACATGTATCAACAAGTGTGGTGCACCACATAAAGCACAAAAAGTGCACGAGGAGCCTCCTAACCGGGATGTCATCTCTTGGAATGCACTAATCGCGGGATATGTCCAACTGGGCAGGGCCAAGAATCTTTGTGCTATTTTCGACAGATATGAAGTGAGGGTGTCTCTCCAAATGCAATGACATTCGCTCGCATCTTGAAGGCAAGCAAATGGCATGGAGAAGGGGTGTCACAAGCAACCTGATCCAGTCGTGTTCCCTACAAGCCGCCGGTGACACATGCGGATAGCACGCGCACAGAGAGAGAGAGAGAGAGAGAGAGAGAGAGAGAGAGAGAGAGAGAGAGAAGGCGGTACTGTTTTACTAGTACATATAATGTATTTACAAATGCACATTTTTGGACCTTAAGGGCATACGTGGAAAGCTTAATTGGAAAGCTTGGCATTGGCCCAAGGACAAAATCTTTTCACTTCGTAATAAGGAACTTACAACAAGCTGATGTATAAAGTGGATTGGTTCACTCCACCGCATCAAGTTATGGATGGTGAATTGGTCAAAAGAGAAAAGGTTGAATACTATTAACAATATTTGAGAGGCAAAACTCCCAAGCTGGATGAAAGCATTCACCTGGAAGGTGTTGTGGGGGACTAGAGGAATTGACACTGACACTTGCTCTAAGTGCAAAGTAGCTTCAAAGGATCCCTTGCATCCGTTTGAAGACTACCCTTCCATGCACGGTCTTAACACAAAAATCTGCAGAGGACATGGAACACACTCTTCTTTAGAAATGAATTGGTCTTGAGAGGGAGAAGATTTCAAAACCAACAATCCCAGTGTGTTCGCAAGTTACCGAATACTGCTATTTGAAGCATATTTGGAAATCCCAAAACCTTCGGGTGTTTGGGAGAAACTTTGTGGTAGCTCAATTTGATGATGTCGTGCATGAAAACACTAAAATTATAGATTTGATATGGTCAAGAATAGGGTCTTCTAAGCACACCAAAGAATAAAACATATCCTATGTTGTATTGACAACTCGGGTGGTGCCCACTAGGACACAGATCTTCTGATAAGGAAAATCCAGTGTCTCTTGCTTATGATCTACTCAGCCCCTTTTTGGAATGGTTATCCCCTCTAGGTACATGTGGTACTTGAGGTTCATTGTACATTCTTCTCTAAGTTAATATTACATCTCCACTCACAATTGTGAGTATCTACTTAGCCCCTTTTTGGAATGGTTATCCCCTCTAGGTACATGTGGCACTTGAGGTTCATTGTACATTCTTCGCTAAGTTAATATTACATCTCCACTCACAATTGTGAGTATCTTTCCTGCATCTTTACACCCATCGATAGAGCACCCCACATCACCTTGCACAAAAATACCTTTAGAAAGTGCGGCCACCTTGGGTTTCAGATATTCTCTATGGATTCCTCCACGGCTCTTGTGGCCATTGTCTCTTCCATATTTTGTTCGCGGGGCGGGGGGGGGGGATAGACCACTTATTCTCATACATTAATGCATGATAGATGGGGTTTCCAAAAAAGACTCCTTCCGGGTCATCTCCAGGCCTTCCAGTCAAACACAGATTCACAAATTGGCATTACAACCTTGTCCAGTTCTTTTATCACTCTGTTGACTAACAATATCTCCAAGCCATTTAGTTGATACTGAATTGCCATCAAGTCAATGGTTTTCCATCCCTCACCTTGTTCTAATGAGAAAGAAAAAGACTGTACTTGAACTCTCTTGGGTTTTAGGTTTTCATGCCAAAATCTGAAAGAATTGCTAGATATACACAAAATTTTTGACGAGTCTTGGCTGAAAGACTACCGGTCAACAAAGCTATAGAAGAGCTAGACAGATTTTGTGTGCCTACTTGCTAGTCCAAGTTCGAGTGGAAAGCCTACTAGTGGCCCAAGAGCAGACATTTCCTTAGACCTTAAACCAAGGATGTTTACCACACTTTAATGGTCTCGACGGAGTGGTTCCTCCCCCAAACAAGCCGTGGGGAAAGCAATGTTCGGATTCTAGATGGGTGTGGATAGCAAATAACATTTGGTGCCTACAATAGCCGCATGAGATTAAGTTTTTTTACGGAAGGTACTGTGGGAGGCCTTTCCAACTGGTATGAAGATTCTAGCGAGAGGTATTGGTTGTGATAGATGCTCGAGATGCAGAACGGCTAGTGAGGACCTCCCTCACTTATTCAAGGAGTACCCGACGATTTGTGGCTTGGTAGGGAAGATTTGCAAATGGATTCAAAAGACGTGGAAGATAGGGTTCTTCAAGAACGATCGAGGGAAGGTGATGGAAAGCCAAGCACTGCTTATCTGTATGCAAACTATTAATTTTCTATTACTTTAAGAAAACCTAGAAGGCCAAGAACTATTGGGGTTTCGAGAATGTCCTTGCAACAACTAGATTCACGGAGATTATACAAGAAAGTAGGGAGGTGATTGTTGCCATTGATAAATGAAAGGACTCTCAAGAGAAGAATAGGGAAATTGGCATTGTAATGAATGACTTGAATGCATGGGTTATGGTTCGCCTCTGTTTGGGGCCTTTTAGCTCTTTGATGTGTCGCGAGATCCCTCAAAGATCATATCAAGCTTGAGGTTGCTTTGTACATTTCTTTTGGAGTAATTTAATACATCTGCTGGGAATTGTGAGTTTGGAAAAAAAAAACGACCAGTCTTTTCCAATGCAAGCTTGGAGTCTAGTAGAGGTTTGTCAATGAGCAGAGGTCAAAAATTTTCTAAAGGTGGATGATGGGTGAACACTGGTTCATACTGGCACATACTGGTAGGTTCTTTAAAAGAATCATTACTAAAAAGATTCCCCTTCCCCCCCTTCTGTGTGTCTCTCTCTCTCTCTCTCTCTCTCTCTCTCTCTGCGCCCATCTCCTTTGATCTACGTGCCTCCTCCCTTGGGCCTTCGGCTTCTTTTTCTGCTGCTCGCCGATTCTACTGCACTCCCCCGATTTGGCTCCCCTGGTTTTGCCAACACCTCGTCTTCCAAATGGCGGCTGCAAAGAGTCTGCATAGGCTCTGTCAGCACCTCCTGCAAAAAGCTGCTCTGTGTGTCAGGTTTTTTGCTTCGAAAGTAGGCATGTCTGTAGGACATGTCCCCCCATCTTCCTCTCCTCCCCATCCCCCTCTCTGCTTCTTCAACTAAGCCGCTGGTCCATCTGCCTCGCTTCCTCCAACCGACATGCTCCAGGTTCAACCCATGACGCTTGAATTGGCTTCCGAGAGAGAGAGAGAGAGAGAGAGAGAGAGAGAGAGAGAGAGATGCGATACTGTCATAGGGAAAGAGTTTTACATACAGCCGTCACGTGTGTGAGCGCGCAGAGAGAGAGAGAGAGAGAGAGAGAGAGAGACGACTTTCACCCCACACTTGTTTCCTTTTGTATGCGCACGAGGGGCATACTTTCAGATTCTCGTTTATCTTCTTTTTTTCAAATCGTAGGGACATACTGGTTCATATTCCAAAGATGTAAGTACATCATTTATCCTTTAATCCGATGGAGATGGAGAATAAACATACTCAAATAGTGCATCATGTTAATTGAAGTATAGACAGGGTACACTCCCTTTTGACTATGGCGCTCTCTCTCTCTCTCTCTCTCTCTCTCTCTCTCTCTCTCTCAAATTCTAAGTGACATTAGAAAAATTCGAAATGTCGGCTAAAAGCAAGAGGAAAGAGGAAAAGCATGCAATTCATATTAATGAGACTATTGATTAATCTTTATGCTTGTTTGGGCATGAATCATTAACATAAACTTATGTTAAAGGTGAGCCCTTGAAGCATTAACGTAAACTTATATTAAAGGTGAGCACTGGAAGCATCCACTTGTCATGCTCTACTTATTCCTTCTTGAAAGCCATAAAGCAGGCCTCAAATTTGAAAACTGATTCTACTTTTCCTTTCGAAACCAAAATATGTAGAGTCCATAGAAGACCATCTATGGACTCTTATGGAAACCCCATCCTAAAGACATTGACCATACAATGTTGCATAAGAAGAATTGGTCTAGCCCCCTTAACAAGATATGGGAAAAACAATGGCCGGAGGAAAGGGGGGAGCAAGTAATGGAGAACATCTGGGAGCCAAAGGTTCCGTAGCACGTGAAGGTATTTTTATGGAAGGTAATTTGGGGTGCTTTAGGAAAGAGGGATTGGGTCAGATCAATGCTTGGGGTGCAGGATGGCTAGTGAAGATCTGGCCCACCTATTCATGGATTGCCCAACTATCAAAGGCCTCGCAGAAAAAATATGCAAGTGGGTTCAAAGAACATGGAAAATTGGCTTTTACAAGACTGATCTTTTCCTTGGAGGGAAGAATTCAGGTAGTCCTGCCATCCTCATCAACACTCCAATCGTCAAGTACTTCTTCTTACATAATGTATGGCAGACAAGGAACCATCGTGTGTTTGAAGGAGGTCTTTAGGTGGCAAGCTTCGCAGAAATTATACAAGAAAGCAAAGTGCTAATTTGAATTCTCGGGTTCAAGCAACACTCGGAGGATTGGTCTAGGACTACTTGTGCCTTGTTGTCAGCAAAGGGTATGCCTAGGATGGGGGACAATCTTGGCTATCGTTAACTAAGATGTTAGAAGAACATGATAATGGACCTTATGTATCAAAGATAAGGGGGCGAGTTGGTTGACCCGATAACCGATGTACTTATGGTCTCTGGATGAAGTCATGGCTCAACACGAGCATGACAAGACATTGTGATTATTTGGGTTGATTAATAAAATTTACTCACAATTGTGAGTTTTGCTATTATAATAATAATACAAAAAAAGACCTTCTATCCTAGAGTGCATTCTAGGTATCGAGTTTTTCAATGTCTAGTCCTTTTGTAAAACCAATGGTGGGTGATGGCATAGGCACTCCTCACCTCAAACCCCTATGTATAGACTTTCAATGTATAGGGTCCCCATGCATGCCATCTTGGAGCCTTGCTCCCTAAGCTCTTAAATGTGGAGCTGTGGCCCCTAGGATCCTTATCCTGACATTTCCAAGCTTACATCTCAAAGTTGCTCCACATATCCAACAAAGCCGCCTCTTTGAGACTCATTCCCCACTTTTAGGTCTTCCTCACATGAGACTAGCCCTGAAAACAACGACAAAGTATACCATTATTGTCAATATAAGCATAGCCATACCATCCTTAGATAAATGGACAAATGGAATGGGCCAACCAAGCCTTCGAAGAGCATATTTGATCAAAAGGTGACATAGACAATGTAAGCAGGAAGATGCCTTCCCCATCTTAGGGCTGCTTGAATATAGTGCCAAATACATGAATTCAAAGTCAATGCATTGGCCACCTATTAGAATGGGGTTAGACAGTAAGACATTTCATGAGACATTTCATGAAGACAAGGTTTTTCTCATGGAAATGTTGAAGGTTAGTTTCCAAAGGCATGCACACCAACATAGAAGCATTGCTCACATTAGAAATGCCACTCGATCTTTTATGAATAATAATGTTTACTGCCCCCCCCCCCCCCCCCCCCCCCGGGGGGGGGGGGGGGCAGGGGGAGAACCAATTCATAGATATCAAAACTCGTCGCATAGATTTTATTTCCCTCTTTAACAATTCTCTCTATCTCCATGAATTTATCTCGTTCACTCTCTATGTATATGTATCGTCTTCGCTTTCTCTTTGGTTATAACTCTATGGTGTGTGTCATTAAGAAGAGGAAATTGGAATAACCTTTCTATCTCTCAAGTGTGGTAGATTGTTTATCCAAGTTCCCTCTTAAGTAGCAAGTCTTGAGTTCAAGCTCTGTCAAGTAGATTTTTGAGCTTTCTTGGCTTTATTTCTACATGTTAAAAACATGTTCTCGTCAATTACCCAAGTATAGACGGGTGGGTTTCTACTTTTAGAGTATTATGTCTCAAATTAAAGACTTAACAGATACCTCTTTTGAGATATTCAGTGGTGAAAACATTGTCTTTTGTCATGGGTGTGTATGTGTGTGTGCACGCGAGCATGTGCATTGTCTTTTACTTGACATAATTTTGGTGGATTTTGCTATCACAATTTTATCAAGATGATCAACACTATTTCAAGCAGGATTGAAGCCCGGTGCAAAAGATCTTTTAGGTCTCTTGGGATTATCCTACAACATTAAAATTTCTCTACTCATGAATAAGTAGAGGAATAGTCAAAGACAATTGGCATAACCTTACTATCACCCAAGTGGAGTTGATTAGTTATCCTTGTTCTCTGTTCCATCGAATAGAAGAGAAATTTGTGTATGTATGTACAAAGAAGAAGAGGAAGTTGGAAGAAAATTTTGTGTGCGCACACAGAGAAGAAGAGGAAGCTGGAATAACATTTCGTTCACCCAAGTGTGGTAGCCTAGTTATCTTATTCCCCTCACGAGTAACATATCTTATTCCCCTCACGAGTAACAGGTCTTGAGGTCAAGCCCTATTGAATAGACCATCCTTCTCTTTGCTTTTCTATGACCCAAGTATGGATGCCCGTTGGATAAATCTTTGACATCTTGTGGGATTGTCACTATGACATCAACATTTCACTTCTCATAAGCATGGACGTGTGAGTCAATAAGAAGAGAAATAACCTTTCTAACACCCAAGTGTGGTAGAATGGCTATCCCAGTTTTCTCTTTTTTCTTCTCTTCTTAGGAGCATGGACCTATGTTCCAATTAGAAAAGAACCCCGAACAAACTATCTAGCACCAAGGTATTTAAGATCTTAGGCAAAGGGCATATGAAAAATCTTTAGGATCTCTAAGGATTATTTCTACGACATTATAAATTCTCCTCAGGGGTGTCTCTATGTGTTTGTCGGTGATAATCAAAGTTGGGTCTTTTAAACAAAGATCTCACTCTACTACTTGCATTTCTTCCTCTCCTTGTCTCAAGTTTACGATGTAAAATTGCCGGTCAGTCAAGAGTCAACCAATCACAGAATAATTTATCGCATTCAGTATAGTTGACAATGAATATAATTGATTTTGGTAGAGGTTTGACTATTAAGTTCATTTAAATGCAATCCCCCAAGTTGTACAATAAAAATATATGACATTGACACTAGTCCGATTACTATGCACATAAATGCAACCCCCAAGCTATAAATTGTAATATTATTTAATAGAGTAGCTTGTAGTCCATGTGAAAATTAAAAGATAACATACATACATACATACATACACACACACACACACACACACACACACTACTTCAGTCAATTCTTTGTCATATGTATTGAACTTAGATTCATAGGGTCTAATTTTTTGTCTTTCAAATGCAATTGGATGGTTATCTTTCATAAGGGTTGCATCAATACTTTTTCCACTAGCATTAGTTACTACCACAAAGAATGGTCGTTCAAAATCAGGCAATGGTAATGCAGATGTATTAGTCAAAGCATTCTTGAGTGTAGTGAATGAGCTTTCTTGTAAGTGAGTTCATACATATGAGGTGTTTTTCTTTAATAAGAGAGTCAATTGATGAGATTTGTAAGCAAAATTTTGAACGAACTTCCTGTAATGCCTGCATAGATCAATGAAAGAACATAGCTGCATGTTTTTGGGTCTATGCATGATTGAATAGCTTCAATTTTCTTGGGGTCTACATGTATTCTCTTTCCCGATACAATGTGTCCCAAATACTCAATTTTAGATTGAAAAATTGAACTCTTTTTCAAGATTCAGGTATACGTGATATTTTGAAAGAAGGTCAGAGACACGTGTGAAATGCTCCTTATGTTCTTGCTCATATTTACTAAACACAAGAATATCATCAAAAAATACAACGACAAAGTCTTGATGGTCAATGAAAATTTGGTTCATCATACGAGTGAAAGTAGTTTGTGCATTTGTCAGACCAAATGGCATGACCAAAAATTCATAGTGTCGTGTTTTTGTTCTAAATGCAATTTTGTAAACATCTTCCTCAACATTTTGACTTAGTGATACCCCGATGTCAGGTCAATTTTGCTAAAAAATGTTTGTCTCTTTTTAATTTGTCTAGTAGATCATCCACTTTGGGAATAGAAAACCTATTCTTAATTGTGATCTTGTTTAGAGCCCTGTCATACAAAAGGTTCCATTTTTCTTATTAACAAGAAGTACTGGAGCTTCGTATGGTGAACTACTAGGTCCAATAATTCCTCGGCCAAGTAAATATGTGATTTGGTTTTGTATTTCCCTATGTGCAATTGGGCTTACATGATATGGTGCTCTACAAGGTGGTTTACTACCCGGTCCGAGGATAATATCAATTTAATGGTCTTAAGGCCATGATGGTGATCTATTCTAAGAGGCAAATCATGCATGAAACAATGTTTAAATTGTGAGAGAAAATCATCATGTGAAGAGTCTTGAGGAGTTCAAGTTTGAGCAGAGAGTTGGTTTACAAGCACTAGATATGATTTTCCTTGGTTTCGAATTGCTCATTTGGCTTGAGTATGAGAAAGTAGTCAAAAATTTTTATGTTTCAAAAATTCTTAGATGGAGTAGGTTTTCTTTTCATTAATTGATTGCTGGGTTAAATTAATGTCAAAAAGGCATCCCCAAAATCATATCAATACAATATAGTGGTGTCACTATAAATGTAAGTGTATGGGAAAATTCACCAATGCAAACTTCAATAGTCACTTGAGTTTTACACTTGAGACGTTGATTATTAAAGATAGTCTTTACTTTGTGAGGTGAAGAGAGTTGAGATAGAGAACGTTGTTTTGCCAATCGTGCAGAGATGAAATCATGGCTACTCCCATCATCTAAAAGAATGGTGATATCTTCACCCTTAATTGTGCTTTTAAATTTGATTAGAGTGTGTGGAGATATAGGAACACTTGGAGAAGGATTTTCATTGGCATCATACTTGGGATCATATCCCTCATGGTAATTGACTTCAACTTCATTCTTGTCAGGAATAGCATCTTTGATGAGATTAGTTTGTGCATTGTTTGGGTGGTTGTTGTTGAATGTTCTTTGGTTGTGGTTATGTGCGGCTCCATTCGATTGGCCATTGGAATGACCATTGCTCTTAGTAGGGTTGTTTCTACACTTATCCGCATATTGACCAAACTGAAAACATTTGAAATATTTCACCTTTTTATTACCATAAGAAGGGTTGATTAAGATGTTGACTGTTGAAAAATGTTTGGTTGCCCCTCTACTATTTGTAATCAAAGTTTTTAGCCCAACATTCAGTGCCAACCTGGTAAAGAAAATGTTCTGGCTGATGCTTTGAGTCAAAGACCCTCTCTTAATAATCTATCTATCATTACGGGTACTTCATTTGATTCTATGTTTGATACTTATACACAAGATGATGATTTTAAAATTACATGGTTGCACATGCTTGAAAATTCATTGCACACATTTCTTGAATACACCATACAAGAGAATTTTCTTTACTTCAAACAATAACTGTGTGTCACAAATCCATTTCGTGTTTTACTCATTAAAGAATTGCATAAACGACCTTATGCTGGACATAGATGATCTACTGCTACTTTTCAAAATTTATGTCGTGATTTTTATTGACCTTTATGAAAAGTGATGTTAAATGATATGTTTCATCTTGTTTGATTTGCCAAAAGATTAAAGCAACAACATGTAAGAAATTAGGTCTTTTACACCCTCTCCCCATTCCTAAAAGACCTTTGGAACACATTTATATGGATTTTGTTACTGGTTTCCCACTCACTGCTCACAAGCATGATATGATTTGGACTATTATTGATAGTTTTTCTAGGAAAGCATATTTCATTCCATGCAAGAAACTCTCA
This sequence comes from Adiantum capillus-veneris, assembly GCF_014529385.1. Classification (NCBI taxonomy): domain Eukaryota; kingdom Viridiplantae; phylum Streptophyta; class Polypodiopsida; order Polypodiales; family Pteridaceae; genus Adiantum; species Adiantum capillus-veneris. The sequence goes on from NC_140943.1 coordinate 141,822,434, forward strand.
TTGCACATAAAGTTACACTTCTCTTTTTAAAACTTGTCTTTCCTCATCATGATTTTTCAGAAGTAATCATATTTGATAGAGATTCTAAATTTTGTAGTGCTTTTTGGACTACAATTTTGAAATCCTTGGTACTATACTTGATTTTACTTTTTCATTCCATCCTGAGTGTAATGGTCAAACAAAAGTCACTAATCGCTATTATTGGTTTACTAAAAGCTTATGTGTCTTCTCAACCAAAGAAGTGGGATGATTACTTGCATATTTTACAGTTTGATTATAACAATACCACTCACTGTGGTATAGGTTGAGATTGTCTATGTTCACTCACTTCCTACTCCTGCTTCACGTCTTTCTAACATTGTGCCTACTACTGACACATTTACTACAAATTTCATGATATTTATGAAAGTGTTCATTGTGCTATTAAGCATTCACAAGAACTTTACACTAAGCATGCTAATAAGGACCGCAAAGCACATGAAATTAAGGAAGGCTATTACGTTATTCTTTGAATTGAAAAGAGAAGAATTCAAAGTGTTGATACAAATGTTTTTGTAAAGCTTGCTTCTCGTTCTTATGGTCCATTCAAGATTTCTGTTGTGATTAACGATGTGTTATTTTGCGTAGAATTACCTTCACACTGGCACATTCACAATGCATTTTACATGAGTTTACTACGACCCTTTCAAGGACCCCTACCTACACATCACATATATGAGGATCTACCTACACTTGTTAATCAAGAAGTGCAACTCATACAGTGACCAAATAGTTAATCATGAGACTATCACGACATGCACTGGCATGGTTTATAATTGTTATCTTTTGAATTTTATAGGCCACCCTAAAGAAGATGCTAAGTGGATTCCCACAAATATTTTCAAAACTTCCCATATCTTTTCCACATATTTCATCACTCACGGTCCAGCTGATTCTCTATTGAGCAATCGAGGACAGTTGCTATCTCTGATGGGAGTGATGTTATGAGATTGGACACCCTCCTATTGTATGTCGGTAACTACAATTGGGATAGCTAGCATGAATGGTTAATTATTGTGCTATCTTTTTAATTTTACTAATAGGGAGTTTATGATGTGTAGATTGAAACTTTGGGAGTTGAAAAGAAGACGCCGACAATAAATAATTATCTCGTCCATTTAGTGTTATAGTTAATTTTTCCATAAGCCACAATGACTCCCTTGTAAATAATTAGGGAGAACTCACCCTTGGGGTTTCGTGGGTGAATTTTGGGCACCAATAATTGTTCCATATTGTTAAAAATTACATACCAAAGGCCACAAGAAAGTCCACAAGAGGTGCGGTGGAGTTTGGGGCTACAATCTTTGTGCCATTCATGTGCAAGATTGTAGCCCAATTCACGTGTGTGTATGGGGTGCTATTCTAGGTGTGTATACTTGGGTTTTGGAAGAGATGGTGAGAGGTAGATAGGTATGTGTGTGAGGAAATTGGAATTGTTCAAGAAACCATTCGTCCGGATCTTCTCTCAAAACAATTCCATCCCAACATGGGCTTAACCACGGAAAATAATGAAAGAAAGATACAACCACCACCTTGAGATACATATTTTCTATTAGGCTTAACCATCAATAATAATAAGTAAAGATGCAACCATCATCTTGAGATACATATTTTCTTTCATCTTGTACACATCAAAAGGGCTAGCTTGAGATTCCTATTAAAGAGCATCCAAACATGTATGTGTATGCATGCACATTTGAGTGTTTTAGAGAGAGAGAGAGAGAGAGAGAGAGAGAGAGAGGGAGGGAGAGAGAGAGAGAGACCCTATCCACCAATGGATGAAATTCTATGCTTCATAAATCTTCTAGACTCCAAAAAGGAATAATAAATGAATAGAATCATTAGCATATATATAAACTATTTTAGCTTAGACAATACATCTGAGAACAGTTACATTGATCCCATAAACAATTGTTGCCATGATGCAGCCCACTATGTCATCAAAGTTTGCACCAAGCAAGTTATAGGAAGTTATCAGACAAAAAGTTTCAAGAAACCAACGTAGATGTGAGAGAGAAGAGAGAAAGAAAGAGTTGGTGGTGCCCCCTATTGCTTACACTATTGCATAGTAAGATTAGGGACTACTGAAGGTGAATTATTTTGACTGCGAGGATTCACAAAATTGAGAGAGCATCCAAGTAATCCCAGGGAATTGAGTAGAGAGATTCAAAAGCCCTGGTTGTACTAGGAGTTGTCGGATCTATATTGTGTGTGTGTGTGTGTGTGTGTGTGAGTGAGAGTGAGAGAGAGAGAGAGAGAGAGAGAGAGAGAGAGAGAGAGAGAGAGAGAGTGTTCTGCTTCAACTCCAGATTGATGAGCTTTTGCCAGAAGAGGTAGAGGAGATGGGGAAGTAAGCTAAGAGGCCGCCTCAGAGGCAAGTATACAAGAGAACCCTTTATGTGGTGTGGGGGGAGTTATGATCAGGATAAGGACCTCTCAGCCTTGTGTTCCTATAGAGGACAAGTGGATCATCGGCCATGCCCAGCTATGGCCAATCCAACATGGAAAGAGGAGGCTTGGGGCTTACAGCCACCTATTGCATCAAGATTGAGAGAGAAGAGATAGAGATGGAGAGGGCCCCCAACTCCCTAGCACAATCAAAGCACTATGAGAGGAGCATGCAGAATCCAAACTAGAGGAGAGAGTGCGAGCCTGCGAGGGTGGCATGATCGTGCTTGTGCATAAAGGCTCTCTTGCACAACATGCCAGCATTCATGCCTTCCGACCTCGTGCTATCAGCCCACTCATGGAGTGAATGGGGTTGGTGAGGGGTGAAGGTGATCGGAAGAGGTATAGCTCACATATATCAACATGTGTAAAGTTGTCATTATAGAATAAATGTAGAGTAAAGAAAGTCTTTCTCTAGGCTATAAAGCATTAGATGTAGTTATAAGTTATCTCCTAGGTATTAGGGATCATTAGCATGAATTTGATGAAACCACTCCATATTGATGCCAATATATATTGTTGACACAAGTGGTTATTGATAAAATTTATTGAGCGTCAAGTTCAACATTTTGAACTTGTACACAAAACACTTTAGACAATAAGCACTTATCAAAAGGAACGACAAATTTGATGAGGGTTCCATCACACGAGGAAAGATAAAATTTTGCGGGAAGGGATTAATAAAAAAATCTTTTGTAAAGGGGGAGTAATGTCAACACAATGGTCAACCTGAAGGTTTATTTGTGACTTAAAAAAGAGCTACAAATACGTTGCCCTTGAGTTAAAGAGCCATTGGTGGATATTCAATTTGCTATGTGAGGGAGGAAAGACATTGACAAGTCATTCTCATCTTTTTCTCTCCAATAATCCATCAATGTCATACAATCATGAAAACATTCCAAGAAAGTCTACATACATAATCTGAAGTACTAGCCAAATAACCCATAGCCTTTAAACTTCCATAACTTGTGGCACTACCTTAATACCCAATCCATCCGGTTTAAGTGCAACAACAATCATTGCATATGTAGACAAAATTGTATCATTTTGCCACATATTACATATAAGAACAAGGTTTATTCAACAATTATTGAAATCTTGAGCTCCAACTGACACACTTAGGAGACTTAGTGCCCTCCACACGGATGGGGGTGATTGTAAGAGAAAGAGTGAATTCACTATTGTGATGGCATTTCTCCCACACACAGAAGAGAGACGAGGTGTACATAGGAGCACCCGTTATAGAGTGTGGGGGTAGTTGTGATCAATATAAGGACCCCTTGGCCTTGTATGCCTGTGGAGGACGCATGGATCATCAGCCATGGCCAGCTATGGCCAATTCAACATGGACAAAGGAGGGGAGTGGGGCTCGCAACCACCTACTACATTAAAATTGAGAGAGAAGAGATAGAGTGAGAGAGGGCTCCAACTCCCCAACGCAATCAAAACACTATGAGAGGAGCATGCAGAATCCAAACTAGAGGAGAGAGCGTGAACCTACAAGGGTGGCATGGCCGTGCTTGTGCATAAAGGTCCCATTAGGAAAACTATGAACCACAAAAGGACTTGTAAGGATTCCTAATTTTAAACGTTAATGCTAAAAATAGTGTGGTTAAGGGGACAAGGGCAGCGATTGAGGGTAGCTTTATAGTCTTTTTTTAGGCCCTCATAGGCTTTTTCTAGACTTAAATAGAGACTACTGGTGGGAGGTAGCTACACTCTCTCTCTCTCTACCTTTTCAATATGACAAGGGAGAGTGGGGATATGACAATAACTACCCCCCAATCCACATTCTTGCCACATCATAAAAAACGTACATAACCCTAGCCCAAAAAGTCACTGTTTTTCAAAACTCTCAAATAGACCTCATTTCTACCTAAAACTATCCCCCAACATATATTTATATACATAAAAATGAGGTTTCTTCGTCATCTTCTCAACACAACAGCTTGAAAAAATATTTTTTAACTCTTTTTGAATTTACCTCCAAATCTCCAACTCCCTCCCCGCTCCTCCTTCCTACCCACATACAACTACTTCTCTCCATCCCTGCCACTTCATCAAAACGTCCATAATCATAATCCCAAAATTCAATTTTTTTCAAAACTCTCAAATAGGTCCCATTTCTACTTAAAACTACCCTCCAAAACAAATATATACATTAAAAAAAAAAAATCATGGTTGTAATGGAAATGGCCTATGAACTTTGAGAGTAGCGGAATTAAGAAATTAGGTGAAGCACGTTTGAGAGATTACTTTGTGAGCATAGCGGGTGAACTTAATTGATGGTAGCAACATAAACATGGTACCTAGTTAACTTGACATGAACAATACTTTTGCAAGAGAGAGAGTTTAGAGAACATGACAATAGTTGAGAACCGGATTCATATGGAGCCGGTCCCCCCTCCAATAGGCATTTGTATTATAGTTTCTCCCATCAAGAGAAACTTGGTACAATACAATCTTTGTGTTCCTTGTAACCTGGGTGATGCAATGAAGATGGAAAGCTTCATGCATCACAAACATAACATAAACTTGAAGAAAGCATTAACTATCCCAAGCCTCAGTCCCAAGGCCTCAAACACCTTCGAAGGTGGAGAGAGCTAGCGGGGAATGAGGATAGGGAAGAGGAAGAAGAAACATTCCATAGGAGAAAGAAATAGTTCCTCACTTATCATTACTCTTCTTGCTAGCATACATAATAGCATAGTAATGAAGATGGAGAAGATCGCAAGCTTAAGCATTGAAGCATGGCTCTTGGTTGGATTTGCATTATGTGAAATTTGGACTCACAAAGGGGCCCTTTAAGGAGTTTGACTTTATCTCTCTCTACCAAAACGGACGCATGGATAAATTTTTTTTTTCAAACAAACTCCAAAGTTGAAGGAGGTTTGACAATTAGAATGTCCTCTTCAAGCTCTATCTATTGATATATAGCACGCCATGAGATTCCTCATATTTTAAAAGTGAATCAAAAAAGAATCTTCTAAAATATAAGGAATCTCATGGCGTGCTATATATCAATAGATAGAGCTTGAAGAGGACATTCTAACTGTCAAACCACCTCCAACTTTGGAGTTTGTTTGCAAAAATGTATCCATGCGTCCGTTTTGGTAGAGAGAGGTAAAGTCAAACTGCTTAAAGGGCCTGTTTGTGAGTCCAAATTTCACCTAATGCATTCCATAGCCAAGAGTGTTGGTGTAGGCTCTTACTTCTCACAAGCTTGGAGAAGGAGGTGGTGTTCCTCAACTTTCCCCAAGTGAGAATGGCCTTGCAAAGGAGTGTGTGTAGAGTATATCCCCCTAGCTTTGGGCGAGTTGTGAGCTTTCTGCATGTTGCAATCTCATTGGACCCCTCTCCCCCTAGCCAATCACATGCAGCATGTAGTCAAGTACATGGGTAGTCTTTTGACAAGTGTCCTCCTTACCCCTTAGAGAGAGAGATTGAAAATATCTAGATATTTTTTGGATGGAACTAGAAGCTCATTGGACCCCTCTTTAGCCCAACCAATAGCATTCAAGCACACCATGTGGTTAAGCTTAGTGAGAGTCTGACATGTGTCCCATGTGCTCTTGTAGAATTCCCCTAACTTTGAGATTTTTATGTATAGGAAGTTTCTCAAGCAACTTCCTCATTAAGTGAGTAGGTTCTCGTTTTTACTCAAGCATCTTACCCCCGATGCATAGGAAGCTTCTCAAGCAACTTCCTCATTAAATGTGACAAGTACCTCAAGTACATTAGTCATCAATCATGACAAGCACCTTAGGTGGAGTTCCCACCTCAAGCACAGCCCTAGCTTGCTAAGTTTAGGTCGGGTTCCCACCTCAAGCACAGCCCTAGCTTGCCTAAGTTTAGATCGGGTTCCCACCTCAAGCACAACCCTAGCTTGTCTAACCTCAAGCACAACCCTAGCTTGCTTAAGGTCAAAAGGACTTTTAACACTAACCATTGGAGGTCTTTAATGAAGCTAACCCTAAGGTCTTTTAAGATTCATTAGTTAACCTTGCTCTTTGACATACCATCTTTCATTTGGGCCCCTTTACCATTGGTCCCGTGTTGAGATAGATCCGTAAGCACATGTCTATATTCTAACCCTTGTTCCCGTTTATTATCCCATATTAAATGATCAGTTTAATATGAGAAAATCATTTGGGTTGGTTAGATATTAGATATTTGATGACAATGGCAATACACTAGCTTTATCTCCCCCCTTTCTTTCTCACACTTTACAACGCTTATACTTGTTTATCTCCCTTTGTTTATCTCCCTCTCTTACCTCTCCCTTACTTTTAGCACAATCAACCACTTTAATCTCTCTCTCTCTCTCTCTCTCTCTCTCTCTCTCTCACATCCTGCAGCTCATCTCCTAATGTTAACTCTTTGATCCTTTCTACAACAGGCCTAAGCTACATAATATATAACCCATAATATCTGCCTTGGCCCCTCTCTACCTCCTTCATTCCATGTTATACAAACCCATCCATGCTCTGGAGCTAAATAATATTACAAACCTTCCATCCACAATGCGAACGTCATGGTAAAAAAAAAAAAGCGTACATATCCGATTGCCAAAAGAGTTCGCACCCTCCAAGTGCTATGACTTGCATACAACACAAAAATTCCACAGTGCAAGTCACACCAATGTGGATCTTTGGGTGGATGATTGCCTCTACCCAATGACCCTTTGGTTAATGTGTATCCAACATTCAATAGTCTCCCTACGTTCTTGCAATATGTAGGTAGAGGGGAGCAAGGTCTGCTTGGCTACTGCAAGTGGTTGTCTACTATGCGAGCTCATAGTGTGCAATCGTGGATGCATCAACACCAAGTTCTCCTTCATAACACTTCTAGTTTGCAACAGAGGATCATTCATGTGTTGAGAAAGAAGCACAAAGTCTTCAGGAACATGTGGAAGAGAAGGATGGTAAGATTGCAAAGCTTGAGGGTACCATATTGCATTTGAAAGAGATGTCTTTAGGTGCAAGGGAGCATAAGAAGAGCTTCTCATCCATAGAGACTCTTGCTCCCAAAGATGGTGCTTGGAAGAGAAGAGTTACGGCTACAAGGTGCATTTTGGAATACCCTATAGTATCTCCTACATATATGAAGTTGTTTCTGTCGTGATTGTTTTGTTTTTTATTTTGATTATAGCAATCTCATCTAAGAGACATGTGGTAGCGAAAAGCAAAGAGTATCCCGTCCATTTGCTTAGTAGTTTCATTAAGAAGGAAGATGTCATAGCACTCTTGCGTGCACTGAGAGGAAAACATATTAATGATGTTGTAACCAAGGAGGTGATGTGTAAGTTTTCTAATCTCGTGAGTGATGTTGATGTGCGAAAGGCATGTGATGAAGTTGGAATTAGTACAAAGGGTTGCATTGCACTACATGGTCTCCTTAAGGATTCTTTGAGGGAATGAGGAGTTACTGAGAATGTATTCCTAGTGCCACACAAGGTGAAACTTTCTAGACGGGAATCCAATGAAGATGTTTTCTCACGTCTAGGTAACTATTTTCATATTAAGGAGACAATGACCTCATCTATCTTTGTACAATCTCCACCAAGTGCTAAGAAAGCTGCCAATGCAAGGAATCATGCAGATAATATTGACGTTACTCAAATAATATTTTTGTCAATTTGAAGAGGATTCAACAAGCAATGGTTGTCTCTTATACACTACCTCCTAATGGTGAGGAAAGAAACATGTGAAGTTCCTTTTCATTGTCTTTGTATGACCTTCACTTATTTCCTTTCTTCTCTTGCAGTGCTGGGAACCAAGTTGGTGTTTGTTCTCAAGCTTGACGAGTGCCAAATTGTGAAGCAATGAAGGCTAGAGAGGATGAGTGTCATATTTTTATTGTTAAGACCTCAAGAAGAGGAGTCTAGCGACGACGACAATTTTGTCCCAGAGGATGCAAACCCACCTCCCAAGAATTGCCACAAAACAAAGTTTTACAAAAAATCGGTTCGGTGACAGCAAGATGGGCAAGCGACACTGCATAGGAAACCTTGCAGTGTTCCCCGTTCTAGCAGAGCCTTTGCTGAGATTTGACATTATCAAAAGTTTTTCAAACTTATCATCTGAAGGGCTCCTTCATGCGGGGAGATTTTGCAAAGCTACAACATTGAGCTATGCATGCAGCCCATCGGCCTCAAAGGACTCAAGAAGCCACATAGGCATACTTGGAGGGTTTATTTGAGGATACCAACTTGTGTGCCATCCATGCCAAGCGTGTATCTATAATGAAAAGAGATTTGGCACTAGCCCGTCGGATATGAGGGAACCTGTAGCTAGTAATATGTACAACAATACCCTTTTGCAATGGATATGTAATGACTTCAAATTTGGAAATGAAATGATGGTTACTCACTTTGCAATGTGTCGCTTCTTATGTCATTTAAGTTTTTTGTATTTAATTTGTGTCCAGTAAATTTTTATAAGTCTTCTATACATTGTCGGGTGGTTCGTGCGCACCATGCCATTGAACGCGGATGGGGAGATGGGGAGGTGTGGATGAGTATCTTGTTGACTAGTACTACAAAACCTTCACAACATGCTTCAAATGCCATTTGAAACGCACACATCATATCTATTTTGGCCCTGGAGGTGCAAAAGGCCCCTGCCCACAAGGCAAAGATTTTGGGCAAAACAATGCACTTGTTTTGCCCAAAATTGTTGCCTTGTGGACAGGGGCCTTTTGCACCTTCAGGGCCAAAACAGATATGATGTGTGCATTTCAAATAGCAAATGAGACCCAAAAACGTATTCATTGACAATTGTTTTCTACTAATGCCTTCCCAACCTTCTATACCTGTGGAAGATTGAGAGACACTACCAAAATGCCTTTGATTGACATCTAGAAGGCACCAGATATGCTTGTTTTGGCCCAAACAGTGTTAAAAACCCCTGTCCACAAGACATCGATTTTGGCCAAAACAAGAGCAATTGTTTTGCCCAAAACTGCTACCTTGTGAATAGGGTTTTTTTGTGCAGTTTTTGAGACAAATCCAACACAACATTGGCATTTAGAATACCATTTGAAAGCTAATGACACATCCTGTGACAGTTACTTGCCTATCTACTGACCCCTCCGTCTGGCAAGTTGGGACCCCCGACATTGTCACAGTAGATAGAGACTGACCCACAAAGCACTTGTACAAGCATAGATTTTAAATTGATCTACTGATGAACACCATGTCTCTATACCAAATAAAGATTCAAGGTAGCTAAGAAAACTCACAATAAATTTGCCCATTCAGAACTAGAAAAGTAAATTTCACTGAAATCCATGTATTTGCACCCAGTTTTCTGTTAGGAGGCATTGTGAAAATTCCTTGCGTCTTGTTTCAGCATTAGGTAGAATGGAAGTTAGGACTGAGGCCGCTATGTCTTGTGGGTCTTCCTCTCCTAGGGCTTGATTGATAGCTACACGGGCTAAGACCTTGCCGCTGCGAAAACCTATGCCAAAAATGGCCACCGCAAGGGATTTTTTTACAAGAAAAATTACATGCACATTCTATGGTATATTAGACAAGCACAAAGAGCTTGTTGACAGCCTTCAAGACCCAAAAAGAAAAATGTCCATCAAGGGAGAATTCCTTGTGGATAATGTAGATGTTGCCCATGGGTAGTTTGCCGATGTAGTTTGCAAGTGTTGCTTGCGGACCAAACACTTTGCGCTCTCCCCACTTGCGATCTGACCACACGTCCATGTCCAAAAGTTCTTGCAAAAGTTCGTGTTAGGAAAATACATTGGGATGGCCAATTACACAAGGAAGACAATTACCGCATGTAGTCTGTTGTCGACATCCATAATCGATGTGAGGTTGAGGGACGATCTCCTCTCATCAACAATGTTTGGGGCATCATAGTCAGGTGATTCAACAAGAAGAGGTTGTTGATTTTCCACAACCTTGGCTTGGGTTTCCAAGAACTCCTCCTTCGTGACGTTTGCGTGCTCTGCAAATGCAATCTTTGAAGCAACCAAGGTAACTATGTCAACAATTGCAATAACTAACTTGCACAATTTCAGAGATCATTTGGCATTGTAATATGAATGTCAAATGTCATAAGATTTCCTTCAACGCTTTGTAGAGGTATCCATTTCCCAGTCTTACACATCCACCGCTCATAGTGGAAGCGTATATACAAAATTGTGCAAACTTTTAAGTACCATATCCCAATACCTGAAGCCCCTAGCTTGCATCGATATCTATCTCCCTGATTCATGCCCTCTATAAAACCCTAAGTCTCTCCTAACAAGGGTTGCAATGCTTCAAAAGACACATTCTTGCATATAAACATAATGGGTGTGAGATTGAATGGCAAGGCCTTAAATAAATGCACAAAAATATGCATGGGACAACACTGACTTAGACCTACATACCTAAAAACCTTCCCAAACTTCAAGAAGGAAAGAATGTCAAAACTCATCTTCTCCTTTATGGATAAGATGGACCAAACATCAAGCTGCGGCCACTCCAGGCTAAGAAGAAATGGCATTTAAATTCCACTGATCTTACCATAGCCATTCTCAGAGGTGGGTACTACATATGTGTGTGAGTAGAAGAAGATTTTTCTTTGAAGTAGCGTCAATGGTTGCACACCGGGAAGCATCATGGCACCAATGTCAACATGAAAAGCTTGAAAGGTTCCAGAGAGACTTCTTAATTGTTGTTGCTCTCCAAGTTTGATGGAAATATATCTACACATACATCAAATGGCCCAAAATAAACATACTCGCATACTTGAACACATAGGTCAACTCAATGCATATATCTATTAAAAAAAAAAAGAGAAGCAACTTATAGCTAGGCGAAAAAAGTCTTGGATTAGTGTGCCCCAAACAAATATTAGGCATTGAATACACATGTTGAACAAAAGCCACCGTCCCATTGATCCTATGGTATTCGACCCCAAGCAGTCTCCCTTTCCAATGTTGATCCAACCTGCCACAATCTCGAACATCATGAGGCCCTGTGGCTGCAGGTTGCATGAAGACCCAAGTGACATTGCTGGACACTTGAGGCACCCACTCCCCATTATAATCTCTCATGTTGTACAAGACAACCCTTTCTACCTCATCTTTTGGATTTCTGTGAGTAGTAGAGTTTGACATTGCTACAGAAAGGAAGGGGCTACATTAAGAGGGTTTGATGATGGTTTTGAATGAGCCAGAGATGGAGAAGGAAGACGTTAAAGATTTTGGAGAGAGGGAGATACAGAGGATTAAAACTTCAATGGAGAACATTGGAGTGAAATACAACATCCATGGCAAGGAGCCAAGAGGTGGTTGATAGAGTTTTTGTAGGTGCTCTAGGGCCATGGAAAGCTTGGAGATGATGAGCTAAGAAGGTGTAGCTGAAAGGGTAGAAGAGAGGGTTGGAGAAGTTTACCCTAATGTTGCAGCCATAGACATGAATATCTTGTAGATGATGGGCTATGAAGTGGTAGAAAAAAGAAAGAAGAGGTGCTTGGAAAAGTCTCCACAAGTGTTGTAGCCATGGAGATCTTGGGGAGAGAGGACAATAGAGGTGTACATGAAAATGGGGAAGCACTTACTTGGGGGGTGTACCTTTAAGAAAATATTCATATAACATGCATTCAAAGGGTATTAAGAAAACCCCTTTACTTACATACTTAAGGTAATAAAATGATCCCTTTTTCTTCAAAAACTTATTTTTTCTTTAAAAATCGATCAAAACCCCCCTTCTGTTAATATAATCCTGTTAAATTTTTTAAATTTTGGCAATTAAAACACTGAACTCACGTGGTAACTTACATGTCTAGAACCCGCTGAGAGCACGTAGAGAGAGAGTGTGTGTGTTTAGAGAAAATGCTGACTTTGGAGGGAAAATGCGTGAGCAGCTATGGAAAGCTTCCATATGCGTTGCAACTATGGAAAAGTTTCATATGTGTTGCAGCTATGGAAAGCTTGGAGAGAGAGAGAGAGAGAGAGAGAGAGGTAGAATGGAGGGTAATGGATGAGAAATATAGATTTTGGTGAAAGAGAATAGATTTTTGACCATGTATTGGTTAGGGAAGCTTTTGGGGAGTAAAAAGTGAGGTTTAGAGATTTTTTAAAAAATAACAAATTTTAGGGTTACTTTATGGACGCCCATGAAAATGGAGGGAAAGCCCCCCCCCCCCCCCCCCCCCCCTTCTCTCTCTTTTTAGGGGACAAAGCTATAAAGAGGGGAACAAATAGACCCCCATGGCCCCCCCTACTCTACTTTTTTGAGGCTATAGATGTGGCAACCACCCTCTTCCTATTGGTCCATGCTTAATCACCCCTTAAGCTAAAGGGCCCTTTTGGGGTTCATATTTTTCCTGGTGCTCTTACACAATAGACCAACATTCATGCCTCTCGACCTCCTACTGTCAGCCCACCACTCACGGAGTGAATGGAGTTGGCGAGGGATGAAAGTGGCCGGAAGAGGCATAGCTTGCATATATCATCATGTGTGAAGTTGTTATTATAGAATAGGTGTAGAGGTAAGCAAGTCTTTCTCTAGGCTAGAGAGCATTAGATCTAATTACAAGTTATCTCCTAGGTATTATGGATTATTAGCATGAATTTGATGAAACAACTCCATATTGATGCCAATATATATTGTGGGCACAAGTGGTTGTTGATGAAATTTATTGAGCATCAAGTTCAACATTTTGAACTAAAATCAATATTCTAGATCACTGTGAACTTGTACACTAAACACTATAGACAACAAGCACTTATCAGGAGGAAGGGCAAACCTCATGAGGGTTCGATCACTTTAGACAACAAGCACTGATAAGGAGGAAGGACAAACTTCATGAGGGTTCCATCACATGAGGAAATACAAAATTTTACAGGAAGAGATTGAAAAGGGGGAGTAATGTCAGGACAATTGTCAAGCTGAAGGTTTAATTGTGACTTGAAAAAGGGCTACAAATTGTTAAAGAGCCATTGGATATTCACCTTGCTATTTGAGGGAGGAAAGACATTGACAGGTCATTCTCATCTTTTTCTCTCCAATAATCCATCAATGTCATACAATCATGAGAACATTCCAAGAAAGTCTACATACATAATAGGAAGTACTAGCCAAATAACCCATAGCATAGCCTCCAAACTCCCATAACTTGTGGCACTACCTTAATACCCAATCCATCAAGTTTAAGTGCAACAACGTCAATCATTGCATATGCAGACAAAACTGTATCAAATTTTCCACATATTACATATAAGAACAAGAGTTTTATTCAGCAATTATTGCCATCTTGAGCTTTAACTGACACACTTAGAAGTCTTAGTGCCCTCCACATGGACGGGGGTGATTGTAAGAGAAAGAGTGAATTCACTACTGTGATGGCATCTCTCTCTCTCTCTCTCTCTCTCTCTCTCTCTCACACACACACACACACACACACACACACACACACACACACACACACACACACACACAAGGAAAGGGGGGACTCTCCATCTGTTGAGCTTGATTGTGTATAGAGGTTGATCTGTAAAGGAAATATGTCATTTCTCTTGTATGGGTTCTTTTGTAAAGGGTGCTATGTGATGCCTTTGAGTCTCTAGAAGGAAGAGTCCAAGGCATCTCTGATTCTCATATTCCATGGCACGATGATGGGGTCCAAAGCCCTCGTTGATGAGGTAATAACCCCCCCCCCCCCCCCCCCCCCCCCCCCCCCCCCCCCCCCCCCCCCCCCCCCCCCCCCCCCCCCCCCCCCCCCCCCCCCCCCCCAAACACTCCGTGCCCCCAATGTATCATAGCGCATTGTGCATGTACATATGTAATTCTCCTCGTTATGCATAGACTCAAAGATCGCATATCCTCTCATGTGGTGGAATGTTTGCCCATTTACTATCCATTGTTCTTAGTCTATGAGCAGAAGGATGGTAGCTCGCCTGCCATGAAAGAGATGTGTATCCATATTTTGTGGTTGAGCAATAAAATCATCCTCTAGAATAAGTATAAAAATGGTCTAGTAATAACAATCCATCTTTGGCATTAAAGGGAGTGGCCGTCAGAGATCCGTGTTCTCTCGTCTCTATCTTCAAGCTATCAGCCCTTATAACTTGATTCATTTGTGATCTATTGAGAGGAAGGATGGGGCAATTCAAATTGTACTTGAAGGGTGGGAGCTGGTCCATGTCCAATCCATGCAAACTCATCCAAGTAGTTGTTTGGGAGGAATACACAGACTCCTTGTTTCCCTTCTGTGCTAGTCTTCTAGAAGAGATTGTTGAGGTTAAATAAAGGTTGTTGGGGGAGCTCCCATAATCTGTGAAAAAAAGTCACAAAGAGAGAGAGAGAGAGAGAGAGAGAGAGAGAGAGAGAGGAATGTGGTCAAATTGAGTCAAGGAGACCTCAAAAGATCTATCCCCGGAGTCTTGAACTCTAGACTTGTTTTTCAAGAGGGACTCGGGGGACTCGGGAGAGAGAAGCATGGCCCATTGAACTCTAGACTTGAACTCTAGACTTGTTTCTCAAGAGGGACTCGGGGGCGGGAAGAGGGGGCGAGGGGAGCATGGCCCACTGCTTTGAATTTAAAGGATCCGTACTTGGCAAGTGGCGCAATGTAGCTGACAAAATATAAGAATGAAAGGCTTTTTTACTACGCGCAAACTTTGCCCTCTTTCCTTGAGCTCTGCCAAGCTAGCTAACAGCGAGGCGCTAGAGGTGCGTGTCTGCATGTGAGGAGAGAGAGAGAGAGAGAGAGAGAGATGGGGCTGGGGCGGTTCATCAAGACCAAGTACGAGAAGCTGAAGCAGTTGAAAATGGCCAAGTACAAGAAGGTGGATCTCACCAACAGCATGCGCGTGCAGGCCCGCAGCCGCCTTGCACAGAAGATCATTGCCGAAACCCTCAAGGCTGCTGATTCGCCGGGCAGGAAGGCCCTTGCCATCTAATTCAATCTCTCTGCCTTCATCAGCTACTTGGATATCCCCCCCCCCCCCCCCTCGACTATGCTGCATGTCCCGAGTAAGATTTTCAAGTCTGCATACCTCATTTAAGAACCAAGCTTGTAATTGTGTAGCCCGCATTCATTTTCTCGCTGTCTTTAATGACTGATCTGCAAAGCCATCCTTGTATCTCCTCACTTTAGCCTGTGATTATGAGCATATGATCGGACCATACATGCTTGTATAATACCTTGTTTAATTTGTGCCTATTTGCAAGAAAGTCGCTGATGTGCGGGTGCCATCGGACAATGGAAAGCACGTGAAGATCGTATCGTTGCAATGGGGATTGGATTCCTGCTCCCCATAATTTGGTAGTGTTTTCGACATGAGTATTTCACACAGTACTTTGCAGGACTCAATCTTTAGCCTTTTTTGCACTCTGTGTGTATGTGAGAGAGAGAGAGAGAGAGAGAGAGAGAGGGGAGCATGGAAATTAGGTCCCTTGCAAGGCTCATTTTGAAGCGTGACCTTAACCTTTTATTGGAAGTGGAACTTCAGCCTAACCTTCCTCAACCCATATTTGAGCTAAACTATGAAGGGCAGCTTAAAGATTTGTCAGAGTCTTATCCTTCTTTTGAAGGCTAAAAGTGCCTTCAAAAATTAGCACTTGGGATAAAACTTACTGAGGTATCAAGTGCCACTTGAGAAGTGAAAAGAGTGAATCACGTAGTATAATCGAGAAGACACTGGGAATGCAAGCTTCTTCAAAAACGCAGCAGGAAGGCTAAGGATATGGTCACACATGCATCGGTTGTAAGTGATATTTTTGATGCAACCAAGCCAAAACCGGCATAGTTACATAAAGACTTGCATAGTTGCACATAAGACAAATAACTAATAGATGTGTGTGTCACCATGCATGAGGCCCAACCATTTCAAAAAGTAACTTATAAATATACATCATGTGACCGTTGCCTACAAATGTTGAGGCTTTGTGTGGCTAGAATTTAGGAGTTTGCCAAAAGTTCAGTAGAATGACATTGCTTGGTTAGGAAAAGGTGGGCACAAAATACTAGGGTTTAGGAAAATGATATTTTATGGAGTGGGCTTTGGTTCATTTTTACCCTCTGAAAACCCTATTTGAGAAGAAAAAATATTGTACATAAATTAAATTTTTTTGACTAAAAATTCTTCAAATTTGAGCTGGCTCAACTCCTCGCGAACTTTTGGTGGGGTCATTTTTTATTTGAAGAGGCTTTTGATAAAGTGAACCTACCTCCGTTAATTATAGACTTCTTAGAGGGAAGGTTTTAAGTTCTTTTTTTATGATGCAATTTATATGCCTCGAGCATTGAAGTGAATGTTGAGGCCAACTCACCATGGATCAACCTCTCGCACCATAACCCCTTAGCCTACCCTTTTGTTTCTTTTTCGTTTGTTATTTGTGACAAATTTCTTTCGAAGTGCGTAAGTGAAGGGTGAGTTTAGGAAATGACAAGTTAAAAGACTTTTTGTGTCCAAATAAGAGGTGGCCTACTTCACATTGGTGCATTTGTGTTTTTCTTCTCCTTTATTTTCCCTTTCTCATATTCTTCTCTTTCTCTTTAAAGTGTCCTTACACTATGTAGGTAGTGAATATTTTTGTTTTGAAACCATTAGTATTTTCTTCAAGCGAGCTACTTGTTCATCTTTGGTATCTCCAACCGTTGTACAAAATACAAGTGTCATCAAAACTTTGATTTTGTCAATCATGTAAAATAGTATGCAGACTCATTTTTCTTTAGCATTGCCCTTCTTTCAAGAAGGAAGGTGATATTTTAGTTGCCCTTGAAATTTTGATAAAAAGCGCACACACACATAGTATGCATTACTCATGAGTTCCTTTTGGGGTCATTCTCAAGAGCCATTTTGCACTGTCATATAGATCCTTGATGTCCCTTGGAAATATTTGTATGACAATAACGCTCCCCGCTCGTCCCCCGTCCCTCCTCCCCCCTATTCTCTCTCCATTGCTAGTGAAATTTGTTATTTGTTTCCAACCTAACGTACGGTGTATCTGGTTACTTACTTATCGAGCTGAACATTTCCTAAGGATATGAGTAAACGCCGTCAAAGAGCAATTGAAACTGAAGCAAGAGACTATGCTCTTATTGGCAACCAATTGTATCGGAGAGGTAAAGATCAACATTTGTATCTTTGTGCAAATGAAAAGAGTATATTCCGATTATAGAACAAGCACATGCTGGATTAGTTGGAGGTCACTTTTCTAGTGAGACCACCGCAAGAGCAATATTGATGGCAAGCATATGGTGGCCAACACTTTTTGCAAATGCCAAAGAATATGTTCGAAGATGTGATGCTTGTCAATGAGCAAAAATGTCAACACGAGTAGATAGCATGTTCTTAAGACCAGTGATGGGGGCTAGAGCTTTCGCAAAATGGGGTATAGATTTTGTTGGACCAATATAGCCACCTGCTTATAGAATCCAAGCTTAATATATCATTGTAGCTACGGACTATTTGACCAAGTGGGCCGAGGCTAAAGCAACTCAAAAGAATGATGCCAGAACCACTATTGTATTCTTATATGAGTATGTATTCACGAGATATGGACTACCAATAGAGATTGTCAGTGATCGGGGAACTCATTTCCTCAATGAGGTAATAGAGTATTTGCTTAATGAGTTTATCCATAACAAATCAGCTCCTTATCACCCACAAGCAAACGGATAAGCTGAGCATACGAATAAAATTCTTAGCTCGGTGCTGACTAAAGTGGCTAGTTCAAGAAGGACAGACTGGGAAATGAATCTCCATGCTTCTCTATGGGCTTATCGAGTTTCATTCAAAACAGCTCTAAATGCTACATCTTTTAACCTCGTTTATGGTCTTGATGCCATATTGCGAATAGAATTTCTATTGCCGACATTAAGGATAGCACATAATCTTGAGTGGACTGGACATGAATTGTCGGAAAGACTTGAAGATTTAGAAAAGCTAGACGAGAAAAGGCTAACTGCTGTAGCTCATATCTATGCACAAAAGCGGAAACAAAAACAGTTTTTTGATTCCCACTTAATCACAAAAATCTTCAAGAAAGGAGACTTAGTTCTAGTCTATTCCCTTACGCAACACATTCCCAAGTTTAAGAAAAATAGAAACAGACCATTTATCATTGAAGATGTATCTTCAAGTGGAGCAATAACATTGTCCACCCTAGATGTTGAACCAATGGCTAATTGGATTAGTGGATGTCGTTTAAAGAAATACAATTTTCCACTAACCAATGAATTGCTAGAGAGAATGCATGCAGCCAAACAAAGGAAGATCAAATGACAGCAGGTCATTGATGAAGCCCAAGAGGAAGCTAGGCTTCGGGTACTCAAGCGGAAAGCTGCTCTCAAGAATCAACAGATACCGATTCCCATCAACACTTTGGAAATAGATGATCGACAATGGAAATTACCTAAAGACGGAGTTTCAACAGATGATGACTGGTTAGATGGAATGGACCTGCGCATCAAAGTACATCTCAACAATCATAGCACCAATGATTTGGTCGACACAGGAGCTAGAGTAAATACAGTCAGTTATTCTACCTACAAAAAGGCAACAAGTCAAGCATTGACGGCAGGAATAGCGACAATCAAAGGATGCAACAAGAACCCAACTCCAACATTGCGAGTAGTAAACTTTAACGTAATAGTACATGGATGTTCATGTCCTCATTAATTTGTATGCTTACCAGATGAACACATGAATGAGACGATGATTCTTGGAATTGCTTGGATGCGTACATACAAAGCAGTGCCAGATTGGGATACGAAACTAAAGCTATCACCTAAAGGAGGGCTACTCATTGTTCCAATTGCACCAAGCAAGGAGGAACAGAAAAGAAGCAATCAGCAGAACAATCCACAAAGTCAATCTTCTCCATCTCCTCGACAATCAAATGCTACATATAGCATGCAAGGAGTTAGGAAATTTTGGGTACCAAAAGAACATCATAAGGATAAACCGATTCAGATATGGGTGCCTAAAACTTCACCGATGAAACAAAAGAAGGTTCCAAGGGTGCGAACATAGAGACGAGTATCTCCGAGCAAGGAACCTAACATAGAAATGGTTTGGAAGAAAAAGGAGCACTTATCTTCTCCACAACCCACGAAACCAATCAAGCAATGACAAGTTAAGTCTCAACAGCCTCCACCACACCATGCAGCACCACACCAACCAAATTACCAATGG
Organism: Adiantum capillus-veneris; assembly: GCF_014529385.1. NCBI lineage: Eukaryota > Viridiplantae > Streptophyta > Polypodiopsida > Polypodiales > Pteridaceae > Adiantum > Adiantum capillus-veneris. The sequence goes on from NC_140943.1 coordinate 141,842,072, forward strand.
CGAGAAAAAGCTCGACAACAGTCAAAAGTGCTACCAACACCTCAAGCAATCAACGTGCTAAAGCATATCAGTGGTACAATCAAATAGAGAGCACATAAACTACAAGATTTTCTCTTTGGAAGACATCAGCAGCAAACTTCGACATCGAAAACCCTTGAGTTAATTACTCAAGACCCAGCTCTTGCACAGTATATTGGTTTGAATTGCATTGATCTTCATGTCATGGTAGAGCCAATCATAGCTATGCATAGACATGATTTTTCAACCCATGCACACAGTCGTCCCGGAGTACGCCATGTAGGAGGGATGGAAGGGCACTAAGAACTAAGTACTAAGTACTAAGTAATTAAGGGTAATGTTTGAAGAGGGAGGAAAAAGTTTGATATTAACGTGTGATTTTTTTGCAAAATTACCTAATAATGCCCTTATAATTCATCACCAAAGAAAAATCACTGATAATATCTTCCCCTTGAGTGTAAATAGTGTATATACTATCAGAAAATCATAAAAAATACTCCTATCTGAGTATTTTTTATCATTTTTGTTGATAATGAGGCTTAAAAATAGAAAAATCCAACAAAAAACAATAAAGCTATGTTTTTCAAGGGATTTCCTTAATTATTGGATTTTTACTTTACTTTTTTAGAGCATTTTTCTATTTTCTTTGATTTTTCAAATAATAGGTCAAAAATTAATAATAAATAGCAGGGAAGCTCAAATGGAAAAATGGAAGACACCATGGTGATCGAAAAGACAAGGCGGACAAGCACAAAAAATTTCAATGAAATCAAAAGATGGAAGCGGGAAGCCTAAATTAGGCGGCCAGGCCTACTTTTGGCAAAATGAGCTACAAGAATCCGATCAGGGAAATTTTGATTCTAACATAGATTTCACCGCCTAGTAGGACTAACGGGGGAATCTGGGGAAATTTGGTTCGGGAAGTTTGGGTATATCTATCCATGGTAGGGTAAAACCACCTCATTTCCACTTGGAGCCTTTGCATAGAGAGATTTCGGCCTCTTTTCGCGTGACTTTTTCGGAGCCCACAGTTGATCATTTTCAGCGCCGTCTTACATGAGACATGAGGGGTAAGTTCTTTACTCGACAATGATCCATTTTGTATGGCCGGTAGCTAGTCTAAAGCCCTAGAAAAAACCCTAGAAACCGAGCAGTGTACGAAGACCTACGACCTAAAACTGACCATAGCGGCCTGCCAGCTTGACCAAATCGGATGGGATTTGAACCATAGTATGCCCTAACATAATAGAACCTTTCTATACCATCAGATGACCATTCGATCGGGGTCAAGGGGGTCCCCAGTAGAAAAGTTAGGTTTTTGGCAAATGCCAGAATTTCGACCTGACTCCACAGATGGCCTGCTAATGAGGTCTATATACAATGTATATGATTGGTTTGGTGAAATCCATCAAGCAAAGCCCTCAAAAAACTAAAAACGGCTCGAAGGTTACAAAGCGTCAAATTCAACATACAAGGTCAAACTGACTCCAAAATGAGCCAGAATTGGACAGGTTGCTTCACGACTATGTTACGGACAAGTCCAAAGCCTCAAAGTTGACTGGCCAACCCAATAGATAGAGTAGTCACAAAAAACGGGAATTCAAAGTCAACAGAGCACAAAGTGATGCCGGCATGACCAAACTTGACCGAATTCAATTTAGAACTTGTATTAGGTGTATGAAACATGTCTAAGTCAAAATTTATAGGTTTTGCAAAGTTTTTGTCACTGTTGTAAATAATCACGATTATTTACTTTTGCATCAGTTTTTCTTGGAAATTGTCAAATCATCTCACCTATCATGTGTACTATACATGCCAAAAATCAAGTATGAGCCAAAATGACCACCCATTACTTGTAAAATTGTCGAAAAATGCAAAGAAGTCTTTGCAAGCCAAGATTTGGGTTTTGGACCACATTTCTTGATCCAAATCACTTCTTATCTCATACCCAAGGTCCATACAATGCCTAGAACCAATTTGTACCAAAAAATGTCAATTTTGAAACAAAAGTTAATAATCACAATTATTTACTTTCTGGTCAAAATTGGGGAATTTGGATATTTTGTCATCAGACATCCAAAGTACATGATGTTGAGAGCGGATTTTTTGAGATGGGGCTCAACTCAAGGCTCCCACCAGACAACCACTCCGTGAGACCCTACACACGCATATTTCTTAGGGGCACCACCCTATTTTATGGAGAAAGAAGAAAACCAAAACAAACCATATACAACAGACACATCCACACACACACTCACACCTTCCTTATGTGCTTCAACACAAAATGCCCTTCAACCATCCAACACACACTCCTTAAGCAATCCCTTTGAACACTGCACAAACTCACATGCAAAGATTGACCTTCACCATATTAGTGCTCATATACTTCTAAGAAAAGCAAGCACAAAACCTCAAAATTCAAAACACCATAATGCACAAATACTTGACAACTCCTTTCCTTTCCCAAAAGAAGAGACTACTTACACACATAAGGCGGCATGCATAGAGAGCTCTTCTCCATCTATGCAGCCCCAAGACTTACTTACACACAACATAAGGAGAGAAGCCAAGCAAATAGACACCATGGTGCACAAAAAACTTTCTCAACAAAGAAAATAATGTCTTTTAGCTCCTCTTGACCTTGATATTTGGGTTCATAAAGTTTCACACCTCCTACCGCCATTTGAATCTTTTCATTTGCGAGTAAGTCTGCTTCCTTATTATGAGTTCTCACAATGTGGTGTACCTGTGTTGCTTTAAAACCCTGCATCAAAGCTCTTACACTACTAAGCCACTCCAACAATGTACGATTCTTGCACCTCCAAGTCCCTTGGATTTACCTGACTACTAGAAAAGAATCACCTTTTATAATAAGTCTTTGTATGCCTATATCTTTGCATTCTTCTAACCCAAGGGCTAGAGCAGCATACTCAGCCTCATTGTTAGAGTGGACATTGGGTAGAGTGATACCTTTTTTAACCATTACCTCCTTTTATGGGTTCAAAATGATGATTCCCTCTGCTACTTTGTCATGTTGGCATTGGTAAGCTCCATCAAAGCATAAAATATGGGCATTATCAATCTCCTTCTCTTTGAACTGTTTTGAGCCTCCCTCTCTTTGTAGTTCGTGATCCTTCCCTTTCTCTCACTTTGTAGGTGAGAGTGTCTGCAAGTCCTGCTCTTGTGCTATCTTCTACAAGGAAAGTGTATTCAAATTCTTGGAGTTCAAGCACCCACTTTGCTATTCTAGATGAGAGGCTCATGTGTTGTAATACATATGGTAGATTGTGCTCCAAGGTGAGAAAAAAAAATGGCACGGGAAGAAGATACGATCGAAACTTCCTTACAGCAAATAAGATTGCAAATACCACATTCTCCATTTCAGTGTACCCCCTCTCTGCAGGAGTCATCACCTTGCTTGCAAAATAGATCGGCCTCATGTATGATGTTTTAGGATATTTTTGCATCAAAACAACACCAATTGCTTCCAAACCTACACTTGGAGTGACATAGTAGGTTTCCTTTGGATCTGGTGGCATTAGGGTCGGGAGAGAGCTAAGAATACCCTTCACTTCCTCAAAACATTTTGTGTATTCCCTCCCCCATTCAAATGTAGATTGGTTTGCCAACCTATGCAAAGGGGCGATGGCTTCAGCTAGAAGATGGATGAAGCGAGACATGTACCTCACTTTGTGGTTGAAGGTCATTAATTCCTTAGTTGTTGTTGGTGGAGATAATGACAAAAGGGCCTCTACTTTAGAGGGATCCACTTGAATACCTTGTGAAGAAAACACATGGCCTAGCAAAACCACTTGAGATTCACCAATATGACACTTCTCTGGGTTGAGTTGTCCCCCAAATTGATGGAGCCTCTTAAGCCCCTCTTCAACCTTTTGGCAGTGAAGTGATCTACAACTATAAATACAGAAATCATCCATAAAGACTCTTATAGATTTTCCAAAGAATGGCTGAAATACAAATATTGTGAATCTCATGAAGGTTCTAGGAACATTGGTGAGCCCAAAAGGCATTACTCTAAATGCAAAACATCCCCAAGGTGTGATGAAAGTGGTTTTTGGTTGGTCTGCTTCTGCTATTCTAATTTGAAAATATCCTAAATACCCATCACACACAGTATAGAATTCATGACCTGCTACTTCATTCAAAATTTCATCTAGGACAGGGAGAGGGAAATGGTCCCTCTTTGTCGTAGCATTGAGGGGTTGGTAATCCACGCAGACCCTCCACTTACCATTCTTCTTGGGAGTGACTACAATAGGTGATACCCATTCGGAGTTGGATACTGGATAGATGAAGCCAGCCTTCAAGAGTCGATTCACTTCTTGTAGGAGAGACTTTTGTTGCGCAGATCCTAGTCACCTTAACTTTTGAGCCACGGGTTTGGTCCCTGGTTTCAATTCAATTCGATGCTCTATTACATCTACACCTTTTATTTGTAGTAGTCAGTGATAAAAAAATTGGGATACCTCCTTAACATATTTATGTAGGACCTCTTCTCCTCACAAGTAACATCTTTTGCAAGCATCTTCTCAAAATCCTTCTTCGAGGTGGTGGTATATTTCATCCCCTCATGTGTGATTGTCTGTTGGCTTTTCTACGGAAACATCTTGGGTGTTGGCATTAAATACAATTCCCATTACCTCCAAAGAAGACTCGTCTTCACTGGTTGATGCACTGGTTGACACTTCCTCATCACTTGAGTAAGGACTCTCCTCGCTCTCTTCATCTGCTGTGGTTTCATAGTTGATATCTAGCTGCTTTCCTTCTCTCCAATCATACACCACCGGTTGACCCTTCTCAAGAATCAATCGACCACTTCCCCATTTTTTATCTGCATTCACAGCAACGAGCCAAGGCCTCCCTAGGATGATGAGATAGCCCTCCCCCTTAGCTGGCATGACATACATATCCACTCGTGCATATATGTTACAAACAGAAACTTTTACATTTTCAATGATCCCCAAGCACTTCGCACTTGAGTTGTTGGCTAGCCTAGCTTGACAATTAGAGGACTTTGTAATTTCAAGCCCTAACCTATTCATTGATTTTTCCATGATCACACACATTTGGGCTCCACCATTAACATATACATTAGACACCTTTTTACCCCTTATGTAAGCATCCACAATGGGTTCCACATCTTTTTGTAGCTTTGAGGCCACAACCTTAATGGAAATATTTGATTTCTTCTTTGGAACTCTTGTACTTACCAACTTTGGTCATTGCCTTCTTACTTTGGCTGATAGGTGTAGAAGTTGAGGCCATGAAATGTTTGGCTTTTGGGTTTATAAATCCTCCAGGATGTTGTAGGGCTCTAGCTCCTTTCCCAATGGGAAGTCGTTGATACCAATTTCCCTTTGCCTTGATCTTTTCTTCCTGCTATTTTCAGCTTCTTCCATCTTTGGCTTCTTCTTCTTGTCCCTTCTGGATGAATTTGTTCCTTCACTTCTCATGTCTTCATCCTTATCATGTGCTCTTGTGCGTTTTTCTGTCGGCATAACATCAAAGTTTAGAGTATGCTCATGCACTAACTCTTCTAGCTTGATACCGTTGACTCCTCTTTATTCCTCCTCGTGTGGGACAAGGGGTATATTTGCTGGTGGTGGTGGTCGATGAAGGATTTGTGGGCCTTGAGCAAGTTCTTGCTGCATAGTGAGAGGAGGCAGTCTAGGGGGTGTATGCCCCCTGGGAGTCGCCTTGGCTGTGGAGAATTGTACATGCCATGGCCCATTTCATTGCAATTCCAACATTGCGACTCTTGAGCTTGTCTTCATTTATTGCGATTCCCTTCTCTTGGTTGTCGTTGTTGAGGTAGGCCATGTACTAGATTCAGAGTGCGGTTCTCAAGCTGTTGAGTTAGCCTTTGTAAAACCTCTTGTTGAGAGTTATCTCCTATTTGTGAAGATTGTGCAAGAGGGGCCCTAATTGGTGCTTCCATGATTTGTGAAGACTCCCTCTCACTCACTTCATTCAAACCCCTTGCTCTATGTGTTTGGAAGTGTAGTTTCCTAAACTTGATGATGGCTACCTCACGTGCTTCTTCGAAGGTGGATGGGAATTTTAGCTCTACTTTAGCCTTTAAAAGTGGATACAAGACAACCATGAATCTTTCCTTTTTTAGAAAGTTAGGTGCACCACCATGATTTTCTAATGTAGCCTCCCACCTACCCCATAGATTGACAAAGGTTTCTTCATAAGAGGGATAGTCTTCAAGTGATACCTGCTTATGTCCAATAAGACATTTCCAAAGTCCTTCTAAAGTATCACCTTGCTCGAACTTGGAGAGGAAGCTTGCTCGCAGTCTCTCCAAGTTGGACTTGATTTGAGGTTGCAAGGTCTCATACCATGCTTTAGCTTCTGCTTTGAGAACAAGCGGGAAGGCTCGTAGCTTTACTTCCTCTTCATCTCTCCCGGATATGAGATGTGCCATCTCCAAGTTGTCAAGAAACTCTTGCGCATCTTCCCCACTTCTTGCATAAAACGTGGAAAAAGGACTTGACATTTTGTTTAGACTTTTTGATTTATTTTTTTCAAGAAACTTTCCTCTTACGGGCCGCACAAGATTGTTGACACTATAAATCTGATTACAATAAAATGAAGATGTACGCATCCATTGTTTATTCGTACTTTATCATAGCTAGAATAAATGGATTAATTGAAGCATTGATTTCATTGAGGCGAGTGGATCCAAATATCCTCCTTATGATAGATTGAAACCTTAACTTAGTTGCAATGATTATGTGAATGGATTGCCGAGCAATAGGCCGAAAAGGTTCATTGTTTTGATCGTGATTCATGTGCTACTCCTCGTTGTTGGTTTGAATACCTCGTTCCTTCATATGGCCCTTGAGCACCCCTTCACCACTCCTTGTTCTTGCCTTTAAAACAAAATGAACACGTGAACATCAAAAGAAGTTTCATAATTGATGATTGGAAGAATGATTGGATTGGGTGATGCCAGTATTTCTCTAAGTCTTTCTGCACCAAACATAAAAACAATGCGTTGTTGGAAAAAGACTTTTCTATCTATGTGAACATTTACTCTAATTTTTTGTGCAAAATGAAACGGATAGAAAGGAACTCCATTATTCATCACTAAAAAATTGAAGGTAACTTGGAAATATGTTACTCCGTGAGGGCACCACTTTTATGAGAGCGAGCTTTTTGAAATGGGGCCTCTAAACCCAAACCAATGGGCCAACCCTCACAAAATGTTCGTAGAGAAGTATGCACACTACTTGGGGAACCACCTTCTTTTGGGAGTGGAGAAGGAAACCACGCAAATAACACTTTCACCCACCCACTCAAGCAACGCATTTTGAGAACCCCTTACTCCATATACGCTTTGGACGCTTGACACCATCAACAATAATGCAACCCAATGCCATGCATCAAATGTAAATATGCAATTCATGGAATTACTTTCACCTTCTCCCCATAAGAATACCCATGATATACCCAAACTCCTCCTCTCTCAAGCACTCATAAAAAATCATGCGCACAAGACTTGCCACTCAAAAAACACAAGGGAATCACCTACACCAAACAAACACACTTTGCATAGAGAGCTCATCTCCATCTATGCAATGCCGTGACAAATAAAATCACCATGAGAGGTAGCCACATGCCTATGTAATGAAGCAAAAGAGAGTTGGAGTGAGAAATTCCTTTAGAATAATTGAATAAGTGTGGAGAAAGAAACCGATGGTAAATTGAGAGTAGAACACTTACTTGATTTCTCGCACACTTTTAAGGGGAAGCAAGACGTTGGCTAATCATCACGAATTGCGACACTTGATTGTTCGGAGATGATTTAATGGTCATTAACATAACCATGAGAGAGATTATGATGTATTTACAATTATTGAGGTGCTACAATGATTTATTGGGTTGATGGAGTAAGAGATTGTAGAAAAGAAAGAGTGGAGGATAGAGTTGCACTTCCTCCAAAGAGGAGGGTTAGGAGGGAGGATGTGAAAGAGGGAGAGTTGGGGGTTTCTCTACTATTGATCAAGAACAACATGGAGTTGAAAATATAGATGTGTGTCCTTGAGTCTCTCCAAGGGGGGCTATTTATAGTTGTGCAAGAGTGGGATTATGCTACACTTAATTAGGGTGAGTGATTAGCCTTAATTAAGTGTCCTTTGACCACTCATTGAATATTGGACATAAAATGGACTATTTACTCACAAAAAATATCATTTTAGACTGTGAAGGCTCCATAGTGGTGCATAGTGTATGTGGGCACCACCATGAGGCCCTATGGGTGGTTCCTGCGGGGCATCTCAACTTGTTTGTCTTGGCATTAGAAGCATCTTTAGGTCGGTCCCATCACATGCTAGTGACCTTGAACACTCATTGCTCTTCTAGAAGATGAGTAAGGGCAAGATAAGATCTCACCCTCTTGATTTACTTGATTTACAGTCCCCTTTTACTGTGAGTTCTGACAGATTTACATTGTTTTGACCATAACTTTTTACATGTAGCTCGGAATGACATGCTTCAAAAGGAAAATTCGACCTTCTCAACATGTTTGATATGAACTTGGACTATTCTTCACTCCCATGCACCAAGGAATTTGGTTTGGAAGGTCCACACTAGGCTAGGGAACCTTTTGCTTCCAAGTCTTTTTGTATGGGCCCTTTGCTTGTATGCATCCAAGGGGAATCATGCTTTTTCAAAAGGGTATGATGCTTAAACAAAGAGAGGAGGGCCCAATCTTATTTGTTTGTGAAAAGAATATATAATTTGAGTATTTTTTTGAAAGGAGAAAAACTATATGTATATTCTTAAGAGATATTGGGCCACCTATGTAGGGGGCATAGAAGACTTGTAGAGCTAGACCATAATCTTTGGTAAAGACAAGTGAAGAGTTGATTTCCATGTTAATTTATCTATATGGGATGGAATATAAATATGTTATTTTTCTACTACTAATTTACAAGAGGTAAGAAAGTTTGGAGGTAGATAGTTGGTTATTGTACGCTTAGTTTTATTTACAAAGCAAAAAATAAAAGGATGGTAATATAAATATATAACCAAGGTGACATTTTTGGAAAGAGTACGATGTATGTGTCGCCACAAAGTTTAAGCAAAGAGAGGGAATTTACTCTAGATAACTTAATAGCGTAGAAAAATATATATATGTATGAGGAAGAGGACGTTGAGTAGGCTGAAAATGTTGCAAAAAGATGGTTTCCATTTTATGCCACTCAGCATTGAACCCTAACTGTAGCCGACAAGTCCCCTTCCCCAACTCTGCAGTGTCTGTCTCTCCCACTCTCAAGGGCAGGCCCCCTAGCTTGCCCTCAACCCATGGAAATCAAAGCAGATGACATGAAGCTCTTTCTCTCCCCTCAACCCACCTACCTGTGTGCAGACCTGACCCCCACAAGCTAGTCGACCAGAAACTTTCTCGCTTGCAGACCTACTCTCTCTCTACCCTCAACCCGCTTTTTTGGCTGCAGCCCAAAAAAAAAAAGACAAACATCACAACTAGCTTTAGTTAATTGGATGTTCCTGTGTAACCCAATTGGAGGTTTGAGTCGAGGTCCAACTAGCCCTCATACAAACCTTTGAAGGTTTTTAAAGGTTTGAGAAGCACATTTAGACTAAGAAAAGGTAATAGAGGGAGCCACAATGTCTTCCTTTGGCACTCCAAACTCGCGCAAGAGCTTCCTCGCCGTTGCTACTGCACCCCGAAAGGATCTCATCAATCGCCAAGAAGCAAGGATTAATGCCCTCAAAGCTCAGATTCAGGAACTAATCGGAAAGAATGAAAATCTCAAGCAACATCTGCATAAGCTAGAGGAGACAAAGGACGTAGAGAGCTAAGTTCTACTCGCAGAAGCCCAAGGTGTTGAAGACTTGCTTACCAAGACCATTAAAGCAGTGACGAAGGTCTATGAAGTGACACACAAGAAGATTGACAGCAAGATACAATCAATTTTACAAGAATCCCTCTCCCTTAAGGTCAAGATTGGAGGACTTCACACACCATGGTGCACTAGCGAGGGCACTCTCGAGGAAGCAATCGACAAACTCAATGACATTCTTTAACTTGTCAACATCAAGAATGAAACCATTTCTTGGATCAATAACACACACAGGCATGTGCCACCCGAGCATTGTATCCTCACCTTCAAGGACACATAAGAACGGTTGAATCTACTACGCCAATCTCACCTCCTCAAGGGAAAAAAAATTTGGATCGCCAAAGAATTGACCACAAATCAACTGAAAGCTAAATCAAGCGAGCTCAAGAAGGTACACAAAGCTCGCAAACAAGGTAAATGGGAAGTCTACCGAGGTGGCAAAGCCATCATCCAAGAGTTTCAAAATCCCAAATTGGCTCTCCCCACAGATGACCCTCCCCCCTAGGTTTTGTTTTTTGCTTTTCGTTTTACCCTCCCAATGGACCCTCAGTCCTTAACTGATATGTATCGTCATATTTTGTTCAGATGGAACTGTTGTAATGTTTGTTTTTGGTCCCATGGGTCATACCTGACCTTCGTGGATGATAATTCAATCTCTCTCTCTCTCTCTCTCTCTCTCTCTCTCTCTCTCTCTCTCTCTCTCTCTCTCTCTCTCTTTCTCACACACACACACACACACACACACACACACTTTAACTTCACTTTAAATGTTTTTTACAACATCTTCTAGGATAAAGGACAAGTACTATGTCGCCTAAGATGGTGGGTAGGAAATCACAGATGTCTATGGAAGTATTTCTTTGGGGGGGGGGGGGGGGGGGGGGGGGTGGGTGGGTTGGGGGACAAAAGCTTAGCACTGAGGGTAATAATAGAAAAATCCATAGCTGAAGAGATGGCACATAGGCGAAAAACAGTGACAATAAATTTTGAGTGTGTAACAAAAATGGGGGTCGATAGGAAGCCATCATGGAGGGAGTAAAGGTACACTATACCAACAAGGATTTAGTTTTTCATAAGTTTGTTCACCCATAATTAATCAATTTGGCTTCCAAGGAATCATGAATAGTCAACACAATTTTTTACATACTCAAGCTGCACTCACTCGTGAGTCATTTCATCTAGTTTTAAAGGGCTTTAGAAGCTGTTACCAAGAATTAAATTTCATGTAATTTCATAAAAATATGGATACAATCAGTACCAATGAACACATGGGTGAGATTTTAAGTCAAAAAGGTTATATAAATTCTTCATAGCAGATCAATCCACAAGACAAACTCCAAACACAAAATAATCTATTGGTGTCACAATTTGCAGCTAATGTGAGACACTTCCTACCAAGGTCAACTCATAGTCCTTATCATGGCCAGCCCCAATACTACCTAGTAGCACTCAACAAACACTCACGTATGCAAATGAACACTCACGCTCACAAATAGATTATGAAGAGATGTAGGCATTTCTAGGGACTACGTGGAACAAATACCAAAATGAACTAGACCTCGAAAAAAAAACATGGCATTATTTTGTAAATAATCTTGCACCACATGTCTTGCCTTGCTCTACTTGATATTTTTGTCAGTGCATTAATTACAACTATCTATCTTTTCTCACATCCTAAGTAGGGAAATACACTGGAAAGGACACTTTGGGCTGGTAGGAAGATGTCATGGATATTCATAATAAGCAATGTATGGGTCAAAAAGCACTCACCTGCACCCCACAATGAGTGTATTGAAACCTGATCACCTAGTTGGATTATAGCTGGTGGATACAAGCAAAACTCCAAGTGCTTGAAGAGACCCATTGTGTAGTTCGGATGCACTCATTTATAACTCCCATAGACTAAGCAAAAACGAGTGCATGAGACAACACTTTAGTCAATATTAACAGAGTTAGTTACACATTGTTTTCATAAGTTGAGAGTGGATTCTCTCGGATTGATTGGGCCTTAGCATGCCTACACAAATCAGAAGATAGGTCCTCCCTCAACTAGATGTCTATAGCAACTCACAATGATATTCCTTCTATGATAGATGAGTATTCTACTGACCGTGACTTTAAAGACATAATTTCAGTCCTTGACTTAGGGAAGAAAGAGGAACCATTCACCTTGCAGGATGATTATCTTCTCCATGGCAACAAGCTATGTGTCACGCACTCCCTTTGTGAGAAATTTATGTATGAATCCCATGCTCCTCACTATGTGGGACCTAGAGGCCTTCAACCTATTCTTTGAGGAATAGAAACATACTTCTATTGTCCTACCATGAAAGTAGACATACAAGAGTATGTTTCAAAATGTGTGGTATGCCAAAAGACCAAGTATGATAGAGGGAAGCAACTTGGGTTACTCCAGCTCTTGCCAATCCCTAATTCACCATGGGAGAGTATATCCATGGATTTTATCTTTGGATTACCTACGTATATCCATGGGAATATAAAAATATGGACAATAGTTGATAGGTTTAGCAAGCAAGCACACTTTATTCCTGTCAAAAAGACTATAAAGGCCACACCAAATGGCAACTCTCTTCATATCTCACATTTTCAAACACCATGGATATGCAACATCCATCGTGTGAAACAGAGATCCTAGAATGACCAATAATTTTTGGAAAGGTCTCTTTGAAAATTTAGGTACAAGATTGAATTTCTCTTTGACCTATCACCCACAAACAGATGGCCAAAGTGAGATAGCCAATCTTACAATTCTCGATCTACTAAAGACTTATGTTTATGAAGTAGATCAATGCTCCTTGTAGAGTATGCGTCATACTACTACAAGAAGGGAACCTTTTGAGATCATAGAGGGAAGACCTAAAAGTCCCTTGCAACGCTTAAAAGTATATGGGAAGATCTTGCTATTGATGAGTGTATCCATGACCTATAAGAATCTTTCCAAAAGATTAAGGAGACTATATCCACTGTCAACAAAGGCAAAAAGCTACTGCTAACAAGCATAGAAGGGCCTTAATGTTCAAAGAAAATGATTGGGTCTTACTTAAGTTTCCCAAGGCTCAATTGAGGCAAACAACGAGCGAAAATCCTACGGAGCATTAAAAGTATTGTTTTAAACTAGCAAAAGGATGCTATGATCCTTTTTAAATCTTGAAGCCAATCAATGACATGGCTTATCAACTCAAGTTGCCCAGCCATTGGATCATACTTACACAATGCTTTTCATATGAGCCTACTTAAACCCTACAAAGGAGAGCCACCAAGTGAACCAATTATTGAAGATACCCCAAAAATCAAAGACCAAGAAGAGGTGCTACAACCTGAAGCTATCCTTTGGCATGAGGACAAGGTACTACGACATGGTAAGATTATTCGACGACAATCTTATTAAATTCAGAAATTATCCTTTTGAAGATGCTAGATGGATGAAAGGAAAACAACTTAAGGATAGTATGAACCTTGTCAATGCTTACAATGCTACATTAGAGTAAGAAAATGTACATGTTTCTTTTAAATGATCAATGTTTTTGTCTTATATGACTAATTCTTGTTTTCTTGTGCACAAATTTAAGTATCATGCATGCTTAGAATCATGTTTGTGATGATGACGTCTCTCAAACACCAAGTAGAATTTGTCACTCTACTTTGGGAGAATGAAATGGACTAAAGACTAGACATGCTTGCGGCAACTAAGTCTCCCAAGCCCCAAATGGATTAGTCATCCATCTTGGAATGATATCATAGGGTAAAAAGGGACACTCTACCCACTAAGAAACATCAACTAATGACTAAGGCTTTATCTCTTCTACCTCACAATCAAGGACGATATGATTTCAAGAGAGAGGTAATGTCATAAAATCTAATATCTAACCAACCCAAATGATCTTATCATATTAAATTGATCATTTAATGTGGGAGAATAAACGGGAACAAGAGTTAGAATATAGACATGTGCTTATGGATCCATCTCAACAGGGGACCAAAGTTAAAGGGGTCCAAATGGGAGCATTATGAAGAGGATGAGGTCTAGGAGGGCCTCTTTATTTGCCATGAGATTATGGAGGTGATTAAAATTTTGACAAATAGGTGCATGCCATGTGTGCAAGAATGGTGGGTGTGTAAGAGAAATGTAAGAATGGTCAAAGGATGCACTTTTTCCCCTCAAAAAAGAAGGAGAGAGAACCTTATGATTTTCGGCCTTCTATAACTCCTACATATGATTTCCGATTTGAGCGGAGATTATAGATCTATAATCTACACACCGAGCACTTTTTGTAGATATGTTACATTATATAGTCTTGCTCACTAGATTTTAAATATCATTTTTGGGGGAGAATTGAATTCAAATAAACTAGTCGTTTTGCCTGTTTGAATTCAAAAAATTTTCTTTGATTGCTCTCTTAATACTAGAGCTTTGAATCCCTTAAACTGCCAAATAAAAAGGCCCCCCTAGACCCCATTCTCTTCCTAATGGATGGTCTATCAAAGAGATATTACTAGGGATTAAAAGACCTTAGGGTTAAATTCATTAAAGATCTCCAATCGTTAGTGTAAAAGTCCTTAGACCTTAGGTTAAGCTAGGCCTATACTTGAAGTGCTTGATGATTAAATTTCATGAGATGCTTGATAGCTAAGGTGCATGCTTAAGCTAGGCATGATTTTGAAAAGTCAATGGCAATCCCTACAAGGAGGGGACGAGCCTTTGAAGCTAGGGGCATGAGAGAGAGCGAGATCCCATACTCTTGTTAAGCTTGAAGTTATTGACTAAGGTGCTTGAGAAGCTTCCCTTGATTGGAGGGTAAAGTGCTTGAGGGAATTGAGTCAAAAAGGTGCCCTATAATGGAGAGGGTGAGCCCCATAGCTAGGGGAATGATTTGACCAACTCCTCACTCACCCATAGGACACCCCTTCCTCAAGGGACACAAGCCACACATGTCAAGTTCTCCCTATGCTTAGCCACATGGGGTGCTTAAATCCTATTGGCTAGGCTAAAGAGGGATCCAATAAGCATTTAGGCAATTAATTAATTGTCTAAAGAATTTTCCAAGCCCTCTATTCAAAGGGGAAAGGAGTACACTTGTCCAAATGCTACCATGGTTGCTTGATATGCACTATGTATGTGATTAGCTAGGATTGCAAGGGTCTAATCAAATACAGGTGTTAGCTACAATGAGGGGTCAACCAAAGAAATATGGGGGTGTGCTTGGGGGGTATACTCTCTCTTACACACTCTCACAAGCTCATTATCCCTTGGACAAGGTACAAGAGCTCCATCTCCTTCTCCAAGCTTGTTGAGAAGCTGAGAGCATACACCAACACTCTTGTCTATGGAATGCAAATCCAACCAAGAGCCATGCTTCAATGTTTAAGCTTGCAATCTTCATTACTATGCTATTATGCTATGCTATGCAATAAGAGTGATGATACGTGAGGAAATATTTCTTTCTCCTAAGAATGTTTCTTCTTCCTCTTACCTACCCTCATTCCTCGCTAGCTCTCTCCACCTTTGAAGGTGTTTGAGGCCGTGGGATTGAGGCCGGGGATGGTTAATGCTTTTACAATGTTTATGATATGCTCGTGATGTACGAAGCTTTCCATCTTCATTGCATCACCTAGGTCACAAGGAACGCAAAGATTGTATTGTACCAAGTCTCTCATTATGGGAGAATCTATAATACAAAATCCTATTGGAGGGGGGACCGGCTCCACATAAGTCCGATCCTCAATTGTTGTCATGTTCTCTAATTCTCTCTCTTGCAAAAGTATTGTTCATGCCAAGTTAATTAAGTATAATGGTTGTGTTGCTACCGCTAATTAAGTTCACCCACTATGTTCTCAAAGTAGTCTCATAAAAATGCTCACTATAAATCTCTTAGTTCTGCTATTCTCAATGTTCATAGGCCATTTCCATTACACCATACCTAGCAGCTTCCACTTACTGCTTGCCAACCACCCGACTCTATCGCCTATTAAGTTGGTGCTTTCCAAAGTGGTGGTTTTGAAACCAAGTTATTCAAGCTACCAGTACGTAAATTATATTGCTATCATCTTAAAATCAATGTGTCTCAAGAAAATACATCCAAAAACGAACCTCATCAACCAGTTTTTGGCCTGAGACACCCTTGCTTGTCACTTGCTGAAAACAGCCCGGACCTTCTTGGTGCATATCCAAAAATCGGTGCATTCCACGGGACCAACCTGCTCACTCACACCACATTTGGCATACATGTCGACCCAGGTAGTACTAAGCTTGTCACTTGCTAAAAACAGCCTAGAGCTTCTTGGCGCATATCCAAAAATTAGTGCATCTTACGAGATGAAAGTGCTCACCCGTTTCTTTGTGGCATGTTGACCCAGGGTACAAGAAATCAATAGCTGATGTCGCATGGACATGTTCAAGTCAATGTTCTAGTTTTGGAAAAGGAAAAGAGGAATTGTTTGTTTTCGTATAGAATAACTCAAGAAACATGCGAGCTAGGAACAATCCAGTGATTCTAATTTTCTCATAATTTGGGCAAGCAAGCGTAAAGTCAGGTGAGTAATTGAAGCAAGGAATATGGAAATACAAACGTTTTGGCTACTCCTCATGGAAAATCTAAAATCTTGGGAGGATAGTCAAAGGCGGTTTAATGTGAGCATGAGGATCAATGTCACAAATCGTTGGGATTAACATACCTTCAAATGAGTATTATGTACTTTTCTATAGTTCCACAGAATCACGCACATGAATATAGTCCACCATTATTGTGGGTTGTTGTTCCACATGCTATTCACTATCACATAAGCAGGGGAATAAGCTCACTACTACTTGCCTCAGCTGTTGCATCACTGCCAACAAAAGTATTGCCAATCTTTGAACTATTTCATCAACAGAGATACCTTAGCTTGGGATCTCTATCTCATGAGAGAATAGACCTAGGATCTCTATATCATCAGACAATAAACTTAGCATGGAATGAAAGGAGCCATTTTGGAATGCAGAATAGCTAGTACAAAGATGAAGGGATGAATACCTTAAAAACTCTTGAGTCTCACTTATAGAGATCTTGGAGGGGACTGCTCTTGGAGCTTTTGGAACCTACTCATTCGTTTCTTTGTTGCATGTCGACCGAGGTTCTTTACCAAGCACACCCTTTCATTTAATTTGTGCATCTATCAAGGGGGGGGGGGTGGGCGGGGGCGGATTCAAATTGTGTAGACATTTCATAGACATGGAGCCTATGAAAAATAGCCAGACCTACCTCTAAGGAATTGGAATCCAAAAATTATAGGGCAAGAGAGTTGAAAAATTCACCCAGTTTTTCATGCTCGCACAAAGCACATTGAGGTGCATTGCCGCTATATGTCAGAGAGAGGCTGTGAGCAAGAGAGATCATTTTGGGTTATGTGCCAACACAGGACAACCTTGCAGATCTTTTCACAAAGGCATTGTCTTGTGAGAAGTTCAAAGCTTTCTGCAAAGCTTTGGGCTTACTCCCCTTTGTGGGCTAGTCATCTCCTCATGGCATGGCACTTCCCTTTACTCTATGTGCCTACTCTTGTTTACAGCATCACTCCAAGGGGGATTTGGTACCATATACATGTGGTAGTGCTGTGTATGAACACACTTAGGACCGTCGGGGCATTTTTTCCCTCTTTAGGAGGTTTTTTCCACGTGCATTGTGTATATGCCCATTCATTCTAGGGCTATCTATCTTTCCATTGCACACTAAGTAATACACTCTCTATTGTGTGCCTTGAGCTTCCTTTGTCTTCTCCAAGCTGTGTGTGTTTTTTTGCAACCCTAATTCCAACACTTGTCAACTTCATCTGTCTACTCTTCCACTTTATCTTTGGCCAAAGGAGATAGAGAATCATCCTCTATTGTACTGCCCTGGTCTTCTTCCAAAGGCAAACTTGCTCTAACTTTCAAAGCAAAACTTTATACCTACTACTCCACTATGGCACATTCCATAGCAACCTTCACAAGCATAACCATCAACATGGCATCGCATAGCATATTTACCTGCTTGTCCACCTCTATAGGCATGGATTACTTCACTTGGGTTTTATTCTATAGATCGGTCTACACTTCTCTTGCTCCTTCAACATATCTTTTATATCTTTGTCCACATGAAAAAGATCAAATCCTCATACCTTGAGTGAGATAAATCGGTTTCCCATGTTGTATCAGCATCCATAGGACTGCTATCCTCCGTTTCCACTTCTTCCTTTGTCTCAAGATCTGGAATTTTCTCAACTTTCATCACTTTAACTACCCGATATGGAACCACTTTTACTTTTCCACCATTGAATTTTCCCTAATTGGCATCTTTGGCATAGAAACCACTCCACCTCTTTGCAACCCCTAAACCCTTGGTTCCTCTTGCACTGGCACATCCCTTTGCATCAACCATGGGTTCACTTCCACCACTTAAACTCGCTTAGGGACCACAGCATTTGACAAGCTTTGTCTAGCCTATCGCTTCTTTAGAATCTTTTTGGTCCGACACTTTGCCAGATTAACTTCTTTTGGATACATTATAGGCCCAACCACTCAACTTTATCTCTAACCTCTTCATACAGTCAATCCAAAAATTTGCTCAATTTCAAGTAATCAACACTATTTGAGGCAGTTACCTCTATCAGGTGTCCAAAGGGCTTTAAATTCCCATTCAAAAGCTCAAAAATCTATGTCCGGGCTTTGCTCCAGACCATCTAGCTTTCACTTTACTTCATGCACCTACACATCCTTTACATACTCACATCAAAACGTTGTTTCCAAAGTCATCATGTCCACTTTTCTTCATCCCGTAATCTGTCGTACCACCTCTTAGCTTTACCTCAAACCAGCAGTGGAAAAACTCAAACCGCACCTTCTTCATTTGTCAGCCTGCTCTCTAGCACCAGCAAACCATAATCCTATAGAGGTTTTTGCATCTTCCACCCAAGTGAAAGTAAGAAAACCCGTGCATGCCATCTTTTAGAGTACCTACTCTTCAAAATTTACACTTTATTAACTTTAAAACAATGACTTCACCTTCAAATAGGAGCAATTGGATGCTCCTCCATGGGGGCACCAAAAGATGGAGAGGGGGAATGAAAAAACACCCAAAAACACAACAAAAATTCCTATATATAGCCTAGGGTACTCGCAGCACCCCAGACCACTACAAATCACAATCAAAGTTGCACCTCTTGGCAATCCCACCACCATTTTCACACATATCAATGCACACATTCTTTGCATCATCAACTGACAACACACCACAACAATCTTGCCCATGTACAACAATCACACATCACACACCACTCTCTCTTTATCTCTCACACATTTAGATGAACCGGGGAGGCACACGTATCTCGCACAATCGGCACAGACAATTTGAGAAAAACAAAGATGAGAAGCGGGAAAGGGGAGAAAAGGACACACAATTTGGCTATGGTTTGCTCCAGTTATGACAAAAACACCTTTTACAACAACCATGAAAATCTCTTATCATCAGATCCGTCAACACGACATTGACGAGCACAACAAAACACATTGGGCAGTTCTTGGGTTTGCCTTCGTGTTGCTCTCCTTGTTGAGAGATGAAAAAAAAACTCCACTTGCTGGTGCCATAGTTGGCTCCAAAGCTATCCAAAAAAACCCTTATTCTTTGTTGGATCTCTCTCTCTCTCTCTCTCTCTCTCTCTCTCTCTCTCTCTCTCTCCCCTCCAAGGACAAGCCAAGAACCCCTCATTTTATAGGCAAAAATTACCCCCTTAAGGCGTGGGTAGAACCCCCTATATTTTTATCCATCTTTAGCTTTGTTTTTCTTACATGTGAAGCGGTCTTGGCTAATTTTGTCTTTGCTTGAGGCCTAATTGACTATACAAGCTATCTCTTAAGTAGGGCTTTGACGTTGTCGTCAGTCCTCCCCACATTGCCCTTCAAAAATATTTGTGGTTGATGGCCGTGGGAACCGGCCTCCACGAGTCTGCCCATGTCATCAACCTGCAGTGCTTTGAAACACTAACGCCAATTGTTGCACCGCTAAAATTCATTAGAGAACCACTCGGTAGGGCCACATGCCACCTGACATCACCCCCAACAGTGCTCTGCACTCTTGTGATGGCCAAGGAGCTCCATGTCGATGTGGTACACCAAGTGAGCTCCGCGTCCTAGTTTAAATACCCCCAAAATTTGACCCTCTATACTTCATGTGGGACAATGCTTTTGCCATGTGGTAGCTTGCTGTCAGTCCTCCTAATTTTGCCTTCAAAATCACCAAAATACTATTTAAGAACAACTTCAAAAAAAAAATTGTCCCATTTTTAGAGCACTAATATCTGCTACCTGGCATTCCACTTGCCGAGTTGTAAAATCTCATGGAAGCCTTTGGTTCTAGAATTCAACTCCACCACTCCTCCCTGCATCCCCATTGTCTGGTAACCTCGAACGACATTCGCCAAAGTGGCACAAAATCACCTGATGCCGCCCGCTAGCAACTGCCGCCGACTTTGACCTTTAGCATCTTTCCCGTTTGGACTCCCATTGCCAATTTTAAAAGACCAACATGCTCCACATGATGATCACTTCACATCTATCCGCTAAAACCAGCTCTCACCACGTGTCTCCACCTGCCCTATCTGTCTAGGATCTACAAACTACTTTAGCTTTGAACTCACACATCTTCCACATTGTAGCTACGTTTGAGTAGCCATTTGGACTATCTTACAAAGCATCCCAAGCTCTACATCCCAAGTCAAAAAACTAGCACTTCGGTCTTCCTTACCTGCCATCCCATTTGGCCCATTTTGAAGCCCTTTTGGCTTAGAAAACCCCATAAAGCATACATCTTTGTTGCCACTTGCCTCTCCAGGCCCTTCACACTGGCCTTGGCACTCCATCTTGCACATGTCCGCACACACATCCTTGCTTGTGCCCACTGCTATGGTCAAGACACTTTGGATGCAATATCGACAATCATGTTATGCCTCAGATTGTTATGATTTGGCTATTTTAGTTTATGCGATGTGGAGGAACCTCTATCTTTTGATGAAGCACACAATAAAAAAATTGTATGGCTTCCATGCAATCAGAATATGATGCACTTATAGAGAATGACCCATAGATTTTATTTTATGTGATTTTCCTCCTACCAAAAAGGCCATTGGTACAAAGTGGGTTTACAAGTTGAAATGTAAGCCAGATGGTGAGATTGATTGCTAAAAGGCTCAACTTGTTGAAAACGGTTATGCAAGGTAGAAAAGCATAGATTATGAAGAGACTCTTGCTCCGACTTGCTGTATAACTATTGTTTGCTTTCTATGTGCATTGGCAGCTCATTTTGGATGGGATGTAAATCAATCAGACATTGTTATTGCTTTCTTGAATGATGGTATATTTGAGGAAATTTATGTAACATAGCCTCAAAGTTTCATCAAGAAAGTTATGAGAACTTTGACACTCACTTAGTTAAACGAGGCTTTGTTAATAGTCCAAAAGAAAGCACTTTGTACGTAAAGCATGAGGGTGATGTATTTCTCATCGTTGTTCTATATGTAGATGATTTGTTGATTATTGGTCCAAATGAGACACACATTTCTAAATTCAAGATTGATTTGAATGCTACTTTGAAGATAAAATACTTGGGGATGTTGCATCATTACTTGGGTATACATTTTAAGCAGTGTGATGGTGGTATTGCCTTCAGTCAAACAAGCTACATAGAGATATTACTATGTAAATTTGGACTTGAGGACTGCAAACCTATTGCTACTGCCATGGA
This sequence comes from Adiantum capillus-veneris, assembly GCF_014529385.1. Taxonomy (NCBI): domain Eukaryota; kingdom Viridiplantae; phylum Streptophyta; class Polypodiopsida; order Polypodiales; family Pteridaceae; genus Adiantum; species Adiantum capillus-veneris. The sequence continues at coordinate 141,863,757 of NC_140943.1, forward strand.
AATAGGTTTGAAATTGAGTCTTTAGGATGTTGGTGATCCTGCCAATGTCACTCTTTGTTAAACTATTGTTGGATGTCTTATTTATGTATGCAATATGAGGCCAGATATTCAGTTTTCAATCTCAAAAGCTAATAGATTTATGCATAACCCAAGATCTAAGCATCGGCAGGATGTCAAGGGGATCTTTCACTACTTCAGCTCTCCTCCAGAAAGGTTTCAAAAGGATGCTTCCTGCCTTTGAAATCCAAGGGGACCTGTGAGTTGAGGAATTGTGACAATACCTTGCAAGTTCACCCCACTCCAAAGACTCCATTGCTTTGTTCCATTTTTTAGCGAGATTGCCCGTCATATTCCCGAGCTTTAGGCCCACCCATTGAGGGGAAAGAAATTTTTCATGTACCTCAAGCCCTTTCCATTGCCCACCTTGCGAGTAAAGCTTGGCACTCTCTATCATGTCCTTGGCCATAATATACCAAGATTGATCTCGCTTTGCAAGTGCAACCGTGAATGTGTCACTGTGTGCCTCCGCATGGGTACTAGGATTAAGAATCTTGAGACCACCATGCTTGATGGGTCTTGAAACTATTTCCCAGCTATCCCATTGCCAAGGCATCGAGTCTTTTGTGTTGTTCTTCCACAAGAATCATTTTACCGGTTTAAGAGACTCTTTCCGATTGCATTTGGCTAGGAGTGGACCATTGAAATCTATATATGGGAGCATGAATGAGTTGATCACTTTCACTCTAGCTCGAGAAGGAAGAAGCACATACTCCCATTTAGACATCCTACTTCTTATCTTCTCCATGACCCAAGTGAATTTCTGTGAGGCTCCAAGGTGATGAAATATATTCCCTCTTGATATAATTTCTTCGGACCACATTGTAGGATCAAAAGAGTTGCTTTCCAAGAGAGAGATCAATCTTGATTTTTCTATATTGCACTTTGACCCTGATGCTATGATGTACATTTTCCTAACAATAGGCAACTGCTAGCTGAGAAGTCTGCAAACAAATATAAGCTTATATCTTACCACCTTAGAACTTAGCTCAGGTTTTAACCAAATAACCTTATATTTTGAAGTTTTGTAACATTTGTTTTTAAAGAAAATTTCCAAAGCTTGCCCTTTTTAGTGAAGGCTTATTTCAAAGGACCTTTTAAATGGGAAGGGGTCTCTCACTAGCTTGCTCTTCCTATGAAAGGCCTATCACAAAAGTTCCAGGCATGTGCAGAGCTACACCCTAAGGAAGGGTCACAATTTCAAGACCTACTGAGAAAGAGCAAATAGTGCACGAGAAGATGGGATAGAAGTAAATGACAAAGTTAGAGGAGATTCTTGAACGTATGAAAATTTTCTTTTGAAAAAACAACACCAAAGATACTAAATTGTGGAAATGGTCTAAATGCAAGTATGTGGCAAGACCCAAAGAGTAAGGCGGTATTGGGATCCTTGACCCTACAACACATGTCAAAGCCCAATGTAAACGTATGGCCTCAATCACCAAGAATGACCAGACATGGGACATGATTGAAAAGTCAAAGTTAGTATCCCACAAGGGCCTCGTGGAAAGAGGTTAGGGTCCACAAAAACCTGCTGGCACCTTGCTGAGCAAATCTAAAACTAGGCGGCAACATGAGAGAGTTGGTGGAAGTAACAAAGACACTAGAATGGGGAGGCGGAATGAGGTACTTCAAAACATAGTGGTCTCCAAGGCTCTTGAGTCTCAAAACCAGAAAATGATCGTCTAAATCCTTTCCAGAGAGAAGTTGCCAAAACAGTCAACAACAAAGGACTGATACATTTGACCCACTTTTGGGACGGAGATAGTATGGGATAGAAAGAAGTATATCAATTGGCTACCCAATATAATCTCAAAGGTAATGAACCACTTTTGATTAATAGAGCAGTCAAAGGTCTTAGCAAAGTTCTTATGCCACTTTGTGATGTGACACTTCATTGGAAACCATGGCACTGGCCCGAGCACAAAAACTTCACCAAACCACATACAAAGAAATCTACTAAAATCTTATGTTCAAACCAGATTGGTTCTCCCCACTCAATAAGTAGTGGCCAAAGCACTGGATAGAATCTAGATAGGTGATAGTAACAAGGAACATATGGAATCATCAGTGGCCTCCAACTATGAAGATCTTATTTTGGAACGTGCTATGGAGGGCTATTCCTACAGGCTATCGAGATCGTGATAGAAACCAGAGAGATAGGATTTCATAGATTCTCACGACGCAAAGCGGCTAGTGAGGACCAAGTCCTTCACTTGTTCCTACACTGTCTAGTTACAAGAGGCCTCATGGGCAAGGTATGCAAAAGGATTCAGAAGACTTGAAAAACCCCCTTAATTAAGAACAACCTACTGATGAGAGAAAATTTTTGGAAAAACCAAGCCATCCTAATCTACATCCAAATTCTCCACTTTTGCTATTTCAAACAAGTTTGGAAATGTAGGAACCAATGAATCTTTCAAAACAACCATTTGATGGCCAGCTTCAAAGAGATTATTCAAGAAAGCAAGGAAGTGATAATCTCTATTGAAAAGCGCAATAACTCTGAAGAGTGAAATCAAGAAATCAAATCCAATTGTTTTGATATCAGCCAATCCATACCAAGAAAGAATACATCAAACAATCCTTACATCCTTAACTTGCAAGTCTTACTACAAAGTATTCACCACCAACACGTTTCTAGGACATCATTTAAGTCTAGGGGTTCACACTTCCCTTGATATAGTAGCACATTCTTGGACTGCCAAATGAATCTTAACACCGTGGCTCTAACTATGCACATTTAAGTTATAAGGTCCAAATCATCAATGGACCTAGAGCCCATAGCAAGGTCGCACCTAAAAAAGATGTGTGTGCACCCTCCTGTAGATCGTGCCTCTGAACTCTCGGAGTTTTGGACATCCCCATAACAGGTGTGAAAGTGATTTCTTTATGTGCTTACATCTGATGCATGTACCATTGGCAAGACCTCTAGCTTTGGATTTGTCTCCTCTTGGGATGAAGCCCCTTCACATTTGGCCCTCCAGATGTTTCTAAGAACTTCAGCCCTCCAGATGTTTCCAAGAACATGCCAAGGTTTGCCAATCCCTTTTTTTATCATTCCATAGAACATCCAAGGTGTGAAGGTCCTTATTGTTCAGGCTTCTGCCAATTTTAGTCCAATGATTATTAGGACACATATCTTCCACAAATGGGCCCCCCCGGAGATGAATGCCTAGCCGTGCCTTTCTAGTATATCTAATTTCCTCCTTCCACTGAATGCCATGGCTACTTTATATAATTTTTCAATAAACTTTTGGTAAAACTACCTACTTAAGCCTTCATGCCGGAGGGGGGAAGAAGTCTGTTTTGTAGGATGAGATTGGACCATTAACCACCTTTAGATTTCATGCAAGCTTCCATTACCATCTCCCTTGCCCTGACAACCCAACTCTCATCAAAATTGGCAAGGTGTAAAAAAAATTAGCACATAATGCTAGGTCGTGATTAATTGGATCAAGTATACCAGTCCACCCTGAGCCTTCGATTTGGAAATTGCCGCCCATTTACCCCATTGCCGGGGTCTATTAGCAGTCAGCTTATTTCTCCATAGGAATGCCTTAATTGGTTTCAAAAAGGAGTTCGAATTCTTTTGAGATAATTGTAGGAGCGGTGATGTGAAGGTTATATACCGGATGAAGAAAGTATTAATTATCGTATCTCTACAGTGGAAGGGGATCATGATGAATTGCCAATGCTTCATTTTCTTTTTTATTTTCTCATGAACCCAATCAAAGGCAGTCTTGTGAGTAGTTCCTTCCCCTACGGGCACCCAAGGTGGCAAAAGATGTTGCCTCTTTTCACAACCTCTCCAACCCAACCTGTACCATCAAATTTGTCACCTTTTGTCAAAGAAATAAGCCTTGATTTCTCTATTTTACATCAAGACCTAGATGTTGTGGCAAACACCTAGAAAATCTCCAAAGCTTTCCTAACATTGTTATCATCTGCTTCGAGGAAGAGTAGCGAGTCAGCTGCAAACATTTTCACAATCAATTGTTTGCCATTGTGAACCCACAACCCTTGAATCTGACCTCTTGCTACAGCTTCTTCCAATAAGAGGGTGGGTGCATGCGGCAAACCAAAGGGGAGCTAAGGGGCAACCTTGATGAATAGATCTCTTGACATCACAATAGCCAACTATTGTTGAATTGAATAGAAATTCTAAAGAGCTCCCTTCTCCAAGGGTACTAATAACAACCAAACCCCATGGCCCGTAATGTTTCTTGCACGAAAGACCAGGTCTTGATCGTTCTAAGTAAGGTGTTTTTGTCAACATCCTCGGATTTGATGTGACTTTCTTGAGCATTGGACCCACCATCTTTGATTGTTGATTGTAATTTTTTAAAACTCTTCCATGAATTGGACGTTTCCTTGACTTTGTCTTGGTAAAGCTCTTCCGCAGTGCGAGACACTAGAGCCTTGAAGGGAGCATTTTTAAATAGATTAAGGTAGGTGATAAGAATTTTCTTAGCTCCCTGCGGCTGATGTGATTGGAAATGATCTGAGAGATTTTCACTCATGAGGACTTGCATAAGTAGAGAGGAGGGCACCCAATCTCCACTATGAGAAAAATAGAGTCTATCAAGTCTGGAGGCAAAATGGGCGGATTGGAGATAGTGGTAAGTAAATCCTATGTCATCCTTTCAAGGGCGAGACTACCATGCATCCACCAAAGCCCATTTTTCTTCCAGGGAAGACTACTTCTTAGTTCCCCCTAACAAGAATTCTTGAAGGACCCTGTCTATCTTGTCTAGAACAGATCATACTAAAATCCCCCACCAAACAAAACTCCCCTTCTATTTGTAATTGGAGAGGTCATATTATAACATTTCCTACCCTTGGAGACAGTAAGCATGTAAATCTTGACAATAGTGAGAAAGTTATTATGTACCTTAATAGATACAACAAGAGCCCTTCCAAATGGGTTCTAAAAAACAACTTTAGGCTCCAGATCTCTGTGGATTCCTATCGTCACTCCATTGGAGCCATCGAGAGTGGTGTCGTCGAAGAAAAGAAGTTTTCCAAGCATTTTCTTTCTTAGTACAGAGGCACCATGGTGGTGTTACTGTATACACCAACAATTGATATCATTTCTTGTCTTCATGCATTGCCAGAGCTTATGTTGTTTTTATTTTGTTCTTAGGCCATTCACATTCGAGGACAGTAGCTTAAGTGCAGGGTTCATTAGGTGAGATGGATGAATTCTTCAACATCGGCCAGTCTCCATGCCCCTGGTACCAGGAGAATCCGGGGGATCCAAATTAGGAGATTTCTTTTTGCACTATGAAGGGATTGTGAAGAGAGACGACACATGCCACCCCTTTTAGTTGGGCGGCGGGAGGTGGGGTGGAGCTTCTCCCTTTCCAAGATTTTGTAGTCTCAAGTGACATGGAGCCCCTTGCCACTACCTTTTCCTTTTTGGCCCTTTTGAAGCCTAGGATTTGTGCTGCCAAAATTTTTTCACTGTCATAAATTTAGGTCGGGAAGCAAGAAAAATAAACACTTTTACATTGCTTGGGAATTTGGGGACTTGTTGTGTGGGTATCTGCTTCTCCAGAGTCTTTTTTTGCAGCTTGGTGTCCACCTTGTCACAATCTGTAGCCGCTTTTTCCTCCCCTATGCTAACTACTTCGTTATTCTTTAGTTGTTTCTCAATCCCTTACACTCAGATCTCCTTAATAGGCACTTGGTTAGCATCCACTTCACTAGAGACCTGAGTTGTAGGAACAGTACTCGCTTTAGCTTTCATGGGGCAATCCTTAGCAAAGTGACTGAATTTGTAACACTCAAAACATGCCCCAAAATAAGTTTTGTAATTGAGCAGAATACTTACCAACCCAACTCCAACATTGATCACCATGTTCTTAGGATGTGTCTTGGAGACATTCCAACCTATACACAGCCGGCCTAAACCTCTCTTGTTAGGAACAAAAAAGGGGGTGCCCAATTGACTGGCAAGCATCCTGATCGGAGACCTCTTTGAATCTAACTGAACAAAACCCCTTGGCCAAGTAAGAGGTAGTTTCAACTGCTCCTCCATGCCCCAGATTTGTGATCCCTGAAGCCATTGAATCAGCTCGTACCTATTCGCGACTCTCCCACTAAATCCAAAGACAAGCGTCAACTCAGCTTGCAATGAGTAGCTTTTTAATTAGAGCTCGTGGGATCACCACAGTAATAGCCTCTGCAATCTCCACTTGCTACGGCAGAGTTCTTTAGAGCACTAGAGGCCCAATCCGCCATCCCGCCGTCTTTGAATAATCCACTTCTTTGAGCTCTTGTTTCGAGTCGAGCCTTTACATTCTTCAGTTTTTCACGGCTTTCACCACTTGATGCCTTTGATGTGACTTTAGCATAGTCCTTAGAGTCAGGACCTTTCAGAATGTTGGCAAATGAGATGCCTGGTCTGAGAGATGCAGAGCTGAAGGCTACCTTGTTACCATTCGCACAAATTGTTCCCTGAGGTTCACCGACCTTGAGAGTGTTCACTTCGAAGTTAGTTCATTATGCAGTATGGTCGGTCTCTTTTTTTTTTTTTGCAAAGGTTATCTTTTTAGACGACAAAGATTTTTCAACCTACATGGTCTGGTCCATTGCCAAAGCAACACCCGTCATTACTGTTTCAATCGATGGTTGCACAGTCGATTCATCACCTTCTTGCATCAGCACAGACCCTTCACTCAAAGTCACTTTTCTCTCCACAAGCATTTGCGAGAACTTGATGATGTCCTCCATGGGCAGAGCCTTAGCTTCCATTGCCATTACCTTGGAAGGGGAGTGGTGGAAACACAAAAACCAAAAAATTTGGGGCCTAGGGCAAGACCACGATTGGCCCCAAAGGGTGCTAGGTATGCGACCGGTGGGAACTTCCCCAAAGAATTAGACACCAAAGATGCTGCAAAACAAAAAGCATAAGATGGGGTCTAGAGCGCACAGAATAAGTGGAAAGAACCATGCATAAGATGGGTCCTTGAGCGTGCACAAGATGCTAAAAAAAAGACATCGATTATCACATGCAAGGTCGAACTGTTGTCAGGCATGGAATGCTGAAGTTAAGTGCATTAAGTAAACCTCACTATGGAAACTAAGCTTTGCACAGCGCCCCGCCGCCCCCCCCCCCCCCCCCCCCCCCCCCCCCCCCCCCCCCCCCCCCCCCCCCCCCCCCACACACACACACACACCCACCCACACACACACACAACAACAACAACAACAACAACTCACCCACCTAGGACAAGACAGGAACTAGTGGTAGCGCTAAGGATGGGCAAGGCAACTGAAGCAGTAAACCACCCCACTTGCCCACCCCAAACTCAAAGACGCAAATCATCTGCCAGAAACTTGGCCCACCTCATTCTCACCTCGCAGCATGCTTAAAACCCATCAAAGGTTTCCTAAACGCCTCCAAAACTTCACTCATGACTAAGTAACACATAACTTTTGGGGCGGGGGGGAGCGTAATCAAGGCGGGGAAGTTCACGCACAAGAATTGGGGAGATCGCAATCGTATATGTAAACTTAAAACCTAAACCCGGCCACAAATAAAACCCAAAGCAACGCATGTAAGTTAACAAAGTTGTAAAATTGCACATGGGTACAACATGCGTGCATGGATGAAATGGCTAGCCCATGTGTCACAAAACCCGGCATGCGAGGTCTTGGGTTCATAATAGGACAGTGGGCGGCGTGCTTTTCTTGCTTTGTCCAAGTTCCATTTTGCCTCAAGATTCCACCTTGGACTTCTCAACCGTCGATCGACTTACCCCCTCCTCTTGAATGCCTTACCCCCTCCTCTTGAATGCCTTGTGTCACTTAGAGTCCTGGCAAAACTTCGAAGCAAAGGTGTAACCTGTAAGCATGGAAATTTGGAAACAGCGAGATTGAAAGATTCAAGAATGTACAAAATTCCACTTAATCTATGAGTTGTCAAGACACGCAAACTTGAAAGTGAACGAATAGAAAAGGGCTTTTAAATGGATCTCAATGACGTGGGAGTACGTTGGAGTTGCTAACTCAATAGGGACAACATACTTAGCATCAAAGACAAGTTACAATATGAAAAGGACTTTTCTCCATGACTTACGTGAATGAGAATGTGATTGCTTGATTCAGTGCAAGCTAGAAGGTCATTTCCACGGTGAGAGAGAGAGAGAGAGAGAGAGAGAGAGAGAGAGCTCACCAAAAGGTCATTTCCACGGTATGAGTCTTCGGTGCGGGAAATTTTGAAAACTTTAGCTATTTTTCAATATTTACACTATTTTCCTCAAAAACTAGATAGGCTATTTTCTTTTTCTCTTGCTTTCAATCAACATTTTTGAATTTATAAGCAACATGATTGTAAGTTGAGACACACTTTTCTCGAACACTGCCAAACACTCTCTTTGGCATGTTAAATCATGCCTTCGAGAAAAAGAGAGAAATGCATACAATTTTTTGAATACCTTTTTTTTCCCTTGCCCCAAAGGGGTGAGTCCTTAGTGATCGCTCCCCTTTTTGTTAATGAAAAAGGGGAGGTTATTATTAAAAAATGCACAATTCTTTTATTGGATGGAGGAGAGAAAGGACATTCATTTCAAGATTTGAGGTCTCAGTAGTAGTCACTAGCTTGTTGTATCATGATGGTTTTCACATAAACAAGTGATAAACTCAGGAGGCCTATGAGTATGACCCACAAAAACTATAATATTTTGTAAAGATGGGTGAAGCACAACGATATCCAATTCTCTCTCTCTCTCTCTCTCTCTCTCTCTCTCTCTCTCCATCCATACCAGAGACTGACTACATTGTATGCCCATTTCTCTGTCTACCTAGGTGTTGATCAACAGTGAACACGACCAACAAGTGTACTTCTTAGCCCTCTCTAATGGCTACATTGAGTTGTATGGATGTTTCCTATCGTTGGGCTTCTGCAGCCAAAGAAGAAGCAAATGTTTGCTCTTGTAGTGACTCCCAGACAAACAAAGATGAAGTGGGCAGAGTGGGAGTAGATACGAGCAAGCAGAGAGGGCCAACTCAAAACATGGTGGTGGAGAGAGGGACAAGCAGGGAATAGAGAGGAAGCAACATACGCGGTGGAGCAACATGGATTTCATTAACGTGATCACAAACACATGAGCATGTTAATAACGTTGAGTGATCACTTTTTAAAACACGTGATCACAAACACACGAGCATGTTAATAACGTTGAGTGATCACTTTTTAAAACACGTGATCACGTAAAATGTTCATGTGATCTTCCTATTAACCTGCAAAAACCACCCAAATTGGTAGTCTCGCTATGCTTTTTTATCATGGCAGGCCCATAGGCTGGTTTTTCCCATATCTAAGTAGGCGCACCATGATTAAATAATAGCCAGATGGGCTTTTGGTGGGTTATCAGGTTACATTCACTGGCGTAAATGTGATCACATAAAGTGTAATTATGTGGATATGATAAAACACATTGTTATCACAAAATAATTCACGTGATCATGTGGTTATTAAATCCATGTTGAGCAGGGATGAGGGGCTAGGTGCATGAGCACACACAAACAAGTGAGAGGGTGAGGACTATCGATCTAATATTTTTAAAGTTTGCCAATGGCTCTCTCTCATACTTTCCCAAATTCCCATTCTCTCTCTCTCTCTCTCTCTCTCTCTCTCTCTCTCTCTCTCGCTTCTCCCCTACTCTCCTGCATGACATAGCTCCAACCTCCCACCCCCTAAGCCATTTTCTCGCCGTAGTGGATTTTCCCTCTTGCACAACCCAAGGCCATGCCATAGCATCCTTCTCACCCTATTATTGCTGCTACAAAAAACTTCCATCAGTATGTGGGTTAAGGTTACAAAGAACATCTAGAATCCAACTGGCCTCATTTTAGGAAAGTATTTCTCTGGAAAGTGCTATGGGGGGCTTTGTCAACAGGCATCAAGATTCAGGCACGTGGTATTGGGTCAAGGGTGCATATTGGCAAGGGAAGACCTTTCCCACCTTTTCTTGGAATGCCCGGCTATTAGGGGCCTGACATGGAAGGTGTGCAAATGGATACAAAGAACGTGGAAGATTGGATTCTTCAAGAAGGATCTGTTCCCTAGTGGGAAACAAATTTGAAGACCTACACTTCTAATTTGTACTCAAATTGTCAATTATTGTTTCTTCAGTAATATCTGGAAAACCAAGAACTGCCTTGTATTTGATAGCGACCTCTATGTGGCTAGCTTCTTAGAGATTGTAAAAGAAAGTAAGGAGATAATTTATGTGATAGGTAAAAGGCAAAACTTGGATGATTTTCTTTGGGTGACCCTCGCCATCCGGTCGAGCCTTGCTATGTAAAGGACTAGAGTTTTGATAATAGTATGTTACATGGTATTTCTGTTGTATCCATCCGCCCTACAAGGCTCGGATGAGCTTGAGGCTGATCTGTACATTCTTGGTGATATTCTAATACAATCACTCACAATTGTGATTTTTTCAACAAAAAAAACCATCAGTGCTAGGAAGGTAGTAGGAAGAAACTTTATACATATAATGATTTTTGCAATTGCGCATTGTTGTACATTATAGCCTCAATGGCATTTGCGCGCCCACCCCCACCCCCACCCCCACCCCAAAACAAAACAAAATGGGCAAGATGGGACACCAATTGAGAACAAAGACAAAATGAGCCTCGAACCTTCAACTTTGGGATTTGACATTATAACGTATTTTACAATTTGCACATTGTTGTACATTATAGCCTCAAAGGCATATGTGGGAGCTCCCGCCCCCAAACAAAAAAAAAAAGGGCAAGATGGGACACCAATAAAGAACACAACCAATGAGCCTCGAACCTTCAACTTTGGGATTACATCACTAAGGCCTAGCAGACCGAGCTACACTTCTTGGGTAAAATGTCTTTTTTTGAATCTTTAAATTGTCTCAATAAGAAATTAAAGAGTTTCTAAATGCAATTGGAAAGACTTTAAAAATGGCTAAATGCATTTGGGAATTCATAAAACCCATCAAATAGTCCATATGGGGGGGGGGGGGGGGGGGGGGGGGGATTGTATGAATTTTATATATCGCGTGCGTTCAAGGACTATTTTTAAAACTCTTTATCTGTGAATCTTTGACAAATAAAAAACACTTTTTTTTAATTCAATCTATAATATTTTTTCTCCAATTCCATTTTATGTTATCCTTCTGTATGTAAAAATGTGAAAAAAAAAAAGATTCGATAACCCCTTCTATTGCACTCACATGATAATCACTTAACTATTAAGTGAACCCCCCCCCGGTGGCAAGACCCAAGGACCAAGGTGGCATTGGGATCTTGGACCCAGCACTGCACATTGAAGCCATGTGTGCAAAGCTTGCAGTCTCCTTAACAAATCAAAGGTAGGATCGGGAAATCATGGCATCTTGGGATATGATTGACAAAGTAGAGCTTTTCTCACAAGCAGACCATGGAAGGAGACTAAAGTTCATGACAGATTGTTGGCATCAAGCTCGATTTTCTTGAAGTTAGGAGGTTGCATGGGTGAGTTACAAAGATAGGGAAACAAAGTGTCATTGTCACTGGAATGGATGGAGACCTTCAAATATTGCTCCCTACTACACTAGTCCCTATGGCTTGGAGGAGGATTGCTGGACTCCTTTTGGAGAGAAGTTGTCAGAAAGTTGAATGACAAAGGGATTTCCAAGTTGGCACATTTCTAGGACAATGAGAACTTCTTCTTGAAGGATACAAACCAATTAGTGATGCAACATAATCTAAATCTAAATGAAAGGCTCTTGATCAATAGAGTCTCAAAAGTTTTATGCAATTACAAGATGTTTGCAGCTAGGATGGAGCACGATTGGAAAGCTTTGGCCCAAGGACAATATTTCTGCTCTTCCTAATACATTCGGCAACGAGAACTTATAACAAGTTGATTTCTAAAGTCACATTGGTTCACTCCACGGCATCAAGTTATGAATGAATTGGTCATAAGAGAAAGGTTCAAGAATATTAACAATATTTGGGAGACAAACTGGCCAAGCTCGATGAAACTATTTGCTTGGAAGGTCTTGTGGGGGGCTATCCCAACAATTCATGCTAGAGGAATTTACACTGACACCTGTTAGGATTGACACTGACACCTGTTCTAGGTGCAAAGCCACTTCAAAGGAGCCCTTGCATCCGTTTAAAGACTTTCCTTCCTCACGGGGTCTTGCCACTAGAATCTTTACCGAGGACATGGAAGATCCTCTTATTTAGAAATGATATGGTCTTGAGAGGAAGAAGATTTTAGAACAAAAATCCCAGTGTGATTGCAATTACTAGATATTATTATTTGAAGCAGATTTGGAAAGCCCAAAACCTTCGAGTGTTCAAGAGAAACTTTGTGGTACCTCAATTTGATGATCTTGTGCATGAAATCACTAAAATTACATATTTAATATGGTCAAGAATAGGGTCTTATGAGCACTCCGAAGAATGGAAACATGCACTATGTTCAATTGATAGCTCGTGTGGTGCCCACTAGGAGACGGATCTTTTAATAAGGAAAATCCAAGGTCTCTTGCTTATGATCTACTTAGCCCCTTTTTGAATGGTTTTCCCCTCAAGGCACATGTGGTGGTGCCTGAGGCTCATTATACATTCTTTTTTTGAGTTAATATAACATCTCCACTCACAATTGTATGGATGCAAAAGACCCAGGAATACAAGGTTGTTCAAGAACGATCTTCCCTTAGAACAAAGGTGATGAAAAGCCAAGTGCTACTTATTGGTACGTAAAATGTTTCATTTTGTTACCTAAAGCATGTTTGGAAGGCTAGAAACTGTCAGGTTTTTTAAAATGTCCTTGCAATAGCTAGATTCGCGGAGATTATACAATAAAGCAGGGAAGTGATTGTTGCCATTGGTAAACGGAAGAACTCTAAAGAGTGGAATATGGCAATTGGTGCCATAATGTCCGACTTGCGTTAAAGAGTGTATGGGTTGTGGTCCGCGTCTATCCGGGTCTTGTAGCTCTTCAATGTACCGCAAAATCCCTCAAAGCTCGTGACGAGCTTTGAGGTTGATTTGTACATTTCTTTTGGAGTAATTTAACACATCCGCTCACTTGTGAGTTTGGAAAAAAAATGACCAGTCTTTTCCAAGGCAAGCTTGGAATCTAGTAGAGGTTTATCAATGAGCAGAGGTCAAAAATTTTCTGAAGGTGGATGATGTGTGAACACTAGATGTGAATACATCATTTATCCTTTAATCCAATGGAGATGAAGAATAAACGTACTCAACTATTGCAACATGCTAATCAAAGTATAGACAAGGTACACTCCCTTTTGACTCTCTCTCTCTCTCTCTCTCTCTCTCTCTCACACACACACACACACACACACACACACACACACATCAATGGAGATGGAGAATAAACATACTTAACTATTTCAACATTGCAACATGTTAATCAAAGTATAAACAGGGTACACTCCCTTTTGAGTCTCTCTCTCTCTCTCTCTCTCTCTCTCACACACACACAGTGTGTGTGTGTGTGTGTCTTAGTGTCTCACTCAAATTTAAGTGACATTAGAAAATTTGAAATGTCGGCAAAAAAGCAAGACCAAAAGCATTGTAATTCATGTTCATGAAACTATTGATTAATCTTTATGCCTGTTAGTGTATGAAGCATTAACATCTAGCTGTATATTTTCGTCTTTAAAGAGCTTGAAACATCCACTTGTCATTGAAGGGTGACTCTACTTTTACGTTGAAAGCCATAAAGAAACTACCTTTTGTTTCCACACAAATGAAGGCATCCGGCCCTCAAATTTGAAGGGTGATTCTACTTTTACTTTTTAAACCAAAATATATAGAGTCTATATCTTCACCAAGATTATTCCGAAAGAAACCGAGACAACATGCCATCAAAGGAAGAAGCACCAAGAGGGGCGCTAGAAGATGCTTGCTGACAAGTTTGAGCTGTTAAACTCCAAAAAACAAGAAGGACCTGCATCGGAAGTGAAACATAGAAGATGGACTAAAGTCAAGGGGGACTTGAGTGACTACAAAATGGAGGAGGTAAATTAGGCCAGAATACTATATGGAGAAACCTTTCTTCAACTAGAGGAGGCTAATCTAACCCACTTCTATAGACCCCTCAATTTAGGAGCTTAAATTCAGGAAAAACCGGGGCATTGTCCATTCACTTACGGATGGGGAAGGTAATGAGGTGAAGGACTCAAATGAAATGGTCCATTTGATGCTTGATCACCGTCAATAGATTATAGGAAAACCTGAGGCTTGGTCTCTTGAAGTGGTCAAAGCCAGGGATACTCTTTTGGAGAGCATTAAAAAAATGGTCTCCATCTTTGACGCCAATCTCCTTGAGATCACTAAAGAGGAATGCTCTCTTGCGCTTCAAGAATTTGGTGAAGAAAGGTCCCTAGGATGGTATGGTATGACGATTGAGTTTTTTAAGAATTCTGGGAGGAGTTGAAGTCCCCTATCACGATTATGGTCAACCAAGCCTTGCTTGATGGGGTGTTAGACCCAAGCATTAAAAGACGCCTCATTAAACCGGTCCTGAAGCAAGTGTGTTGCTCCCAATGGAAACACTAGCGGCCCATAACCATGCTATCAATAGCCTACAAAATTCTTTCCAAATCTGTAGTCATTAGGATTTCTCCCCTCCTAGACAAAGTTATCACTCCCCACCAGCATGGATTTATCAAAGGAAGGTCAATCTATGATAATATTCTGGCGGCAATGGTCGGCATTGAGTATGTCGCCTTCACTAAGCCATAGTGTATCTTAATCCAACTAGATTTTGACAAAGCCTATGACAGGATTACATGCTCATTAATAGAAGAGGTTATGAAAGTATTGGGCTTTGGGCCTTGGATGTGTCGGCTAGTGAGCACACTCATTGTAGGTAGCCAATCGGAGGTCCTCTTCAATGACAGAATTGTGGGAGCATTTGAGGTCAAGCGATCCATCAAACAGGGGTTCCCACTTGTCCCTCTAATTTTTTCCATTGGATCCCATCCTCTGGTAACATTGCTCGAGGATTGTGCTACGAGAGGGGAGAGTCAAGGGTTGTCTGTACATAACAACAACCAATTGCTTGCTAAGTTGTTTGCGAACAACTCGCTGCTCTTTCTCAAAGCTTGCCCCTAGGTTCTTAGAAAGGCGCTAGAGATTGTGCCAACTTTTGCCATTGCTTCAGGGTTGTAGAATTGAAAAATCAAGGCTGATATCTCTCATAGAGAGTAGCTTGTTTGATCTCTCAATGTGGTCCAGGGAAGTTGCGCCAAAAGGGAAGATTTTTTGGCACCTTGGGGCCCCACTGGGGATTGTAGTAACCCATAAGCAAAAATTCACTTGGCTCATGGAGAAGATTAGATGCAAGATGTACAGATGGGAGTATGTGCTTCTTCCCTTCTTCAGCAGAGTGAAAGTGATCAACTCATTCATGCTCCCGTACATAGCTTTTAACGGTCCGCTGCTTAAACTTGCCAAATGTAATTGGAAAGATTTTCTCAAACCGGTAAAAAGATTCCTATGGAAGAAAAACACCAAACACTCGACACCATGGTAGTGGGTTAGCTAGGAAACAGTGGCATGACCTATTGAGCATGGGTGTCTCGGCATTCTTAACCCTAGTGCTCATGTGGAAGCCCAGTGTGCTAAGTTCGTGGCTGCACTCGCTAAGCAAAGCCAGTCTTGGACAGGTCAGTGCAAAGGGCTAGAGATGCACGACAAATTTCTTGCTTCTTATTGGGCTGGTCTAAAGCTCGAGGGCTCAACGAGAGAGCTTGCTTGCAAATGCAATAGAGAAACAAAGACTTTGGAGTGGGGTGAGCTTGCAAGGTACTACCACAACTCTTCAACTCATTGGTCCCCTTGGCTTTCTAAGGTAGGATGCATCTCCCTTACCCATATTGGAGGGAGGCTGCAAGAAATATTAATAACAAAGGTCTTAGACGTCTCAGCCAACTTTTGGACTATAACAGTAACCAGTGGAAAAGAACGTACCAAGTGGTAGGCCAATATAACCTAAATGGGAATAGGAAACTTCTGATAAGTAGAGTCCTAGAAAAGCTTGATAGTTGGCCTCTCCCTAGTTGTGACTCTGAGTTTAAGTGGAAAGCATGGTGCTGACCTAAGCACATACACTTCTTTAAGCCTCATACTAAAGAAGTCCACCACACACTTATGACATTGTTGGATTGGTTCTCTCCCTTGAACAAGCAATGGGGTATGGACTGGCCAAAATCAAGATGGGTGACTATCACTAAGAACATTTGATGCCTCTAATGGCCGCAGGTGATGAAGGTCTTCCTCTAGAAGGTACTTTGGGGAGCCTTACCGACTGGGTTTAAGGTCCTAGCCAGGGGTATTGGCCTTGATACATGCTCTCAATGTAAAATGGCTAGTGAAGACCTCTCACATCTCGTCAAGGATTGCCCAACAATTAGCTGTCTGCTAGGGAAGGAGGTCTCCAAGTGGGTCCAAAGGACTTGGAAGATAGCTTTCTTTAAAAATGATCTTTTCTTGGGAGGAAAGGACTACAAGAGCCACAAGATAAACATTGCAACTCAAGTTGCTAGATTTTGTTACTTCAAACGGATTTGGAAGACCAGGAACAATTGGGTATTCACTAATTCCATGGAAATAACTAGTTTCATGAAGATAATACAAGAAAGAAGAGGGGAGATCTTAGCCTTTGGGAAATGGAATAATTTGAACAAGGGAGCACACTAATTGGCATCATAGATATCAGTCCTCAAGGATAAGGACGTGGTTTTTCTAGGGTGGCTCCCCTGATAGCCAATGTTTGGTCTATTGGAGATGTCATGGCTCGGCATGAGCATGACAAGAATATGTAATTTTTTGGTTTGTCAATATAATCCACTCACCATTGTGAGTTTTGCAAAAAAATAAAACATAAAGAATTCTACTCATGATTAAGTAGAGGAATAGCCAAAGACAGGTGGAATAACCATAATATCACCCAAGTGGAGGTTGATTTGATTATCCTTGTTCTTCGTTCCATCAAATAAAAGAGAAAATTGTGTGTGTGTGTGTGTGTGTGTGTTTGTATGTGCGTGCGTGCACGCGCACACATGGAGAACCCAAGTGTGGTAGATTGATTATCTTATTTCCATCATGAGTAGTGGGTCTTGAGGTCAAGCCCTATTGAATAGATCATCGTGCTGTCTTGGGATTACTCTTAGGATGCTAAAACCCTCTTCTTTTATATCACCCAATTTTGGATGCTGGTTGGATAACTCTTTGACATCTCGTGGAATTGTTACTACGACATGAACATTTCACTTCTCATGATAAAATTGGAATAACCTTTGTAGCACCCAAATGGGGTGGGCTAGTTATCGCAATTTTCTCTTTTTGCTTTCTAAAAGAAACCCTTAGTGTTGGGCTGGGTTAGGGGACTTCATAGTTTTGAGTGCATGATGGAGACTTACCTTTCATTTCACATCCTGTCTTTACTTTTTCTTGCATTCTATTGTTTAAGAATTCTAAAGTGAAGTTTCGCTTTTACATCATTTTAGTAAATTTTACACACACACACACACCAAATATGTTTTTTTTTGCATTCTATTGTTTTAGAATGCTAAAGTGAAGCTTCACCTTTCATAATTCTAATAAATTCTACACACACACATTTATTAACTAGTTCTTTTTATTTCACCTTACATTTCACAACTTCACATGGCTTTATATTCTTTTTCATTTTATAGCTTGATTCCAATTAGTGTTAACATTCAAGAAAGTCTCTTTTATTAAGCGATTGATGATCGAGTTTCCTCCTCACAAAGAAAAAAATCAAAAATACTAGCAGAAATTTTGAGATTTGTAAAATGTTTGAACAACTTTCTCACATATTTCATCCGTTTTCCGTTTACCATGGTTTCCAGCTAGCTACTCTCGATTTTCAATCAGTTCAAGACTAAGCGGATGCAATCCTTTCCCAAACACTGATACCAGTTTAAACAATTTTATCACTTTCTTATTGTTTTTGAAAGCCAACGTGACCCTTTCACTTGTTTCTTCTCTTCTTAGGAGCATGGATCTATGTGTCAATGAGAAAAGAAACCCCGAACAAACTATCTATCACCTAGGTACTCCACATCCTACCTTTCTGAGTGGGAGTCAGGGAGGCTCTTCGTGGCGATAACAGATGTCCTATGTCAAGGATTAGCTCCTTATAACAGCCCGAGACTTTGTGCATATGGCTCGGTGGTGTTGATATGTCGACACTCTTTGTTGGATCTCGGACATGCATTTGTGGCAGTGGCGGCCTTTCATGGTGGCGGCGGAGGTCCCTTCTTGGTTTGATCTGGCATCTGCGGTTGCATTTGTACTCGAGGTGATGGAGTGGTCGCTCCCCCTTTATGTGGCCCTATTTATGATCTTGTTCCAAACTATTGTTGAAGCGGATGGCAATGCCTGCTTTGGTGGTGGCATCCAAGGTGTGTCGGCTAGTCTATTGTATGGTCTAATTCATGTTGTTGTTTTGCGGGTATGGAGGTTCCCTGTAGAACCTTTTGAACTCTTTATGATTTCTTATAATGTTGATGGTATCTCTAGGAATTGTTGATGCCCTGGCTTGTATTGGAGCAGGGCTATGGTTCTAAAATTTTTGGAGTCTTATTTTAATATAGCACTCACGATCTGTGAGTTTTGCAAAATATATTGGGCTCCATCGCAAGGGGATTTTGTAAAATATTTAGGATCTTTAAGGATTGTTTTTATGATGCTATAAATTCTCCTCATGGGTGTCTCTATGTGTGTCTGGGTGATAGTTACAGTTGAATGCATCATTGAAAAGATTGGTCTTTTAAACAAAGATCTCACTCTACTGCATCTTAACGTTGCACCCTTCCTCTTCTTGTCTCAAGTTTGCAATGTAGAATTTTCGATCAGTCAAGAGACAACCAATCACAAAGTAATCTATCGCACTAATTAGCTAACAATGAAGATATTTGATTTTGATAGAATTCGGATTATTGTGTAAATTTAAATGCAACTCCCAAGTTATAAGTTTTAATATTATTTAATAGAGTAGCTATAGTCCATGTGCGTGTCTCAAGTTTGCAATGTAGAATTGTCGATCAGTCAAGAGACAACCAATCAGAAACTAATCTATCGCACTAATTATCTAACAATGAAGATATTTGATTTTGATAGAGTTCTAACTATTGTGTAAATTTAAATGCAACCCCCAAGTTATAAGTTGTAATATTATTTAATAGAGTAGCTATAGTCCGTGTGTGTGTGTGTGTGTGTGTGTGTGTGTGTGTGCACGTGCGCACGTGCACACACACACACACGTACACACACACACACACACACACAAGCCATCTTCTATCCTACAGTCAAGTTGGCAAGGTGGCTTAGCAAGAATTCAAAAAACCTCAAACCATTCCAATGAGAGACATCTTGTTGACTTTGATGACATCTTGTTGACCATTTTCAACCTTCCTTATCATTGCAACATGTTGTACACCAACATCATCTATATTGTTGTTCCCTCCTGTCTCTTCTTGCTTGTTGGATTTAGAGCACTCATGTAGATTAAAATTGTACATATTAGGAAGATTTTAAAAATCCACAAAGAAGGTAATTTTGTTTTTTTTCCATACTTACAATCATGATTTGATATAATTTATATTAACCCAATAAGAATACAATAGCCCTCAAGCACAACATGTGCCTTGAGGGGGCTAGAGTTCCATCAGAGACTTGTGCATAGAAAACCTACCATATGAGTAACTCCTATCATCTTGGGTGTTCTAAACAGATCAAAGTATGCATCCATCCTTCATCTTTGTTTGCTACCCCTCTTCTTGCTCCTACCATGTGAATGAGCTCAATGCTTGATCGTAAAATATCATAAAAGAGAGCTACCTCTAGTTTTCCCTCAAAGGCTCGAAGGTTCATGAACTTTCATACTTGGTTCAAGTAGCAGAATCTGATGATTTGAGTGCATATCACACTGGCTTCCACACCCTCCCAAGATTAGGTCATCCGTAAAAAAGGTGATCTTCCAAGTCCTTCTTACCCACTTGCACACTCTGGCGGCGGTTAAACCCCGCAAAGTAGGGTACTTGCAAAACACATGGACGGGGTCTTCCAAGGTTGACTTGCAGCCTGAGCAAGTGTCTGAGCCAAAACCTCTAGCTTGCACCTTAACCCCAGTTGGAAAAGCTCCCCAAAGCACCTTCCAAATGAATACCTTTATGTAGTCTGGCCCTTTAGCCTCCCAGATGGTATCAACCCTCATTTGCCAACGTTCTTCTGCCCAATTTTCTTTCAAATTATGTTGAGAGGGGCAAACCAATTAGGTTGGTACACCCACTCATTATATGTACTCCAGGTCTTGGGAAGCGAGAACACTTTGTCTTTCGGCCAATGCCAGGCTCTCCAATCTATTTTTGATCCGCATATAGAAGGACATGTGGATGCCAATACTTCCAAGAGTCTACTAATGAGAAGCCTTTCGTAGATCCCAAATTTATGTTCCATCACCATGAGCTCCCCATCCTTCCAGCAACAACTTCTGTCATCCCAGAGATGCGAAAGCTAATAGATTCCTTTATTTCTCACTTGCCGTGCAACTTCCCTCCAAAAAGGGTCCAAGGAGCCCCTTCCAAGTTTGGAGAGCCATGGGGACCCATTGTGGGAGGAATCCTTGAAGTAAGAGAAATTTTCTTCCCATTCTAAAGTTGAGGTTGCTTTGTTAACTTCCGTACTAGTTCCCTTGTGCAACCACCAAGCTTGAGGGATGTCCAACAAGGTGCAAGAATCTTGTCCGGCACGGTGGCCATCTTCCATATGCCCCCTCTTGAGGCAAGCTTTGCATTGTCCATCATATCCCATGCCATAATAGCCTACTCATGTTTCTGGTTCGTTAGAGAAACCACAAGTTTGACATACAAAGCTTCTGCATGTATCAGGTTAGTAATCCCGATACCGCCCTGCTTCTTAGGTCTTGCTACCCATTCCCATCTCCACCAATGGTAAGGGGTTGTGGCCTTCATGTTACTTTTCCATAAAAATCGATTGATAGGCTTCAAGAATTCTTTCCAATTGGATTTTCTCATTTTAAGCAACGACGATACAAATGAAATGTACGGCATCATGAAAGCATTGATCACCATGATTCTACTATGGAAGGGGAGGAGCACAAACTTCCATTTTCTCATTTTGTTGTTGACTTTACTAAAGATCCAACCAAATCTCTGCTTATCTGTAATGCTCACTCCAAGTGGAGCACCAAGGTGCGTGGATACAATGCCCTTGCCTATTACCTCTCCATTCCGCGGCGTCGAATTAGGTGACACTTTCTTAGAGAGATATCAGTCTTGATTTCTCAATACAACACATAGATCCGGAGGCAGTGGAAAAAAGTTGGACAATCTGAAGGGCTCTTCGTAGCGTCTCTGGATTAGCTTTGAGGAAAATCAAAGATTCATCTGCAAATATCTTTAGTTTCTTTCCTTTAGGCAGTGAAAGACCTTAAATTTCCCCTTTCGTCACTGCACTGTCCTCAAGCACAGTCACAAGCGGGTGAGAGCCAATAGCAAAAAGCAACGGGCCAGGGGGTAGCCTTGCTTGATCGAGTGCTTGACCTCAAACCCTCCCACTATCTTGTTGTTGAAGAGAAGCTCAAAGTAATTGCCTTCCCCCAACGTTCAGACAATCTCACACATTCTCAGTCCAAAGCCCAGAATCTTCATGACTGTCTCAATGTAAGCCCATGAGATTCTATCATAAGCCTTATCCAAATCAAGATGGAGGAGGATACATTCTTGCTTGGTGAACGAAGCGTATTCAATACCAACCATGGCACGCCAAGATGTTCTCATGGATTGACCTACCTTTTATGCATTATGAGAGGAGCGTACATAGTCCAAACTAGAGGAGAGATGCATGAGCTTGCGAGGGTGGCATGGCAGTGCATGTGCATAAAGACCCTCTTGCACAATAGGCCAACATTCATGCCTCACCAATACCATCCACTCCATGAGTCTCTCATCCCACTCATGGAGTGGATGGTATTGGTGAGGCATGAATGTGGTTGCAGGAGGCATACCCCGCATATATGAAGAGATGAAGGTGGCCGAAGAAGGCATAGCCTGCATATATCAACATGTGTAAGCTGCAGCCTCTTTGCCATTATAGAATAAGTGTAGATGTGAGAAATTCTTTCTCTAGGCTAGAGAGCATTAGATCTAGTTACAATTATCTCCTAGGTATTAGGGATTGTTTGCATGAATTTGTTGAAACCACTCCATATTGATGCCAATATATTTTGTGGACACAAGTGGTTGATAAAATTTATTAAGCATCAAAAGTCTTCTTATGGAAGGTTTCATGGGGAGCCATGCCGACTGGGGTGGATATCCTCACCAAGGGAATTGGTCTTGAAGACCTCTCTCAACTTTTCAAGGAGTGCCCGACAATCTGTGATCTAGCAGGGAAGATTTGCAAATGGATCAAAAGGACATGGAAAATAAGATTCTTCAAGAATGATCTATTCCTGGGAGGAAAGGAGTTCAAGAGCCAAGCATTGCTCATTGCAACGTAAATTGTGAGATTTTGTTACTTCAAATATGTCTAGAAGGCAAGGAGTTGTCAAATCTTTGAAAACACAATGGAAACAACTAAGTTCACTGAGATAATTCAAGAAAGTAGGGGGTGATCATCGCCATTGGGAAAGAGATAAACTCAGATGAATGGAACAAGACCATGAGTGCCACAATGAATGACTTGCATGGGTAAAGATATGGGCTCATTCATTATTGCGGGATGGCTCCCCTGTTAGCCGATGTATCTAGGATCCTTTGAAAATGTCATGGCTCGTCACAAGCATGGCAAGAATTTGTAATTTATTGGCTATGTTAATAAAATCTATTCACCATTGTGAGTTTTGCAATAAATAAATAAATAAATACCGAGCATCAAGTTCAACCTTTTGAACTAAAATCAATATTCCAGATCACCTTGAACATGGACAGAAAAACACTTTAGACAACAAGTCCTTATAAAGAGGAAGGACAAACCTCAAAAGGTTCCATCACATGAGGAAAGATAAATTTTTGCAAGAAGAGATTAAAAGAAAAGCTTTTGTAAGGGGGGAGTAATGTCACGACAATGGTCAAGCCTAAGGTCTAGTTGTGACTTGAAAAATGGCTACAAATTAGTGTTCAAGAAAGGTCTCCCTCAGCTTAGCCTAGAGCTAGTTCAAATTCAAGATTAGTTGGTTTGAAACACGAAAAGGGAAGAAAACTCGGCAAAAATTACAAGGAGATAGTTCAAAAATCATGCAACCTTGGAAGATTTTACTAGTAGTACTGGTTTTCATATGAAGGAGGAGGAAATAAGGCCGCCTATTTGAGGGAGGAGAGACATTGACAAGCCATTCTCATCTTTTTCTCTCTAATAATCCATCAATGTCATACAATCATGAAAACATTCCAAGAAAGTCTACATACATAATATGAAGTACTAGCCAAATAACCGACAGCATAGCCTCTAGACTCACATAACTTGTGGCACTGCCTTAATACCCAATCCATCGAGTTTAAGTGCAACAACAATCATTGCATATGCAGACAAATATGTATCAATTTTGTCACATATTACATATAAGAACAAGAGTTTTATACAACAATTAGTGACATCTTGAGCTCCATCAGGCACACTTAGAAGTCTTAGGTGCCCCCACACACAAGGGGGTAATTGTAAGAGAAAGATGAATTGACTGATGTAACGCAAAACAGCTATCTCCTCTTCGTGTGGGGGTAACGCAATCAAGATCAACGGTGGATTGGATTGGCGCCGTTGATCTCTCGAGTCCACCCCCTATTCATTAAAAGGGGGGGGGGGGGGGGGGGGGGGCATGAGTCATGACCCACTTTTCTTTGAATTTAAAGGACCCGTACTGCTGACGAAATGTAAGAATGAAAACGTCCCCTGTCTAGCCTTTTCTTATACGCGCAAATTTTGCTCTCTCCCCTTGAGCTCTGCGAAGCTTCCTAACAACAGGGGGGCGCTAGAGGTGCGTGTCTGCAAGTGGAGAGAGAGAGAGAGAGAGAGAGAGAGATAGATGGGGATGGGGCTGGGGCGGTTCATCAAGGCCAAGTACGAGAAGCTGAAGCAGCTGAAAATAGCCAAGTACAAGAAGGTGGATCTCACTAACAGCATGCGCGTGCAGGCCCGCAGCCGCCTTGCACAGAAGATCATCGCCGAAACCCTCAAGACCGCGGACTCGCCGGGGAGGAAGGCTCTTGCTGTCTAATTCACTCCATCTCCTTTCATCGGCTTCTTGGACATCCCGTCCTCTACGCTGCGTGTCCTGAGTAAGTATTTCAAGTCTGCATACCTCATTCAACAACCAAGCTTGTAATTAAGTAGCCCTTATCCATTTTCTTACCAAGCTTGCTGTAGGAAGTACTCTCGCTGTCTTTAATGACTGATCCGCAAAGGCATCCTTGTATCTCCTCACTTTAGCCTGTGATTATGAGCATATGATCTGACCATACATGCTTGTATAAGACCTTGTTTAATCTGTGCCTATCTGCAAGAAAAATCGCTGATGTGGGGTGCTGGCAAATGAGGATGAAATCGTGCTCCCCATAATTTGGTAGTGTTTCTGGCATGTACTTGGAGCTTATACTCCAGGAATCCAGTACTTGTTTGTGCCTACTTGCAAGGAAAATCACTGATGAAAAACCGTATCGTGGCAAATGAGGATGAATTCCTGCTCCCCATGATTTGGTAGCGTTTTTGACATGTGGTTGGAGCCAGGAATCCAGTACCAAAGGATAGCTTATAAGTCATAACATTATATTGTATTTCACAGAATACTTTGACTCAATCTTTAGCCATTTTTGCTGACTGTGTGTGTGTGTGTGTGTGAGAGAGAGAGAGAGAGAGAGAGAGAGAGAGCTTGTAAATTAGGTCCCTTGCTAGGCTCATTTTAAAGCGTGACCCTAACCTTTCATTGGAAATGGAAACTTCAGCCTAACCTTCCTCAAGCCATATTTGAGCTAAATTATGAATGGCTACTTAAAGATTTTTCAGAGTCTTATCCTTCTTTTGAAGGGTAAAAGTGCCTTCAAAAATTAGCACTTGGGATAAAGCTTGCTGAGGTATCAAGTGCCATTTGAGAAGTGAAAAGAGTGATTCGCCTAGTAAAATAAAAAAGACACTGGGAATGCAAGCTTCATTAAAGCGTAGTGGGAAGGCAAGGATGTGGTCACACATGCATCGGTTATAAGTAATATTTTTGATTCAACTAAGCCAAAATCGGCATTGTAACACACAAAGATTTGCATAGTTGCACATAAGACAAATAACTAGTGGACATGTGACCATGCATGAGGCACAATTATTTTAAAAAGTACCTATAACTTTACATAGCGTGACCATTGCGTAAAGTATAGACCAAATGTTGAGGCTTTGTGTGACTAAAATTTAGGAGTTTCCAAAATTTCAATAGTTTGGTTAAGAAAAGACTATCTTCATCCTTGTTATCTCCAAATGTTGTACAAAGTACAAGTGCCATCAAAACTTTGATATAGTCAATCAGGCTAAATAGTATGCAAACTCACTTTGCTTTAGCATCGTCCTTCTTTCAAGAAGAAATAATGTTAGAAAAGCCTTGGAGACTGTATAGTCTTCGCCACAACGTCAGGTTCTCAATGTATCGTAGAAAAATCAAGACTTTTCTCCTTGTCAGAGGATGATAATGTTGATTCCTTGGGATGGATTGTGAGGTGGTTGAGGTAATATGTTTAGACACTTGGGGATCCCGTTGGAGGCGTTAGGAAGAGAATGGAGTGTAAGAGGGCCTCATTATTTGGCAGTTTAAGGGAGTCAAACCTTCAGTATTAAGAAAGCAATCAAAGGGTAGCTTTTAAATTCAAACAGGCAAAACGGCTACTTTATTTGAATTCAAGATTTCTCTTCAAAATAAAATTTAAAATCTAGCGTGGGCAAAACCATATCATGTAAGATATCTACGGAAAGAGGTTGGCGTGTAGATCACAGATCTATAACCTCCGCTCAAATTAGAGATCATATGTAAGAGCTATGGAAGGCCAAAATTCATAAAGTTATCCACTCTTTTTTTGGGGAGAAAAGTGCATCCTTTGACCACTCTTACACCTCTCTTACACACCCACCATTCTTGCACACATGGCATGCACCTATTTGTCAATATGTTAATCACCTTCACAATCTCATGGCACATAAAAAGACCCTTCTAGACTTCATCCTCTTCCTAATGAAGAAATTACACACAAGACAACATTTGACTGGATGCAGAACAAAATTAAGAAGAAAATGAAATTGTGGGAATTCATCTCGGCTCCTTTTTAGTGCAGAGCTTTGATAATCAATTACTTCTTTATCCCATATATAAGCTTCACATCACCATTCTTACAACTATCTTCAAAGAATTGGAACTCATTTTTAAAGCCAATCAAGGAATTTATGTGGAGAAACAAACTGACTACATGTAGATTATGGCAATGGAAAAAATGGGAGGCTATTGCTAAACCAAAAGCTCAAGGTGGAGATAGGCATCCTAGACCTTGTCAGTCTCATGATCTGGTCTTATGTGCTAAATTTTTTTGCACCCTTACTTGTTTTGAAGAGAGCTGGGCTTGTATGGCTAGAGAAATGGTAATGGAAGCCCACATGAGGTCTAAAGACGGCTCGTGGACCAACCTTAACTTACATAAGAGACTTCTCTCGCATTGTCGTGTCAGGTCTCAATTAGGAGCTAGCATGTAGATCCTCAAACATCCTCCAAATTGAAGTCAAATTCTTATGATAAACTCGTTTATAACCAATGATAATATTGGATTTTGATAATTCTTATTGCTTATAAACATCTTGAACTTTGAATAATGCTTAGGAAAGCACATCTCAAGTATATGTTGAGCTTTGGTTAGGTTATATCAACTCCATATCTAAGGTTCAAAATAATCAAAACAAAAGTCCAAGAAAGATTCTGCATCACGGCGCACCACATGATAAACTTCATCTTTGTCATTAACAATTCCCATGTGCTCGGCCCATGATGGAACAATATCACCGTGTCACATTTCAACTGAATGAAGTTGTAAACCCTCTATATCTAAGATAAGAACCCTCTGTCAAGGTAAGTAGTAACTGAGTAGGGGGTGGTTGACGGCTTTGATGAGGCCCCATAAAAGGTTGAATAGAAGAATTTTCTCTTTCAAATGAATTTTTTCACTCTAAAACAACATTTTTCTTTCTTTTGGCTTTGAAAAGAAACACAAAACATGAATATTTTAGTTGATATTCATTTTTAAACCTTAAAACAAACTTGATGACAACATTCAACATTTGATCACTATAGACATCGAAAAGAATCTTAAATTGGCATCACAATACTAAAAAAACCTTGTGATTATGAGAGTTGGGCAATTTGTCAATACACAAGTAAACTTCAAATATCTCCAAGTCAGTTGATACAATTGGTCTAAAAACGAATGGCGAAGTACAATTAGGTGACAATTGGTGTAAATATCAAGAAAAACTCAAATATAGAGAATAATATTTGTGTGAATTGTTTTAAGTTGCAAGTACACAAAATTTTGCAAAGTAACCCATGGTTGTTCTTAGAGGTTTCTTCTTTCATCTGACTGAAATGGTCCAAATCCCCTATGAAATACTCCATCAAAGAGTAATCTAGATGAAATATGCAAGAAACCATGATGAAGTGAGTTTTTTGAATCAAAATACAAATATCACAACATTATGTATTGAAAAGTCAACATAATTTCTAGTGAGTAGTACCTTAGTGTTTGAGAAGATTGTGCTCATTTAGTAGCTTTTTCACAAAAGCCTTGGCTGTACTCCCTTCATCATATCAATATTGGTTTTTTCTTTTGCCATTAATTCTATTATTTCTTTCCTTCTAATCTCCTTTTCCCTACTTGGATTAGTTGATTCCTCCCGTAAAAAAGGTCTCCTAGCTTCTCAAAAATTGGTAGCTTATTTTTGGTTATTTCCTTTTGAGACCATCTTGAGTTTTGATCTTTACAATATCCCATGAGACCTTTGTATTCATTGTCATTGGAAATCAGTGACAATTAGAGCCAATGAGCTCACACACGTCTTTGCTCCCATCAAGTTACAAGTACGGGAACAACTCTTCTATGAGAACATTATTAACCATATTTTTTTCATCAAACTTTGAGAGAAATATACAATTATTTGTAGGTGAAACACATCATTTGTATGGAGAGTCATCAACAAGAATTGTTCTACGTGTATCACATTCAAAGCATGCAAATATTTTTGCCAATGACTTAAACATAGCTGGAAATTGAGGATTGTATGGTCTAAATAATTTCACTCCTTCGAGAACATAGCAAGATTCTTGAGGCCAAACTACAAAAAATTGGCAATATCTCTTATGTAGTGCTTTGAAGCGTTCACAATATCTAGTAAACATTAGCTTCTATAGCTGTTGACCAAATCCCAACATTGAATCTCTTCAATATGGTAGGTGCATCCAAGATCCACAAATTGGCCATTCTAACAAGGTCTTGCAAGGTGGATTCAATTGTTGGTTTCTCCTACATCCACTAGCTTCTCATTTTAAACAAAGTGTGTGTAATATGCAGATCTTAGATCCACAACCTGGTCATTCTAACCAAGTATTGAAGGTGGTTGCAATTCAGATCCACCACTTGGCCATTCTAAGAAAGCCTTGCAAAGTGGATGCATTAGAAAAAATTTGAACTCTCAAAGGGGCCCTATAAGGAAGTTTGACTTTGCCTCTCTTGTCCAAAGTGGGAAACCCAGTGAAGTACATAAACACTTTGTCAAATCCCTATCGGTAAAAATATCATTGGAATGATCTTAGAAAGTAGGTTCTAAATCCCAAAACTTCGAAAAATTTGGAGTTGATTTATAGAAGTTATGGCCTCCCCACTGAAGCTGAAATGTGGGGAGAGATTCTGTTTATAAAACGGAGTTGTCACATCAAAAAATAAAATCTTTTAGAATATAAGGAATCTGATGGCATGCTATATATCAATGGGTAGATCTCAATGAGTACATTCTAAATCCAAAAGTTTCAACAAGTTTTGATTTCATTTGTGAAAATTTTAGTGTGCATCCATTTTGGACAAGAGGAAGAAAGTCAAAGTGCTTATAGGGCCCATTTGAGAGTTCAAAATTTTCCTAATGAAATGGTTGGTTTATCCTACATCCACCAACTTCCTATTCTCAACAAAGTGTCTGCAATATGTAGACCTTAGATCCACCACCTGGCCATTCTAACCAAGTTTTAAAGGTGGCTGCAATTAAGATCCACCCCTTCGCCATTCTAACTTTCTCCTACATCCACCAAATTCCTATTTTAAACAAAGTGTGCAATATGTAGAACTTAGATTCATCACTTGGCCATTTTAACCAAGTATAGATAGGTGGGTGCATCCATGATCCACCACTTGGACATTCTAACCATGTCTTAAAGTTAGGTGCATTCAACATTTGGTCATCATGACACTTGTAATTTTATACAAAGTTTGTGGGATGAGTAGACCCTAGATTTGCCACTCGACCATTTTAACTAAAATTAGGAAAGTAGGTGCATCAAATATCCACCACTTGGCTATGATAACCAAGGCTTAAAATGTGGATCCAATTGTTGGTTTCTCCTAGATCTACTACCTTGCAATTTCAAATAAAGTGTGTGAAATAGGTAGACCTTAGTTTCCCCAGTGGGCCATTCTAACCAAGTCCTAAAGGGCGAGTGCATCCAAGATCCAACACCTGGCCATTCTAGCCAAGTTTTGGAAGGTGGGTGCAATGGTTGGTGTCTCCTAAATCCTCCAATTTACAACTTTCAAAAAAGTGTGTGAGAAAGGTAGATCTTAGATCCACCAATTAGTCATTCTAGTCATTCCTTGAAAGTGGGTGCATCCAAGATCCACTACTTGACCATTCTAACCAAGTCTTGCAAGGTGAATGCAATGGTTGGTTTCTCCTACATCCACTAACTTTTCATTTTAAATAGTGTATGTGCAATATGGAGACCTTAGATCCACTACCTGGCCATTCTAACCAAGTCACTTGTAATTTTATACAAAGTTTGTGGGATGAATAGACCCTAGATCCACCACTTGGCCACTCTTACTAAGATTTGGAAAGTAGGTGCATAAAAAATCCACCACTCGACCATTATAACCAAGGCTTAAAATGTGGATCCAATTGTTGGTGTCTCCTAGATCCACCACCTTTGTAAGGTTTCAGTTTTTGAAACCTTAAAGATTGTACAAAGCTTAATTAAACTAATATGATTATTAAAAAATCAATGTAGAATTGTCCAATGTGGCAAATATCTTAGGAAAGCTTTGAAAAAAGTTATCATACCTATTTAGGCAAATAAGAAATTACTAGGTCAAGAATTTATTAATTAACACTACAAATTTAACTTTGATTGGGTTAAAATTGAATACAAAGGTTAAATTTAGATTTTGGATAATTTACCTAATGATTAAAAGTCTTTTTTTTAAAAGGATAAGAAATTATGGCACCTAAAGGACCCGAGAAAATCCATCCGAAGGGGGAAATTAGTTGTAATTATCATAGCTAGAAATCAAGATAATTAGGCCATGAATAGAGAATAAGTTTAGCTAGTTAATAAGGCTAAAATTGTTTGTTTTTAAGCAAAAATTAAAAGAAAAAACTAGTAAATCATGTTTAATAACTACATACTATTTATCAGAGTTAAATTACATGATAAAGAAGTCGTGATAATTATCTTAAGGTTATAAAATTAATATAGATATTTAAAATAAGTCAAAGTATACTATTCTAACTAAAATTTAAAGGGAGAAATTAGTAAATCATGTTAGATAACTATATGATATTTATTAGAGTTAGATCACATGATAAAAAAGCTGTGATAATTATCTTAAGGCTAAAAACTTAATGTAGATATTTATCTAAGTCAAAGTATACTAACTCTCACTGAAAATTTAAGGGAAAAAATTAGTAAATCATGCTAGATAACTAGATGCTATTTATCAAAGTTAGATTATATGATAAAAAAGCCATGATAATTATCTTAAGGTTAGAAAATTAATATAGATATTTATCTAAGTCAAAGTATACTAATTCTAGCAAAAAATTAAAGAGGAAAAATTAGTAAATCATGTTAGATAATTAGATGCTTTTGATCAAAGTTAGATTACATGATAAAAAAGCCCTAATAATTATCTTAAGGTTAGAAAATGAATATAGATATTTATTTAAGTCAAAGTATACTAATTCTAGCTAAAAATTAAAGATTTTTTTTTAGTAAATCATGTTAGATAATTAGGTTCTATTTATGAGAGTTAGTTTGCATGATAGAAAGTTATGATAATTATCTTAAGGTTAGAAAACTAATATAGATATTTATCAACGTCAAACTACACTAATTCTAGCTAGAAATTAAAGAGAAAAATTAGTAAATCATGTTAGATAATTAGGTGCTATTTATTAGAGTTAGTTTATATAATGTAAAAGTGACGATAATTATCTTAAGGTTAAAATATTAATATATCTATCTATCTATGTCAAATATATCAATTCTAGTTGAAAAAGATAAGAACAAATTAGTTAACTAAGTTGGAAAATTAAAAGATAATTATTAGAGGTCATAAATATCATTATCTACTTGTGATAATTATACCATATTTAATTAGTCAGCTAGAAAATTATAATTGATCAAAAGTATTATTTTTAGCTAAAGATTAATTAAAATAAATAGACATTGCAGTCAGAAGTTTCTAAGAAAATTAGACTAAGTGTAAACCAATGATATAAAGCTGTGAAAATAAAATCTTTAACAAAAAACAAATAAAATAAATTTTAAGCTCAAAATAAGTAGATTTCAAGCTTAAAATTCAATGAGAAAATTATATAAAAGATATAGAAGATTATGAGAACTTAAAAAATTCTTAGGAAAGCTTTGAAAAAAGTTATCATACCTATATAGGCAAATAAGAAATTACTAGGTCAAGAATTTATCAATTAAATCTACAATTTTAACCTTGATTGGCTTAAGATTGAATACAAAGGTTAAGTTTAGCTTTTGGATAATTTACCTAATGATTAGATGTCTTTTTTTAAAAAGGATAAGAAGTTAAGTCACCTAAAAGGACCTAAGAAAATCCTACATCTGATGATGAGAATAGAGCTCCAAAAAGGACTAGAACGTCGCACGACAACGAAGCCAGGCCTAGTATTAGGCCTATTGATGAGAGCGTATAGGCCCCGGTCCTATAACAAATGCCAGATCAGTCCCAGGTGGGTCTTTGTTATAATTAAGTGTAGTTAATTCAAGTTTTTCTTTAAACATTAACATTGCATACGTAAAGAGAGAGTAAGGAATTAGGAAAAGTAAAACTAGATGAAACGGAAGACATCTTCCAAGAAACCAGCGTGCATTTGCTTGTAAATTAAGAATGAATTATTTGGATTAAAATTGGTTGAATTAGGAAAGGTATGATTGATCATCCTTAAGACACCTTGTCTTAAGACACCTCCGACTCCTTTGTATAAATTGATGATAATGATAGCTTTCCAGCAATGGATAAGTTGATTATCCCCATGAACGATGAGATTCTACTCCGTGTCATGTCTTGATGTTTCTACATAAGTTAGGATATCATTTTTATCCTAGGGGAGCACCCCTAACCTTGGGTGGGGGTTTATCCACCCCGGATTGTGAACAAAGAATGGGTGCCGTTTTTTCACCCTTAGGTGGTCTTGAGACAAGAAGAGTATTGTCCATGATTATTATGGTCAAGGTTTTTGATTGACGGTACCCTGTCCTAAGTTTAAAGATGTCTGTTTGCTAAAAGAATGCTTCCCAATGCTGTCTTTAATACTTGGTTGAAGGAATCACTGTGATGGAAAGTTAAAAGAAATCATTATTTTAAATGTTAAAACAATGTGATAGTAATTAGGAAACCAAATAATCATGTGTGAGTGTGGGGTGGTAAGTGGAGATTGACTAGGGTTGTCAATTATGGATGGATGGACCTGATTAGTCAGGTAACTATCCATCCTTGCGCACTAAAAACGTTTAGAAAACTTCTTCACTTGGGAGAGGAGTCCACCAGTGGTTGTGCCCTCACATATGTTAGGGGAAAAAAAAACGTTGGTTGAAGATACCTTAACCCAATTTGTGGAAGTTATAGGGCCGAAGAGTGTTTAAACTTTTAAGATGTTGTCTCGTTTCCACTGTAAGATAGGACTAGGTCTTCTTCTAGGGCTATAGACCCAAGCTATTGTCAATGGTAAAGGTATATTCCCTGGATTTTTCTTGTTAGAGACTCTGATTTTTATTAGGCCTAGAGACTTGTCAAGGATCCCATCCCGCTTTTTTGTGTCAGCGGGTTGGGGATCTCACAAGTGGTATCAGAGTGTGTGTTAATTAAAGTCTAATACCTACGGAAAAGTTTAAGGTGTTAGGTTGAAAAAGTGATCTTTGACAAAATTCAATTGATTGAAAAGAGGGAGAGAAAGAAAGAGAGAGAATTATCTCCATCTTTGTAGGAAGATTTCCATCAGGCCTATCGCAAATTCATGGATTTCAACATTAGGTTTATGAGGGCTTGCCTATCCCGACACTATTCAATGCAAAAAAGCGTGATGAAATGGCTAGATAAAATATTTTCTCCTTTCACTTGGAGGATCAAATGGTCAAGATCTGGTGGAATTTTTTTCATTGATGAAGGAGAGTTAGAAGGTTTAAAACTAAATATTAAGAAACCCAAATGGACCAAACATCTTCAAGTCATTAAAGTATACTTTTTCATTGGGACGGAGAATCCAGAGAAAACCTTTGTAGTGGATGGTGCCCAAGTATCACAGAATCAATGGGTGTTTGATCAGGTGTCTAAAGTAATCTACCCAGGTAGAATTAGACCCATAGGTGTAGACCCTAGTTTTAGTGGACCAAAAGATGTTGTATATTTTGATCCTATATCTGATCCCAATGTCCACAAGATTCTAGTATAGGATTGTCGTCACCCTTGTACATAGTAGGATCTTCATGGATTGTAATTAACTTACATACTATGGTTCTCATGGGTAGGCTATAAGCAGTTTTGTTTATGGTTTGGCAATCGTCTTCATCCTGTGTGCAAAAGTTTTAAGTATGAGATAAGTTAAAAGCATAAGTAAGAGAGATTTCATATGGTACTAAATTCCACTAATTCAATCTTAGGGAAATACTCGCGTAAATAGCCTTTACACTGTTACTCAAGAGAGAAAATAACTACTAAAGCAATTCCAACTCCCTACCTTCAAGGGAGAGGAACCCAATTTAGAGCGAGATGCCGAAGCGTGGTTAGATGCTATGTAAGACTATTTTAAAACTATAGGAACTGCTCAAGAAAACCAAACAATGTTGGGTATGTTCTGTCTCAAAAGAGATGCCAAACTTTGGTGGAAGCAGCACTGTAGAGATAATCCCACAAGTAGTCCATCTTGGGAGAAAATGAAATAGGCAATCAAAGAACTCTATTTCTCTCCTACATATCAGACTATCAAGATGAACGAATTCTTTGGTCTGGCCAGCTAGGACTCTCTCTAGAGGAGTACATACAAAGTTTGTGTCCTTACCATGCTATGCTCCCAAGATGACCGTGGAGCAACAAATTTCCCGATTATGTCAAGGCCTCAACAAACCCTTGAGTTCACGTCTTGAAGTTATGATGCCTACATCAATTCAAGATGCACTTCTTAGGGCCAAGCCTCTTGCAGCTGAAGGAATCAACTCTATAAGGAACTATAATGGATTTAATAATTTTAGGGGAAGAGCCAAGGGAACTTTCAACCAAGGATATCAACAACGTGGAGTAGCTGCAGCAGTGAGCTTGGAGCAGACCTTCCCAAACATTAAGTGCTATGGATGCAATCAAATGGGGCACTATAGAAATAATTGTCTTGAAGAGAAAAACCCTCGAACTACTACTAGCACCATTCCTTAAAATCAAGGAGATAATCTAAGAGGAGGTAGAAATGGAGGACGAGGTAGAGGAAGAGTAAGAGGAGCCAGAGCTTATGCAATCATGGGAGAACCAACCTTAATGAACGAGGAAGATGAAAGAGCCACTCGTTTGGCCACAATTAGAAATCCTCGAGCTTAGCAACAATAGAAAATTTTGTAAGCCACTATAAATCGATAATGAAAAACTTTGACTTAGCTATATCATTATAGTGGTATACATTATTTTTCTTTTCCTAAAATTATTTAAGGAATCTAAAGTTAAATTAGCATTCAATCAAGAAATCAAGGGTTGATCTAGAAAAGGAGGAAGAGGTGTTTGTCAGGAAGGTAGAATTTGAACATTAGACCAAAGATGGTTATCTAAAAAACCAGCTCACATTCTAAGGGATCTAAAGTTAAATTAGCATTCAATCAAGAAATTAAGCGTAGATCTAGAAAATGAGGAAGAAGTGTTCGTCAGGAAGGTAGAATTTGAACATTAGACCAAAGATGGTTATCTAAAAAACAACTCACATTCCTTACGCACAAGATAGCCTTCCTTGAAAAGTAACCGAGATATTGAAGTATTAATGTACGAGACTAATAGGGAGCCAAAAGAACTCTTGGTATGATACCTCTTAAAACCCTTTACAAAATTTTGTTCAACTAGTTAGGGTACTGAGGGGATACCTCTGGTGCAACAGTGGAAGCTTGTGCCAAACGCAGATTGCTCAGAATGGAAAGAACACATCGAGAGCGTTCAGATTGGCAAAGCTGGAATACAAAGTACTTGTCGAACGCTGATTGCTCTAAATGGTCAATTAGACCGAGCGCGTTCATGTTGACAAGGTGGATATATGGATCTTTTATGGAATGGATTTAACCTGGTTTTGGAGATGATACAATTGGTTTGTAAAGGTTTTTAAGATGGTCTCAACACTGAGAGCTTCTTGGGAAAAATTGAGTAGCAAGTAATAAGTAAGGAATT
Source organism: Adiantum capillus-veneris (assembly GCF_014529385.1). NCBI lineage: Eukaryota > Viridiplantae > Streptophyta > Polypodiopsida > Polypodiales > Pteridaceae > Adiantum > Adiantum capillus-veneris. The sequence continues at coordinate 141,899,816 of NC_140943.1, forward strand.
GTAGAAATCCCAACAGATTGTATCCTTGAAACTAGAAAGAACTCTTAGAGTAATCAGTAACACTTGGTTAAGTGGAAAGATTATTCCCCCCGAAGATGCCACTTGGGAAGATGCCAATTTCGATTGAGATGAAGGCATCTCAAATCCTTAAGTTGGGTGATTGTAAGGTTTTCAGTTTTTGAAACCTTAAAGATTGTATAAAGCTTAATCAAACTGATATGGTTATTGAAAAAGCAATGTAGAATTGTCCAACCATGGCAAATATTGGTATTTTTGAAACTTTAATCATGATTTTACTATGGTTAAAATTTTCAGAACTGAATTCCGGTAAAAATTGACATAGTTATGGCCACTAGAAGTTTATATTGTTGATTAAATTAATTAAATAAATTGTATAGTCTTGATAATCATAAATGTAAAAGAATTTTATCATAAAACCCTCTAGATATTTACAGATATTTTCAAAATTAAGCATGTAATTGATCAAAAAAATAGCAGGGTCAATTTGGAGCATCTGGGGGTTGTGTGGAGCAGTGATGAGCGTGCCCAAGCCAGATTAAGCAGTAGATGGTGCTAGGGGGAGGCTGGGAGATGCCTTGAAGTGCAAGGAACTGCCAAACACAAGTTATAAGCCGAAAAAATCTATAAATAGACTCTCTCCCATCCACAATTGAGCTCAGACTCGGAGTCCTGATAGAATTCTTTTGCCAATAAGAGAGTACCTCATAGAAATTACTTAGAGAGAAAAAACTCTTTGTAATTAATCGAGGTAATTAGTTTAATTTTAGTTAATTAAGAAAATAGCTTACGTTTTTACTAATTTTTCTAATTAAACTATTAATTGAGAAGATTAAGAATTCCCTATTATTAACTACTCTCTAAATTATCATTAGACTGTTGATCACTAATTGCTTAAGATTGATCAGTAATCTAATTAATTAATTATTGTATATTAAGCTGAAAATGATTAATTTTAGGCTGCTTTACAAAGAAAAATAGTTTTTAAGCCTAAATAATTATAGTATAATTTTTAGAGCTTGGTATGCTATTTAAAAGCCAAGGAAATTATACCTTAATTTTTTGAGTATTTTACATAATTAATTAGGCAAAAATTAATTATTTTTTAACAAAAAAATAAAGAGAAAACTAGTTAACACACTTAGATAATTACAGAGTAATTATCAAAGCTAGAAAACCTTGTTAGAAAGCCAAGGTAATTAGGTCATGAGAAAAACTTTATTTTAAATAATTAATTAAGCTAAAATTGTATGTTTTTAAGCATAAGTTAAAGGGGAAAATTAGCTAAACCACTTAGATAATTATATAGTAGCTATCAAAGCTAGAAAAACCACTGTTAAGAAGCTGAGATAATTAGGCAATGCAAAACAATTAGTTTAGTTAATTAATTATGTTAAAATTATCTGTTTTTAAGTAAAAATTAAAAGAAAAAATTAGCTAGATCACTTAGATAACTATATAGTAATTATCATACCTAGAAATCATTGTTAGAAAGCCGTGATAATTAGGTGATAACCAAAAAATTAGTTTAGGTAATTAGTTATGGTATAATGTTTTTGTTTTTAAGAATAATCTGAAGGGGAAAATTAGCTAAATCACTTACATAATTATATAGTAATTATTAGAGCTAGAAATCATTGAGATAATTAGGCCATGCATAAAAAATTAGTTAGATAATTAATTAAGCTAAAATTATTATTTTTTAAAACATAATTTAAGGGAGAAAATTAGCTAAATCACTTAGATAATTATACAATAATTAGCAGAGCTAAAAATCATGGGATTATTAGGCCATGCATAGAAAACTAATTTAGCTAATTAATTAAGCTAAAGTTATCTATTTGTAAGCATAAATTAAAGAGTTAAATTAGCTAAAGCACTTGAATAATTATACAGTAATTATCATAGCTAGAAATCATTGTTAGGAAGCCGCGATAATTAGGCCATGAATAGAGAATTAGTTTAGCTAGTTATTTAGGCTAAAATTATCTATTTTTAAGCAAAAATTAGAAGGAGAAATTAGTAAATTATGTTAGATATTTACATGCTATTTATCAGAGTTTGATTACATAAAAAAGAATCCGTGATAATTATCTTAAGGCTAGAAAATTAATATAGATATTTATCTAAGTCAAATTATACCAATTCTAGCTTAAACTTAAAGAAAGAAATTAAAAAATCATGTTAGATGATTACATGCTATTTATTAGAGTTAGATTACATGATAAAAAAGCTGTGATAATTATCTTAAGATTAGAGAATTAATATAGATATTTATCTAAGTCAAATTATACTAATTCTAGCTGAAAATTAAAGACAAAAATTAGTAAATCATGCTAGATAAATAGATGCTATTTATCAAAGTTAAATTACATGATAAAAGAAGCCATGATAATTATCTTAAGACTAAAAAATTAATATATATCTTTATCTAAGTCAAAGTATATTAATTCTAGCTGAAAATTAAAGGAGAAAAATTAGTAAATCATGTTAGATAACTAGATGCTATTTATAAGAGTTAGATTACTTGATAAAAAGATCATGATAATTATCTTAAGGTTAGAAATTAATACATATATTTTTCTAAGTCAAAGTATACTAATTCTAACTAAAATTTAAAGGAAAAATTTGATAAATCATGTTAGATAATTAGGTGCTATTTATTAGAGTTAGTTTATATGATATAAAAATCGTGATAATTATCCTAAGGTTAGAAAATTAGTATAGATATTTATCAAAGTCAAACTATAATAATTCTAGCTAAAAATTAAAGAGAAAAATTAGTAACCATGTTAGATAATTATGTGCTATTTCTCAAAGTTTGTTTATATGATAAAAAAGCAATGATAATTATCTTAAGGCTAGAAAATCAATATAACTATTTATCTATGTCAAATTATATCAGTTCTAGTTAAAAAAGATAGCAAAAATTAGTTAATTAAGTTGAAAAAATTAAAAGATAATTATCAAAGATCATAAATATCATTATCTACTTGTGATAATTATATCATAGTTGATTAGTGAGTTAGAAAATTATTATTGACCAAAAGCTCTATTTTTAGCTAAAGATTAATTAAAATAAATAGACGCTGAAGTCGAAAGTTTCTAGGAAAATTACAATAAGTGTACCCAATGATATAAAGTTGAGAAAATAAAATCTTGAACAGAAAATAAATAAAATAAATAAAATAAATATTAAGCTCAAAATAAGTAGATTCCAAGCTTAAAATTTGATGAGAAAATTAGGAGAACTTAGAAAACCCTTAGAGAATCTTTGGAAAAAGTTATGATACCTATATAGACAAATAAGAAATTACTAGGTCAAGAATTTACCAATTAAAACTACAAATTTAACCTTGATTGGGTTAAGATTAAATACAAAAGTTAAGTCTAGATTTTGAATAATTTACCTAATGATTAGACGTCCTTTTTCAAAAACTATAAGAAGTTATGGCACCTAAGAAGACCTGCTCAAATCCTACATATGAAGGAGGAAATTAGCTAAAGCACTTAGACAATTATACAGTAATTATCATAGCTAGAAATCAGTGTTAGGAAGTCGAGATAATTAGGCCATGAACAAAGAATCAATTTAGCTAATGAATTAGGCTAAAATTATCTGTTTTTAAGCAAAAATTAAAAGGAGAAACTAGTAAACCATACTAGATAATTATAGGCTATTTATCAGAGTTAGATTAGATGATAAAGAAGTCGTGATAATTATCTTAAGGCTAGAAAAATCATATAGATACTTATCTAAGTCAAATTATACTAATTCTAGCTAAAAATTAAAGGGGAAAATTAGTAAATCATGTTAAATAACTAGATGTTAAACATGAATCCAAAGAAGAATGGACGAAGAGCATGCAAGTGGAGATGGACTCACTACATCGCAACCAAACATGGGAGTTGGTTGAGTTGACTAAAGGTAGGCGGGCACTTCAAAACAAATGGGTGTACAAGATAAAGGAAGAAGAAGGTGGGAAGAAAAGGTACAAGTCTAGGCTTGTGGTAAAAGGATTTTCTCAAAAGAAAGGTGTTGAATTCAATGAAATATTTTCTCCTGTTGTAAAAATGAACTCAATTAGGCTTGTCTTAAGCCTTGTGGCTGCTCATGATCTAAATCTCGAGCAAATGGATGTAAATACAGCATTCCCTCACGGTGACTTAGAGGAGGAAATATACATGCTTCAACCAAAGGGGTATGAAGTAAAAGGTAAGGAGAAAATGGTTTGCAGATTAAAGAAGAGCTTGTATGGTTTAAAGTAAGCATCAAGACAATGGTACTTGAAGTTTGATCGATGGATATTGGATCTTGGATTCACAAGATGCAACTCGGATCACTGCGTCTACACGGAGAATTTGGGAGATGGGAAATTCATCATCCTAATGTTGTATGTTGATGACATGTTGATTGCAAGTGCTAACATGCAGGACATCAAAGACCTAAAAGAGGAGCTGTCCAAATCTTTTTCAATGAAAGATTTAGGTGCTGCAAAGAGGATACTTGGTATGAAAATATCAAGGGACAGGACGAAGAAGACAATAAATCTATCTCAAGAAGATTACATCAAGAAGGTACTAGAAAGGTTTGCAATGCAAAATGCAAAACCAGTTTCTACACCTTTGGCTGGTCATTTTAAACTAACGAAGGATATGTGTCCAAAGACACAAGAGGAGATAGCCTATATGTCTAAAGTTCCATATGTTGCAGCGGTAGGTTCTCTAATGTATGCTATGGTCTGGACAAGGCCAGACATTGCACATGCAGTGGGAGTTGTGAGTAGGTTCATGGACAACCCAGGTAAAGAGCATTGGCAAGCTGTGAAGTGGATACTTAGGTATCTAAAAGGGACAACAACAAATGATTTGTATTTTGGAGGAATTGATATTTTTCTAGAAGGGTATGCTGATGCAGATATGGCAGGTGACAAAGATACTTGAAGGAGCACTACTGGCTATGTGTTCACGGTTGGAGGCACAGCAGTAAGCTGGGCTTCAAAGCTGCAGAAAGTGGTTTCACTTTCTACCACGGAAGCAGAGTATGTAGCAATGACGGAGGCAAGCAAAGAAATTCTGTGGCTTCACATATTCTTAGAAGAGCTTGGATTCACACAAGACAATTGTGTCTTGTACAGTGATAGCCAAAGCGCTATCCATCTTGCGAAGAACTCAGCCTTTCATTCAAGGACAAAGCACATTGAGGTGAGATATCACTTCATACGCACTCTTTTGGAAGAGGGACAACTAAAGCTAGGAAAGGTGCATACAAGTGAAAATCCTGTAGACATGTTTACAAAGGTGGTCAACAAGGAGAAGTTGAGCTTTTGCTCATCTTCAATCGGCATTCAAGGATAAGAAGCCAGAATGGAAAGCAGTCACAGGTTTGGTTTGGAGATCAGTCTCCAAGTGGGAGATTGTTAAGTATGGAGCCTGATTTACCCTTGTAATTTTCTGTGGTAAAAGCGCACATTTGTAAGGCCCCCATTATGAGGAGAAGCCATCGTGTGTGAAGAAAAATCACTCACCAGAAACCAAAATTTTCACGGACAAGAATCAGGGGAAACTTTAAAGGCCTCGGGGGTGGAGGCCCCCCGAGACTTTTTTTTTTCGCCGGAATATTCTTTTTTCGCTGGAATATTAGGGCCGGACGGCGGCCGGAAAGTGGTCGGAAAACAACCGGTCGGTTGACTGGTGGCCGGTAGTCAATGGCTGATGGTTGGTGGTCGGAAGTCAATGGCCGGTGGCCGGTGGCCGAATTCAAAAGTGGACTTGTCTTCTCAAGGGCGGCCACACATGGGCGGATTGGAGGGTCCGATTTGGACTTATTTGCACAAGGGCGGCTACACATGGCTGTCTCTCATAAGAGAGGGCAGCCCTTTTGGCCTATAAAAGGAGTCCATTTCTACACACATTTCATAGTGTGAAGTTGATGCAACAAGGTGAGTGTGAGGTGGTGAGAGTGAAGCAAGGCGGGAGCTCCATTAAGGGTATATTCCCTTTGTAAACTACTTCTTATTTTGAAGTACTAAAGCCATTGAGTGGCTGCTTTCCCGTGGACGTAGCCCACATTGGGTGAACCACGTATATCGTGTGTACTCTCTCTCTCTCTCTCTACTCTATAATCTCGTGTATATAAATCTGTCTCTCTCCATTAAGTAATCTACTCAATTATCTATTTAGCTACGTCTTATTTCCTAACAGAAACATCTGAACAAGGAGCAACACAACACGATCAGGGTGAGGTGTCTCCCCGCCCTTCTTCACCTATTTCTAAATAGCATGATCACCCCATGCTGAGCCCACCACCTTCACCAGCAACAGATAAAGCCAAAGAACCCGAACCGAGCAAGGAGACAACGCCTGAACAAAGAGAAGCAATTGAAAGGGCACAATAGGCAGCTGAATCTGCATAAGTCTAGAAAAAATAACAACACTAAGAGCAAGAGCCAGGGACGAAAAGGGAAACAAGTCCTGAACCACAGGACAACACAAAGTTCGAGGAATTAAGAGAATAGGAGGCCGAGGAACCCTCTACTTCAACACAGCAAGAGAAGGCCGAGGCATGCATGAAGCCTCAGGATGACAAAACAGCAGAAGATCAGCCACAGCCACAGCGGCAACAGCAACCAGTAGCCATGACGCCGACAGAGGACACAAGAATCTGTAGAAACATCAAGTCAGCTGGCACAAAATGAGTATTGGCAATCAAATGATAAAGTGATCCTACAAGTTAATGAGTAGGCTAAGCAAATGTAGAACATGAGTAAACGACTTCACTCAGCAGCACAAGGGCCAAAGAATTAGAACCGATGATTGACGCACTCCATGGGGAGTTAGACGGCTGACTAAACGCCATCACCGATCTACAAAGGCTAGTGCAAGAGTTGAAAGCGAAAGCTGAACAAAATCAGCTTGCAAAAGATAAACAACAGAAAGAAATGGAGGAGCTTGGTGATTTGTTTACAAAACTATGACATGCATGCAAAGCAAAAGATGAACAACTGACAGAAGTCACAAATGAACTTCTAACTACAACCTTGTCAGTTCAAAAGATTCAGGTTCAATTAGATGTAGCAAATGCCTCCCTACAGTACTTAGAGCAAAGAATAAATGATCATGCAATTTTCCTGCGGCAAATCAGAAAAAATCCTGCAGTGGCCTTGATCAAAGGCACAAATGAGGTCTGTAAGGCATATTAGAGAAGAAGAATAAAGACCTCGAGCTGGAGCTTAAATTGGAGCAGTCTCAACGTAGAGATTTGGCTTTGATCCGGGTTCAAATAGAAGATGAGCTCCAAAAAAAGAAATAGCAGAAATAAAAACAAGTCAACCAGCTATTGAGAGAGGGACAACGAGAAACCCAAGAGGAGGCAAGCACTTCCGAGCAACCACACATAGAGATACCCTTGGTTACTTTCACTAAGATGGAGACACATCCATTTGAAGCGCCAAGTGTCTTAGGAGGAGTTTCAAGTACACATTATCGAAACAGACACAATGCCAAGGTCTAACTCTCAAAGGCTGAGGAAGATGCACTGAAGGAAAAAATTACACAAGAGGTAGATGAGCAGTGGAAGGAAGCAATGGATTGGGAGCTGAGAGTTCTTCACTCCGTCAACGTTACACAACTCACTACCAATCAAATCAATGCGCAACGGCACCAACAATGCCTACCCTATCCTTTGATTAAAGTAGAGCTGCTACAAGTTAAAGAAAGGCTTTACACAGACATGCAAGTCGAGGCTGCAGATCAAGACCACCCAAAGTGGAGGCTGAATTAAATTGAACAAGAATCCAAGGTACTTGATTCTGTTCACAAGAGCACTTGCGGCCCTGCAGAAGGATGCTAATTTTTTTCATGTACTAAGAGTAAGGACTTGGTAAGCACACAAGGCACTAGTAAAGAAGTGGCCAACTTCACTGAATTTCCCAAGATTGCTTGCTCCAACAAATGAATCGCCGACGGAAGAGTACATGGTGAAAACCCTAATGGGTGCCATGTCCTTTTTCAGAATTCTACTAGATTTAGCATGTGTAATGTTATACAAAATCTATCGAATGCTGCTCACCTGCATCAATGTATTCCATGAGCCAGAGCAAGTAGGCGACCCTTGGATGCCATTCCTCAAGGGTAACAAAGGGTTGTGCTATGATCTCAATGGGTAACCTTCGAAAGAAGTCCTCTATGGCTTCTACACCAGATGTATGTTTTTACCTTCTCACAATATGCTAGTGACTGAGGAAGCATCATACACAGGGTTCTTCACTTGGCGAAAGAAAATATTTGGGCCAGTGATCAACAACCTCAAATCACGCTTTGTAGGCTACTTAGCAGTGGAGCTTTAAAACAAAGTCACTATGCAATTCTTGCAAGTGCCAAATAAAGAGAAGAAAATCAGATACCAAAAGGCACTAAATGCGCTTAAAGACCGCCTCGCCAGCCGTCAACCCGAAGACTACTTCAGCCCATAAAGCTGTGCCAAGGGACGACATAGTCGAGGAGGGGAGGAATGTTAGCCGCAAGCTAATACGGATAAGCAAGTTAACACAGATACCAGGAATACCATTTTTTGGAGCTCATTGTAAAACACTTATTATTTTTTATAAATCAGGAATATTGTAGCTCGTATTTTTTGAGTAAACCTTGTAATAATTGAGCTGGGGCTACAAACTTTTAAATTGTATCAACCTGTCATTACTTATCTTTAGTTAGAGCTCCCAACGACCGCCAAAAACCTTGGCTAAGGTATAAAAGCCAATTTTTGTAAGTTATATGGTAAGTTTTTTGGATAATGAAATACACAGCGTGAGCTAACGATGCTCACTTCTCTCCTTCTCACGCTTCCTACTCCCTCCCCGGTTATCACATTGTAGTCGTGTTTGTCGCATTGCAACCGCAGATAAGAGCTCTACGCATTGACGTAAACACATCACAATATTTTTTAGCTTTTGGTGTCACTGCGTCAATTGCTAAGCATCAATACGTCAATTGCTAAGCATTAAGGTGCATTCTGGGTCAAAAACGACTAGGTCAAAAATCCATTGCTGTTAATAATCGCGATTTTGGCACTTGACTTAAAGTGGGGTTTGAGACCATAAGCATGTGTGCTTAGGTCCTATAAACATGTCCTAGAAGTTTTGTCACATTTGTATGTCATTTGATGCTGTAACGGATGTGATTTGTTTGTCAATGAGCGATTGGCTTTTGGTGATTTCAGTCACCAAAAGCCTAGTTTCAGTTAGATGCAAGTTGTTAGTTGTTTTTTGAGAGATTGACAGCCTCTTGTAGCCTCTATGCACTAGTCGAGTTAGCTTCGTCCCATGGATTGATAATTTAATTCTCGCTAAAACTGCAATAAGATAGGATAGTGAAGTTAGACACACGCCCCACATAGTCATTTTATATTTTTTGATGTTATGGTATACCCAAATCTTCTTATTGCATTAATTTTTATATTCATGACTGTCTGTTTCATTTAGATGGAGTACTTATAGATTCTCTTTTGTTATTCTCATTTATCTCTTCGCACTCAATTTCACGCCTCTCTCTCTCTCTCTCTCTCTCTCTCTCTCTCTCTCTCTCTCTCTCTCTCTCTCTCTCTCTCTCTCTCTCTCTCTCTCTCTCTCGTCTTTTCCTGCATGTGATGTACACATATTTTCACCCTCCAAAATGTTACTTTCTTGAGTAGGCTCTCACCCATGTCACCGGTAGCACTAGTCGCTAGGTGCCTTGCGATGCAGTTCGGCTCCATGCTAGTTGGTGCTGAGAACTCCTCCTCTATGCAAACACTTTCGCAACTCTAATGTATATTGTAATTGTATCAAAGTGTAAATTGTATATTTTTTGTATAGACCCCTAGGGAGGGGTATCTCTCAACCCTCTAGCCCTTGCAATCTGTATAAAGAACACTTGGTGGCTATGATTTTACAACCGCTCTCTTACTCAAAATCTAATGTCGACAAAATTTTATCACACTTTTGGCTAAAATTCCTATTTTTCTTGCAAAATTTACAAGTCAAGTCCGAGTTCAATCTTGAAAAGTCCACTAGTCTCCTTGTGACTAGCACTAGCTACAAGTTTGGTCTCAATCTGTGACAAAGTAACCTAGATCCCGATCCATGTACCTTTGTGCAAGAATGTAGTGACACTTGGTACATAGCTTCCCCTTTGTATACAGATCCTAGCTATATGCTTTTTGTGTGATTTGGACCAATTTAGGTCACCCAAAAGTCAAACTCTAGGTCTACTTGGGGGTTTTTGTTCTTGAAGTGCTCTTGTTCCCTTTTTCCACTTTTTGAACATTTAAGTCACCTTGATTTTGGAAGTATTTTTCACAATGATCTTTGCTTCAGGCTAAACTCTGTGTCCAAAAAATCAGGGGGTACATAGATCACAATCCATGTTCAATCAGATCTAGACTCTACATTTGGCCTAATGGTTACTTATGATGCCAATAGTCTACTTCCAAGGAGAAAAAAATAGATTTGAAAACTTTATTCCTATTAAACGTAAAATTTTATGTCTGCTTTGCACTTTTCAACAAGTGTTTTATGTTTTGCTATTTTGCCCAACTTTTTACAATTTTTTGCTATTGTGTTCTTTAGGAAGATTGTTCCAATTGGCATCCACTACCTACTACTTAGCCTCAAATCCTGAAAAGATACATGGATTCCGATCCATGTTTGTCATAAAATTTGGTTAGCTGGTTGTCTATGCCCTGTAAAGGATAATTCCCAACCTTTGCTGAATTTGAGTCACTAAAAGTTGGAAAATCTCAAATTTTGGTCAATTTTCCAAGCTTTTGCATTTTTTGTCCAATTTTTTAATTTTGTTTATGATGTCAATTTCACTCCAAATTTTTGGATCCTTTTGCTTGGAAGCACTCTCAATCCCAAGGTATCTTTCTAGTCAAACTGTCAGAGAGGAACATGATTGCAATCCATGTTCCTCCACCAAAAACGGTGATATTTTTTAGATTACTTCCTTGCAATTTGGTGATCCCCTTTTGTACCAAAATTTTGGGTGTTGATCAGCTTTTAAGCTCTAACCATCAAATTTTTTGATTTTCAGAGTTATAGTCTCTTTTGCCAAAATATGGTCTCTTTTGAAGTAAGTTACAAAGAGATTATATCCCAAAATTTTCAATTTTCACCTCAGTTATGGTCTCTTTTTGTTGCATTTTGAGTGTATTTGTGCCCCTTAAATGGTGAGTACTTAGTGCATATTTAGAGCGTTATTTTTCAAATATTTGTCTTTCCATTCCATTTACGCCTTAGCAGTGAAGCAACTAGACATGTGGTTTAGTGCTTGATAGAGTTCAGAAGGCGAGGACTTTCTAAATCAATTCTCGAGAGGTAAAGAGTTTTTTGAATGAGATAGCCAAAGGAGTTTTACTCTTTGATTTTCTCGTTACTTTAGAGTGATATACCATTTTCCATTTTGACTTTAATTTGTTCCTTTTTTTTCATAGTTTCTTAAAATGGATCCACTTTCCAGAACTTGGTTAGAATGTCCAAGTGTTGGAGCTTGCATGCACTCACCTTCTAGGACTTGCTTAGAATGGCCAAGTGGTGGATCTAAGACTTACCTTTTTCACACACTTTATTTTAAATTTCAAGGTGGTGGATCTGGGAGACACCAAGGACTTGCAGATCGAGCACATGAACTACTCAGTGTGTTCGAGGAGACAATTGACATACAGGACACTACAAACTTCATGTAGAGGCATTCAAAAGCTTTCTTAACTACATGATGTGGCACATGGAAGAATATGACATAATATTTGAGGGATCTGACACGGACTGGTTGCCAGTGGATTTCCTCAAGCATCTCTATGCAACTGATACAAAACTTTTTCTTTCACTTGTTGAGGTTTATTAAAGGCCTCACGCAACGTGACTATAGGACAGAGTATGAAGATGATCTCATAGATTTGAGCATGGGTTGCATAGGCACCCAATCCATTTCTTGGCACATGGTTCTTATCTTACTTGTGCTTGAGGGCATGGCTAAGGGAAAATCAAAGGAAAAGGTCAACCAAAAACCACCTATGACCAACATTACTACTCCATGTATATTATGCAAGAAAAAAATACTTAGAGTGTAAATCTATCCAAAACCTAAGTATTTTAATTCTGTTACTTCATATCAAGGACATGAAAAGACTAAGGCTATAACCCCATAATCCTAGATATTTGTAACACTATCCATTCAATCAATACTATTAAGAAAGTTTTGTAAGTATGGGTGCATCTTCCATTCACCTGTTAACTGAGCCGACGTCAGTTAACAGGAGCTACTAAAAGATCAAAGCCTTATGAATGCACATTGAAGATGAAAATGAAGAAGCAGTGAAGATTGGAGTTACACACTTTTCATATTTTTCCAAAATGGCCATGTATTGTAATTTCTCAATTTATCTATCGATTGTGATAATTGTAATGTGTTATGGGCTCAATAAGAGTTCCAAGATGTAAAGGATAGGTCAGTTAGTGTACCTAGGTTACAGATACAGTAAGTTGTGGAGCCTCAAAGGTCTTGGGCGCCTCGACATTATACATTTTAAACCTTGGCTAAGGTATAAAAGCTAACTTTGTAAAGTTATTATTAATTTTTTGTATTAAAAATACACAGTATGATCTTACGATGCTCACCTCTCTCCTTCTCTTGCTTCTATCTCCCTTGTCGGTTGCCACATTGCAGTGTCGTCTGTCGCATTACAACCGGAAGTAAGAGCTCTATGCATTGACGTAAACATATCATGGTAAATCATAGCTTTTGACATCATCTGCCCGGGGCCTAATTTTAGCATAAATAGAAATTTAAGGTAAGAAATCATAAAATAAGTATAGGCGGGGTATCGGGTCATCATTGCTAAGCATTTAGATGCGTTTAGGGTCAGAAACGACTAGATCAAAATCTCACTACTATTAATAATTGCATTTTTTTCCCTTCATTGAAAGTGAGATTTGAGACCATAAGCATGTGTGCTTAGATCTTATGTACTTATCCTAGAAGTTTCATAGCATTCGGATGTCGTTTGATGCTATAACGATCATGGTTTGCTTGTCGATTGACTAGCTTTTGATGACTTAGGTCATTTGAGTGTAGCTTGAGTTAGATGCAAGTTGTCTGTTGTTTTCCAAGAGATTGACAACCTCTTGTAGCCTTCATGTACTAGTCGTGTCAGCTTCGTCTCATGGATTGAGAATTATGTTCGTGGTTCTTAGTGAGGTTAGGAAACCCGTCCACATTTGGTGCCATTGTCGGGATGGGTAGACCTAAACTAGGAAAAACAGGAGCTTCTAGTGTAGTTATCCTTTAACTTCCTCTAGGATCACCTAGAGTTAAACTTTCTCTTTAAAACCACATAGCTTAAGAGTGTCGTCTTTTGCTGTGTAGAGGTAGCTTGGGAGTAGAGTGTACTTGCCAAGTACCTTGTAGGATTGTAGGATTAGGTTAGGATTTTGAGAATGATTGATGGACAAGACAAGTCTTAAGATGAATGCTCAAGAAACCATAAAAAATAAGAAAACAAGTGTTTGTGAACACCTTTTACAACCCAATTGCAGTAGAACCTAAGAGTAGGGTAAGTAGAATCGGAGGTAGATCTCAAAACATTGCTCACTCCGAAAGAATCATATGTGAGTTGTTTATGTGAAGCTGTAGAATTTCAGATCTACGGCTTGAAACAGCACCAAAAGACTGTCAACCACTAAATCCGGTTGGAGATTATGCTCATAAAAGTTGTATGAACCAGTGGGTAAGCATAAGAATGCATTTGAGGTAAATTTTCAAGAGTTTGCAAAACTCAAATTATTTATATTTTCTTGAGAACTAGGCCAGATTAAGTTTTGACTTGACTCAGAGGCTTAAAACATGTCACAAAAAGACTGACTACTGAAAAATTGTATAAAATTGTTCATTTTAGGCCAAAAGTAAATAATCGCGATTATTTACATTTGGATCAAATTGATCAAGATTGATACACAAAGGATCTATGCATGGTTACAGACATCTTTTGTGAAGGTTCATAGAGTTTGGATCACAAAACAGACCAAAAATCTTGATAAAAATTGAAATTTGTACTGATTGTTAAGAAATTGAGTTTGACTTGATAAATCTTGTCCAAATTTTGTGAAACTTGACTCAGAGGCTTAGTTTAAAGTGTTTAACATGTGTGTATACTCAAATGATAAAAAATATGCTAAAATTTGACAATTATAAATAATTATAATTATTTACTTTCATCTAATTTTAAAGTATTTTTGGCCAACCAAGCATACAACAGGTTTTATCATGTTGTATCGAACACTCACATCAACTTTGGTAAAATTTGGATCTTTAAAGTGAAAATTGTGGCCAATTTTGTAAGACAGTCTGTGGACACAAAATTGTTGACAAATTGAGCAGGGTTTATCCAAATTTTGTGAAACTTTTCTAGGGAGCTTAAGTTGAGTTGCTTTACCTATTTATATCACCAACTTGGCAAAAAAAATGCTAAAAAGTCCTAGAAGTAAATAATCGCGATTATTTATATTTGCCCCAGATTTAAGATTTTTTGCACAATTTAGTATACCACAAAGTTAAGCACATCAAGTAGACTACTCATATCAAGTTTTACGAAATTTGGGTCACAAAAGTGAGACTTAAGTTAGATTCTTGAAAACTGAGTATGCGAACACTAAACAATTGATAACTTGGACAAATCTCAGTGAAACTTGTCCAGACTTTACAACAAGGTGTCTGTATGGAAAAACAAGCCTAAAATGTATAAAAACTAAGAAAAGTAAATATTCGCAATTATTTACTTTTGAGTCCCAAAGACAAGATTTTGGACTTTTGAGCTTGTAGAATGTTAGAGCAACATAATACAAGGTCACTGGTCAAGTTTGGGTTCCATAGGATCAAAATTAATACATGATAACTCAGTTTCCAGGTTGTAGATTAGTCCTTTAGCTCTTTGCAAGGATAGAATTTGAAAATCTAATTTGCTGACTCACTTAGCTCAGATTGAAGTGATATACATAGACTAACCACAATAGTTAGCAAAAAATTGAGTAGTTTGACCGAATGATCAAAAACCTATAAAAATGGGATCGAGCATATAAAAGTGCAATTCGAAATGGATTTTTACTAAAATAAGACATTAGGATAGTTTCACGCATGGAACTTGCAAATCGGGGCACAAATCACATTGGATTGCAGGTTATGTTATTGAAGGCCTGATTTTCATCATTTGAAAGGCTACAATCAATTCTAACACTTTCAAGCTAGAGTTAATCAACTCTTGTGCATCTACGAGCAATCAACTGCCAAAAGTACTTTGGAAAATGCAGTCTTATCAAACTCGAGCAGGAGTAATTCTGCTAATCAACACCAGGGTCTACTAAGAGATAGTTCTTAGAGAACATGGAGTCAAGTCCAACCAAGAGTTCAAATACACGAGAACCAAAGCTAACCAGTAGTAGTAGCAACACGTGCACAATTGCAACAGAGAAAATTTTATAGCTATATGTCTACATTGGAGATAAGGTTTGTATACAGATTCGGAAGGCCATAGATATCGTATGAGTAGCAAAAGCAGCACAGGACCTGTGATCCTATTGATAAGAGTAAAGCCAGATTCAAAGAACTCCCACATGTTCAAAAACTTCAATGGAGCTAGGTATTGCAAGCTTAAAGACGAGGTGCGGATAGAAGTGCAAAAGATGGATCCAAGTGGTTATCCAAAAGACTGCACAAGCCCACAAAGCATCCATTTAGTGCATATGCAATCAGGATCGTTGTGCATGGATTACATTGGTCAAATCTAAGTTGAGACCCAGTAATGGAAGATCCAATAGGTCAGCCAATAGAAGAAATTCTAATTGGAGAACCAAGTCAAAGGCAGTATAAAGGTCAAGATGGAGCAATCTACAACTTGATGCTTAGTGTTTTAAAAGAAGATGCCAACAACTTGGCGAGTATAGAAGCTGAAACTTCTCAGCTAGAGCTTGCCATGATAGGGCCTAATGAAATACCACCAGTCACCGTGTATTGCTCAGATTGTGGAAGAAAAGTGGACATTTTCATGAAGATTGTCCAAGAAATCCAGACAACAAGGACACATCAATTGCTAATAAAAGCATGGAGCAAACTAGAAAGGTGAATCCCAATTTATCACCAAAGGTCAAAAAGAGTGTAAGGTTTGCAAATGATTCTGCATCCACTGTCACAAGTGTGCAATCATTCATGAGTCTAAGAGACACATCAAAGCGAATGATGTTAGCTTTGTATGGCACACAGAATTCATATGCACACTATGTGAACCAAAAATGACAAGTGTACAAAAGGGATCAACTTGGGTTTGAACGACCCAATGATAGATAAAAAAGGATGGTTCCATTCAAAGGATAGAATCTAATATAGCCCATCCTCTCTAGAGCTGAAGAATATTACCTGGGTGAACCCAAAAATGTGTTCATAGCTAGGCTCTCTTCCATTGGAAATAAGAATTCGATGTTGTGACCAAACGAGCATATACTTTGATCAAAACAGACGTAGATCCAAACGAGAGTCTAAAATCTATAATGCCTTGGTCCTGAAAACACAGAAGCTCATATCATAGGAGACCCATGGGATAGAAAATATCAGGGCAATGATAATGCTATCTATATCTTGACTTGGGGAATAATTTGTCATGTTTCATGGAGATACATAGGAAACTATACAAAAGGTTTGCAGATGCCAAACATAAACAATTCTACACAAAGTGTGCCTTCACAATCCCAAAAAGTGAGACTAAACTAGAGCCAAAGAGTTTTAAACTCTCATACTAGAGAAGGCTATAGTGATCACCCTAGGAAGGGGGAAGCTGCAAATCCATCAAGCTCATCGCTAGTACCAAGAAATTCTACACCAGTAAGAAGCCCTAGAACTTTTAGCCAACAGACCCCTTCAAAGCAAAAAACATTGAAAGATCATATGGTTGTTGGAAGTTTCCCGTTGACCCAGATCCCATCAAAATCTATAGACAAAGTCTTCTATGAAGATCAAGGGAAAATTTTTTAGTTGATCTCCACAAGTTAAATACAAAAGCCGACAAATCCCCTAGTGTTCAAGCAAGTGCATGTGACCAAGTTCACATATGCATATCAAGATACAAATAGTAATGAATACCAATAGGTTCATGACCTTGTACAAGCCCCTACGGATGTTAAACTTGGAGTCAAATACTATCTGAAGATGATGCAAAGCCTCAAGTTACTAGAACAGGTGATAGATAGGTCAAAATCAATGGAATCTAAAATCCATAAAGCTACACAAAGGTCACCACCAAAATCTCCTCCAAAGAGACAGATTCTGCTAGAAAGTACAATGGATCTTCTAAGATCAAAAGTTACTCAAATGCAGGCAGATAATGCTCAACAGTTGTAAGAAAAGGTGCAATACCATAGTTATACGAGTCAACATCAACGGAAGCACGTGATCAAGACAAAGACAATGTAGAAAAAGCTCAACCCACGGACACTACCACAACAAAATCAATCAGTAGAGAAAGAAATCTTGAGAAGATCAAGTACAACATCACCAGTGAAAACGAAGAAAATTCGTCAAGTGAAGTAAAGCTAGATTTTTAGTTACACAAAGCCTCATGTCTTTTTGCACTTGAAAAAAATGTGGCCAGTCACAACTGGAAGATGCTCCTGTATTTGTGAGAATATCTAGAGACAAACGAGAAGAATGTTGGGGAATTGTCTCCACCGCCATTCAAATAGGTTCATAGATAATCACAGTCCAATTCCACATGATCACATCAAAGGATATACCAGATGACATCATAGTGGAAATGACAATGGCCCAAAAGATGTTAGAGATATAGAGTTCAAACATGATGTAGTCATCACAGAGAACAAAGAGTGAAGACCAAGACTGGTCACTTGTGGACGATAGCACAAAGTCATCAAGCATAGTTAAAATGGAGACCGATGCCAAAGCCAGTCTTGTTGAAGATGATTCATCTCCATTGGACTTAACCTCAGAAGAGCTTAAAGTAGATCAGGCATCAAGAAGTGCAGATCAAATAGAGCAAAGAGCAATCACGAAAGCTATTGAGCAGAGAATGCCACCAAGACAAGAAGTAAAGAAGATCAAAATTGCAGACACCCAAGAAGCAATAGGAAGTCCAAAGATCTAGACATTGCCAACTAAATCAACTAATGAAAATTAGATTGGAAAATAGAGTCTCAAGCCACCCTCCATAGAGACACAATTACATCAAGATGAGACCATGAAAAAAGTAGGGCATAAATCTTCAAGAGCACCTCCAATGAGAATAGCTATAGTCCTCAATAGTGTAAATGGAACAAGTGTCAGATGCAATGCGCTATTGGATAAATAAGTAGAGTTCAATATGATTGTAGATAACATCCAAAGGATCCTCCAGCTCACTCCATGAAAACATGATAGCAAAAAAATGCTAGGTATGCATATATGTCAAAAAGACATGGTTGCTATTCTTAGCATACAAAATCATGAAGAGCAAGTAAAGTTTCAAATAAGGGACTTCAAAAGAAATGCTTGTATATGTCATCCTTGGACATCAGTGGTTAGACCAACACAAGGCCTACAGAAGATACAATGTTGATACTCTCTTTCCCAAGTGTTAGCAAAAGCAACAAATACAGATACCATTAGTGCTAGATTCAAAGTTGCAAAAGTCACCAGAATCAACAAAAAATCTTGCAGACAAAGGTAAAGCCAAAGTGGACCTTCCATAAATTAGCACAAAAGGTGTGACACCATATGCCTCTACGTCAAAGATCCCTTGTGGATCAGATACTTCTAGCAAGTTAGGATTTCAAAACGTCAAGTCAATTGCTGACCCAACTAAAACCTCTAAGGAGACACCCAGAAAAGCAAAGATATATCAGCCCAAGTACTTGAGGAATCAAAAGAAAGTAAAGCAAGTGTTTTTTAAGAGCAATTTAGTCAAAGTCAATGATCGGGTTTGGATTAAAGATATGAAATCAACACAGAAAAGCAAAGATATATCAACTCAGGTACTCAAGAAATCAAAAGAAAGTGTTTTTTTAGAGCAATTTAGTCAAATTCAATGATCCGGTTTGGATTCAAGACATGAAATCAACAAAAAAAAACAAACACATGGGATGGATAGAATCACAATGGAGCTTTAAGGAACAAGAGTACTATAGAGGTAACAGATAGATATGGATACCAAAACGTTAGGTAACGGAATATGAAGTAGCGTCAAGTCTCTCCCAAGAAAGAAGGCCACAAGGTATCAACCTGGACAATATCCTAGCTAAGAAGAACGTATACAATAGAACAACATCAAAAGATGTTAAAGTCTACCACAACTCTCAAGAGGATACGTAACAAAGAAGGATCTCAAAGAATCTTCCTCTTGAACAAGGATTCTACACAGGTTATACAAAGATTTGGCTACCAGTCAAACACAAGCCAACTGCAACTACACCAAACTTGCATGAAGATCTGTAGAACTCAACAAGACCTAGAGTGAATAAAACTCAGCAAAGGAGATACAAAAGGTCATCAAGAGATTTGGATTCCTAAGTCCTCCAATGATCCTATTCAAAAGCCAAATGCCGATAGTGAACAGAGGCCTACAACAACATCAAAGACTCCTATCAACATGCCCAATTGGAGAATCACACAAACAATGGAGTCTTCACATTCAAAGAAGAACAACCCAACCAACAAAGATTTTGATTCAAAGATGATAAAACAGGTATGGCAAAAGAAACCTTCAATGCCAACTTGGTCCTTCACTTATCCTCTTTTTGAGGATTCAAGCTTACTTTTACGTGAAGAAATGTTTGTAATAGACACAAGAATGTAAAAAGTCAAGTCGCCAGGGTGCAAAAAACACTCTTTGGCATAGTCAGAGTTGGGTTGTTGAGCCATAAAATGAGCAAAGCATTAGTCCCAAAGCTTCAAGTCGTAGTAAACTATGTGCTAAGAGTCGTAGTTATTACAATTATGCTCAAGCTGGAAGAGTTTAGCATAACTAAGTCATGTCGCTCATGCTGGATGAGATGAGCATAAGAGTCAAAGTATATTAACTTACAATTGATGGAGTTTTGTAGAGTCCAACACTCACACACAGTGCAGAGTAAGATGAGAGCACATATCTTCGACAACGAAAACCATTCTTAACACTAGAATGGTAACCTAACAGGACATAAAAGTGTCCTTTCAAGGTTTGGGAAAAAATTCCAAAACCATAGTAGATCCACTCATTTTGAAAAATCCTTTCATGAGCTTATAGTTCAATATATACTACATATGGAAAAAATGAGAAACTTGTAATTTTTCTCATCCCTTGGTCACTACAAGCCTCCAAAGTGGATGGACCAGTGCATTTTGCCCAAAACAGCAATTTCTTACGGTTGATTGCATATGAATAAGAGTGGAGATTTTTATAGGACATGAGAAAAAAGGCCCCGTTAACTTCAATGGGTTGGTGACCAAAACATATGGTTGCTTTTACCTCACTAATTTGTTTTTGGGCAAAAAAAATAGGTACAAAAAAGTTTCATTTTGCCATTCTGCGGACCTATCATCAAAGTTTCTATAGTCACGCTCAATACAGATACTATATACATGTTTTCTTAGTTCCTTTTGGGCATCTGGATTCAAAAGGAGCCATGGAGCATGTCAAAAGGATAATGGATATCTTACAATTGGAACCTTGGGGGCAATGATAAAGTGCTAAATACAGCAAACATGAAAAAACTGGGTTTAGCATTATGACCTCTAGAAACCCATAGAAACTACTCAATATCTAGCGAAGATTGTAGTCTATGATTAGATATGGTCACTACCTACAAAATACACACAATTGGCCTAAGAAACTAGCAATATTGAGAAAGTTATACTTGTTACTCTAAACTATATCGTATTCTTTAGCAATCAAAAAACTCAACCATCATCATATACTATGCTATATAGCATATTAGGTCCCCCAAAACTCAAGGAATATTAGATTTATGTTATACATTACACTTACACAATCAAAATTGAATTTGGATATCAAGAAAGCCACCAAAAAAATCATAAAACTGCTAATTTTGGCCAAAAAGCAGGATTATGCAATTCTTGTAAATTGGTCATAGCTTTCAATTTTAACACTTAGCTCTCCCTACAAGCATCAAAACATGTTGAGAACTATGAAGGCCTAACCTCTAGCAATCTAAACCTCACAAACATGAAGTTTAGATTGGTATAGTTACCAAAAATTGAAAAAAAACAAAAAACAAGACCCGTTTTTTCACACAGTTTAGGTTCAAAAATGTTGTGCAAGAGTAAGGTTAATGGTGAGATCGATACTCAAAAAAAAAAAGCTAAGTTTTTTTCAGCTCATAAGGCAGCTTTGTGGATATATAGCACCTAGAAACTCATTTTCATACTCTTCAAATAATTCAAGCAAAATGGTCACTTTACAGGACACAAAAGTGTCCAAGGACATAAAAGTGTCATGTTACCATTCTAGTGTTAAAGGGGTGCCAGCTTGCAAATCCATGTCATGTGCTTCTATAACTACACCATCTTTCTGAAGAAACCCTCAAAATCTTTCTTGCACATCATATTGTTTCCCATGCATCTCTATGAATGCATATAGGATGTCCCGTCATTGGACATATGCATTAGACACTCTTTTTTGCTTCCACCTATGCCCCTTGAGTGGACTACATTCGGCAAACAAATGTTTCATCACGCCACCCACATATTTGCTACCCTTTATTTTCACATATCAACAAATAGTCCCTTCAGGACTTTATTAATATGTTAATAATGTGTATCCCAAAGGCATTTTTTTCCACCGGGTTTTTCCCCTTTGGTCATCCAGGTATTAAACCCTATTTGATTTCCTCATCATTCTACTTCTCTTGTACAGACTCATAATAAATAAACAACAACCTCGCCATTATGCTACTGCAATGGAAAAATGCGACATCATCTCTCATACCAATGAAGATGCTACATCAAAATAAACCTCATCAAACAATTCAACAATAAATGAGGACAATCAGCCCATCAACAACCAATCAAAACCTTCCACTACCTCCACGAACACTTCTCACCCCATGGACAAGCACTAAAATTGGAAGGGGGAAATGTTAATTGAGCTGATGTCAGAGTTAACACGAGGTGCTAAAGATCGAGGCCTTATGAATACACATCAAAGATGAATATGAAGAAGTAGTGAAGATTGGAGCTACACACTTTTCACATCTTAAAAAAATGACCATGTATTATAATTTCACGGTGTATTTAGCCATTGTGATAATTGTCACATGTTAGGGGCTCGATAAGAGTTCCAAGGTGTAAAGAATAGGTCATTTAGTATATAGTAGGCTGCAGATATAGTAAGTTGTGGAGCCTCAAAGGTCTTGGGCACCGGGACATTACACATTTTAAAATTTGGCTAAGGTATAAAAGAAAACTTTGTAAAGTTATTATTAAGCTTTTGGATAAGAAATACACAGCATGAGCTTACGACACTCACCTCTCTCCTTCTCTTGCTTCTATCTCCCTTGTCGATTGCCACATTGCAATGTCGTCTGTTGTGTTGCAAATGCAGGTAGGATCTCTACGCATTGACGTAAACATATGACATTGCGGACTTGTGACCTAATTTCATCATAAGTAGGAATTTAAGCTAAGAAATCACAAAATAAGTATAGGTGGGATATTGGGGCATCATTGCTAAGCATTTAGATGCATTCGGGGTCAGAAACGACTAGGTCAAAATCTCACTACTGTTAATAATTTCATTTTTTCACTTCATCAAAAGTGAGATTTGAGACCATAAGCATGTGTGCTTAGGTCATATGTACTTGTTCTAGAATTTTCATAGCATTCAAATGTCATTTGATGCTGTAACAATCATGGTTTTCTTACCGATTAACAACTAGCTTTTGATGATAGTCGCTCAAATGATTTAGGGCATTTGAGTGTAACTTGAGTTAGATGCGAGTTGTCTATTGTTTTCCAAGAGATTGACAACCTCTTTTAGCCTCCATGCACTAGTCAAATTAGCTTTGTCCCATGGATTGACAATTATGTTCGTGGTTCTCGCTATGTCTGCAATAAGATAAGAGCGAGGTTAGGAAACTCATCCACATCACCACTTGGTCAATCTAACCAAGTTCTTGGAGGAGCGAAAGAAAATTCTCAATCCACAACCAGGCCACCTTAAGCAAGTTTTGGAAGGGAAAGCTCATCATCCTATATTTAGCACTTTGATTTTCAAAAAATATTTAAGAAGGTTTGATGCATCCTAGATCCACCACTTGGTCATTCTAAATATAGTGCAAAAGGGGGAATGCGTCCTAGATCCACTATCTTTCCATTATATATAGTTTGTGCAATAAAGGATGCATCCTAAATATAATCAAGGTCGTTCTAATGACGTTTAGAATGGTGTGAACCTATATATTGATCAAAACAAGTTGTGGAAGACTAGTATACATCTTAGATCCACCACTTGGCCAATCTAGAAATCAATACTAGCTCAATCAAAGATTTAGTCATAGTTGTTGAAGTGTCCATCCATCCAAGATCCACCACTTGGCCAATCTAAATGGCTTTTGTCAGAGTGAGTGTATTCTAAATCCACCATGAAAGTTTTTAACCAGCTATCACATCCTTGATCCACAGTAAGTGGCCATTTTAAAAAACTTGTAGAAGCTTTGGTCCATTTTAGATCTACCACTTGGACATTTTAAAAAGTTTTAGAACACATATTGTTTCTTAGATGCATCACTTGGAGATTTCAAGTTCAAGTTCTTGTTGAAGAGTAAGGGAATTCTTAATCCACCACCAAGTCACTTCAATCAAGGTGTGAGAAGGGAAAGTGCATCTTGTATTGAGTACTTGCCCTTTTGAAATAGATTAAGGAAGGTTTGGTGCATCCAAGATTTACCACAATACCATTCTAAACATGGTAATGTAAGAGGAAAAATCATCCTAGATTCACTACCTTTCCATTCCACTTGTCCAAGCTATGATCTATCAATTTATAGGGGACCATAAGATCCACCACTTGTGCAATCTATGCCCTATTGAGACATAGAGATCCATAAGGTTCACCACTTGTCCAAGATATGTTCCATTCAAGCATAGAGGACCATAAGGTCCCAATATATGCTGTATTCAAGCATAGAGATCCATGATGTCCACCACTTGTCCAAGCTATTCTCCATTCAAGCATAGAGAGCCACAAGATCCACCACTTGTCCAAGCTAAGATCCATTCAAACATAGAAAGACATAAGGTCCACTAGTTGTCTAGTCTATGATTTATTGAAGGGTAAAGAGCCATAAGGCCCACCACTTGTCCAAGATAAGACCCATTCAAGCATAGAAAGATACAAGGTCCACCACGTGTCCAGTCTATGCTCTATTGAAGTACAGAGGGCCATAAGGTCTACCACTTGTCTAAACTATGATCCATTAAATCATAAAGTACCATAAGGTCCACCACTTGTCCATTTTATGCTCTATTGAAGCATAGAGGGCCATTAGATCCAACACTAGTTCAAGCTATGTTTCATTCCACCATAGGTAGCCATAAGGTCCACCACTTGTCCAAGAAAATTACCATTCTAGCATAGAGATCCACAAGGTCCACCACTAAATCTAGGCTCTATTGAAGCATAGAGAACCATAATGTCTACCACTTGTCCAAGTTATGCTCCATTCAAGCATAAGGTCTACCACTTTTCCAAACTATGATCCATTCAAGCATAGATAACCATATAGTCACTACCACTTATCCAATCTATGATTTACTCAAGCATAGAGAGTCTTGAGTTCCACCACTTGTCCAAGCTCTACTCTATTCAAGCATAGAGAGACACAACGTCCACCGATCTAAGCTCTATTGAAACATATAGAGCAATAAGTTTCCCCATGTATCCAAGCTATGCTCCAGGCAAGGATAGAGGACCATAAGGTTTACCACTTGTCCAAACTATGCTCTATTGAAGCATAGACAACCACAAGGTCCACCACTTGTCCACGCTAAGCTACATTTAACTATAGAGAGACACAAGGTGCACCACTTGTTCAATCTATGGTCTATTGAAGCATAGAGAGCCATAAAATCCACTAATTGTCCAAGCTATGCTCCATTCAATCATAGGGGACCATAAGATCCATCACTTACCAGATCTACGCTCTATTGAATCATAGAGATCCATATGGTTTTTCACTTGTCCAAGTTGTGTCCCATTCAAGTGTAGAGAGCCACTAGGTGCACCACTTGCCCAAGATAAGCTCTATTGAAGCATAAAAATAGAGACAAACACACTCCACGGCCATAAACTTCTATCTTATCTCCAATATATAATGATTCATGTCTCTCAAGCTTGATTATATAACCAACCACAAGGAACAATGTCATGGGTTTTTAGTCTCAAGCTCCACCACTTTTCGAACTTATAGTCCACTATAATATGTTTATTGTGGTTTTAAACTTCATCTTTTCTAAACTTCTCTCATTTTTAGGATGGACTTTGAATCTGGGGAGAAAGTGCACATGATACTTGACAATGAAATTGTTTGTGTTGGTTGTGTGTATAGAACCAATGAAGATTCCACTTGTTGTGGTATAAAGATAGGCCAAGGAATGTATCCATACTAGTGCAGAAATCCATTCCAAACAATCTATTCTAAAAGCTTTTGTGCATCCTAGATCGACCAGTTGGCCATTCTTAACAAGTTTTGGAAGGCAAGATGCTTCATATACCATGAATTCACGATTGAAACATGCTTTTTAAGGCAATGTGCATCTAAGATTCACTTCTTGGCCATTCTAAATATCTAATATAATGGGAGGTGAAATTTATACCCATAACTTGACTCTTCTAAGTAACCAAAAGACAAATGAGTGAAACTTAGAACTACCATTTGACCATTCTTAACAAGTATTAGAATGTGGTAGCATCTTAAACCAAACATTCCAAACAAGTTGTGGAAGGGTGGGTGGTGCATTCAATGAACTAGTACTTTGCCATTCAAAGAACATTGTGTAAATATGGGTTCATCCTAGATCCGCCATATGTCCAATCTAAAAAATTCCTTGATAAGAGCAAAGAAATTTTCAATCTACCATCAAGGCACTTTAAGCAAGGTATGGATGCAAAAGTGCAACCTTTACTTAGCATTTAGCTATTCGAAATAAGTTTTATAGGGGTTTGGTACATCCAAAATCCACTATTTGGCTATTCTTAACATGGTACATAATAAAAAATGCATTCAAAGTGAACTATTGCATACATTGCTAATGCATAAGTTTATGCTCTGAAAAAATATGTACAATGAGATACAAATGCTTGTATGTATTATGTTTAACATGATACATGAACTTTGAAATAGAGCATTATTATTTTAGCTCAAAAAAGCCTGTGAAAATCAATGGATATCAGTCTAGGAAAATATTTTTGTCCTAATGATTAGACATCCTCTTTTAAAAATGATAAGAAGTTATGGCACCTATAAGGACCCAAACAAATCCTACATCTGATGATGACGTCAGAGCTCCAAAAAGAACTAGAACGTCACACGACGACAAAGCCAGGCCTAGTATTAGGCCTACTCATGAGAGTGTACAGGCCCCAGTGCTACAACAAATGCCAGATCAGTTCGACGTGTGTCTTCGTTATAATTAGTTTAGTTAATTCAAGTTTTTCTTTAAACAGTAACATTGCATACGTAAAGAGGGAGTAAGGAATTAGCAAAAGTAAAACTGACTAAAACAGAAGGCATCTTCCAAGAAACCATTATGACATTAGCGCACGGGACAAAACCAAGAAAATAGAGACCTTGAGGGATACTCGAGGCTCAATATTCGCTTGGTTATGACACCAAATACAGACCAATTTTGAATAGTACTTTTGGCTTGCTTTTTATTTCAGTCATGGGGATCATAGTCCTGGAGACAAACATTGTGGGCGAGGATACATGTGAAGAAAAACTATTCACGTTCTTATACAACGCCCGTGCTCATCACCGTGCACCAGAACTATCAGGAATGTTTAATGCAGAGTTTTCTATATAGAGGATTATAGATTGCTCATTTGAGTACCTACAAACCCATTTGCAATAGTATGAGGCAGTCATTTGTGACAATTCCATGACAATTGATGGCATGAAATATGTGCACCTTGCTGACCTTGACCCTGACAAGAGTGCTTCAAGGAGACTGAATCATTGTCTAGAAAAGTGTCCCTCCAATGCACTGCTTGTACAAGACAGGTGTATGAAGCACTTCAAAAAGTGTCGCTTAGTGGAATTCTACCACGGGTTTGTCTGCTACTTATACTTGCAGACGGATGGTGAGTCAGAGACTTCCCAGTCAACAACTTTTGGTAGTTTTCCATTGGCACCGGAAGAAGAGGTAGAGCGTGTGGAGGTGCAGTTTGACCCAGAAGAAGAGCGGGTCGAGGTATTAAAGGAAACGTTTGATACGGGCTTAACTCTTTCTTCTCTTGCGGATGCAGCAATAGGGTGCAAGCAAGAAAGCCCAAATAAGGAAGTGACTTTGCCTCTAAATTGCACTCCCAGCTTTGCTATGGCGGGTGACACCCACTATGTTCTACTCATAGATATCATGCATGAGCTGAATATACGGGAGGACTACTGCCTAGCTGCAATTGCAAATTTTTATGAGGCAGACATGGGATTTGTGGATGATGATGGAGTGGACCAACATCTTATTGCTGACACAGCTATCCACGACTCACAGTTTACTTCAGGGTGGAAAACTGATCAAAGATACATTCAATGAAGCAAAGTCCGGAGAGGCCAATTTGCCAACAGATGAGCAGTTTCAATCGACAATAAAACAACTTGGCTTGGAAAACATGGGTAGGCCCGTGGAACCTAGAGCTCAGGTAATGAATAGTCAGTCTGTTCACTTGTGGAGAAGGTCGATGTTGGAAATGGACGAGAATCAGATGGTAATTTTTAAAGGCATTAAGATGGTATTGGAGATGACCCAGTGATAAAATATCATGATCAAAATTTTTTGTTGACAGGTGCTAGTGTATGACGATAGTTTCCTTTGAAGAGCCGGAGACTCACGGCAAGGGCTTGTCATTGGAGTCCAAGGCAAGGATGTTGTTAAGTATGGAGCCTGATTTACCCCTTGTAATTTTCTGTGGTTAAAACGCACATTTGTAAGGCCCCCATTATGAGGAGAAGCCATCGTGCGTGAAGGAAAATCACTCACCGGGAATAAAAAACACTCATCAAAAACCAAAATTTTCACAGCCAATCTCGAGCAAAGGCTTCGTCGAAATATTCCTTTTTGCCGAAAATCGAAAAGTGGTCGGAAAATGACAAATCGGTTGGCCGGTGACCGGTAGTCAATGGCCGGTGGCTGGTGGTCGAAAGTCAATGGCCAGTGCCCGGTGGCCGAATTCAATAGCCGGTGGTCGGATTCAAAAGAGGACTTGTCTTCTCAAGGGCGGCCACACATGGGCGGATTGGAGGGTTCGATTTGGATTTATCTACACAAGGGCGGCTACACATGGCTGCCTCTCATGAGAAAGGGTAGCCCTTTTGGCCTATAAAAGGAGGCCATTTCTACACACATTTCAAAGTGTGAAGTTGATGCAACAAGGTGGGTGCGAGGTGGTGAGAGTGAAGCAAGGTGGGAGCTCTATTAAGGGCATAATCCCTTTGTAAACAGTACTAAAGCCATTGAGTGGCTGCTTTCCCGTGGACGTAGCCCACATTAGGTGAACCACATATATCATGTGTACTCTCTCTCTCTCTACTCTATAATCTCTTGTGTGTGAAATCTATCTCTCTCCATTAAGTAATCTACTCAAATATCTATTTAGATACGTCATATTTCCTAACAACTGGTATCAGAGCAAGGTTTGCTCGTAGCTAAATTATCTCAAGGAAAGGATTCCTTGAATTGACTGGGAGTTATGGCGGAGGAAGGGAAGCTCAAGATTGAGAAGTTCAACGGCAAAAACTACCAACATTGGAAGATGCAGATTGAAGACTATCTCTACCAGAAGGACCACTATTTTCCACTAGGCGGTCTTGCGAAGAAGCCCACAATAATGGTAGATGAAGCATGGATTGTCCTTGAGTGAAAGGCATTGGGAACAATCCGGTTAAGCTTGGCGTCAACGGTGGCCTTCAATGTTTCGGAGATGAAGACCACGGAGGACTTGATGAAGTCACTTGACGACTTCTACAAGAAACCATCGGTATCCAATAAGGTATTTCTTATGAAGCGCTTGTTCAATCTAAAGATGGTAGAGAATGGTTCAACTACAAAACACCTAAATGACTTTAACACAAACATAAGTCAACTTCGATCGATGAAAATAAATTTCAATTATCTCTACCAGATAGTTGGGACAGTCTTGTGATGGCTGTAAGTAATTCTATTTTTGGCACAAATACTCTTAAGTTTGATGATGTTGTGGGTGTTCTCATAAGCAAGGAAATACGAAGAAGAAGCACAAGAGAATCATCAAGTGTTGCACTGTCAATGGAAACAAGAGGAAGGCCTAAGGAGAGGTTCAAAAACCAAAAGGGTTGTGATCGCTCAACACAGAGAAAATCACGCACAAAGTCAGTTCTTGAATGTTGGAACTGCAGCAAGAAGGGCCACGTCAAGAAGGATTGCTGGTCCAAGAAGAAGAAGGAGACTGAGTCTCAAGACAACAAGCCAACATCGGAGGCCAATGTGGCAGGTAAAGTAGAGCAAGATGCTCTAATTCTCTCATTAAAGAATGTGTCTAATGCTTGGATAGTAGATTTCGGGGCTTCATTCCATGCGACACCACACAAGCAACATTTCCAAGACTACACCAAAGGTAATTTTGGGTATGTATACTTGGGAGATGATGAAGCTTGTGAGATTGTCGGCAAAGGTACAGTTTCTGTCAAAACTGCTAACGGAAATGAATGGAAGCTTAAAGATGTTAGGCATGTTCCTTCTCTTCGCAAAAATTTGATCTCTACAGGACAATTGGACGATGAAGGTCACAACATTGCATTCGGAAACAAACGGTGGAAGATCTCAGGGATCTTTGGTGGTTGCCAAGGGTGAAAAAGTCGGTACACTTTACTTGTGTACTGTTAGCACGCAACCTTCAGCTTGTGCAGCAACTACAGAAGTTGACAGTGCGGTGTGGCACTACCGACTTGGGCATATGAGTGACAAAGGAATGCAAATCCTTCAAACAAAGAAGCTTCTACCAGGTTTGAAAGAAGTGGACTTAGAGTTTTGTGAAGATCGTGTTTATGGTAAACAAAAGAGGGTAACCTTTCAAAAATCAGGAAATTAAAAAAAATTTAAAAAACTTGAGTTGGTTCATTCTTATGTTTGGGGTCGTGCAAGTACACCATCACTTGGTGGCTCATTGTACTATGTAACATTCATAGACGATGCGACTAGAAAAACATGGGTTTATTTCATGAAGAATAAGTCCAATGTGTTTTCCATATTTCAAAGGTGGAAAGCCTTTGTGGAGAATGAAACAAGTACCAAGGTTAAATGCCTCAGATCTGACAATGGAGGCAAATATTGCAGCCAAGCTTTTGAAAGATTATGTGCTAGCAATGGCATTCGGAGGCAAAGGACAACCCCAAGGACACCTCAGAAAAATGCGATTTTGGAAAGGATGAACAGGACAATCATGGAGAGAGCACGAAGCATGCGGCTACATGCAGGCCTACCGCTTGAGCTTTGGGCAAAAGCTATAAGTACATCTGTGTACTTAATCAACCGATCACCCCTCAACGGCATTGGATGGGGGAGTTTAAGGAGAGGCATGGACAGGTAAACCGGTGAATTATGCATTTCTCAAAGTGTTTGGGTGTGAGGCTTTCATGCACATAGATAGAAGCCTAAGATCAAAGCTAGATGCAAAGTTCAAAAAGTGTTTCTTCATTGGCTATGGATAAGGTGACTTTGGGTATCGCCTATGGAATCCCGAAGATGGTAAAATCTTAAGGAGTAGGGATGTAATTTTTAACGAACAGAATATGTACAACAATTACTTGGAAAGAAAACAAACAAAAGAAACAGGTGATGAGTACATGGATCTTGAGGACAGTGAAGACTCAAGGACTGCAAACGGTGACAATGTGCAACAACTTCAACCAAATGAGGAGCCTCAACCTATTCCTCGAAGATCTACAAGAGAAAGTAGACCTCCAAAAACCGTTTGTTCCTTCCTTCAACCATCTCTTGATCTCAAATTCTGGAGAGCCGGAATCATAGGAAGAAGCTATGCAACACGAATCCAAAGAAGAATGGATGAAGAGCATGCAAGTGGAGATGGACTCACTACATCGCAACCAAACATGGGAGTTGGTTGAATTGCCTAAAGGTAAGCGGGAACTTCAAAACAAATGGGTGTACAAGCTGAAGGAAGAAGAAGGTGGAAAAAAAAGATACAAGTCTAGGCTTGTGGTAAAAGGATTTTCTCAAAAGAAAGGTGTTGAATTCAATGAAATATTTTCTCTTATTGTAAAAATGAACTCAATTAAGCTTGTCTTAAGCCTTGTGTCTGCTCATGATCTGAATCTTGAGCAAATGGATGTCAATACGGCATTCCCTCACGGTGACTTAGAGGAGAAAATTTACATGCTTCAACCAAAGGGGTATGAAGTAAAAGGTAAGGAGAAAATGGTTTGCAGATTAAAGAAAAGCTTGTATGGATTAAAGTAAGCATCAAGACAATGGTACTTGAAGTTTGATCGATGGATGTTAGATCATGGATTCAAAAGATGCAACTCAAATTATTGCATCTACACAAAGAATTTGGGAGACGGAAAGCTCATCATCCTAATGTTGTATGTTGATGACATGCTGATTGCAAGTGCTCACATGCCGGACATAAAAGACCTAAAAGAGGAGGTGTCTAAATCTTTTTCAATGAAAGATTTAGGTACTGCAAAGAGGATACTTGGTATGAAAATATCAAGGGACAGAACGAAGAAGACAATAAAGCTATCTCAAGAGGATTACATCGAGAAGGTACTAGAAAGGTTTACAATGCGAAATGCAAAACTAGTTTCCACACCTTTGGCTGGTCACTTTAAACTAACGAAAGATATGTGCTCAAAGACACAAGAGGAGATAGCCTATATGTCTAAAGTTCCATATACATGATAAAAAAGCGGTCATAATTATCTTAAAGCTAGAAAATTAATATATCTTTTTATCTATATCAAATATATCAATTTCAATTTAAAAAATAGAAGAAAAGTAGTTCATTAAGTTAGAAAATTAAAAGATAATTATCATAGGTCATAAATATCATTATCTACTTGTGATAATTACGATGATTAACTAGTCAGTTCGAAACTTATTATTGACCAAAAGCCTTATTTTTAGCTAAAGATTAATTAAAATAAATAGATGTTGAAGTCGAAAGTTTCTAGGAAAATTAAAGTAAGTGTAAACCAATGATATAAAGTTGAGGAAATATAATCTTGGAGAGAAAATAAATAAAATAAATATTAATGTCAAAATAAGCAGTTTTTAAGCTTCAAATTTGATGAGGAAATTAGGAAAAAGATATAGAAAATTATAAGAAAATTGGGAGAACTTAGCAAACCCTTATGGAAGCTTTGGAAAAAGTTATCATACCTATATAGGAAAATATTAAATTATTTGGTCAAGAATTTACTAATTAAGACCTCAAATTTAACCCTGATTGGGTTGAGATTGAATACAAAGGTTAAGTTTACTCTTTTAATAATTTACCTAATGATTAGATGTTCTTTTTAAAAAAGGATAAGAAGTTATGGCACCTAAAAGGATCCGAGCAAATCCTTCATCTGAAGGAGGAGATTAGCTTAAGCACTTAGACAATTATACAGTAATTATCATAGCTAGAAATCACTGTTAGGAAGCTAAGATAATTAGACCATGAACAGAGAATCAATTTAGCTAATTAATTAGGCTAAATTTATTTATTTTTAAGCAAAAACTAAAAGGAGAAATTAGTAAGTCATTTAGATAATTACATGCCATTTATTAGAGTTAGATTACATGATAAAGAAGTCGTGATAGTTATCTTTAGTTTAGAAAATTTATTAAGATATTTATCTAAGTCAAATTATACTAATTCTAACTGAAAATTAAAAGGAGAAATTATTAAATCATGTTAGATAACTAGATGTTATTTATTTGAGTTAGATTACATGATAAAACAGCCATGAAAGCCGTGATAATTATCTTAAGGCTAGAAAATTAATATAGATATTTATCTAAGTCAAAGTATACTAATTCTAGTTGAAAATTCAAGGAAGAAACTTATAAATCATGTTAGATAACTAGATGCTAGTTATCCAAGTTAGATTACATGATAAAAAAGCCGTGATAATTATCTTAAGGCTAGAAAATTAATATATTTATCTAAGTCAAAGTATACTAATTCTAGCTGAAAATTCAAGGAAGAAAATTATAAATCATGTTAGATAACTAGATACTATCTATCAAAGCTAGATTACATGATAAAAAAGTGGTGATAATTATCTTAAAGTTAGAACATTAATATAGATATTTATCTAAGTCAAAGTATACTAATTGTAGCTGAAAATTAAAAGAGAAAATTAGTAAATTATGTTAGATAATTAGGTGCTATTTATCAGAGTTAATTTACATGATAGAAAAGCTGTGATAATTATCTTAAGGCTAGACATAGATATTTATCAAAGCCAAACAATACTAATTTTAGATAAACATTAAGGGAAAAATTAGTAAATCATGTTAGAGCTTAGGTGCTATTTATCAGAGTTAGTATACATGATAAAAAAGTGGTGATAATTATCTTAATGCTAGAAAATTAATATATCTTTTTATCTATGTCAAATATACACATTATAGTTGAAAAGGATAGAGAAAAATTAGTTAATTAAGTTGGAAAATTAAAATATAGTTACCAAAAGGTCATAAATATCATTATTTACTTGTGATAATTATACCATAATTAACTAGTTAGTTAGAAAATTATTATTGACCAAAAGTCCTATTTTTAGCTAAAGATTAATTAAAATAAATAAACATTGAAGTCAAAAGTTTTTAGGAAAATTACAATAAGTGTAAACCAATGATATAAATTTGAGGAAATAAAATCTTTAAGAGAAAATAAATATTAAGCTTAAAAGAAGCAGATTTCACTCTTAAAATTCGATGAGAAAATAAAGAAAAAGATATAGAAAATTATAAAAAAATTAGAAGAACTTAGAAAACCCTTAGGGAAGCTTTGGAAAAAGTTATCATACCTATATTGGCAAATAAAAAATTACTAAGTCAAGAATTTACTAATTAAGACTACAAATTTAACCTTGATTGGGTTAAGATTAAATACAAAGGTTAAGTCTAGCTTTTGGTGTCTTGAGACAAGCTGTCTTAAGGAGGATCAATCATATCTTTCTTAATTCAACCAGTTTTAACCCAAAAAAATCATTCTTAATTTACAAGAAAATGCACACTTTCGCTGTATCCACAACGTTTGTCTCTACGACTATGATCCCCATGACTAAAAGGCAAAGCAAGCCAAAACTACTATTCAAAATTGGTATGTATTTGGTGTCATAATCAAGCGAATATTGAGCCTCGAGTATCCCTCAAGGTCTCTATTTGCTTGGTTCTATCCCGTGCGCTAATGTCATAATAGGTCACTTGAGTTAGAACCAGGCAAATAGGGGCCCCAAGAATCTCCGAAGGGCCCTATTTGCTTGGCTCTGACCCAAGTTGAATTTTCGTTGTACCCACAACATCTGTCTCCAGGACTATGATTCCCCATGACTGAAAGAAAAAGCAAGCCAAAACTACTATTCGAAATTGGTCTGTATTTGGTGTCATAACCAAGTGAATATTGAGCCTCGAGTATCCCTCAAGGTTTCTATTCGCTTGGTTATCTTCTGTGCACTAATGTCATAATAGGTGACGTCACTTGAGTCAGAACCAGGCGGATCGAGGCCCTAAGAATCTCCGAAGGCCCTATTCGCTTGGTTCTGACCCAAGTTGAATTTCCGCTGTACCCACGTCCATTTGGAACAGTGGATTAGAACAGAGCATTTAATGTTATCAATAATAGGTATATAGGCTTACTCACTAAGTATTCCCAAACATAGCATTAAATAACAACTCAAGCACGGTCACATAAGTAGTAATTATTCCAACCATGCAGTGTGAGACTTCTAATCTTACCCTAACACCACTCTTTGGCCCTTGGAGTGTTGTTCCCATTGTGCTCTAACCCCGTAACGCAGTGTCTTCGGTGCTCACACAGTCAACAGCACATAGGAAGGGGAGAGAGAGAGAGACAAAGGGGAAGAAAGAACCTGTCTCTGTAATATCCAATGGCGTCGAGTTGGATGGTGATGTTGCAGGCCACTGAGAGTAAGAACCAGAAGGTGGCAATGGCGATGGCGACACGGCAACAAAGGACTCAAACCACTGGAGGTCGCTCAACGCAGGATTACAAGAGGTGGCCAAGGGAAGAGTGCACAAAAGGCAAAGGCAACAGTGATCTATTTGTTCTACTTGGAGATGGATATGGCAACTACAAGGGCGATCGGCGTCTGACTCTAAACGCAGGATCACAAGAGGTGGCCAAGGGGAAGAGCGCAAAAAAGGGAAAGGCAATGGTGATCTGTTTGTTCTACTCGGAGATGGAGATGGCGACTGCAAGGGCGACCCGTGTCTGACTCTAAATGATCACTCAAAAAAGGCATGTGGATTGTGCTCACAAGGACAACTAGTAATAAATGGGCTCAGATTCCCATGCAGTACGATCGACCAACCACAATCTCGGGTGTAATCATGCGCATAAGTGAAGTTGTCACCCTTATCGAGGTAAGCATTCTAAGTTTAGAGGTAGTACCCCCACCAAACATTTTAACTATATATACCCTCTCCCTAGATGAGCGCTCTTTTGCCTCTTTTTGCATCCTCTATTGCCCATCATTTTAACTCTACCCCCGTCGACGCTACACAATCCTCCCTTACAAACACAGGCTCCGGATCCTCCACTCATTTTCCTTCAATATTGGTTCCTCCATAAATTCCCCAAGTCCACCCTGTCCTGCTCATGCCCCTCATTGGCCTAATCATGCCCCTCATCAGCCTGCCCATCTGTGTCATTTCTCTCGGCCCTGGCCTACTCATGCCCCTCATTGTTATCCTCCCTTACTGGCTCCAGATCCTCCATGCCTTGCTCATTTTGGGGTCTAGCTGGCTCCTCCATAACTATTTATGTTTCTTCCATGACTGCCTTGGGGTCCACCTTGACTTGCTCATGCCCCTCTACGGCTGGCTCAGCTTGCCCATCTATGTCGTTTCTCTCGACCCGTGATTGTGTCCTTCTGCTATTTAATTCAGCCCTAGAAGGCTCTGTCTATCGTGCACGAGGATGGAGAGGGGGGATGTTCAGAATATCCATTGTTCTCATATCTTGGATAGGTAGTGGCTGAAGCAGCCCATCGTAGCAAAAGCGCAGCCTCCGAAGATAGTAGCGTGGTGTGCATGGGCAGCTAGTATATATCCATCACTGAAGAATTCAACAAGGTAGTCTTCTGCAATTCTTGAAGGCAGAGAAGTGCATTGCTGGCCCACCGCATGCCGACCCTCCACTGCTCGCAAATCTCTCGCACTACTCGCTGGAAAGGAAGACATGGAATAGCCGGTTGAACGTGTCGCTCGATCCTTTGCAGCTCTTGCAGTACACCTCTATGCGCCTCATATCGGTGTCTTCTTACTTGAGCATTCAAAGAGTCACCGGTGGCCCTTCTAGGCGTGGCCTTTGCACGAGGCATCTCTACAAATAGCATAACAAAAAACAACATGTCATTTGTCAGCACAAGGGACTTAAGATTTTAGAAAATGTCAGTACCAAGTGAACAGGTGCATCAAACAGAGTTTGCCTTTCCTTATTTGCCTAGTACCGACCTCAGAAAAGTGTAATAGTAAGCATCATTTATATTTTTTGAGGTAAGTACCAAGCAAATAGGTGCATCGAACAGAGTTTGCCTTCCCTTATTCGCTTGGTACTGATCTCCGAAAAGTGTAATAGCAAACATCATTTATATTTTTTGAGGTCAGTACCAAGCGAACAGGTGCATCGAACAGAGTTTTCCTTTCCTTATTTTCTTGGTACTAACCTTAGAATAGTGTAATAGCAAACAACATTTATATTTTTTGAGGTAAGTACCAAGCAAACAGGTGCATCAAACAGAGTTTTCCTTCCCTTATTCGCTTGGTACTGACCTCAAAAAAGTCTAATAGCAAGCAAACAGGTGCAACAAAATACAAATGTGAAGTAGACGAACGAGAGCTCTAGTGAACTCAAGATGAGTCCATGCTGACCTAATTGTCATGTCGTGCCCTCCCATCACCTACCCTAATCTAGGGGGGTAGTACCACTGCTTCTCTCTCCCACATCTACCTCTCATGAAAACACATGGCGGTATTCCAACCCACCACCTCACAGACCACTCATCAGCCAGAACCTAGGCCCTGCTTTTCAGGCATGTCCGTCTAGTCTATTTAACCATCAACTTTTTCAGAACCTTCCTCAAGGTTTTGCAGAGCAACTACAAGAAGCTTGGAAAAGTGGTGATGCCTTTCCAAGGGACACTCCTGGAGTGCCAGCAAGACCACATCCAGGCCCTCCCCATGAGGTCCCCCCTTGGTCCTCCCCCGATGGTACCCTTAGCGTTCTCTACAGACACAACCCGGGAGTGGATGTTGTCAACATGGGAGTCAATCCTCGAGGTAAGCCACTGGTAATTCTACCTACCTTAGGTGCAGAAGATCAGTGGAAGATATCCCACACCTTTTTCTCAACTACCAAACCAACACCCCCATCCTTTCCCCCTTAGTACCAACCCTTGGAAGCTCAGAAATTCTTTCCGTTTTGTTCCCAATTTTCAAGCTCCTAGTTTGAAGATCTTGTTTGCTGGATGCTTTATGCAGGATGCTAACCCTCAAGTTGGAACAAATGAGGATCTACAGGCACAGAGTCTCAATCTCGAAAGACTCTCTAGATGCAAGAAGGACTGAAGACCTGAAGGGATTGCTCATCGAGAATGGCTCTCTAGATGCTATATATAATTGGATACAGGAGATGAAGGATGAAGCGCTTGAGCTAGCTAGTAAATATGAGGAAGCCCTGAACTTTACCAACAAGCTTCAAGAAGAGATAGACTAGCCGTGAAGAAAAAGGATTAACTTATGATTGTTTATTTCCAGTTGTATCCCCCGAAAATTAGTAGACCACTTTTTGTAAAGTCTGAAACTTGGCCTTTGGGCCTGTGCCTAGTGTTTTCTAACTCTCATCCCCCTCCATGGGTGTTAAGTTGTAATTTTAATTCTCCCTTATAAATTCAAAACGTGTATTTGGTATTAAAAAAAAAAAAAGTTGCAACAAACAGGGTTTACCTTCCCTTATTTGCTTAGTACTGACCTCAGAAAAGTGTAATAGCAAACATCATTTATATTTTTTGAGGTCAGTACCAAGCGAACAAGTGCATCGAACAAAGTTTGCCTTTCCTTATTCACTTGGTACTGACCTCAGAAAAGTGTAATATCAAACATCATTAATAAAGATGGTGGTCAGTACCAAGCGAACAGGTGCAACAAATAGGGTTTACCTTCCCTTATTCTCTTGGCACTGACTACACAAAATACAAGTGCACGAAAGTGTAGTAGCATACCTCTTCATTGTGTGTAGAGTTTTGTGTCACTAAAGCACTGTAGAACAGGAGTAAGACGAGGATGTGCAAAAAGGAGGAGCACTAGAGAGTAAGAGGAGATGCACAAAAAGGGTTGGGAGCACAAAAGAGATGGCCTATAAGGGAGGATCCTGTGCTTGTTAGGGAGGACCCTGCGCCTATTAGGGAGGAGCCTGAGGCAGCCACAGATAAATCTCAAGAAAGGCAAGGGAAAGGCTTTGCTTCACAAGAGCCATCCAACGAGGAGCCTTTATCAGATGAGTCGATTATTTTAGAGAAAATCAACAAAGAGAACGAAGAGGAGTTGCAATTTTTGATCAGTGCAACACCTCTGCATGCACATATACTGTTGCCTGGAAGGTCAAAGGAGGCCTGCATTTTGAACCTCGATCAACAAGACTTCCTATGCATGCGCAGTTTCACCAACTCCAATGCAACGGATGGGGTCATTAACATTGCTTTGTGGTACTTCTCAAGCTCTTTATAAGTCACGGTTGGTTCATTAAATGGCTCACTAACAAGACATGGGTCAATACTAAGCGTGTTAGTGGCTTATGCAATTGGATAGTGATACCACTCGCTCCGTATTGACCCTTGTCTTCACGACAGTCGTCAACGTTGCTGTGTTAAGTCTCAAGTTTTTCTTTATAAGTCACGCTTGGTTCATTAGATGGCTCACTACCGCTAAGACATGGGTCAATACCAAGCAAGTCAGTGGCTTATGTAATTCAATAGCTGCGTCGGCCGCTTGGTATTGACTCATGGTTTTGTGGCACTGATAGCCCACTGAAATATCTTCAGTCTAATCTCTGCCATTGATTCATGTCAGGCACGCTATCTCGCTTCCGCTCCCTGAGGTTTAAAAGAAAATGTACATAATAGATTTGTTGATATTGCCTATGCTGAAGAACAGTGGAGTTTCCTTTTTGGCTTTGATGGGCTGGTTTAGCAGAGTCAATTTTAAACTGGTGCGCTTTTTGGTCACTGCATACAATCAATCGTGAGTTTATTCTTGCCTTATAAAAACAATGTTGGATTTAGGATCTTTCTCCTCATCTTCGATGGTTTTGGTGTAGTGATCATTGGAGTTTGTTGTTATTTGACAATGAAGATAAGATTGTCTACTACGCAAACTTTGAGCAAAGCAAGGTGTTTCACAGTCGTGTAAAACCATAAGGCACATCTGGGTACATTTGGAAGTAGTGTCTCTTTGTAATGTGTTACTGACTCAAGTGGTTATGTATGTAGTGCCGCGAAAAAACTTGTATGCTGTGTAGAGCATGTTTTGTTAGAACATGATCTAGGGAATACCATCCGGCACGAATGAGTAATTGTGCCCACGTAGGTTGATGACTATAGCTGTGGTTGGCGAACTTGTTTGAATGCCTTGTTGTTGTTGCTCCTCAGCCAAATTTTGGATGTACCAAACGTAAGTAATTGTGTTGTTTCATTGTTTGCTGCAACGTTTGTATTAAAAGAAGCAACACCTTTACTTACTTTCCTATTATCATGCTTCTATAGGAACTTCAATTACATAACTACGCACCCAACGATGTGCGACATTTTTCTGTAATGGCCATCCAACATATTATAATCTCGGTAAACAGACGTACAAGAGAGGAAGGGGTGAGAGTTGAGGAGTTCAAACAGGCTCGCGTAAACAAAATGACGCAGCGCTACAATCAGACAAGAAGACGTTCGAAATATGCAAGAAGCAATAAATCAAAAGTTATGCGGATGCCGTAAAAGTAGAGGAATGGGCTACACATCGACGGCAAGAGCAAGAATAGAGAGAATCTTCACAGGTGCAAGATGCATGGGAAGCCATGGAAGAGGCCTATGATTTTGAATGACGCAAAAGGATTCCCGAGACCAACATCCCAAGAGGTAGAAGTAGCAGCAACCGGGGCAGAGGGTAGGGGAGCGGTGGCAGCAACCGGGGGAGAGGGTAGGGGACCAGTGGCAAGAATCAAGGGAGAGGGCAGGGGACTAGTGGCAGCAACCGGGGGAGAGGACAAGGGACCAGTGGCACAAACCGGGGGAGAGGACAAGGGAGTAGTAGTAGGGAAAGGGAGCAATAACTTGTATACATCTTGATAGAAACAACACAATTTGTAAAGTTTTGAGACAATGCAAGTGTACATTTTTTAAACATTGTTTGAGCGTCACAAAATGTCTCTGTATTAGTGATTTTGAAGAGTACATCATGGTTTGCATGGCATCAAAGCTCATATGTGACCTAGATTCCGGTGGAAGCAATTAAGTGAAGTGTATTTGTGAGTGACTCCTTGCACAATGTTGTTTTCTCCTTCCGTCTTGGAATCTGAAAAGAAGAAAAAGTTAAATTCTATGTCTTAATTTATTAAAGACAATCAAAATTCATCCATTTACGAAGAACCTTTCTGTTGTTGAGACTGAATGCATACAATTCCGACAAAAGTGGAAGTTCTTCACATGTAAGATCTAGCCTGAGCTGTGCAAGAGTTGTGCTTGACATTGTCTCCATCACAGTAAGTAGGCTGTCTCGAAAGTAGAGCTCCATTGATAAAGGTTTGTTCTCGAGGCCAGACTCTGTATCTTGGTCAAGTAAATTAAGCTGCCCACTAAGAAGATGATATCTAAAATAGTAAAACGACACCATGAAATTTTGAGAGCATATGATGAACTTGCAAACTATGGACTTCTTTTGCAAAATACAAATTTTTCTAGTGATTGTTTCCTATCCCAATTATCATCTAAAAAGTCCAAACAGCTCTCAGACTTGCAAATGAACATTGTTGCGGTGGTTCTTATTTGCTCATCGAAGAAAAAATATACAAACACTTCAAGAGGCATAAATAGTGCGAGCAGAACTATTTTTGTGGCAATTGAATACTTGAGGGACTTTTGAAGAGTATAAAATAACTCAAAAATCAATAAAAAGATTTATGCAAGATTAACGGATAATTAAGGATATTAGTCACCATTCAATCACGCGTACTATTTGGATAATTATGATATCCAATCACCTATGGTTAAAAAAAGTGCTTTCTACACTCTCTATGTCATATTAATTTGGTAGTCTAAGCAACTTGAAATAACATCATAGTTAGTTGTAAGCAAGGTGGTTAGCTATGATTAGTAATGAACCATAATTAGAAGGAAACAACAAAATCAAGAAGTTATTTCTTCTTTCCAAGAAAAAGGATTGCTTATGAAAAATGTGAGAGCTTAAACATGAATTTAATTAAGCATGAA
Source organism: Adiantum capillus-veneris (assembly GCF_014529385.1). Lineage (NCBI taxonomy): Eukaryota > Viridiplantae > Streptophyta > Polypodiopsida > Polypodiales > Pteridaceae > Adiantum > Adiantum capillus-veneris. Next base: position 141,941,830 of record NC_140943.1, read on the forward strand.
AGTATATTGCTTCCAAGAAAGTGAAATAGAATAAGAGAACAAGAAAAACATCACCTTATGTATATGGTAGCATCTTTTCCTCGATTTGGGAGAGTAATGAAGAAATATGTTGATGTAGGAAAATCTTTTCCTCTTCATTTTTGCTTGGAAACCACCAATTTGACCACTTGAAAAGAGAGAGTTGCAAGAGGCAAAAGGAATTCAAGCTATGGAAAGCTTGAGAATTAGGAGATAGGAGAGGGGGAGGGTAATGTGAAGAAGAAGATCAAGTTTTTGAAAAACTTGATTAGGGTTTTGGACATGGCTTCTCTTGGAGGGGTGTGTTAGATGGTGTGTGTGAAAGAGTTTGCACTTATAAAAATGAGAAGCATAGTGTAAAATGAGAAGAGAAGCCCTCTTTTTCTCCACATTTTTTATAAGTGCTTTCACTTATCTTGATAACATATCTTTCTTTGCTAAGTTAACTTGATAGCTTATTTTACTTAACACTAGGTTGGTAACCTAACAGGACATAAAAGTGTCCTTTCAGGGTTTTGAAAAAAACCTCCAAAACCATTGTAGATCCACTCATTTTGTAAAATCCTTTCATGAGGTTATAGTTCAAGGACTACTACACATGTAAAAAATAAGAAACTTGTAAAATTTCTCATCTTTTGGTCACACCAAGCCTCCAAAGTTGATGGACCAGTACATTTTCATCAAAATAGTCATTTCTTACGTTTTGTTGCATAAAAATAAGATTAGGGATTTTTGTAGGACTTGAGATAAATTCCCTAGTTAACTTCAATGGGTTGGTGATCAGAACATATGATTGCTTCTCACTCACTATTTTTTGTTTTTCCAAAAGAAATAGGTATAAAAAAGTTGAATTTTTACCATTCTGCAAACCTATCATCAAAGTTTCTATAGCCACGCTAAATACAAATAATATATGCATGTTTTCTTAGTTCCCTATTGTCCTTTAGGTTCATAAGGAGCCATGGAGCATGTCAAAAAAATATTATATCTCTTACCAAGGAGAATCTTGGGGACAAAGATGAAGTGCTAAATACAGCAAACATGAAAAAACTGGGTTCAACATTATGAGTTGTAGAATCCCATAGAAACTATTCAATATCTACCCAAAATTGATCCTTATGACTAGATATGGTTACTACCTACAAAATGCATGTAGTTGTCACAAGAAACTAACAATATTGAAAAAGCTATACTTGATATACTAGAATGTTTCATTTTCTTCTATAATTGAAAAAATCAACCATCGTTGTCTACTATGCAAAATAGGGTATTAGGTGCCCCAAAAATCAAGAAATATTAGCTTTATGTTACAATATGCGACATAAAATATCGAAACTGCATTTGGATATCATGAAAGCCACCAAAAAAATCATAGAAGAGCTAAAATTGGCTCAAAAACAGGTTTTGACAATTTTTGTAATTTGGTCATAACTTACAACTTTAACATTTATTTCTCCCTAGAAGCATAAGGACATGTTGAGGACTACTAAAGATAGTTCTCTAGCATTATAGACCTCACAAACATGAATTCTAGAGTGGTATAGTTGCAAAAAGTTGAAAAAAGCAAAAAACAGGACCCGTTTTTTCACACAATTTAGGTTGTGAAATGTTGTGCAAGGACAAGGTTAAAGATGGAATTGATATTCCAAAAAAATGTGGAGTTTTTTTCAGCTCATGAGACAACTTTCTAGATAGATAGCACCTCAAAATCCATTTTGAAACTCTTGACATAATTCAAGGAAAATGGTCACTTGACAGGACATAAAAGAGTCCCAGGACATAAAAGTGTCCCATTACCAACCTAGTGTTAAAAATTTTCTCAACAAGCTACTTACTCAGCTCATCTTATCCTTATCTTCTCTTTCTTTTTCCTTTCCTTTCTTTATTATCTTCTTCTTTTCCTTTTTCCTTGTCTTATTTTTTCCCTTTTCATTATCTTTTTCTTTATGTTAACATTTTTAAAATAAAAAGCTAATTTTCTTGCATTGCTTATGCCCCTATTCCCATGGCATAAGCCGGACGTGGCTCGTGAGTATACCTTTGTCCTTGAATTAAACCCAAAAAAAATTTCCCTATTATTTTCTTTTTCTTTTTCATCGCTTTAAGTTGGTGGCTTAGATGTGTTGGCCTTGCGTAAGGGCTAGGAGAATTCCCTTATAGCTTGACTGCTAAGTTGTAAATGGAATGTGTTACAAAATCTTCAAAAAAGAAGGCTACAAATACGGCTAGGTCACTCACCACATAAGGATCATTTTTTTCCTCGCCATTTTTTCAACCAAATGAACACAAAATACAACGAAATTCTAGGAGGAGGTATAATAGGTAAAGGAACACTATCCTAACAAATTTGGTAGTCATCCAACAAGGCACCAAAATCCAAATCCATCATGGTCCAGGTCCTGAATGCTGCAAAAAAACTATCTAGAAAGGTCTCCCTATAGTCTAGGAACACTATCCTATGGTAAAAAAGTAAAAAAAAAACAGCCATTTTTAATTTAAAAACTGTAGACTTGGCTCACAAGCAAGTAGTCACAAACTAGAGTAAAGCGGAGAATAATTTATGCATGGACATATGTACAAAAAGATGTAAATACATGCATTTGGCAGCTTTGTAAAGTGATTTTAAGTTTTAAAAATGATGCAACACGTACACATTGTAAATAGTCATTCTTGTGTGCTAGCAGTAGGGCACACATACATGCTTGGATAGGGTATTGAATCCTTGGATGTGCTTGGGGGGTCCACCTCTATGTATGTAAGTATTCCATGAGAGTTCAACAGGAGGGGTTTTTTAATTCAAAAATTTTGGGTAAATTTACATAAATATAGTTAAATAAGGGGGTTTTTTATTGCACTTTGGAAAAAAACCCGTAAGTTCATAAAGAAAGTTGATCTCATGTAATAGTCAGAAGGATTCTAGTGGTGTTAGTGACATCAAGAACAATACTACCCCTATGTGTGTTCATGGAAGCCCTAGACCTTGTTGGTCCTAGAGGCCCTGTGTTTGGGACTCGTTCATGTCCAGAAGACTCCTCCACCCTTGTTCTCACTAGGCTCACATGTATAGTCTTAGGTCTTGTGTGAGTAGTTGTGGTTTTTACCTCTTCTGGAGTTACATAGTATTGGTGGAGTGGTCCCCCAAAATATGTATATCTCTTTAATTCCTTACGATCCATTGCAGAGTACTTTTGGCCATACTTGTCTATTATGACCACTTGAATACTTTCCCCCCTCCGTGTCTGTGTAAACATACAGGTTTTTACGGTCAATCAGTTCCTTGATGCGGGGTTCGTCACATCTGTAATAGAGGTTTTGTTCTCCATTATTGAGCTTATATAGCCCCACATACGTGTTGTCTGTATTAAGGCGCTTTGTTTCATTGGTGCATCTGAGTACCGCGTTTTGTTTCTCCATTTTGGGTGGCTCATCGGCCAACTCGTTATCTACCTTGTCCTTGGTGCCAGTCATTCCCCATTTATCCACAATAAAAGGGTTATGAGCCACTAGATACATCATTCCCTCTCGATCAAAATATCTATCCCTGTCATAATTAACATCTACAAGGTCTCTGAACTCACTCAGCTTATTTTCCAACTTAACACAGTAGCGGTCCATTCCATCCTTATAGATTTTGGCCTTCAGCACATCTTTGAATTGAAAATTCAAATACAACAATTTTACATCAGATGCAGGCTGAGAAGGAACTGCCCCATCGAAGTTGTTCCCTTAGGGTTTGACTTGTTAGAATCCTTAGTCATGAGGCTGTATGATCTCTTTGATGAAGTGTCAAAGAAGCTCTCCTCTAAAACGGGTTTAAGGCGGCAGTGGTCTCTGATTCACGCTTTAAATGAAGCCTCCTTGCATAAAGGCTTCCTTTTAAAGGATTTCACCACAATCCCTTCTACTATGGGTTTAAGCTTGAGCCCTCTAACTAGCATAGACAACTTTGGAACTCCCAATGAGCCCAAGACTTATACAAAGTGAGTGGAAATATTATGCACAACCATAGCATATCTCCCACTTGATGCATATTCGGTGTAGCCTATGTTAGCCGCTGCTAACATTCCCCCCTTCCTAATTTGGCGCACGTCCTCGTATGCTGGTGAAGCAAACACGGTGACATAATAGAAAGCAAGTCCATGGAAGAAATGTTGAGCTGCAAAACATAAGAACAAGTAATGAGTATCAAAGGCCACCAAGAATGAGAAAAACATGAAGCACAATGAACAATCATGCAAAGTGAATTTTTTGCTTCTAAAAGATGGGTGAATCACAATAAAAAACTAAACACATAAAGCAAAAAAACACTCAAACTATCATGAAGATTAAACCACTTGGAATTTCAATTTTATGCATGAAACACAAGCAATCAATTATGACCCTAGGCTAATGCAAGTTCATAAACCTACTAGCCTAGAAACTATGCGACCAATCTTAATAAGTCATTCAGGTGTATCATGTCTATGGGCTATAAAAAATCTCCTAATCTATTAGTACATTGTCAAAGCTTTTTGAAGCTCATGGAAGTTTTGTCATTCCCAAGGTAAGTCTAGGTATGACCCTTGGCTCCTTGAACCCTCAAAAAGGTGTTCCAAAAGCCTACTAGCCTACCAAGGCGATGGCTAACCCCTATTAGCCGAGGACATCGGTTTAGGGTCTTGACCAAGCGAGCCAAGGTGATTCCCCTCGTCTTCCAAGTGCTAATAAGGTGCTAGGACTCACATGGACACAACATAACATAGAAATTTTCTTTTCATGTATCTAGTAGCATTTTTGCTACTTTTTCTTGACACTTTTACTCTTCCAAAATGAGTTGCTAATGGCAATTGGACTAAAGAACTACAGCCTAATGTTAACCGAGTCAATGTCAGTTAATAGAAGCTGCTAAAGACCAAAGATGTACGAATGCACATCGAAGATCAAAGTGAAGAAGCAATAAAGATTGGAGTTACACATTTTCCACGTTTTCCCAAAATAGTAACGTACTGTAAATTCTCGATTTGTTTCAAGCCATTGTAATATTTTAATGTTTTACGGGCTCGATGGGAGTTTCAATATGTAAAGAATAGGTCAGTTACTATGCTTAGGTTGCAGATTTAGTAAGTGGTGAAGTCTTAAAGGCCTTGGGCACCCGGATATTTCATGTTTTTACCCTAGGTATATAAGGCAGTGTGTAAAATAAATTAGGGTTCTCAAGCTCATTTGTTGAGAGAACTCTCTGGTGAGAGCTCTTGAGGTGTGTGGATATGGAGTCCTTGAGCTTCTCCTTGCTCATGAGACTTGATTAACACTAATCAATGATTCATTCTCTGTCACTATGCCTCTCTCATGCTTCTTATGATTGCCTATGGTGCTTAGATTACCTAGATCTACGCTAACTAATGGTTAATCTCTCTCTAATCTTGTGTGATTTCCCTCTTTTTCTTTTGTGTGCATGTAGGTTTGATTGGAGTGTGGTGCTCGATAGATCTATGTGTGTGTACTTGGTGTGTGCTTGCGATTAGTGTGTTGCATGATATGATTAGTGTTGTGGGCGTCTTGCAATTGTAATGTGTGTGGTTGGGTTGATTAGATGTGAAGAGAAGTGGATAAGGAGATTGCCCTTCATTGTGGCTTAGCTCCTCCATAGCTGAGAAGCTCACCTCATAGAGTTAACCATTTGTGTTTCCATGATTAGCTCACTAACTGTGTGAGTGTTTCCATGCCCTAGCTGGGTAGCTCATCCCTCCGTATTGACAATTTTGTTGGTCATTGGAGCTATTGCAACGATGGAACCGCCACCATTTAGCGCCGTTGTCGAGGACGATGGCCTACGCTAGTGTAATTGTGGCATAATCGAATGCGTTCCCTCACTAATTTCACTTGTGTGTTTATATTTTTGTGGATTTTGGATGTGTATGCATGAAGCAATGTGTTCATAATTCCCTAATGTGTCATCGTATCTTTCCAATCGTGTGTTTACACACTCTAATTTCACACTAACCCCTTGCTAATTTTACTAATTTTTTCTATCTTACTAATTTGCTATGAAGGATTGGAGCATTCCACCATTCAATTGATCTTCAATGGAAAGGTAATCAAGGTGGTTTTCTCAACCTCCCTAGAATCTAAGGATGTGTAGAATTGTGTAGAGATTGCTATGTTGATGCAATGTAATGCTATGCTATGTTGATGCAATGCAATGTTGATGTTATGGATTGAAAATTTTGCGATTATTCATTTTCACGCCGTCCTAATGCCAAAATTTTTAAGATTTTTTGGCGTATGAATTCGACAAGTTTCAATTGCTAATTGGTGAATATGTGTTGCTAATTGGGTGCCTAATTGATTTAATTGCATGCTTGGATGGTCAATTTCAAGTGTGTGTGCATTAAAATCAAGTATGTGTGCATTCTAATTGAGTGTGTGTATGCCTAATTTTAGGTGTGTGCGCACTATTTTGCCCATGTTTGTGCATTAAGAAATCAATGTGTGCATTGTGATTTTTCAATTGTGATGATTGATTTGTGTTGTGCTCATGCCCAACTAGTGATTTGTGAAGTCATATTGCAAATTCGACAAGTTTAACCCTTTTGTGTGCGTACCTAAAGATTGGTAAAAACTGTCAATTTTTTAGTGTGTGTGCGCCTAAAAAAGTGTTTAATTTGCATGGTTAATTCAATGTTTTGATTGCATAATTGATGTGTGCAGTGATTAATTTCTGTGTTTTGTGCTCAAAACAGGGATTTTCACACTCCAATTGCGTCGAAGTTTGACCTAATTTTGTCGGTAATTTTGCCGATTTAATTGTCTAATCTTGATTTTATTGATGAAATTGTTTGGCAATTGAATTGATGTGATTAGTGTGATTTTATTTGGCTGTATTAATCCCCAATGTGTGAAGAATTTGTAGAATTTTTTTGGTTATTTTTTGAATAATTTTTGTAGTGTTTGCTAATTTTTGCATTAATATTTTCTTAATTCCATAAAAAATTGATTTTGAGATCTTTACGAGCTATTTTTTGTGTGCATATTTATGGCATTATTTTGTCCGCATTTGTGCCCCCGGTGATCGAGTTTTGACCATTTCGCTATTTTCGGGGGCCGGGTTGACAATTGTGTTGTAAATTACATTTGCGATAAAATTTGCTATTTTTGGTGTGGTGTTGCATGTCAGAAATGCTCGGTTGTGAATGACGATGATTTTGTTAGGTTTCTAGAGTTTTTGAGATTTTTTTGGATTTTCTTGGCAATTTTAGGGATTTTCTGTTGATTTTTTGGAGTTTCGGCTAATTTTCGGCCCATTTGTGGCATTTCCGGACGATTGGAAATAAAAAAATTGATAAAAAGCCGGCTTCGACTTTAATTCCATCTCTTGCGGCGCATAAAATTTCCATGGCGGATAGATCTTTACAATCTGCTAGGATAATTATCGCCGGCAATAAAATACTCTTCTTCTTCTCTCTCCGGGGAACACCACCTGTCACACACACACACACACACTCTCTAGCTTTCTCTCTCCTTCCCCCTCTCTCTCTCTCTCTCTCTCTCTCTCTCTCTTCCCGTCACACTCCCCCTCTCTCTCGCTGTCCGTGCGTGACCAAGTTAGAACAAAAACGGGTCTAGTGTATTTTAACTGGTTGAAAACTTAAAATCCCGTTTAAATTTTGAGCTTACCTTGATGAAAACCAGGCGATTTCCACAAGTTTTAGTGTAATTACCTGCAAAAGCTTCAATTTTCTACCTGAAAACTGGGAGAACTTCAAGTTTTCCCTTATTTTCTTTGGTTGGTGTGTGACCCTCTAACTCTCTCTCTCTCTCTCTCTCTCTCTCTCTCTCTCTCTCTCTCTCTCTCTCTCTCTCTCTCTCTCTCTCTCTCTCTCTCTCTCTCTCTCTCTCTCTCTCGCCAACCCGGGACCCACTGACAGGCACCTGCCCCCCACGCGCCTTGTCCCATTCTATCGCCCTCCCTCTTTCTCTCGCTCGCATGCACCTGCCCAACCACGTCAGCAATGTGTAAAGGTCTCTCTCTCTCTCTCTCTCTCTCTTGTCTCATTCTCCCTCTTTCTCTGCCCTCCTGCACGCGCAACAGACACCAATTTTTTACGCAGTCATTGCGCGCCAAGCCCCGTCCCCCACTGCGCTCCTCGAGGTCGCCGCTAGCAAAACCGCATGTCAATAATGCAGCCAGGTAAGCCAAGCTAGGTAAATAGACATTTTATTTATTTTATTTTTTCGTCAATTTAGTTTATTTAAAAATTTTAAAAAGCCAATTTAGAAAAAAAAAGAAAACAAAAAACCAAAAAAAAAAATAAAAAAAATCAAATAAATCACAAAAAGAATAAAACGAAAAAATTCATAAAAAATCAAGAAAAGGCATAATTTTTTAAAAAAATAGAAAAACTTAAAACACTCAAATTTTTACAAATTTTTTTTAAAAAATCACAAAAGTAAAAGAAAATTCATAGAAGAAATAAAAAACCTCATAAAAAATTCATTGAAAAAAATGAAATTTGATTTGATAATTCATAAAAAACATTAAAAATCATAAAAAAATAAAAAAGTGACATAGATAAATCCCTAAAACATAAAAAATTTCATAAAAACTCAAAACATTCATTTAAAAATCTAAAATTGATTAGAAAAAATCCCAAAAAATCATAAAAATCATTAAACCTTCAAAGAAATCACAAAAAGTAGAAAATCACTAGAAAAATTATAAAAAATCAAAACTTTTCCAAGATAATCGTAAAAAAATCATGAAAAAGACTAAAAAAAAAGAAAATTCAATTTTTTTACAAATAATTAGGAAAAATAAAACGAAAATGTTGAAAGTGTCGAAAAAGCTAGAAAAAACCAGAAAGAGCCAGAAAAGCCAGCAAAAGCCCGAAAAAAGGCAAAATTAGCAAAAAAGCACCGTCGGAGAGTCACATCGAGCAAACTGTGCAAAAGCGAATCAGATCAGTTGGTGAGAATAGAGTCAACTCGAAATCGTAAGCAGCATAGAAATTTCTAAATTTGTCAAAATCAAGCTGAAAATTGACCAATCATGGTGGATTACATATTAAGCTGTTCAAGGTCGAATTTTTCATCATTTCAAAGGCCGAGATCAATTCTGATACTGTTGAGCTAGAGTTAATCAACTCTTGTGAGTTTGAAGAGCAGTCAACTGCAAAAGTGCTTTGGCTAAAGCAGTTAATCAAAATCGAGCAGGAGAAATTCTGCTAATCAACACTAGCATCTGCTAGGTGACGGTTTTTACAAAACCGTCAACATGGACTCAAATCAAGCCGAGAGTTCAATTATAGCAGAGCTAGCAGCAGTTGCAATACATGTACAAGTGCAACAGAGCAGCTTCTACAGCTATATGGCTACAATGGGGATAATTTTTTGTACACAGATACAGAAGGTCAAAGGTATCTTATGAGCAGCAAAAGCAGCACAGTAGCCAAGATTCTATTGATAAGAGTAAAGCCAAATTCAAAGAACTCCCAGATTTTTAAAGACTTCAGTGGAGCCAGGTATTGCAAGCTCAAAGATGAAGTGCAAAAAATCAACCCAAATGTTTATCCAAAAATTTGCACAAGTCCGCAAAGTATACATTTAGTGCATATGCAATCAGGGTCATTGTACATGTATTACAATGGTCATATCTATAGTTGAGAGCGAGTAATGGAAGATCCAACAGATCAACCAATTGAAGCCAATCTAATTGGAGAACCGAGCCAAAGACGGTACAAAGGTCAAGATGGAGCAATCTATAGCTTGATGCTTAGTGTTTTAAAAGAAGATGCCGACAATTTGGCTAGCATAGAATCAGAAACTTCTCAGCTAGAGCTTGATATGACATAACCAATTGAAATACCACCAGTCATGGCGTATTGCTCAGATTGTGGACGAAAAGGTGGAATTTTTTTTGAAGATTGTCCAAGAAATTTAAACAATAGGGAAACATCAACCGCCAAGCAAGGTACAGACAAAATTGGGAATGCGAATCTCGATGTAAGTGCATCTAACTTGTCACTTTTAATGCAATCTGATGTTTCTTTATTACCATTAGAATCACCAGTAAAAGCACTGCAAGTTCAAAATCAGCATAAAGATGCACAGGCACCTGAAAAGCTTAAAATTGATTCTTTCAACAACAAATTTCTGCATGAATTTAGTCAAGGTGTTGAGATATCACCAAAGGTTGAAAAGACTGTAAGATTTGCAAATGATTTGCATCCACTTCCACAAGTGTGCAATCATTCACGAGTTTAAGAGACACATCAAACAGAATGATGTTAGCTTTGTATGGTACAAATAATTCATATGCACACTATGTAGACCAAAAAGGAAAACTGTACAAAAAGGATCAACTAGTGTTTAAACAACCTACATACCAGCTCATAGAAGTATGTCCAATGATAGATCAGAAATGATGGTTCTTTTTAGAGGAAATAATCTATTATAGCCCATTCTCTCTAGAGCTGAAGGATATTACCCGAGTGAACCCAGAAATCTGTTCACTTCCAAACTTTCCTCTACCAAAAATCAAGCTTCGATGTTGTGACCAAATGAGCATATACTTTTACCAAAATAGTCGTAGATATAGACGAGAGTCTAGCATCTATGATGCCTTGGGTCCTGAAACCACATAACCTCATATCATAGGAGACCCATGGGATAGACAATATCAGGTCAAAGATAATGCTATCTATAGCTTGACTTGGAGAATAATTTGTCATGTTTCATGAAGATACATAGGAAAATATGAAGAAGGTTTAAATGTCAACAGTGCTACCCAAAGTGTACCTTCATAATCCCAAAAGGTGAGACTAAACCAGAGCCAAACAATTTTGAACTCTTACAATGAAGCAGGCTATAGTGATCACCCTAGGAAGGGGGGAGCTACAAATCCATCAAGCTCAGATTATGTACCAGGAAATGCTACACTAGGTAGAAGCCCTAGAGCTTCTAACCAACAAACCCTTTCAAAGTGTAAACCATTGAAAGATCATATGGTTGTTGAAAGTTTTCAATTGACCCACATTCCGTCAGAATCTACAGACAAATGCTTATATGAAGATCATCAAAAACAAAAGTTTCAGCTGATCTCCACAAGTCAAAGTCAAAATCCGACAAAGCCCATAGTGTTCAAACAGTTACATGTGATCAAACTCACAGATGCATATCAAGATGCACATGGCAATGAATAACAACAAGATCAAGACCTTGTACAAACCCCTATGGATGGTAAGACTGAAGTCAAATACTATCTGCAGATGATGCAAAGCCTCAAGCTTCCAGAACAAGTGACAGAAAAGTCAAAATCAACGGAAGCTAAAGTTCAAAAAGCTACACAAAGATCACCACCAAAATCTCATCCGAAGAGACAGATTCTGCCAGAAAACTAAAAATGGATCTATTAAGATCAAGGGTTACTGAAATGCAGGAGGACAATGCTCATCAATTGCAGACAAAAAGTGCAATATTACAGCCAATGGAGCCAACATCAATTGAAGCAGGTGATCAAAGAAAAGAAAATGCAGATAAAGCTCAACCAAAGGACACTACAACAACAAAAGCAGTCAATTCAATCACAAATCCTGAGAAGATCAAGTGCAACATTGTTGGTGAGAATGAAGAAAAGCTATCAAGAGGAGTAAAGCTAGATTTTCAACTAGACAAGAACCTCATGTTCTTTTGCACTTGGAAAAGATATAGCCAACCACAACTGGAAGATGCTCATGAATTTGTGAGCATATCAGGAAACAAACGAGTAGAATGCTGGGGAATCATCTCCACCACCATTTAAGTAAGTTCATAGATCATCATAGCTCAATTCCATGTGATCACAACAAAGGATATTCCATATGACATCATAATGGGAATGCCAATGGCCCAAAAGATGTTAGAGTTACAGAATGCAAATAAGACGGATTCATCAGAGACAACAAAGAATGAAGACCAAGACTGGTCACCCGCGGACGGCAACACAAAGTCCTGAAGCACAACTAAAATGGAGACTGATGCCAAAGAAAAGCTTATTGAATATGAATAATTTCCATCAAACAGAACTTCAGAAGAGCTTAAAGCAAATCAGGTAATAGCAAGTGCAGAACAAATAAAACAAAGAGCAACCACGAAAGCTATTGAGCAGAGAATGCCATCAAAGCCAGAAGTTAAGAAGAATGGGGTTGCAGACAACCAAGAAGCAATATGAAGTCCAAAAATCAATCACTCATTTCCAGTCAAATCAGCCAATGCAAGTCAGATTGGAAGACAGATTCTCAAGCCACCTTCCATAAAGACACATCTAGATCAAGATGAGACCATGGCAAAAGCAAGACAGAGATATTCAATAGAACCAGAAATGAGAATAGCTGTACTTCTTAGAAGTACAAAAGGAGCAAGTATCAGATGCAATGCTCTACTGGATAAAGAAGCAAATTGCAATATGGTTGCAGACAACGTCCAGAGTATTCTAGAGATTACTTAGGACAAGCCAGGTAACATAAAAATTATGGGTAAGGCTACATGTCAAAAAGAGATGGTTGCTACCCTTAGCATTCAAAATCATGAAGAGCAGGTAAAGTTTTAAGTGAATCCTTCAAAATAAATTCTTGCAGATGTCATCCTTGGACATCAATGGTTAGACCAACACAAGGTCTACAAAGAAGATAAAATGCTAATACTCTCTTTTCCAAGAGGTAGCAAGCAACAATTTTACAGGTACCATTAATGCTAGATTCAGAGTTGCAGAAGTCACAAGAATCAAAGACAAATCTTGCAGACAAAGGTAAAGCTAAAGTGAACCTTCCACTGATTATCAAAGAAGGTGTAATAGAATATGCATCTACATCAAAGAACACTCATGGATCAGCTTCTTCAAGCAAGTCAAGCTTTCAAAACTTCAAGTCAATTGCTGACCCAACTGAAACCTCTAAGGAGACACCTAGAAAATCAAAGGTATATCAACAAAAGTACTCAAGAAAGAAAATGAAAGTCAAGCAAGTGTTTGTTTAGATAAGTTCAGTCAAAGTCAATGATCCGATCTGGATTAAAGACAAGAAATCAACATAGAAAGACAAACAAATGGGATGGATAGCATCACAATGGAGCTAAAAAAAACAGGAGTACTATTGAGGTAACAGACAGATATGGGTACCAAAACCGCAGGTTAGAGCATATGAAGTAATGTCAAGTCCTTCCCAAGAACAAAGGCCCACTAGGTATCAACCTCGACAATATCATAGGATACCTAAGAAGCAGGTATACAATAGAACAACATTGAAAGATGCTAAAGTTTACCATAACTTTCAAGAGGATACAGAACAAAGATGGATCTCAAAGAATCTTCCTCTTGGACAAAGATTCTACATAGGTTATACAAATATTTGGCTACCAGTCAACCACAAGCCAACTGCAACTACACCAAACCTGCATGAAGATCTTAAAAGCTCAACAAGACCTAGAGCGAAGCCAAGTCAACAATAGAGATACAAAGGTCATCAAGAGATTTGTATTTCTAAGTCTTCCAATAAACCGAGTCAAAAGGCAAATGCTGACAGCCAACAAAGGCCTACAACAACATCAAACACTCATCAACATGCCTAATTGGAGAATCAAACAGATAATGGAGTCTTCACAGTCAAAGAAGGAAAACCCAACCAACATGAATGCAAATTCCAAGATGATAAAACAGGTATGGCAAAGGAAACCTTCACAGCCAACTTGGTCCTTTACTAATCCTCTTTTTGAGGACTCAAGGTTACTTTTACCTGAAGAAATGTTTGTAGTAAGCTCAAGAATGTAAAAAGTCATGTCGCTAGGGTGCAAAAAACACTCTTTGACATAGTCAAAGTCGGGTTGCCGAGCCATAAAATGAGCAAAGAATTAGTCCCAAAGCTTCAAGTCATATTAAACTCTGTGCTAAGAGTCGTAGTTATTAGGCTTATGCTCCAGATGGACGAGTTGAGCATATCTAAAGTCATGTCGCTCATGTTGGATGAGATGAGCATAAGAGTCGAAGTCTATTAACTTACAATCGGTGGAGTGTCATAGAGTACAACACTCACACGCACAGTGAACAGTAATATGAGAGCACATATCCTCATCAACGAAAACCATTCTTAAAGGGGTGCAAGTTTGCAAAGCCATGTCATATAATTTTATAGCTACACCATCTTTTTGAAGAACCCCTCAAAATCTATCTTGTACAACATATTGTTTCCCATGCATTTTTGCATTTGCATAAATAGGATGTCCCATCATTAGACATATGCATTAGACACTCTTTCTTGCTTCCACCTATGCACCTTGAGTGGACTACAACGGGCAAACCCATGTTCCATCATGCTACCCTCTCATATTTGTTGCCTTTTTTAATTCCATATCTATCAGCAAGTAATCGCTTGAGTACTTTATTAATATTTTCCATGCAAATAAGTACTCCAATAATGTGCATATCCCAAAGGCACTTTTTTCCCACTGGGTTTTTTCCCTTTGGTCATCCAGGTATTAGACCCTAATTTAGAACCTTATCATTCTACATCAACCTCATCATTATAATATTACAATGGACAAATGCAACATCATCTCTCACAACAAACATATTTCGACCAATGAAGATGCTACAACAAACTGAACCTCATCAACAAATTTAACGACAATTGAAGAAATCAACCCATCAACAACCAATCAAAAACCTTCCATAGCCTCCACAGACACTTTTCCAAAGTGCCCGAGGACGGGCACTAAAATCAAAAGGGATAAATGTTAACTAAGTCAACGTCAGTTAATAGAAGCTGCTAAAGACCAAAGATGTACGAATGCACATTGAAGATCAAAGTGAAGAAGCAGTAAAGATTGGAGTTACACATTTTCCATGTTTCTCCAAACTAGTCACGTATTGTAAATTCTTGATTTATTTCAAGACATTGTAATATTTTAATGTGTTACGGGCTCAATCAGAGTTCCAAGATGTAAAGAATAGGCCAGTACTGTGCCTAGGTTGTAGATTCAGTAAGTGGTGGAGCCCTAAAGGCCTTGGGCACCCGAACATTGCATATTTTTACCCTAGGTAAATAAGGAAATGTGTAAAAGAAACTGGGATTCTCAAGCTCATTTGTTGAGAGCACTCTTTGGTGAGAGCTCTTGATGTGTGTGGCTATGGATTCCTTGAGCTTCTCCTTGCTCATGAGACTTGATTAACACTAATCAATGATTCATTCGCTCTCACTATGCCTCTCTCATGCTTCTTATGATTGCCTATGATGCTTAGATTAGCTAGATCTACACTAATTAGCGATTAATCTCTCTCTAATCTTGTGTGATTACCCTCTTTTGCTTGTATGTGCATATAGGTTTGATTGGAGTGTGGTGCTTGATAGATCTATGAGTGTGTGCTTGCGATTAGTGTGTTTCATAATAGGATTAGTGTTGTGGGTGTCTTGGAATTATAGTGTGTGTGATTGGGTTGATTAGAGGTGAAGAGAAGTGGATATGAAGTCCTTCATTGTGTCTTAGCTCCTCCATAGGCCAAGAAGCTCACTTTGTAGATTTAACCATTTGTGTTGCCATGATTAGCTCACTAACCATGTGAGTGTTTCCATGCCCTAGCCAGGTAGCTCATCCCTCCGTATTGACAATTTGGTTGGTCATTGGAGCTATTGCAACTATGGAATCCCCAACACCTAATCATAGCCCTAGGTCATGTTAAAAATAAATGGATAATTAAAACTATCACTAAGAGTTTAGGACTAATGAGAAATAAACTTACATTAACTTAAGGTCAAGGCCAATTACCTATGATTATCACACATAAAACCTAATTTTTTGATGAGTTGATTCTCACAAAGCAAAGTGTTGAAACTTAGTATGCCTAGCTTTTGAACATGAAAGAACCATAGCTTAGAAGCAAAAATTACTTAAGCCAAGCATAGAGAATGGAGAGATGAATAAAAGAGCAAAATCATGGAAGGATTACACCTATTCATGCTCTTTGTGCATCCTTGAGCAAGCATCCCCTTTGTAGAGAAGTCTCTTGATCTTTTTATTCAAAATCCAAGCTTATTTGAAGCTAAGTGTAAACACAAGCTACAAAAGCCATTTATTGAAATCCAAAAGCGCACACAAAACATTAATGAAATACTAATGCTAGGGTCTTGCATACCCGAATTTGCCAAAGGGAAAAAACACAAGGGAAAAAAGTGCCTTTGATTATGCACATAATGCTTTTTGTAGCAAATTTATGCATACATAACAACAATGAGAGATATAAAATGCTTTTAACTAAGCAAATTTTGCAATTCAAAGTCTCTCATTCATGATTCAAAAGTTGATTAGTTTCTAGTTCAATGAAATATGGAGTTAAAAACAAGCCAAGAGCTGAAAATAATGCAGCTTTGATGAAATGAAGTGCCTCTTGAAAGCCGAATTTTACAATTCAAAACTTTCCAAAAAGTTGACTAACAACTAGCTCATGAAATTTTACAGTTTAAGAGCAAGCTATGATCTAGAGATGACTTCAACTTTTAATGGAATGAAAGTAAGCAACCCTCAATAGACAAATTTATTACTTGAAAGCTCTCAAAAAAGTTGGTAAACACTAGCTCAAATGAAAAAAATTAACTTTTGACCAAGCTATGAGCTAGCACGTATACAACTTTTAATCCAAAAAATTGAATGGCTCTAAGTAGACAAATTTTGGAAGTTTTTGCAATGATGACCCCTTCTTGGATCAATGAAAGTATACCCCTGCCACACAACCCTTCAAAGCAACTCATATGTTAGTGATTTTCAAGCATTTGTCAATCAATACAAGCACTAGAAGCATGCTAAATCACAAGCCCAAAAGTTTTGGTGCTCTCTTTTGGCCATCAAACAAGCTTAAATTTAGTGCCCTGCATGGTTTTACATTAACATCAAGCACTAAAAATGCACAAGCAATGTTAATTTTAAGCACAAAGTCCCAACCACACATCCATGCAACGTTGTCAAAGGATACTCAAAAGTGAAGCTCTCATGCTTGCTTATAAGAAATTTTCCTTTAGTGACAATACTATCATAGCACACAATGAGAACCCGCACCAATTCTCTTACATAGCAAATTTTTTCATAGAAAGCAAGAGAAAAGGTCACAACACAAATCCCCTTTAGCCATTGGACCGCAAAAATCAAGCACTTCAATTCTAAAAAGGAAAAATCCTTTGACTTGTGGTTTTGTAATTTGGATCTACCCAAGGTCAAATGAGTGTTCTTAATTAAAAATTTGTAAACTCTTTTCGGATTTTCAAGGTGCAAGAACCCCCTCTTCCCATTTTTCTCTTTTCTAAAGAAAAAATTATTCCGTAATGGAGGCAGGATGCATTTTGTGATAGCGTGAGCCTCAGCCAATTGAGCCAAGGCGATCGCCGACTCCTTCTGCGAGCTAGAGGTAGAGAGAGGTTTGGAACGCAAGATTATTTTTTAAAATTTTATTTTATTTTTATTTCTTGGAAAAAGACTTTGTTGACTGCGAGCTGCAACTACAGGGCCGACTCAGTGTGGGGCCACGAGAGAGAGAGAGAGAGAGAGAGAGAGAGAGAGAGAGAGAGAGAGAGAGAGAGAGAGAGAGAGAGAGAGAGAGAGAGAGAGGTTTTTGAACGGCTGCAGATAACGCGCACGTGTGTGTGTTTGTCTTGAGCATCCTTGAAGTCCAGGCACGACACGGCAATGGCAACGCTAATAGCAAAAAACATGGTGCAAATCCTGGCCAAAGAGTGTGTGCATGACTCGCTTGCACAAGCTGCCAACGAGCTATGGGGCCGAGCTTTACTGAAGAGTGTGTGTGTGTGTGTTTGAGTGCTACAAGCCAAGAAAGTGGCAGTCAAAAACAATCAATAGAGAGTCTGTGTGTTTGTGTTGCGAGCCAAGGCCATTCAAGAGAAAAGAATTGAGATGATTATCAAAAAATGCAATGATGGTGTCCTTTCTTGCGCGAGTTAAACCCCTAATAAAAAATCCAGTTAGTACACTTTCTTGGCATCCAATTTTTCTTAATGCAATCGATAGTGCATACACGCAATCATTTATTTGAATCCGTAACAATCCTTGGAGAAGGTTGGTTAAACCCACCTATTGAACATTGCAAACACATCTATTGCATTGCATAGCATTGGCCGTTTTGAACCCCCTCAACAATCATCGCAAAATCAATTGCTCATTTTCAATTTTCCAAATTATCCGAACCCAATTGGCATTGTCATTTAGGTTTGTACGGCTACACATAATTGATTATGGCATTTGCAAAGGCTTAATTCAATGAAATTTTTACCAATTCCCATCAAATTGGCATACACGACATTGGTCATTCTTATCCAATCATTTTCAAATTGAGTATCAATTGAATCATCATAAATCATTTATACACATAACACCAACCATTTTAGGTCTTTTAATAATCACAATTGGCAACCAAGGCCAATCATTCATCTTCAATTTGGAGTAGGCACACACACCCAAATTTAGACCAAAAATTTATGCAATGAATCCATCAATTTCACATCGTAATGCTCAAATTGCAAACTCAATCAAGCATAAGTGAATGCATGCATGCTTAATTTTTAAAAATTTAGCATTATTTTAACCGAATCAAGCAATGCACACACTCAAAAGTTAACACAAATGATCAAATTTGGCTCAATTGACAATGCATTTAGGTTTACGCCTAATGATTTCACACACTTTTTATGAACATTTCACAATAAAAAATCATTTAGGTGCCTTAATTGACCATCAATCATAAAAAATCAAGTGGTCTTGGATAGGCACACACACTCAATTTTTGCCCAAATTTTTGGCAATTAGGCTTATCCAATGATGGAATTAGCCTAGCATACACATCACTTACATGATTGCATACTCATATCCCATCAATTCTATCACTTTATATGCATGCACACACTCACGATTAGGTGCACACACACTTGAAATTTTTGAAAGTTTTTTTCCCTCTTTAGTGCATTACACACACAATGATTTTTATGCACACACATAAATTCTTGACGAGAATTAAGCATTATTTTGATACACAAAAAGTTTGTTAGTCAAAATTTGACCATCAATTCCATTCCAAGTGAATCAAGTTAGGTGCAAAGTGCATGTCAATTGAATTACACACCTAATTTTAGCAAATAATTAGCACACATTGAACCACATTAATCAATCAAGAATTGACATGAGCAAGTGAGTGCATTTACATCGTAATTATACTCTAAGCTATTCCTTTTCTCCCCACAAAGACACATCATTGCACACACAAGTGTGTGCACCATCCAATCGACTCCAAAATTGACCTTTGTAGGCCAAAAATCAAACACTCAAATCATCAAATTAGGCATAAATGAGCACAATTAACTTCATTAGAGTGATGATTCCACCTCTTACAAGGGGAATTAACATTCATTACACTTCAATGTTAGCGGTTAGGTTAGCAAAGTTAGTCAAAAATTAGTAAAAGCTAGCATGGAATTAGTATAATTAGCATGGAAATAAAACAAAATTAGCAAGGGCTAGCATGAAATTAGTGAAATTGGGGCTTTGGGGTATTCATAACTCAACAATTATCATTAATTACTTTCACAAACATCATCAAATCACACCAAAATTGAGTTACACACTCAAAAACCGAGAAATTAGTAGTGAAACTACTCTCTTCTAAACATCCTATACTCTTTAGCTTAGGTTATCAATCCCCGGCAACGGCGCCACATGTTGGGAGGCATTGTAGCAACGACCTAATCACAACCCACACAAATTATCAAATCCGTGGATTGGCAACCTGGTTAGGGCATGGAAGCTTCGGATGAATAGAAATAGAGGATTCAAGAGAATACCTCACCAATGCAAGTAGAGATTAGCCATGGCAAGACTAACTCTAATCATTCTCTAATCATTGATCTATCAACTCCTACACACATCTAGTCCATTTAAGTCCGACTTGCCAATCTTATGGAGTCACAAGAACACAATCAACACAAGTATCAATGATCAAGGCACAAACTCTAATGACATGACCAAGGGTGCACACACACTACACTAATCAAGAAAAATAGAGAAGTAATCAACTAATTGGAATACTTAGGAAAGAAGAGAGTTAAGATAAAAGAAAGAAGTACATACTTCTCTCAAATCTAGAATAATGAGAGTGTAATACTACCTCATGACATAATAAAATGTAGAGAAGATAAGACTAATGAGTATGGTTTAGATTAATCAAGCTTCTCTAACTACAATGGATTAGTCCTAGCCTCTTAAGCATGGGCATTAAGATCAAGGCTAGGCCATCCATAGAGTAAGCACTCAAGAGAGAGAGAGCTCTCAAAAGTGGATCCTCAAGAGTGGATACTCAAGAATGAAGCCTCCTTGCATAAAGGCTTTCTTTTAAAGGCTTTCACCACACTCCCTTCTACTATGGGTTTAAGCTTGAGCCCTCTAGCTAGCATATACAACTTTGGAACTCCCAATAAGCCCAAGATTTATACAAAGTGAGTGGAAAAATTATGCACAACCATAGTATATCTCTCGCTTGATGCATATTCGGTGTAGCCTGTGTTAGCCGCTCGCGCTAACACAAGGGAACGTGGATCACGATCCATGTTCCTTAGTGTTAGTGTGCACTGAAACTTGACCCACAGCTAGTCCTTGGCCTACTGATGCTGGCTATATGGTTTTTGAATGTTTTGGAGTTTTTTAGATCAGCCAAAAGTCAGTTTTAGGGTTTGTTCTAGTGGTTTCCCTCTTGATCTGATTTTTGTCCCCTTTTGCCCTGGTCCCTTGGGAGAAAGTGCTTCAATTTTTATCACTTTTCTACTTCCAAAAAGGTACATGGATCGCGATCCATGTTTGGCAATATTTTGGACTGATACTTTGTGAGTTGGTGACACAAGGTCTGGTGATGCTATTCCTTAAATCTTCTTGGATTTGATCAATTTTTTCTAAGTCAAAAGCAAGATTTTGTGTCTGTTTTGTGATTGTTTGCAAACAACTCCTTTTTGGGTATTTTGATCATGTTTTTTCAAATTTTGTCTATGGCTCCTTTTGGAAAATTTATCCCCCTAGTAATAAAGAGTACACTAGTCAAATCTTACTATCAGATGTCTACCTGGAATATCACGATCCATGTTGGGAAGCACCTGGTCATGATTTTTGGTTCTATTGGTTCCCTGCTTCTAGTTGATCCCAATTCTCTTCCCTTTTTGAATTTGGATAAGTAAAAGTTCAGTCTTTCCCTATTTTCCTCAATTCCAAGGTTTTCCTTTGGTCACCCTAATTTCTTGATTTTAGTAATCTTTTAGCACTATATTTCTGACCAAACTCAAGGTTTTGATGCCTGAGCTTCTTCTAAGCAAGGGAAACAATTTTAGCATATTTTGCCAAAAAGGTACATGGATCGCAATCCATGTTTGACAGGCAAATTGGAAATTTTCTACACAGTCTGTATTAGCAAGTGTTTTTATCCCCTTTTTGAAGGTTTTGCTGGGTTTGGTTCAATTTTGAAGATTTGACCATCAATTCTTCAACTTTTCAGAGTTATGGTCTTCAATACCAAAATAAGGTTTTTGATAGTTTTTTCCTCGATCCTTTTGGCTCCAAATGGTGGTGTAATTTGTTTCCTAACCTACTCCTATAAACTGAAATATATCTGCAAACATAAATAAACTTAACAGTACAAAAATGACAATGAAGTGTGTGGTGGAACAATTCTTTCCAAGCATGGGAAAATCAAAGAACAAAATATTGTCTTGTAATTCACTCACAACTTTCTTTGCTCTTAAGGAGTAGCATTGGCTAGTTCAGACTCCAGTCTCTACCAAGCACTAAACCTACGTCTACCTGCTTCACTGTCTATGTGTAAGCGGAATGGATGTCAAAGATTTGAAGGGAGATTTTTTTGTACATTGAGTCACTCACCACCTAAGGATCGGTTTCCCCAGCAGCGACGCCAATGTTAGTGGGTCACCGTGATGGACATCTGCATCATAGCTCTTTTGTACTAACATAATGTCAATACACAAGGAAGCGACTGGGGATGGGGCACGGAGACTTAATGAGAGTGTCGGTCTCACCAAAGTGAACTTAAAGGGCTAATCATACTACGACAAAAGCAAATCAACCACTTCCTAGTCAGAAAATCAGTATGTGTCCAATCTCACCGCTCTAGGTCATCACGTCTTTTTGGCATCCAAACGAATTTGGAATGCAACAAAACTTAAGTAGAGGTATCACAACACCTAGGGGCACAATCCTACCAAGTTTGGTCACCATCTGGGAAGGTACATAAATCACGATCCATCACAATAAAAATTAGAAAACTGAAACAGAACTACTCGGAAATGTCCTCCTTAAGCATAGAAACACTTATCCATGGTCAAAACATCGAAAAACAACCATTTTAACCTTCAAATCAATGCATTTAGCTCACAAGAAAAGCATCGCAAACCATACAGAATTGAAAATGGTTATACTTAGATTGTAGAGCAAGAGATAAGGAACACAATGTGCTATTCAAAAATGAATTTCGATTACCAATCCAGGAGAAAAGAGGATTACAATTTGTAGTAGCAAGAAGCTCTCACAGTGAACGTTTTTCAAAATCCTTCTGGCTAATGATATCTCTTTTGTCCAAAACTAAGGGTTTTGACTTAAAGGTTAAGGGAGCTTTCCCATGGCCATTGATCCACTTACAAGGGTGTAGACTCAAAGAGGCTGAGAGGGTATGTCAAATTACATTACAATTACAAATCATCATAAGCTAAATTACACGGCTTGTTTTGAAAAGTTGAGTGAGTGTTTATAGGGTTTGGTGTGCATCCGCCTGTATCCACCAAACAGCTATGTTTGGAAAATAAAAGCGGACATGGGTGAGTTGGATGCTGACAAAGCAAGGGAGTTTTTCTCTAGGTTGGGCATTAAACTTGCTCTCACTACTATATATAATCCTGGGGGAAATGGTAGATCATAGTGTGGGCATACTCCTATAATTAAAGATTTGGATAAGGCCTGAAAAGGTGAAATGGGAGAGCTGCCTAGGTTATCTCCTTATGCTTTATGGGTTGATTGAACAACTCATAGCTCAGTTACTAGCTAGATGCCTTTTGAGTTGATGTATGGTCAGAAACCTACAATGCCAATCAAGGATGTAATTCCAACATGGAATGTATTTCCTTGGGAAGATGGAATGAGTAGGAAAGAGCTTTTTTTTTTCACATACAACAATAGAAATAAGGACTCAAGATATTGAGAATGCAGTAGCACAATCAAAAGATGCACGGTTAAAGAATAAAGACAGATTTGATAAGAGGCATAGGCTTAGACATAAAGCTATTGAGGAAGGTGATTGGGTGTTTGTGTATGATAGTAGTCTTAACAACCAACATTCAACAATAAGAAAGATTTCAAAGAGATGGTTTGGTCCTTATGTGGTTGGACATGTACATGCGAATGCAACTTACACCTTGCATGAACTAGATGAGATAGAAATGAAGGTTCCCATGGCAAGGAAAAGAATCAAGTTATTCAAAAGAAAAGGTGATACAAATTTCTTTGATTCACAAGAAAGTCAAAGTAAAGTCTCTAATGAAAATTTTATGGATGTGGATGAAGAAAGAGAGGATGATGCGTTAGATTTTGTTGCAAGCAATGATGAAATCGACATGTATGTGGACTTAAATGAAGACTGAACCTGCTGCAAAAAGATATGTGTGGCACATGCCGGAGGATGTGCAGGTTTACATGGGGTGTATGTCGTGCCTTGGCACATGCATGATGTGAAAATAAAATTATCTACCTCATTCTTAATGTTTTTGATGTGTGGGACCAAATGCTACAATGTACATAGTGTGATATATGCGAAAATGGATGCCATGGTTGCAGGCATGTGCATACCTTGTTGGGCATCCGAGGCCCATGATCTGGAACCACTGCATGTTTTATCAAACAAAATCATGCCTTTTTACTTTAGGAGTGTACAAATGTCAAGTGTTTTGAAGTGGCATGCTCGTTTTGTCTAGAAAGTTCAATGCGGGCGATCTTGGCCAAAAATAGCAGGTTTCATACACGGGTATATAAGACGTGTCCAAAGTGCTTACAAACTGGAAAAATGAGTTTCAACATGAAATTTGAGCCCAATGGATTTTTTCACAAATTTAGGAAATTTTTCTAGCTTGTTTGGACATTTTATGGACAAAAAGCGGTTATTTTTTACTAAAAATGATCATAAAATGGTCAAAAATAGCTAAAAATGGCTCAAAATTCCACATCAACAGTGGTTCATCATTGTTAAAGTAGAGAGGTAAGTTTTTGATCCAAGAATGATCTCATTTGGGCATATAAGCAAGGAGATACAACCATTACAATTCAGGGTGCTAGTGCAGTCCCATGCTGCTTCCACTACATGTTCGAAGCTATGAGGCCTCCAATTAGGGTTTCCCCTCCTCAAATAACTACTTGGGCTTCTCCAATGAAGTTCTAAAGCTTCTATGAAATGGTCACAATGAACAATCAAAGCGTCAATTTAGGGTTTTTAACAGGTCGAAAGAGCACTACATCTATGCAATTGGGAGCGAGGCTATACCTAATCTTCAGACACACAAGAGTTTTAAGTTAATCTTGGTTCTTTTTCAAAGTAGAGATTTTATGGCTAGATTTTTGTTCTTTTTGAGTGTACTTTTAGTATCAAATGATCTAACCTTGCTTGATTTTGCTACAAATCTTCACAATTAGAGGCCCGACGCTTTCCTGGCCGCACTGCACACTTCTTGACAGCACGCTATCGTGCCTCTTTGCAGGCATGGGCTGAAAAATGAAAATTTGCATACATATTCAAGGTTTTTCCAACTTGTGAATAATGTTAACAGCTGTTATGTTAGCAAGAGGTCGGAGCTGTATGCTTTATGTGGGTTTCTAGACCAAGATGGGCTCTAGATACGGCATGACAAGGTGATGGGTGAAGAATTTCCAAGGTGCTAGGTTTTGACCTAGATATGTAGAGCTTGAGGTGCTGAAGGAACAGGTCCAGATGGCTCGTCAAACAGAGCCATGGTGTGCAAGACACGGTGCTTTGAAGTTGGAAGTGCTTGCAAATCCGAGACGCATAGGCCAAGTGATGCCAGGTAGTTTGAGCTAGTTTGGTGCTATGGATGTGTAGTGCTTGATTTATGGAGCTTATGAGTCTTTTTAGATTGGCAATTGGAGCTTTGGATGTATAGTTGTTAGCAATCAAAGTTTTGTCGAGGGCCAGGTTTGTGTCAGGTTGGTCGTCTCGGTAGATGTGCCATCTGATAATTTTGGAGCTTTGTGAGGGATTCTATGTAGTGTACAAAGATACAAAAAAGTGATGACGTCTCAAACGGAGTCTGGACGGGCAAGCTATAGGAGTTGAAAGTTGACGGTGGTGGTTAATCGGGAGCAATCTTGAGTTTTTTTACCATTTTTGTCGTGTCAATTGATAGGCCAGGCAGGAAAAGAAGCTGTGGTGCTTGCCCAAGATGAAGTCAGGAACCCGACCTCCTATGGGCATGATTTTACGGCTTGTCAGTTGGGTCCTCAAGCCTCAAATGGAAAGGCTTGGAAGTTGCAAAGGAAAGTTTTTTTTTTCTTTTTTAAGTTCCTTTAAAAGTTTTGGGAGACCTTTTGAGGCCCAGTCAGCGAGCATGCACCACGTGGACAATTATGCTTCCACATGCGAAGGCGGGGCTGCTGAAAGCCGGGCTATTTATGCATAAAAAGTTTCTCCATGTGGGCATCACAAAGGGCTCTTGGAGCTCCCATGCGTGGTGAACCATGGTGGCAGCTCATAGGCAGCACTGAGGGTTCTTCTCCCGGACGAGCTTGATGGTGGGGGTGCTTTTGGGCATCATGCTAGCATTGGGTGGTGCCAGAGTGGGCGGCATAGCATGATGATGTGCTAGGCCCATTGGGGTGTGATTCCCATGCTCCTTGGGGCAAACCTTTTTTGAGAGTGAAGTGGAAGCACTGATGGCGCTATCTGTGCCCCACTCGGAGAGGTGTTCATCTGAGAATAGTAGCTAAGGGTAGCCTCACATGCAAGACATGCCAAAAATAGATGGGGAGCTAAAAAAAAGGGATGCTTACACCTCCATAGGGGGCTATTTTTTGGCATGAGGAAGAGGATTTTTTTGTGAAGAGTTAGAGAAGGGAAAACAAGAGCATAGCGTGAGGAAGAAGAGGAATTGGAAGGGGGAAGCGGTAAGATCACGGCTCTCTTGGTCTTTTTGACTCTCTCTATCTCTCCCTTGACAAAGGCATGGAAGAAGCAACATGAAAAGAATGTGAAGGGCATAAGCAAGGGGAAAGAGGAAGACGGAGCTTCTACATTTTGTTCTTTCTTCCTCTCTTTCTCTATCGACCTTGAGGAGATTAGACTGGGATAGTTTATGGAAAGCAGGTGAATCGTGTCCAAGCACTGAGTGGAAGGAATTTTTCTTCTAAATTTTGATAGGCAAGGGAGCTAAGGAGGATGAGTTTGTTTCCATCGGGTTTGGTTATCTGAATAGGGGATTTCAAATCAACAGGAATACCGACGTTGGCGTATGCAAGTGATTTGTATCAAGGGTTCTAGATATCTGATTAATGGAAACATCTTATAATTGCCAACCTCAATTAAGTGTTAATATATTTTCTAAGTTGGGTTTTAGCCGTTAATTCTATTTTGATCTATGATATTCTCCTGCAATTCTCTCTAAGCATATCTATATCATCTTATTAACACTAAATCGGCCTTATTATGAAGAAAGCATCTCAACAACCTACCCTCCGAGATTTGGGCACTCATTTACTGAAGAAAGTCTACAGGAATTAAAGATTGGAGATGCACATTTTCTAAATCAAGAAGAGATAGAATGCTTTTCAGAAATGTTAGAGAGGCATGAGAAATCTTTTTCTTTCCATCCAAACGAGATCGGTTGTGTTGATCTTACTGTTGTAGCTCTCATGAGGATATTTACTATTCCGCACTTGCCTTGGAATTTATGGCCTATTTCTGTTCCAAAGGCTCATCTTCCTAAGTTGGTTGATTTGTTGAATGAGAAGATTAAGATGGGCATTTTGGAGCCCTCTTGTGCTCCTTACTCTAGCAGGTGGTTTACGATTTTCAAGAAGAATGGTACATTGAGGCTCATACAGAATATGCACCCGGTAAACACGGTAACTCTATCAAAAATGTGGGAACATGTCTAGTGGTTGCTAATTTTGTAGATGCTTTTGCAAGAAGAGCCATCTATTCCATGGGAGTCTTGTATTCAAGCTATGATCATTTTCAACTGGCTGTGGAAAGTAGGGATCTGACCACCATGCATACTCTTTAGAAATTAGTAAGAATGTGTACTTTGCCAGAGGGTGCAACCAATCAGTTGCTCACATGATGAATGGGATGAATAAAGTGTTGCGGGATTTCATTCTTCAGGTTACCATGCCTTTTATTGACGACATGCCGATAAAAGGGTGCAAAGATGGTGAAAAAGATGAATCCAAAGATAAGAGGGGGACAAACACTTTGTGGCTAACCATATTGTTGATTGTGACAGGATATTATCAATGCTTGAAGAGGTCAACCTTACACTCTCAGGCCAAAAGTCTATGTAGGTAAAAAAAATCTTGATTGTGGGACACTTATATAGACCATTTGGTAGAAAACCCAACCCTGTCAAAGTGGATGCTATTGAAAATATGAAAGAGACAGGAAATTCAATTATAAAAGTGCAAAGAGTTTTAGGTGCATGTGTTTTTTACTTGATATGGTTACCCCATTTTTCACATGTTGCAGAGTTGCTATACCAATTGCTCAAAAAGGGACAAAAATTCGTTTTGGAAAGAAGAACACTCAAAGGCTATTCATAAATTGAAGAAGATGTTATAAGAGGCTCCTACATTAAGAAAAGTGGACTACAAAAGTGGGAAGCCAATCATTGTGATGGTTAACACGAATCCCACAAGTATTGGGTGGCTATTGGACAAGATGACGAGTAGGGGAAAAGTTATGCTATCAGATTTGGTGCCAAAGTATTAAGTGCTCGGCAGAGAGCATATTCGCCAAGTAAAAAGGGGCATAGCAACTGCCCTAAGGTGCAACAAGGAGTACTTTATTGGTGCTTCTGTAATAGTGGAGACAGATTGCTTGCCATTAGTTGAGATGATCACAAGTTGTTCTATATCGGATATAGCTATGCTACGTTGGATTGCATATATAAATTCATTAAATCTTGAGTTTCAGCACATTGCAGGTAAGGATAATTTGGTAGCTGATATGTTGTCCAGGGCTATATTTGAGGATGAAAGGACTATGGTTTCTAAAAATGAAGACGTGGGCTTGAGGTTCTTTACCTCTGCAAAACTACACATAGAATGTAAAAACATGGTGTTTGCATTACAGTCTTTTGCAAAGGATAAATATGAAAGTGAATGGTGATTGGGAAATATTTGAGTACCCTAGAGAAGCAAGACGACTGTACCAAACAAGAGTTTAAGCAAATTTGTAAGAAGGCTTATGGGTATTTCTTATAGGATGAGCTTTTATGGAAAATCCAAAGAAGCATAGAGGAACCCCTCAATGAGTGGTTTGTGATAGGGTAACACAACTCCAAGTACTCAAAGAATTCCACGAGTCATTATGGGCAGGTCACTGGGGATTTTGGGCAACTTTTGCTTAAATCAAAGATCAATATTGGTGGAATAATATAAAATGTATAAAAATGTGGTACACATTGTTGAAACTTGTAATGTATGTCAAATGTAAATCACCATGATGGGTTACATCCAACATATCCAGTGTGTATGCATTTCAAATGGGAGTCAGTTTGATTACAATGCCTATAGGATTATGGGAAATGAGGTATATTGTGCTTGCCAGGGAAGATCTGACAAACCAGGTTGAAGGGAGGGCTTTGCCAACCAAAGCTACAAGTGGGGTATGCAAGTTTTTACTTGAAGATGTAATATGTAGATATGGATGTGTTGGTACAATTACTACGGATAGAGGAGAATTGGATGCTGATGAGGCCAAAGATGTTTTTTCTCGTTTAGGTATTAAGTTATCTCTCACTACTGCATATAACCCGTAAGGAAATGGTAAAAGTGAGAGGGGACATCCCCCCGTTATCAAGGCATTAGCTAAATCATGCAAAGGGCGTATTGGAGATTGGCCTCAATTGCTACCATATGCTTTCTGGGCTGATTATTACAGGGTTCATGCCGTCAGAGTTGATGTATGGTCAAAAACCCGTTATCATCTTGAGGAGACAATAGCTACTTGGAGTATATTGCCTTGGGATACAGACATGAGCAAAGAAGATCTACTTGCTTTGAGGATTCAACAACTAAAAAGGAGAAATGAGGATGTGGATACTGCAAAGGAAAAACTGAGAAATGCTCGTTTAAAGAACAAAGATGCTTTTGATATACGACACATGCTGAGACCAAACGCTATTCAAGAAGGGGATTGGGTTCTTGTTTATGATAGCAGTTTAGATAATCAATACAGAGCTATGTGCAAAATGGTCAAGTGGTGGTTTGGCCCCTATGTGGTCATGGCATGCTTTTTCTAATGCTACCTACAAGATGTGAAATGGATTGTACAGAGTTAAAGGTTCCAATTGCAGGAAAACGTGTCAAAATGTATAAGAAAAGGGATGCAGAGATTTAAATTGGATATGGAGACTTCAACGTGTCTAAAGATAGGGATTTAGATAATGAAGGTGCATCTTCTCATGATGATTTCACCTTGGAGGACTTTTAAAGATTGGCATATACAAGAGTATGTGCTGGTTTAGAGGGGGTGGATGTCGTTCCGCTTTGTAGGCACGGGGTGAGAGATGCAAATCTACATACATGTTTGAGGTTTTGCCAACTTATGAATAATGCTAACATATGTTATGTTAGCAAGAGGTTGGAGATGTATGCTTTATGTGGGTTTCTAGACCAAGATGGGCTCCAGATAGGGCTTGACAGGGTGACATGTGAAGATGTGTTCTTTATGTGGGTTTCTAGGCCAAGATGGGCTCCAGATAGGGCTTGAGAGGGTGAAAAGTGAAGAATGTCCAAGGTTCTAGGTCTTGGCCAAACTATGTACAGCTTGAGGTGCTGAAGCAACAGGTTCAGATGGATCCTCAAATAGAGCCATGGTCTGCAAGATACAGGGCTTTAAAGTTGGTAGTGAATGCAAATTCGAGATGCATAGGCCAAGTGATGCCAGGTAGTTTGAGCTAGTTTGAAGCTATAGATGTGTAGTGCTTGATCTATGGAGCCTGCGGGTCTTTTCAGATCATCAATCGGAGCTTTGGATGTCAAGTTATTAGCAGTTGAAGTTCTGTCAGGGGACACGTTTCTACCGGGTTGGTCGCCTTGGTAGATGTGCCATCTAATAATTTTGGAGCTTTGCAAGGGATTCTATGCATTCTATATAGCTAGCAGAAAGTGATGGCGTCTCAAACGCAGTCCGGGGATGGGCAAGTTGAAAGTTGAGAGTGGTGGTCAACCGGGAGCAATCTGGTGTTTTTTTGCCGTTTTTGTTGCGTTGGTAGACAGGTCATGCAGGAAAAGAAGCGGTGGTGCTTGCCCAAGATGAAGTTGGGAACCCGGCCTATGGGCATGATTTTATGGCTTGTCAGTTGGGTCCTCAAGCCTTGAATGGCAAGGCTTGGAAGTTGCAAGGGAAAGTTTTTTTTCAAAAGAAGAAGTTTGTATCAAATTTTTGGGAGGCCTTTTGAGGCCCAGTCAGTGAGGAGGCACCAAGTGGCCAATTATGCTTTCACATGCAAAGGCGTGGACTGCTGAAAGCCAGGTGATTTATGCGTGAAGAGTTCCTCCATATGGGCATCTCAAGGGGCTCTTGCAGCTCCCATGCGTGGTGAACCATGGTGGCAGTTTGCAAGTGGCACTGAAGGTTCTTCTCGCAGACGAGCTTGATGGTGGGGGTGCTTTTGGGCGTCATGCTGGCGTCGAATGGGCGGCATAGCATGATGATGTGGTAGGATTGCTGGGGTGTGATTCCCGCGCCCCTTGGGGAAAAACTTTTTTGAGAGTGAAGTGGAAGCACCGATGGCACCATCAGTACCCCACTCGGAGAGGTGTTCATGTGAAGGCTCAAGAAAGACGGCGGGCCAAGAATAGCAGGCAAGGGTGGCCTCACATGCAGGAGATGCCAAAAATAGATGGGGAGCTAAAAAGGGATGCTCACACGCCCATAGGAGGGTGTTTTTTGACATGATGAAGAGGGGGTTTTTGTGAAGAGTCGGAGAAGGGAGAGCATAGCACGAGGAAGAAGAGGATGGGAGGGGGGGAGCAGTAAGATCACGACTCTCTTGGTCTTTTTGGGTCTCTCTATCTCTCTCTCAACGAACCCAGAAGAAGAAATGGGAAAAGAACGTGAAGTGCATAATAATAAAAAAATAACCTGAAGGGCATAAGCAAGGGGAAAGAGGAAGACAGAGCTTCTACCTTTTTTTCTTTCTTTCTCTCTTTCTTTATCAACCTTGAGGAGATTAGACTTGGGTAGTTTATGGAAAGTAGGCGAATCTCGTTCGAGCCCTGAGTGGAAGGAATTTTTCTTCTAAATTTTGATAGGCAAGGGAGCTAAGCAGGATGAAGTTCATCTGGCAGGTTATGGATTGTTTCCATCGGGTTTGGGTTATCTGAATAGGGGATTTAAAATCAACAGGCATACCAACTTTGGCATATGCAATCGATTTGTATCAAGGGTTCTAAATATCAGATTAATGGAAGCATCTTCTGATTGCTTGCCTCAATTAATTAAGTGTTAATATACTTTCTAAGTTGGGTTTTAGCCATTAGCTCTGTTCTGATCTGTGATATTTTCCTGCAATTCTATCTAAGAATCTCTATATCATTTTATTAAAACTAAATCAGCCTTAACAACACTAGTTTCCCTTGGTTTGCACCTTGACTGCTTCTCCATCTACAGCTAGAACATCTACAGCCAGAAGCGCGACGCTTGCCCAGTCGAACCTGGAGAGACACGCACTCCGACAATGTTGCTATGGGATCCTCACTTGTCCACTAACAGGTCGCATTCTTGATAACTTCCCCGTGCATTTGGCAGTCGTGAGGAAAACAACCTTTTCTTTTCTTTGATGGTCATCTTCTAGAATCTTGGTATCTTCTGCTTCCTTGGCAAAGCTGAGAAAGTATCTGTAGGACCTAACTCACATGGAGGAAGCTCTTGGATGGCTGAAATCTTGCATAGTGAATCTTTGAGCTCCTCCACTTCTGTGAGTAATGCTGAGATTTTTGTTTCATGCACGACACTCTTATCCTTTTGATGTTTGCTTTTGCTATAGCTAGCAGCCTCATTAGTGATGCAAACAAGCTACACTATCTCCAACTACTCTTGGAGGTCTTCTATTTTCTTTTTGTATGCATCAACATGCTCTGAGCTACTGGTGGGGACCATCATTAGGTTCATCATAAAGGAATTTAGTTGTATTTCTTGGTCCATCATCCGTGTTTGCAGCAACTTGAGGGTGATGTTCATCTTGTGAGTAGTAGAAGCTGCTTCTTTTGCACTTTGGTGTGCATGGGCATACAAATTCTCCTTTTGTTCCAGGGCTAGCTTACTGCTGTATGTAATGCCCTCTTAGATCTCCCTTGCAGTCTTCTTTGTTTCATAGAGCTCTTTAAACCTGCTTGCCTTTGCCCGGTTGTGAGTGAGTTGGGCATCCCTTCTTCTCAAATCCTCGAGTAGGTCAGTGTTTGTAGTGGTGAGCTCAACATTTTGTTTCTTGAGTTGCACTAGGTGATTCTTGGATCCCATTGCTATTAGGGTTAACAACTCATTATTTATATTTTTCCCTACTCAAGCAAGATGGTTTTCTCAATCATTTTCTTGTCCAGCTTGTCAATTGTTATCAGCAAGCTAACTCAGATACCATTTTTGGAGCTCTCATTTGATAAATCGAGAATATTGTAACTCTTACTTTTCAGATGAACTTTGTAATAGATGATCCAGGGATCCAAGCTTCTAGATTGTATCAACTTGTCATTACCTATCTTTAGTTAGAGCTCTCAAATTATTAGTTTTGACCACCAAAAACTTTGGCTAAGGTATAAAAGTCAATCTTTGTAAGTTATTATTAAGTTTTTGGATATAAAATACACAGTATGAGCTAAGGCGCTCAATCCTCTCCTTCTCGCGCTTCCTACTCCCTCCCTGGTTGTCACATTATGAGTCACGTTTGTTGCATTGCAACCGCAGGTAAGGACTCTACGCATTGACGTAAACACATCACGGTATTTTGTAGATTTTGGCATCACCGACCTGCGGTCTAATTTTATCAGAAGTAGGAATTTACACTTCAAAATCAAGAACTAAGCATAGGCGGGGTATTGGGGCATCATTGCTAAGCATTTAGATGCATTCTGGGCCGAAAACGACTAGGTCAAAAATTGACTGCTGTTAATAATTACAATTTTAGCACTTAACCTAAATTGAGATTTAGACCATAAGCATGTGTGCTTAGGTCTTATAAATATGTCCTAGAAGTTTCTTTACGTTTGGATGTCATTTGATGCTGTAACGAACATGATTTGTTTGCCAATGAGTGATTGGCTTTTGGTGATTTCGGTCACTTGAGTGTAGCTTGAGTTAGATGTGAGGTGTTTGTTGTTTTTCGAGAGATTGACAACCTCTTGTAGCCTCTATGCACTAGTCGATTTAGCTTCATCCCATGGATTGACAATTTAATTGTGGTTCTCGCTAAATCTGCAATAAGATAGGAGTGAGGTTAGACACCCGTCCCACATTTTGCGTCGTTGTTGGGGACCGAAGGGACCTAAACTAGGAAAAAACACGAGCGTCTTGTGAAGTTATCCTTTAAATTCCTCTAGGATTTCCTAGAGTAAAAAATTTCTTTTTAAAACCGCATAGCTTAAGATTGTCGTCTTTTGCTATGTAGAGGTAGCTTGGAAGTAATCGTACTTGTCGAGTGCCTTTAGGATTGTAGGATTGTAGAATTAGATTAGGATTTTGAGAATGATTGATAGACGAGACAAGTCTTAAGATCAATGCTTAGAAAACCATAAAAAACAAGAGAACGAGTGTTTGTGGACACTTTCCACAAACCCCATTTCATGAGAACGAGTTCTACCAAACATCGAGCGAACTTATCCGAGCAAGCTCAAAACCGAGCAAAGTTATTAAGCGTGTTTCTAAAGTATATGTATAGTTCTTTTTTAGAAGTATCTCTCTCTCTCTCTTTCTATCTCTATCTCTCTTTTTTTTATATAAAGAGAAACAATATCACTATCATCCGACAATAAGCAATTTATTTTCAGTAGATAATGTCTTTACAATAAAAAGTTGAGCCTAGAGAATCTACAAGAAAAAGTCTTTCCACTTTGAGACACCAAAGCTTACTACATCTATCTACTTCGATCTTTGCCTTATCTTTCTTCTCTTTCTCTTCACCTTGCGCATCATCCCACTTAAGTCTTAGTCCTCATGAAACCAATCCCACGAATGAGCACAACCAAACTGCTTTGCATGATCTCTCTCTCTCTCTCTCTCTCTCTCTCTCTCTCTCTCTCTCTCTCTCTCCCCCCCCCCACACACACACACATACACAAATATCTGAAAGAGTTCGCATCTCTTTCATTTTTCAGAGTTCTCTAAGCCATTTCACGTGAAGGCTAGGTGGCAAACAATTGCGAACTTTCTTAGTTTCATGAGAATTAAAAAAAAAAAAGGACGTAGCTGGTTGGCAACCATTTGCGACCCTAGTCCTAGTGGAGCAGGCTGGGAACCGTAGACCATGACAAGAAAACCGACACTCGTGATGTACTTTTTCAAGCTCTCACAAAATTTTAATCACACACACAACTGCTCGCAACTCTCGTGGGAAAGTAACATGGCTAGCTGCCACTTGCGCACAAATGGACAACCATTGAAGCCGATGTTCAGGAAAAAGTGTGCCTCATCTTAGAGCCCAATCTCACTAGAAATTTATAACTTTAGGAAAATCAATCTCTAAAAACCAGTCCCGCTAGTCCGTAGTTGAAGGGAAAAATGAGACAAAATGAAAAATGTCTCCTAATTCTAGAACGAGCGGCAAGCATTGCCCTATAAGGAAACTCAAATGCAGATGAAAAAAGTTGGTCTCTGCATCATGTTCCCTTCATTTTGTTAAAATCCAGGTTAGGTGCAAGACCACGATAACAAGATTTACTTTATCCTATTAATCCCACTAACATACAGTGAGACTAGGCTCTTAGCAATGAGCCAATTGAAAACTCAAAACAACCAATTGAAGGGAGGGAAAGAAGATGAAATTTTCTTTGAAAATTCAAGAAAATAGAGTTTAATTTAAAAAAATACCGTCATTTGAAAAATTCCTCTTTGGATCTTTCCTAGATGTTTGTGAAATTGATTTTTGGAAAAACTACCAAAAATACCCCTCTAATTTGTGGTAATTTCCCAAATACCCCTCAAAATTCAAAAAATTCCCAAAATACCCTCAATATTTTGCCATAAATACCTAAAATGCCCTTCAAAATTTCTAGAATTCCCAAAGTACCCCTAGTTGTGAGAGTAAATTTCTCCAAAAATAAAAAAAATTGTATTCATGAGATGACTAATTGTCTATCGGACAAGATGCTAAAACTAGAATTTGAGTTGGTTATGTAGGATTTCGGGATGAATTGTTTCATTATTTCTAGACGTAATTACCTTTTTTGTGATGTAATTTGCGACAAATTACATGCTAAGCACTTGAAACTGGGGCTCCATTGCCGTTACCAATTCTTGGCTGTAGCACGCCAGCAGGGTGCAGGGACCCGTGTTGATCACCACCAACGCTTGATGCAAGAGGAGGTCCTGCAATTTTGTAGTGGGTAGAGACTCCACGGCGGCCGTGCGTCATCATGCAAAACTGCCCCTGTGCTAGGCTTGATGTAATCGTGATCGATGGGGACCAACATCAAGAAAATGTCTTACCACTAGAGCTCGATTCCTGCCAGCGTCATTCCATCTCATAACAGCAGGTGCAACTGATAATGAAGTTTCATTGAAGATGGTCTCATAGGGGCAGCGCTGGTCAGCTGTATATTCATGAGGACTTCGAGGAGGCTGATGGGGGTGATGAGATGGAGGGGTGGAAAGCTGGCAACCTGCACTTAGCACTGCATTAGATCAGAGAGGCAGGTGAGAGTTCAGGAGTCGAGGTTATGGGGAAGAGTCTGTACATGTGTGAGTGTGTCATGTCACTTTTCATGCCAATATGAGTCGGCTGGAGCATCCCAAATATGAGAGAGAGAAAGAGAAGAGGAGAGAGAAGCCCTTCATATCATATATATTAGTCTATCTCCCTATATAGATGCATATGTACCCTATCCACACCACCTTGCTGTAGCGTTTTTCGGGTGCCGGCCCCTCCCAAACTACTGCGAGCTAGACTCCGACTACGTCAAGACCTTGATGCCTCTATATTTTGCAGAATCTTTGCCTCGATGCAATGATTTTTGGGTACATCTCCTTCCAAACTGTTGTGAGCTAGGGTTCAACTACATCTATTTGTGTTGCCAACTCAAAGGCACATACTGGTGTAGACTACACAGGGCAGAGGTATGGGCAAGAGATGGGTAGAATGGAGTGTTGAAAGTGGTAAACAGGTGGGCAGGCTCAGCTAGTGCGGGTGGGAATATAAGTGGTTAAAAGGTGGATTTATAGCAAGATATGCGGGAGGTAATTATCCAACAGTTATAAATTCACTGAACTCGGCGTTGATGCACTGGGTCTGAGAAGAGAAAGGGAGCGTAACTGGCTAGACTTGCTCACTGCTTGCTTTTGTGGAACTCTAGAAGGAGGTGGAGATGAAGGGATTGCTAAACAAGGGCATTGTCGTATCAGGGTCATTAATCTTGACGTGCGACCAAGAAGGCTGAGTTTTTGAGAAGGGATTCCTTGGCTGTAAGCGTGCAACTATGGAAGACAAACCTCGTTTTCTCTCTCTCTCTCTCTCTCTCTCTCTCTCTCTCACACACACACACACACACACACACACACACACACACACAAACTCTTCATCTCCGTTCTCGTCAAAAGATAGGGCCGAGGTGATTGCAAAGGCATTGCAAGCAAGTGATGATTACCGCTCATGTCGGCAATTTGTTCATCACCACCCCCGCCCTTGGCATGAAGTCCTCATGGATAAGGGCCTCCTCTTTTGTAACTCGCCATGAAAGCTCTGAAAGAGTTTATAGTTCTTTGAAAAATTCTCAAAAAGAGTCCGCATCGATGTGGAGTCATTCAAAGAGTTTTTTTAAGGGTTCTATTTATATTTGATCGCTAGTCAAAATGACGCTAGTTGGCCTTCTTGACACAGACACACACACACACTTTTTTACTTGTCCAAGCATCTATGATCATGGCTTGACTATTGATGATCACGAGCTGTGATTCTGAGCAGCAAGCATAAACTTGGATAATCAAGGAGTTAATATAAGAGTGGATAATTAAAGTTTCCATGAGGAATGCTTGAGGTGTTTAGAGAAGTGATAGATAGATTCTAATATGTAATTTGATTCTAAATGTTTCTATTATGCTTTAAGCTCTATGTATCTTGTGGGGTTTTGCTCACTTTTATGATTGCTCGGAGTTTGAAATTCCTCCATGAGAACCTAGGAGTAGGGTAAGTAGGATCCGAGGTGGATTTCAGAACATTGCTCTCTCCGAAAGAATCATTGTGAGTTGTATTTGAAGTTGCATAATTTCATGTCTATGGCTAGAAATAGCACAAATAGACTCCAAACTACTCAATCCAACTGGAGAGTATGATTAAAAGTTGTATGAACCAATGGGTAAGCTCAAGGACACTTTGAGGTAAAAATTTCAAGAGTTTGCAAAAACTCAGATTATTTACTTTTTCTTGACATTCTAGGCCAGATTAAGTTTTAACTTGATTCCTAGGCTTAAATTAACTCATAAAAAGACTGTCCATGAAAAAGTGCAAAAAATGGTTCATTTTAATCTTGAAGTAAATAATCACGATTATTTACTTTCAACTCAAATTTGACCAAGGTTGATACCAGACTCATTGCATGTGTACAAACAACTTTTGTGAAGGTACATTGGACACTTCAAATTTGACCAAGGTTGGTACCAATGACTCATTGCATGTGTACAAACAACTTTTCTGAAGGCACATTGGATTTGGATCATCAAACTGGCAAAAAACTGGGTAAAAACTAAAGTTTGTACTGACTTTCCAAAATTTGAGTGTAAATTGGGATCCAAACTTGATGAAGTTTGATTCATAGGCCTATATTGATGTGATAGACATTTGTACATACTCATTTGACCAAAAAGATGTAAAAATTTGCCAGAAATATATAATCGCGATTATTTACATCTGCCCCATTTTTCAACTGTTTTGACTAAGTTAGCATACACTAGTTTTACCATGTTGCAATAAGTCCACAAACAAAATCTAATAATATTTCGATCATTGGATTTGAAATTGTGACCAAATTTGCAAAGTTAGTCTGCAGACAGAAAACTGATGACTATTTGACCAAAAATTGTCCAAACTTGATGAAACTTGGCTAGAGACCTTTAGTTGAACTGCTTAACAGATCTGTGTCAAGACTGGGACAAAAACTTGCAAAAAAATAGCTGGAGTAAATAATCGTGATTATTTATATCTGCTTCAAAAATTGACAATCTTGCATATTTGAGCATACCACAAGGTCAAGCATATCAAGTAGACCACACAAATCAATTTTGGTGAAATTTGGATTACAAAAGTGAGACTTAAGTCAGATTCTTGAAAATCGAGTCTGCGGACACAAACAGTTGATAAACTTGAATAGATTTTGTCCAAACTTGTTGAAACTTGTCGAAGGACCTTAACAAGTTGTATACTTGGCAAACCAAGCCAAAAAGTGCAAAAAATTGACAAAATTAAATAATCGTGATTATTTACTACTGCTACAAAGAGATACCATTTTTGACTTTTGAACTTGTACAGTGTTAGACCAACATAATACAAAGCCACCGGGAAATTTTGCGTTCAATCGGATCCAAATTGGTGCATGTTCACTTAGTTTCCAGGTTGTAGATTAATCCTTTCATTTTTGCCACAGTCAAGTCTGAAAATCTCAACTACTGACTAAATTAGCTTGATTTGAAGTGATACACATAGACCAATCACAATAGCTAGCAAAAACTATATAGTCTTTGTGAAAGAATAGCTAACTTGATCAAATTGTACAAGAATCAGGTTGCAGACGAAGAATCAGCAGCTTGACAGAAGTGCAATCAAGTCAAGTTTTTTAAAAGAAATTGACAACAAGTCGATCCAAAGGTAAGTACTCTATCTAGGGCTTCAACAAGTCTTTATGAACCTTAGATCTGGTCGTGTACTAGGAAATCAGGGCATATTTGGGGAAACCTCCAGTAGAGTATCCATCGAAGAAAGTGTGAATCAAGAATATTCTTTGAACACTATCCTTTGAAATAGTCTCAGGTACTTTCTCAGATTCAACATCTGGAATGTCTTCTTATTGACTCACTTGAAAACCAAAACGAGAATGCGCTGTCGAGAAATTTGCGGTCTTTCCAGGAAAGCACCGGTCTTATGGCTATGAGAGTTTGTGAGAGAACTCAAAAAAAACTATATGAAGGAGTTAAACCATAGATGCCATGAAGACTAGTGTTTGGAAGGAAGTGCAATCAAAGAAGGAAGACTAGGATTTGGAAGAAAGTGCAATCAAAGAAGCCCCACTCTTTCTCTTTTGCACTCACACACACAAAGAAAGAACACAAAAGAGAGTGTCAAAACAACACAAAAATGAAAACATCAAGGCTATGGTCATATCCTATCATGGGTAGTATGAAAGGGTTAATAGATGAGTTAATGGCATTCAATCTTGGCTGACCAAATAGGCTACGAATTGTTCTTTGGAATGGTAGTTTTGTGCTTACCATAATATATATATATTTTGTCTAGTGATTGGGATTAATTGTGTGTACAAATACTCTTGGTTCATAGCAAGATAACTACGCTTACATCAAAAGAAAAATTATAGTCTATGAGAGGTAGTATGATGGGATCCGGTGATAGAAGTATTTCATTGAGCCTTTCTGGGCCAAAGAGAAACACTATACGTTGTTGAAAGTGTATTTTACGGCTAATCCATACGTTAATTCTAATAGATCGTACAGAGTGAAAGCGATAGAAATTATCATCATGTGGGTTATTCATCTAGGATAGTATGTGAGAAATATAGATATGAGAGAAGTGAAGAGATGAGAAGTTTCCCTCCCAAGCCCTATTCTTGCCCGTAGGCAATAAGGATACTGCGGGGAGAGATGTACCTGTAGCAAATAGAACCTAGAATTTGTAGAGAGGATGAATTACTAAGAGTGAGAGAGATAGATTTGGTTAAGGAGATGATATTAGATATATATATATATATATATATATATATATATATGTTAGATTAGAGATGAAAAAGAAAACAACAGGAAATCAAGAAAACATCATTGTAGAACACATCTTACTTGACAAACCCTTTGGCACCATTATTGATGGAGAGAGAAGAAGAGGGGAGAATTCAACGTTGATTGATACGCCAAGACCAAGACCTTCTTTGATTAGAGTTTATCTTCCAAGGATAGAGTACAAGAATGGCTAGTCTTCCTCTAGGAGAAAGTGTAGGCTTGGGCTTATGTTAATGGCTAAGTACAATTCGGCATTACTGCTCCCTCAAGAATTCCTCTCATCAATGGCTTGAACGCTTGAGTTTATTTCAAGGAAGAAGAGGTCCCCTTTTATAGGTGAAGGGAACCCCCAAGGGTTTACACAAGAAGAGATGAGCCAGTGTGAACAGAAATTGGAAAAGTTGGAAATGAGCTGTCCCTGCATGATGTGGGCAGATTGGGGTCCAGTATTTTGATCATATCTCCTCAACCGTGGCGCCTAATTAAAAAGTAAAAATATGCGTAGAAACTTCAGCTCATTAGCTACGATTTTCATTTCAAAACTTTTTTCCAATTCGGATTGGAACCTTGTGTAAA
Organism: Adiantum capillus-veneris; assembly: GCF_014529385.1. Classification (NCBI taxonomy): domain Eukaryota; kingdom Viridiplantae; phylum Streptophyta; class Polypodiopsida; order Polypodiales; family Pteridaceae; genus Adiantum; species Adiantum capillus-veneris. Next base: position 141,982,898 of record NC_140943.1, read on the forward strand.
CAATTTATCAAAATAGGGTCCAATTCTGGCAGCAAAAGTCTTTCTGTGGTCCCCTTAGCCTAGACTTTCATTTGATTCCAAAGGACACCTCATGCCATATGAAAGCATGACATTGATCCTTGACAAAGTTTTGTAATCATGCTTGCAATAATGCATTAAAATAAGTGTATCTTTGAAATGATGCCACCTAGTGTCCCACTAGGATTTGATTCCCTCCTAGTAGCTATTTAGAAAGAAATATAAGAAAAATATGAAAAATACATAGAATATATATATATTGGAGTTTTTCCTAGATATAGGATCTAGCTAAGGTGTGAGATGATAATGAGATAGTAGAAATAAAGAATCAATACTTTTTGTCCCAAGTTAAAGAGACGGAGCTATTGACGCTTTTTCCATAGTATTTCTGATGGTAAAGTAAGAATAGGTTACCCTTGAGATAAATAATAGGATGAGATAGAAAGCATATTATTATACTTAAATATGCATATGTAAATTATAGAAAATATTACTATGTATCTAAAAAGTTACAAGATAACTCTTGTAGGATGCGTTCCCACTATGTACATATCACAGCACGACATCCACCCCCTCTAAACCTGCACATCCTCCGGCATGTGCCAACCTCATGGTAACTTGTGAAAGCAACTATATCCCCTGTCATCCCATGACCTCCTCCAGGATCATATGGGTAACTCATAAACTTGTATTGTACTAAGCATTGAGATTCTCCGCATCTTTTAATTCCTCTCGGATCAGAAGGAATTGTTATATACATCTGTCTCCAAAACATCTGTAACAAATCTCCATTATGCGCAAAATCTTCATGACGAAGAGACATAAGTTCCTCATCCTTCTCTTCAAAAAACACTTCCAGGCTTCCTGTAATATACTTGAAAGATTTTTGAAATTGCACTTCAACCTTCTCACCAACCTCTAAATCCATATGTACCTCTTTCGCATAGAAGTCTGAATTTGCATCTTCCTTCTCAAAAGAATCCTCTAGATAGCCTTTCTCAACATCGAGAGAAACCTCGAAAATATGCATGGTAAATCTGTCATCAATTCTCTCACCTTTTACCAAACACCTCTCCAGCTTTACATCATAAAAATTTGCATACCTCTCAAATATGGTGTCTAATTCCCTTTCCAAATCATCCTGGTAGGTATGCTCCCGGTCACTTGTAACCGACTGCTCAAAAAAATCCTCGAAGTTAGTCTCTGACACAATATCTTCACCCCTTCTTCCTTTTTGACCCATCCCTAAATTATCTTCAACTGAATCATGTCTCCACTCATCTAGGGAGAACCCTTCTTCATTACATGACTCTGGTGTCAGCATAGAGCTAGCATCCTCTACTTGCTTCAAGGCATCACCATGTATACCCTTCCTATCCATAGCAGATAGATGCTCACAAACCTGCTTGCAATTTATACCCTGTGACACAAGACCTAAATCCCTTTTATGCCTCAGATATTGTTTGCATACCTACAGGCAACCAAAATTCTTAGAACCCTATATATTACGCACTTTATGGCAAACATCTTTATTTGCATCTTCACACAGATAAGAAATATCATGCCAATCACAGACCATATCCGAAGAGGTTTCTTGCTCTTCTAATCTATCCTCTGATGTCACTTCAACCTGTATAGCATAACCAAACACTTCTCTATCTTTGATTTGTGAATCTTGAAGATTCATAGCTTCATCCGCAGAACCCCAATCCTCATGCAGAGAATGTGCATCTGTCATTCCTTCCTCTACCATGGAATTGTGAAAGATTGTTGCATCTAGTTCTAAATAAGGAGCAATTTCATGAGTCATCTGCATCACATCTGCTACCCCATATATACAAGACATACATATTACTCTGTCAATGCACTCCTCTTCTTCCACCTCGTCTAGCTAAGGTACTTCACAATCCACAATGCTACTAGTAGAGCTATACTCACAAAGGAAGAGATTTTCAGTCACCCCCTCTAAATTAGCACTTTCGCAGCTAGGAATATCCATTTGGGTAGTACCACATGCATCAAAATCGCATAGGAAAGCATTGATAATGACTTCTTCATCATGGTATATGTCTTCAGCATAGGCATCCGACTCTTCTAAACTTGGTAAAAGTTCCTGGATCTGCTCAAAAGTAGATTGTAGCACATCACTAATATAGCCGTCTTGCACCTGTTTTTCCTTCACATCCTCTGTCAAAACCATAGCATCCTCATCCTTGTATATACGCTCATGTGCATCTTCAAACGAATCAAAAGGAGCGTCCAAATCATCTATCATAGCTGACGAGTTTGCATCATCCTCTAAGTCGCTTTGAGCCATTTCAGGCGCTTGGATAGCATTATGAGAGTCATTATCTTGAGATACAAAGGTTACAAGACCCAAACGTGCATAAATAGCTTCCACTATGTATGCTTCATCTGCATACAATAAATTTGCATCTTGCAAAAGATATGCATCTATTACTGCTTCTAAATTAGCCTGTATGGATGTGTTGACACTTGCATGGCTTACAAAAGACACCAACTCTAGCTGGTCCCATCCACATCCACTCTGCTCCATCTCTTGGTCTTGATGTTCCAAGAATACCTGTGTTATAGCTGTAGAAAACTCACCCCAGTTGCTTGCATATACACTTACATAGTCTTGAACTTGGTGCTTGAAATCATCACTCACAAGTTCAACAAATATTGCAATCATCCGAGCTTCTGGAATTGCTTGAAGCCTCATCTCGTCACATAGCACTCAAGATATCCTTTTGGACCATAGCCTTCGAATATATTAAGCTCATTATAAACCGATTGCCTAGCGCTTTCAATCGCTTTTTGAATCTGGTCTTCTTCTTCAAGCCATTTACATCTGTCTGCAAGCTCTTTCATTTCAGCATATAGCTACTCCACTTTGCTAGCTATCTTTATGTACTCTCACCCCGGCTTGTTCGTGTCGGGTTCACCAAAAATATGTCGAGAAATTTGCGGTCTTTCCGGGAAAGCACCGGGCTTGTGGCTGTGAGAGTTTGTGAGAGAACTCAAAAAAAACTATATGAAGGAGTTAAACCATAGATGCCATGAAGACTAGGGTTTGGAAGGAAGTGCAATCAAAGAAGGAAGACTAGGGTTTGGAAGAAAGTGCAATCAAAGAAGCCCCACTCTTTCTCTCTTGCAGTCACACACACAAAGAAAGAACACAAAAGAGAGTGTCAAAACAACACAAAAATGAAAACATCAAGGCTATGGTCATATCGTATCATGGGTAGTATGAAAGGGTTAATAGATGAGCTAATGGCATTCAATCTTGGCTGACCAAATAGGCTACGAATTGTTCTTTGGAATCGTAGTTTTGTGCTTACCATAATATATATAGTTTGTCTAGTGATTGGGATTAATTGTGTGTACAAATCCTCTTGGTTCATAGCAAGATAACTACGCTTACATAAAATGAAAAATTATAGTCTATGAGAGGTAGTATGATGGGATCCGGTGATAGAAGTATTTCATTGAGCCTTTCTGGGCCAAAGAGAAACACTATACGTTGTTGAAAGTGTATTTTACGGCTAATCCATACGTTAATTCGTCTATGAGAGGTAGTATGATGGGATCCGGTGATAGAAGTAGTTCATTGAGTCTTTCTAGGCCAAAGAGAAACACCATACGTTGTTGAAAGTGTATTTTATGGCTAATCCATACGTTAATTCTAATAGATCGTATAGAGTGAAAGCGATAGAAATTATCATCATGTGGGTTATTCATCTAGGATAGTATGTGAGAAATATAGATATGAGAGAAGTGAAGAGATGAGAAGTTTCCCTTCCAAGCCCTATTCTTGCCCGTAGGCAATAAGGATACTCCGGGGAGAGATGTACCTGTAGCAAAGAGAACCTAGAATTTGTAGAGAGGATGAATTACTAAGAGTGAGAGAGATAGATTTGGTTAAGGAGATGATATTAGATATATATATATGTTAGATTAGAGATGAAAAAGAAACCAACAAGAAATCAAGAAAACGTCAATGTAGAACACATCTTACTTGACAAACCCTTTGGAACCATTATTGATGGAGAGAGAAAAAGAGGGGAGAATTCAACGTTGATTGATACACCAAGACCAAGACCTTCTTTGATTAGAGTTGATCTTCCAAGGATAGCGTACAAGAATGGCTAGTCTTCCTCTAGGAGAAAGTGTAGGCTTGGGCTTATGTTAATGGCTAAGTACAATTAGGCATTACTACTCCCTAAAGAATTCCTCTCATCAATAGCTTGAACGCTTGAGTTTCTGTCAAGGAAGAAGAGGTACCCTTTTATAGGTGAAGGGAACCCCCAAGGGTTTACACAAGAAGAGAGGAGCCAGTGTGAACAGAAATTGGAAAAGTTGGAAATGAGTTGTCCCTGCATGATGTGGGCAGACTGGGGTCCAGTATTTTGATCATATCTCCTTAACCGTGGCTCCAAATAAAAAAGTAAAAATATGGGCAAAAACTTCAACTCATTAGCTACAATTTTCCTTTCAAAATTGTTTTCCAATTCGGATTGGAACCTTGTGTAAACAGTTTATCAAAATAGGTTCCATTTCTGGTAGCAAAAGTCTTCCTGTGGTCCCCTTAGCCTAGACTTTCATTTGATTCCAAAGGACACCTCATGCCATATGAAAGCATGACATTGATCCTTGAAAATTTTTTGTAATCATGCTTGCAATAATGCATTAAAATAAGTGTATCTTTGAAATCATGCCACCTAGTGTCCCACTAGGATTTGATTCCCTCCTAGTAGCTATTTAGAAAGAAATATAAGAAAAATATAAAAAATACATAGAATATATATATATTGGAGTTTACCCTAGACATAGGATCTAGCTAAGGTGTGAGATGATAATGAGATAGTTGAAATAAAGAATCAATGCTTTTTGTCCCAAGTTAAAGAGGTGGAGCTAGTGACGCTTTTTCCACAGTATTTTCTGATGGTAAAGTAAGAATAGGTTACCCTTGAGATAAATAATAGGATGAGATAGAAAGAATATTATTATACTTAAATATGCATATGTACATTATAGAAAATATAACTATGTATCTAAAAAGTTTCAAGATAACTCTTGTAGGATGCGTTCCCACTATGTACGTATCACAGCACGACAGCGCTATAAGCATATACTCTCTTTTTATAAGATTAATCACCATGGAGCTCAAGTTTACCTGGATCCTAACGAAGAGTACACTATTCGCATTGATGACCATGGTATTGAGTTTGAAGAAGCAATCAGGGAGGGCAAACAAGAAAAAATGTACATGGATAGGAATGAAACTTAGTATTTACAAGTCCGAAATCCTGGCGTGATAGACAAATGGGGGTTAGAAGTAAATACCATAATTCCAGATATGCCCGCAAAAGAAGGACCACCAACCTTAGAATTTGAGGGATACGATCAAGTTGATTTGAAGCCTTTGAAACGGCTTAGTACGGATAATCCTAGGATCGGAGTCTATTGCTGGGAGGAAAGAAATGTAAAAGATCTTCTATGGACTTTGCATGCCAAATCAGGACAACTAACGCCCATGAAGATCATCTATATCTTCAAGATCAAGGATAAGGGATTAGCAGATCTACCAACCTACCTGTTTAGGGATTGTTATAACAACAACTTTGTTATGATGACTCCTGAGGAGGTAGAACAAACCAAATATCAAGGACATTCAATAAGGGATTGGATATTGGGTCGAGGACCAAAAACTATTCCAAGAGATGAACACCGTGAGAGATATTCCGTGAGTAATGTTAAGAAACCAGAAACCACCTAATCACAAAGAAAACCGGGTGACACTAAGGCCAGTCCATGGCTACATGAGTCACTATTTCCAATAGACTGGTTTGAAGGACTCGGAAAAGGACAAACTGTCGAGAGACCGGGACTTGAACTAAATAGACGTGTCAGACCATCTGATTTTCAAAAATGGGTCAGAAAATACAGTGGACCAGGGGATCCATACAACCACTTAGCAATCTTTAAGTAAGTGCTAAGAGCAAAACACATATTTGATTTCCATACTCAATTTGAGGGGTTTGAAATGACATTATAAGGAAAAGCATTGACATGGTTCCAAAACATTCCACCAAGGTCAATCATGGACTTAAATACATTAGCTAAGGATCTGTAGCTGTTTGTTACAAAATGGGGATCAAACACAATACATTAGCTCAAATCTACAACTTTAAACAGAAACAAGGTGAGTCTGTTAGGGATTGTGCAACTCGAATGAAACAATACATTGTCAGATGCCTAGAGTTAGAGATACCTGCATAAGAACAACTAGTATCATTGTTTTTAGAGGGACTGGTAAACAAAGAACTTCATGCTATACTGTATAGCAAGACGCATACAACCCTAGAAGAGTGTGTGTCAGATGCTATTGACTTAGGAGACAATTGTGATATTTTCAATGAAGAAGATGTCCTTAAGGATAACCAAAGTGAGAAAACAACATCCACTAAACCAACACAAGTGGGAACGTCTACTACAGCACCACTTTCAGCCATAGAGGACATGCTCAAAAGGATAAATGACATGATGAATAACATGAAAAAAGCACCTATGAGAGGACTAGGGCAAGGGATACCTCAACATGGACAACCAATTAGACCACAGAAATGATGTGCAATTGAGGATAAATGGACCAACCATGAGACCAATGAGTGCTACTACCGACCAAACTATGATGGGAATGTTCAGTACATGCCCATGAGGCCAAAGGACAACCCATGTACGGATACCAAACCACCAATGGTTATGGAAAGACCTCAACCCATGTTGGGTCAACAACATCCGTATCCGGGACATAGTGCAGTGCCTATAAAGTATATGCATTCAGAAGGAGTCATAGATGAGCAAGCACTAGTACCTGTTACACCCTATGCTGAGCCTAGTCCATCTACAATAATGATAGAAGGAGATTGGTATAATTCACATCCACCACCAATGGAAGAACCTATGACTTAAGCTCCACCAAAGCTTGCACCAATGTACTATGTGGCTAATCAAGGTGTTAGACCTCCTATGGAAAGACCCATGATTAAACCAAGAACGGGAAACTGTCATAATTGTGGTGAAGATGATCATTGGAAAAATGAATGCCCAGAGCCTGACAAGAATCTCAAGCTAGTTGAAGATTATTGCATACAATGTTGCAAAAAGGGAGGACACTTCCTAGAAGATTTTCCTAAAAATCCTTTACACAAGGTAAAATAGTAGTAAACATAGTCTAAGTGATACCTAGTAGTTCGTCTGAGAGTAAACCGATTCCTAACACCTCCTATGGTAAGACTCATGATTAAACCAAGAACAGAAAACTGTCATAACTCTGGTGCAAATGATCATTGGAAAAATGAATTCTTAGAGCCTGACAAGAACCTCAAGCCAGTTGAAGCTTATTGCATACAATGTTGCAAAAAGGGAGGACACTTCCCGGAAGATTTTCCTAAAAATCCTTTAAACAAGGGTAAAATATTAGTAAACGTAGTCTAAGTGATACCTAGTAGCTCATTTGAGAGTAAACCGATTGTTCCAATCAAGGTAATCACTAGAGCCCATGCTAAGAAAAAGAAACATAACTCCTTTGATAATTCGGAGAATACAAAAATTACATCTCAAAGACCAAAAGAAGCAGAAGCAAAAGGTATGAGATGAGAAAACAAAAACAACCAGCTAAAATCGAGGAAAAATCAAAACAACTATTCCAAGAAAAGGTGAAAGAAATTGGAAGTGAAATCAAATAAACAACCGTGAAATCTGGAGGATCAATTTTGGTTGATAAATTTTTTGAGCCTATTGATGCAGCCTTGGAAGCCTACCAAGCAGGACTTAAAGCAGGCCAAAACATGAAAAACAAATGGAAAAACTATCCTTCTCCAAACATGGAAGCAGCTAAGCTTGAAGCTTATCAAAATTTGATAAGAATCACGCAAGAAATATTGGAAAAACAAAAACCCAAGCTCAAAAGTATGGCAAAACCCGAGGAGCTTGTGGTAAGAGACAATCAAGAAAAATACGAAGTGGTGGTAGAACCCCACATTGAACCAAAAGATCCAGAACTTATAGTGTTGGACAGCGAAAATGCCTTAGACAGAATTCCATTCGTAGAGGAAGACTAGCCAAGACACTTATGGGAAAAAGTTAGAGAGATCAATGATAGGAGCCTAACTCTAAAGTCATCTCCTATAGAGGAAGTTTGGTTAGACACCCTACCTCTGATATGGACATGGATGTACAATCCTTGTATGGGGATTGAAAATCTGAAGCTTCAGGAATGTCTAAACCATTGACCTTGAAAACATTATCCTCTTACTTGGGAGATAACGAAGATGAATCCATAGTCTGTAAGACCACTTAAGTAAAAAGAGTGGAACAGACCTAGAAGTAGACAACATTCATTCAATCCTGTCTACACCCATCCAATGTACTCTTACTTTAGGAGAATTGTTAAAAATTAGACCATATTTATGGAATGATCTAGAAAAAAACCTAGAGAAGGTGGGGATAACGGGACTAATCGCAAAAATTTGGGAAGATTGAAACCTGAAATGGATAACAAAGAAATTCGATCTATTCCAATGAACAAAGTTGGAGAATATTACAAAGGGGAAGAAGGAACACCACCCTTCTAGTGAAATATAATGACATAGAAACCATGGCAATACTAGATAGTGGGGTAGGCATAGCCATAGCCACGAAAGCAGTATGGGAATCCTGGGCACAACCAGCCATTGGACAAACTCAAATGAAATTGCAATTAGCTAATGGACACATTGAAAGACCCTTAGAACTGCTTGAAAAACTGATAGTTAATTCCTATGGAATTGAATATCAACACACTTTTGCCATAGTAGACTTTGGGAAGAAACTCAATACCAAAATCATATTGGGAAGACCTTTCATGCGACATGTACAACTTATCCAAGATTGGGGAAACAATTATGTGTACTTGAAGCAAGTGGGATCTATAACAAGGGTTAATCTAAATGATCACACTTATAGAGATGTCGTGAAAACACCTATAGAAGAGTTTGATTCAGTCTCTTTGGCTGAAAATAAGCTTCCATCGTGTTTGAATAAAGATACTCCTATTTGGATGTGTGGAGCTTCAAAAAATGAGAGTTTAATACGAGAAGAATGTATCTTAGAAAAGGATTGCAGCAATGAAGCCTATGTACTTGAACCCTTTCCAGAGCATTTGTTTGAGCTATTTGAGTGGATTCAAATTTTTGCGACAATGGATGTATGTGTGAATACGTCAATGCCTACTCAATTTTGCAATGAGGACGGCTATGATATAATTCCCATCCAAATGATTTCAACCCTCTACATTGAAGATGAAATTGAGGAACCCAAGGACTTAAAGAAAGTTGAGCAAGTCTTTTCAGACCTCTACTACGATGCAACGGATGAGTTAGAAGAACACTCAGCTACCTCAGATGATTCGGGGTTGGAAAAAGAACATGTGAGAGCCAAGCTACTCATGAAAGGAGGGGAGGAAAATTTTTTTGACTTTCCAAACCAGAAATTGAGAAGACAAAAATGGTATAGACGAAAAAGAGACCAGAAATGGGAAAGCTAGACCTATGCCATCAGTCTCCAGTAGAACATAGTTTTTAATGCACTTAGATGCACATGCTTGTCCCAAAAATAAAATCACTAGCAGATATCCTTCAAACAAAAATCCAAAAATGTCAAAAACATTGAGAAAAATGAGGAAGGACACTCAAGGAAAGCCAAAAAAATAGGACAAGGAGTCAACCACGACACGAGTTGAGCGAAAAAAGAAGTATCAAGAGAGTTGGAAAAATCTCTAAAGGAAATATATACAACTGAAATGGAAACCATAGAAGAGGATGGTAAAGATGTAATGAGTGTTCCATCCCACTAGAAAAAATATACTCCAAGATTGAAAAATCATTGTCGAACAACCTGTTAAAGAAATACAAAAACAGAGCGAGTCCTACGAAGGGCTTGAAAACGCAAAAAAGATAGATTTGGCTGAACCAAGAGAAGAGCCTAGGTCTGCCTACATTGCAAATGACCTAATAGAAGAAGAAGAAGAGCTTTTGCTCAGCTTGCTAAAAGAATATCGAGATATCTTGGCTTGGTCTTACAAGGATCTCAAGGGTGTTGATCCAGAAATCTCTCAACATACTATACCCATGAGAGATGATGCGAAACCAAGAAGAAAAAGGCCATACACATACAATGAAACATTTTCCAGGAAGATTAAAGAAGAGATTTGAAAAACTAAAGGAAGCCGAATTCATTTACGAAATTGAACACACAGATTGGGTGTCTCCAATTGTGGTAGAACCCAAGAAGAATGGAAAATTAGGAGTGTGTGTCAACCTCAAGAAAGTGAATGCAGCTACTATTAGAGACAACATTCCTCTTCCAATCACTAAGCATGTCTTAGAACCAGTTGCGAGAAATGAAGCTTACAACTTCCTATATGGCTTTTCGGGATACAATCAACTTTTGGTTGACCCAAAAGATAAACATAAAACTGCTTTTGCAATGAAATGGGGTATTTTCGACTATTGGATCATGCCTTTTGGGTTAACTAATGCTCCTGCCACCTTTCAAAGATTGATGAGCCATGCTTTTAAAGAATATCTTAGGAAATTATTGGAAGTATATATGGATGATCTATGCGTACATTCATCAATCCGGGCTTATCATTTTGAACACCTCAAAAAGGTATTCGAAAAATGTAGACTTTATAGGATTTGCTTAAATCCTGAGAAGTGCACCTTCATGGGTAGACAAGGAAAAATTATTGGACTTATAGTGTCTAAAAATGGCATAGCTATTGATATGGATAAAATTCATGTCATTGTTGATTTGCATAGACCAACAAAAATCAAGGGGGTTCAATCCTTCATGGGACATTGTGGATATTACATACGGTTCATTTACATGTACGCTATAATTGCAAAACCCATGTATAGATTGATTACACACTTTGAATGGACTAAAGCGTGCGAGGAATCCTTCATGAAGCTCAAGCAAGATCTCACCTCAGCTCCAATACTGAAAGCACCAAATTGGAATAAGATATTCCACATACATGTAGATGCTTCCAATTTTGCCATCGGGTGTATACTAGCTCAACTAGGAGACGGGAAAATTGATCTTCCTATTTCTTATGCTAGCCGACAGTTGAACATGGCAGAAAATAATTATACCACCACTAAAAGGGAAGGATTAGGAATGATCTATGCCATAAAAAAGTATAGACATTACCTATTAGCAAACAAATTTGTGTTCTTCGTGGACCACCAAGCTTTATTGTACTTAGTCAACAAGCCATGTAGCACAGGAAGATTAGTGAGATGGTTCATCATTCTTCTCAAATTTGATTTCATTGCGGTTGTAAAAAAGGGCATTACTCATCAAAGAGCAGATCATTTTTCTAGAATTGTTTCCAGAGAATCACCTAAAGGAGTAGATGATGATCTACCAAAGGCATATTTTTTCTCCATGGAAATGATACCTTGATGGTTGGAAAATATGGTATCATTGATGACATAGCTCAAGTGGATTCGCAAATACCACTTCCTATTACAATCGAATTAATTGAGCAATTGGCTATATATCAATTGCTAGCTAGGAGACTATACAAAAGGAACTGAGATGGAATATTGCTCTTATGAATTAATCCTAAAGAGAAAACAAAATAGCTAAGTCAAGCACATATTACCATAGTAGGACTTCACTTTGCAGAGACCAAACTATGCAAAGGATCTTGAGACTTGGAGTATTTTGGCCAACTATGAGGAGTGATATTCGCTCTTTCATAAAGGATTGTCCTCAATGTCAAAAACAGACACCCATACCTCATGTAACATTGTTCCAAATGTCGCATGTTCCTTAGTGGAGTAACTATCTATTTACTTACTTATCAGAGCCGAACATTTCCTGAGGATATGAGTAAATGCTGTCAAAGAGCACTTGAAACTGGAGCAAGAGACTATTCACTTATTGGAAACCAATTGTATCGGAGAGGTAAGGATCAACATTGCGTCTTTGTGCAAATGAAGATGAAAATATTTCGATTATAGCACAAGCACATGCTGGATTAGCTGGAGGTCACTTTTCTAGTGAGACCACCGCAAGAACAATCTTAATGGCAGGCATATTCTGCCCAAAACTTTTTGCAAATGTCAAAGAATATGTTCAGAGATGTGATGCTTGTCAACGAGAAAAAATGACAACATGAGTAGACAGCATGTCCTTAAGACCAATGATGGGAGCTAGAGCTTTCACAAAATCGGGTATAAACTTTGCTAGGCCAATACAGCCACCTGCTTAGAACCCAAGCTCAATATATCATTGTAGCTATGGACTATTTGACTAAGTGGGCCGAGGCTAAAGCAATGCAAAATAATGATGCCAGAACCACTATTGCATTATTCTATGAGTATGCATTCACAAGATATGGACTGCCAATAGAAATTGTTAGTGATAGGGGAACTCATTTCCTCAATGAGGTAATCAAGGATCTGCTTAATGAATTTATGGTCATCCATAACAAATCAGCTCCCTATCACCCACAAGCAAACGGACAAGCTGAGCATATGAATAAGATTCTTAGCTCAATATTGACTAAAGTGGTTAGTTCAGGAAGGACAGACTGGGTAATGAATCTCCATGCAGCTCTATGGGCTTATCGAGTTTCATTCAAAACAACTCTAAATGCTACACCCTTTAATCTTGTTTATGGTCTTGATGCCATACTGCCAATAGAATTTCTATTGCCAACACTAAGGGTAGCTAAGGACCTTGAGTGGACTGGACATGAATTGTTAGAAAGACTTGAAGATTTAGAGAAGCTAGATGAGCAAAGGCTAACAACTATAGCTCACATTTATGCACAAAGGCAAAAACAAAAACAGTTTCTCGATTCCCATTTAATTACAAAAATCTTCAAAAAAGGGGACTTAGTTCTAGTCTATTCCCTTAAGCAACACATTCCCAAGTTTAAGAAAAAAGGAAACGGACCATTTATCATTGAAGATGTATTTCCAAGTGGAGCAGTTAAGTTGTCCACCCTAGATGGTGAACCAATGGCTAATTGGATTAGTGAATGTTGTTTAAAGAAGTACAATTTTCCACTAACCAATGAATTGCTATAAAGAATGCATGCAGCCAAGCAAACAAAGATAAAATGATAGCAGGTTACTGATGAAGCTCAAGAGGAAGCTCGACTTTGAGTACTCAAAAGGAAAGCTGCTCTCAAGAATCAACAAATATCTATTTCCATCAACATCCTAGACGTAGATGCAGTGTCAACAGATGATGAATGGTTTGATGGAATGGGCCTTCGCATCAAAGTACAACTCAACAACCATAGCACAAATGCATTGGTTGATGCAGGAGCTAGAGTAAATACAATCAGTTATTCCACATACAAGATAGAAACAACTCAATCTCTGACAGCAGGAATAGCGACTATCAAAGGATGCAACAAGAACTCAATACCAACATTGGGAGTAGTCAACTTGAATGTCATAGTACATGGATGTTCATGTCCTCATCAGTTTGTATGCTTACCAGATGAACACATGAATGAGAAAATGATCCTCGAATTTCCCTGGATGCGGACATACACGGAAGTACCAATTGGGATACCAATCAGATCAAGCTATCACCTAAAGGTGGACAACTCATTGTTCCAATTGCACCAAGCAAGGAGGAATGGAAAGGAAGAATTAGCAGAGCAAACCACGAAGCAATCAATCTTCTCCATCCTATCAACAAGAAAATGCTACAAGTATCATGCAAGGAGTTGAAAGACTTGAAGATTTAAAGAAGCTAGATGAGCAAAAGGCTAACAGTTGTAGCTCACATCTATGCACAAAAGCAAAAACAAAAATAGTTTTTTGATTCCCACTTAATCACAAAAATCTTCAAGAAAGGGGACTTAGTTTTAGTCTATTCCCTTAAGCAACACATTCCCAAGTTTAAGAAAATGGGAAACGGAACGTTTATCATTGAAGATGTATCTCCAAGTGGAGCAGTAAAATTGTCCACCCTAGATGGTGAACCAATGGCTAACTGGATTAGTGGATGTCGTTTAAAGAAATATAACTTGCCGCTAACCAATGAATTGCTAGAAAGAATGCATGTAGCCAAGCAAAGGAAGATTAAATGACAGCAGGTTATTGATGAAGCCCAAGAGGAAGCTTGGCTTCAGGTACTCAAATGGAAAGCTACTCTCAAGAATCAACAGATACCGATTCCCATCAACACTTTGGAAATAGATGACCAACAGTGGGAATTACCTAAAGATGCAGTTTCAACAGATGATGACTGGTTAGACAAAATGGACCTGCGCATCAAAGTATAGCTCAACAATCATAGCACCAATGCTTTGGTCGACATAGGAGCTAGAGAAAATGTAGTCAGCTATTCCACGTACAAGAAAGCAACAAGTCAAGCATTGACAACAGGAATAGCAACAATCAAAGGATGCAACAAGAACCCAACCCCAACATTGGGAGTAGTCACCTTGAACGTGATAGTACATGGATGTTCATGTCCTCATTAGTTTGTATGCTTACCAGATGAACACATGAATGAGACGATGATTCTTGGAATTCCCTGGATGCAAACATACAAAGCAGTACCAGATTGGGATACAAAGCAGCTAAGCTATCACCTTAAGGTGGGCAACTCATTCTTCCAATTGCACCAATCAAGGAGGAATGGAAAGGAAGCAATCAGTATACCAAACCACAAAGTAATAAATCTTCTCCATCCCCTCGACAAGTAAATGCTACAAGTAGCATGCAAGGAGTCAGGCAAATTTGGGTACCAAAAGCACAGCTTAAGGACAAGCCCGTTCAAATCTAGGTGCCTAAAACATCATCAACAATACCAAAGACGGTTCCAAAGGTCAAAACACAGAGATGAACATCTCCAAGCAAGGAACCTAACACAAAATGGATTTGTAAGAAAAAGAGCACTTATCTTCTCCGCAAACTAGAAAACCAATTAAGCAATGGAGAGTTAAGTCTCAGAAACCTAAACCACACCATATTGACCAAGAAAAACCAAGATATTAATGGAGGGTAAAAGCTCAACAATAGTCATTATTGATACCAAAAACTCAAAAAATCAACGTGCTAAAGCATCCTGATGGTACAACCAAGCAAAGAACACACAAGCTACAAGATTTTCTCTTTGGAAGAGAACAACAAAAAGCCTCGACATCAGAAACCCTTGAGTTAATTACTCAAGGCCCAACTCTTGCACAATATAATGGTTTGAACTGCATTGATCTTCAAAGCTAGGTAGAGCCAACCAAGGCTATGCATAGACACAATTGTTCAACTTATGCACACAGTCGTCCTGGAGTACGCCATCTAGGAGGGGTGGAAGAGTACTAAGTAATTAAGGGCAATGTTTGAGAAGGAGGAAAAAGTTTGATGTTAACGTATGATTTTTTTGTAAAATTATCTAATAATACCCTTATAAATCATCAACAGGGAAATTTAACTGATAATATCTCCCCGATGAGTGTAAATAGTGTATATACTATCAAAAAATCATAAAAAATAGTCTTTTTGGTTATTTCTCATCATTTTTCTTTATATTGAGACTTAAAAATGGAGGAATCCAGCAAAAAACAATAAATCTGTGTTTTTCAATGGATTTTCTTAATTATTGTTTATCACTTTGCTTTTTAGCGCATTTTGATATTTTCTTTGATTTTTCCAATAAACATGTAAAAAATTAATAATAAATAGCAAAGGAGATCAGATGGAAAAATTGAAGACACGGTGGTGATAAAAAAGACAAGGCAGACAAGCACAAATAATTTCAATCAAATTGGCAGATGTAAGCGAGAAGCCTAAATTAGGCGGCCAGGCTTACTTGTGCAGAATTCTTACAGAACGAGCTACAGGAATCCAATTGGAAATTTTTTTGAGTCTAACATAGATTTCACGCCCTAGTAGGACTAATAGGGGAATTTGGGAAAAATGGTTCGGGAAGTCCGGGTATAGATATCCAAGGTAGGCTAAAATCACCTCATTTTCACTTGTTGCCTTTGGAGAGAGAGCCTTTTGACCCTCTTCGCGCGTATTTTTCGGAGTCCACAGTCACTTGTTTTTAGGATCGTCTCACACGAGACATGAGGGGTAAGTTCTATACTTATCAATGATCCATTTTGTATGGCCGGTAGCTAGTCTAAACCCCTGAAAAAAAACCCTAGAATCCGAGAAGTACACGAAGACGTACAACCAAAAATTAACCATAGCGGCCTGTCAGCTCAACCAAATTAGATGAGATTTGAATTGTATCATGCCCCAACATAACAGAACACTTCTATAACAATAGTTGACCATTCAGCAAGGGTCGAGGGAGTCCCAAGTAGAAAAGCTATGTTTTTGGCAGATGCCAAAATTGGATTCTGACTCCATAGACAGTGATGGGGGCTTTTCACAAGCCAAGCTCCCATACCCCTCTTCTCTCGTCCCCACCCCATGAAAATCCCCTCTCAGAGAGGGAGTGATAAAAGGCATTGGAAAAAGTAATAAAAAAATAAAGTATGATTATGTAAATATATGAGAAAGATTAAATAGGCCACCTCATGCCTGCGGGGCAGCCCATCCCCACCTTGCCTCCTTTTCCTTCACTGTTGCCCCGTCGTGTGTCCCTTTTCCCCCCTTCCACTCAAAAGGTCAATCCCCTCTCTCTCTTCCCCTTGTACTTTCTCCTTTCTCTCTCCCCTCAAGCTACCCCACCTCTCACCAATAATGCATTCTAACTCCCTAATAATGCACCCTAACTCACATGCAACTTATCCTATCTTCCAAAATAGTATACCCCACCCCCCTCTCTCTCTAAAGGGTGCCATGTCTCTTGTCTTGTAGCTAAATAACCTCCCCCACACTCACACACACTCAGTTTCACTAAAAAAGGTGCCCACAGACCCATCCCCACCCGGTGGTTACTTGATTTTTCTTGTGTTCACACACATCTGCACACAGATTCACCTCTGAACACACTCCCCTCTCTCCCCTCTTGTAATTACTTTATTCTCCATGTCACCTCTCACTTTTTTTCATCAACCCATCTCTCTCTCTTAGTCTCTCTCTCGTGAGACTACTGTTCTGGCACATATACACACAACCAAACAAGTGGGGCCCATAGTCACATGGCCTATGTAGATAATGGTTTCTTCATCTCCTCCTCCCCTATATAAAGAGGGGTCACCATCACACTAAACACACACACAACATCACCAAAGAATACACTATGCACTGTGTGTGCCTAGTGCACACACACATATCCACACCATCACCATCACCACAATCACCATGCTCGTCTTGAGCATGAACTCTACACCCTTGGGCTATGGGAGATGAAGGGAAGCTAAATGAAGGATGATGGCCATAACCCTCATGCGAGTCTTCGCCATCAACGCCCACCTATCCGCCATGTGCTCTACCACTCTCTCCCTTCTCATTCCCCCACCCTAAGCTCCCCATTTCATCGCCTTATTCTCTAAATAAAGCTTGAGGATTTGTGAGTATGTTTTCTTGCAATGTTTTGCCCATGTGAGGTGTGCGGAATCGCCACCTAGTCTTGTGTTTGGAGTGAGCTTGTGTATGTGTGAAGGGTGTGCAGATTCGCCATCCTTCTGTGGTGCGTAAGTACTAAGCCGCTATACCCCCTCCCTCACTCTCTCTCTCTCTCTCTCTCTCAATTGATCTCATTTCCCTTCCTCTTCATCATTACTCCCAAGCATCCATCTCTCTTGGATGAAAACTTTGTTATGGTGGTGTGTTGTTTGCGTCCTAGCCGTTGAAGCTAGGTGGTGCCCCCTGTTTGCTTTACCATGACAGGCTCGAGGCGCTCCATTCGGTCCCCGGTGTTTTAGAGGCCTTTGGGGGTTCGGGGTTTGCTTTGCTCATGTCATTTGGTGCCCCCACTGAGGATCTTTTCATGAAACCCTTCTGTTTACAAGACTAAAACCCCTAAACTATTGTGAATAGATGAATGGCTAGCAGGATTTGCTAATTGGACGACAGAAGAAGAAGAGCTCCAAGCACAACTAGACGAACTCCGCATCTCCATCGAAGCTCGAGTGCCAGGCGTAACGGTAATCGTTTTGCAGTGGGAGAGTCAACCAACACGCCAAACCCAGTGGATATACATAGGCCAAGTGCCAAGAAGAAGAAGGGAGAAGGTCGAAACCATGTCCTCAACCTACAACCAACCAACAACAACAAAATGGAAGGATCTCTGCACAATAGAGAATCAACACTATTCTACTTTGAGAATCGGGTAACTCAAGTCATCGAGGTAATTATCACAGTCAGTTTTCAAGTCGCACCTGATGCTCCAACACAGATAACGGAAGCATTGGCTCACACTCTCACTAGAGAAACTAGGGATCTACTGAGTTTGTTTCAGGAAAGAACACCACCCTCTCCCACAAGCTTGGACAGTGACTAAGCACCTCTAAGCTTCACATGAATCACTACAACCTACCTCAAGACAGATCACACATACCAACACGTGTACGCTCAATCAGGGTAATAATGGACTTGAAGGCTCACTACCAGCACGTCATTGACACCATGCTGGGTGGGGAGCGGTTTTTTGAGGTTCTGGCATTAGATCAACCATTTGTCTTACCTTTGGTACAAGGAAATGTACCGTTTGATGTTTTAATCTATGTCCTAGTATAAGAGGGTATACACGCCTCCTTGTAAAGAAGAAAAAAACTTTTGCAAGTTAAGCAGTGTGTCTTTCTAGCTCTCTCTCAGTAATCATGGCAAGTGTAGCATTTCCAACATTTAAAGGAAAGAAGGGGGGGGATTTGGTAATAGACTTCATAGACGACTTTGAAGTAGCATGTGTAGTGAGAGACAAAGATACGGATGAATCCCGGGTTAGAATCTTTAAGCATCTCATGAAGCTAGAAGCTAGATCATGGTACAATGCACTTCCACAAGAAACCAAGGATGACTGGGAACCCTTAAAAACCGCTTTTAAGAGGCGCTTTGGGGGAGGTACCACTTCAGAAAAGTTGTGGGACAAGTTGAGAGACTTGAAGCAAGAGGGTCTTTTAGAATATGCCACCTATGAGTCCAAATTTGTGGATTTGTGGGAACGGTGGGTTGAGTCACTGGCAAGGGGAAAAGTTGCACCCGATTTCCTAAAAAAAGATCGGTTCACGCATGTCTTATGGCCGCTTCTCAAGGAGAAGGTGAAAGGTAGATTCCCGGCTACGTACGAGTTAGCCGTTGAGATTTCTCACCTTAAGGACAAGAAGCTGCGAATGAAAGCCAAAGAAATCGAGTCAACAGAAGCAGGAACATCGCGTCGACCAGCAACTACGACAACCACCATTCCACCACCACCACCGTCTCTTGGGGTAAGAGATGACCAACAAGATATGTTGGCCCATATTACTGACCAACTGCAGAATTTGTCTGTCCACTTAATACAGCAAGGGAGGAGTCAAGAAAGAGATCAAGACCCTGGAAGAGCATGACAACAAAACAGGGAGTATCATTGCTACAACTGCGGAGAAGACAGTCATGGTATGTACTATTGTCCCAAACCACGACAAAACTATAATAGAGGAGGTAGGAGGAACCAATTGTCATCCCCTAGAGAAAGAACACCCCCACCTCGAGCACCAGCCCCACCAACAAAAATTCTACGTCCACCCCAGACACCACTACAAGCATCCATTCCACCTCTTCCACCAGCCCCACCACCTGATCGCCCTGTAAACATCATAAGGCTAGAAGAGAAAGGAAAAGCCATAGTAGTGGATCCACCCAGAGCAAAGGAGAGGGACAAGGGTAAGGAGAAGGTAAACTTTTTAGAACCACTTGAAGCCATGACTGTGAAAAGAGCTAGGAGGGAGAAAGCTACACAATCAGATGATGAGAGAAGCATGAGAGGAGAAACTAGCAAGAGGCCATCCAGGCCACGACGGAAATTGGGCATCACCGACTTCCAGCTAGGGAAAAGTTCTAAGCCCTATGATCTAACATTGGATGTGGCAGAGCAAGGACCCAAGATTACATGGCCACAACTGCTACATCTTGTACCTAAAGTAAGGCAACAATGGTCTAAAATGGTAAGTACAAGACGCTCCAAAACAAAGGTAGCCGGAGCAATTTCGGGATGCAACATGGATGACATCCTTGCAATTGTCGACGTAAACATAAAAGGAAAGAGGGTTGGAAACACCTACATTGATGGAGGTGCACAAATCTGTGTAATGAGCGAAGCTATGATGCTTCGATTAGGGCTCGAGGTTGACAGGCCTTCTCCATGCAAGGCAAAGATGGCAAACAATGCAAAAGTAAAGTGTGTGGGTGTGGTAAGTGTCGTGAAAATAAAATCTTTCAACACTGAGGTAGAGGTAGATGTTTTTGTAATGCCAACTAAGGGGGAGGGCTATCCACTAATATTGGGAAGGCCATGGTTGATGGCCATGAAGGCAAAACAGGACTGGGGTACTGGCCTTCTACGCATGACCGGTAAGAAAGGGGAGACAATCTACTACGACATGAGGATTGGCAAGCAGAAGCAAATGAATCTGGAAACATCGACAGATAAAACCACTAGAGAATCTTCCAAATCTAAGGAGGAGACCACATCCACCGACGAAAGTGACAGCTCCATTGATGTGATGGATATCATTATGAAGGATCCACAAAGGGTAAGCACAACTTGTGATCCATCACCAAAAGGGCAACCCAATGAAGAGGAGAGCAAATCACCTGGCCTAGGAGGAAGTAGGTTGAAGGGTATGTTGTCTACGTAATTAGCACTTGAGGAGAAAGATAGTTTTTTGCAAATGTTGATGGGATTTCCTAACTTGTTCATTGACAACTATGAAAGAATCACAGGCATTACAGTGGTGGAACATCATATTAATCTGAAGGAAGGGGTAAAACCAGTTGTGCAAAAGCTACGACGACTAGGGGTCATACAAGAAAAGGCACTCTTGGCCGAGGTAAGGAAACTGCTGGAGGCGGGATTCATCTATCCTGTAGAAAACTCAGAATGGGTGTCACCCGTAGTGGTGACGCCTAAAAAGAATGGTAAGTGGAGGGTCTGTGTTGACTACAAACCACTAAATGGAGCTACAAAGAGAGACCACTTTCCTCTCCCTTTCTTGGATGAAATTCTGAATGAAGTAGCGGGTTTTGAATGATATACCGTCTGTGATGGTTATTCTGGATACTTTCAAATACGCATAGCCTTGGAAGATCAGCTAAAAACCACTTTTATCATGCCATGGGGTTGTTTTGCATACATTGTTATGCCATTTGGTCTCACAAATGCACCTGCCACATTCCAAAGATATGTCACATATGTTTTTCAACCGTTCTTTGGAACATCCATAAGAGTGTTCATTGATGATTTTTGTATGTATAGCTCCCGTATTTCACATTTAGAAAAGGTAACTGAAGGTTTGGCCAGGTTGCAGAGCCTAGGTGGGCAATTAAAGGTGGATAAATGCCACATTGGGGAGAGTAAAATCATTCTACTAGGCCATGAAATTTCAGCAAAAAGTATCAACGCCGACCCAAGTAAGGTGTCCGTACTCATAGCCCTACCTTCACCAACGACTGCACGTCAACTGGTTTCTTTTCTACAGAAGGTGAGGTACTTAAGTAGATTCATACATCTACTATCACAACTTGTTCTACCACTACAACAACTCACTCAAAGATCAACTTTCACTTGGGACAAGGAAAGCGAACATCACTACAACAAGGTAAAGGAGGTCTTAGACACTCTGCCAACTATCTCACCACCTAAGTGGGATGAAAAATTCTATGTCACCTCAAGTGTTGGTGATGACTCATTGGGGGCTGTGCTACTCCAAAAGGATACGATGACATCTTTCATGAGGCCAATCTACTTCTCTAGTCGAATGATGACAGCAGGAGAGAAAGGTTTCACCCGTGTGGAACACTTAGTCCTAGCTCTTAGATTTGCAACTACAAAGTTTAGGTCTAACCACGGATGAAATATTTCCCTATGTTGTACAACACATGGACGTGTCTGATAGAATTACTAAATGGCTAGTTCGTCTGCAAGAGTTTGACTACACGGTACAGGTAGAAAGAACGACAAGGGCAAGTTTGGGGGGACTCATGACCTACCAAGTCTTTGAAAGAAAGGAGAAGCAATCTAAGGAAGGAGAAGTCCGATTACCTCCAGTACCACCGATGGTAGAAGGAGCATACTCTCTCTACTTTGATGGAGCCTACAAGCGAGCGTCCGACAAAGAAGCTGCAGGCATAGTGGTCTTTGATGACAAAGGGACAAAGTTATTTTCATTGGGCCAATTGTTAGATTCACACTCTAACAATGAAGCTGAGTATGCATCACTAACCAAGGGTCTACAATGGTGCGTCTTGCAAGGTGTACAACGCCTTAATGTATTTGGGGATGCTCTACTTCTGGTAAGGCAAGTAAATGGAGCATGGAAATGCAAGAATCCTAGTTTAAGGACTCACTTAAGTGGTATAAAAACCTTGTTGGGTAAGTTTGAAGAAGTTCAAATACACCATATCCCAAGGGCTCAAAACCAAGAAGCAGATGCCCTAGCAAGTGAGAGAACTACAGGAAGTGGTGGTTGGAGCAATAAAACTAAAGCTCCCTCTATTTCAAGG